>NW_028077105.1:12899218-14099218 GCF_014824575.4 Sturnira hondurensis | reverse complement strand
CCTCAGTCCCATTGGCTGAAATAGAATTTTAGGAATTCCTCTATCTGGATTGGCTCAAAGGGCAGAAACAAAGTGCAAGCAGACGGTTCAGTGCAGAGGCAGGTAGTTCAGTGCAGGCTTCTCCCTGAAGTGCAGAGTATGGAGGCTCCAAACAAATACAAATGGAACATAAAATTAGTAGTATCTCAGGGAAGTTCATGAGTAAGACCAAGATACAAGTCAGAATAGATGTACACAGAAGTGGGAGGAGAGAATTCTGGAGCACTAGAAGCAGGATTAAAGTTTTCCTCAGAAAACAGCCTGGGTTGATTTTCACACATGGGTGAACAAAAAAAAGCAAAGCTCACAAGTGGAGCAAGTATAGAGTGATTGTGGTCATCTCAGCCTAAGAAAAATGCACAGCAAGGTTTTCAGGCTTATTCTGGCAATAGTAAAAAATTCAACAATGCATTCATAAAAGTCAATTTAAACCCATATAACCCCCAGGATGATTTAGGCATAAAAATTACCCTTATGAAACTAAATGAATTGCTTTGAAATGTAGACCTATCACTTATTAAGTATTATGATAATATCTACCTCAAACAATAATTTGGGTTTCAGAACTTACCTATAGACAATAAAAAACATATCTTCAGTGTACAAGAAAATATTTAGTTTTATACTTTCTATGACAGTCTATGCTTGGCTTTGTGTAAGTCAGAAGGGACAAAACATATCTTTGCTTAATAACACCCTGTTAATAACTGTCTGAACAGTAAAGAGTTAATGCCTAGTATCCCCACTTCTCAGATTATATTCAATTACAAGTTTTAAAAAAAGGGTAGCCTGGGATTCATATTGAATTCACAGAGGATAATCCATGACTGATGTTTTTCTCCAGAACAAATGTGAAAATGAAGTGTCTTTTTAAAAGTTGCAAGTTACAAACACCTCCTAATAATGCTCTACTCTTAGTTATGGTTCTATTATTATGGAGTAACATGGAACCAACCTTCTGGACTTCATGGCATTGTACCTGGTGAAGCTACCCCACACTCCTGGGCTACTCCAGTTTCTTCTCCTTGAAAACGAGCACTGTTGAAACTCCTCTCTTAGGTTAAAATTTTTCCTTTTGTGCAGTCTCTGCTAATGGACTGGGAAGAAGTAAGTTCCATATCTCGTGCAAGTTTAGCAATTTAGGGAAGCGTGTGGTAGGTGTAGAGGTCCTGTTACAGATTGTCGGCGATTACTTGTAGCACAATTTTCTCTGATAATTTTTCTGACAGTAGCTGGTTGCTACTGTCATGCCCCTTTCTTCATTGTCTACATAATTCCTCCCCTACGACTTGTTCTTGGAGATGCCTGTGCCCAGAACTGAGTAGTCTGTAGCCTTTCACTCTATCCTATCATTCCACATTCATATTCTGAAGGAAATGGTTGAAAGTTCCCAGTTTAACCTAGAATTAATGTCCTTACACCAAGGTTAGCTGAACTCAGACTTACTCTGGTTCCAAGTCCTTTCTGCCTTTACACACATAAACTTTACAGTTAGTTTCATAATGGACTATAACTATGAAAATTGTGAGAACAGAACAGATTTTGAAGACAACAATCAGGTCATACTTGGCTCTTGAACAGTAATTATGCTGCTTAGCTCCTCTGTCCTCAGTGGACCAACACTGAAGCTAATGAGCGCTAAAACATCTTGGGCCTCAAAATAAGCTTTCTCAAAGGATTACAGAAATTTGCATATAGTTTATGTTGTACAGTATGAGGAGAGAAAGGGCTTATGAAAAATATTTTATGGCTTTATTCCTAAAATAATTAAGTCCTAAATGTAAACATGTTTAAATATTGTGCACCATATGGTAAGAATGAGCTAGAAATAAATTAGAACTTAATAACCTATAGGGGTCAGTATAAACTTAGAATTGGAAGAGCATATTCTGGTTAAAAACATGCTTTTGTCAGTGAAGAGAGATTTTGGTATTTGAAAAAATAAATAAACAACATATAATGCCAAAGGCACAAACACTCTCCTAAATTATTACCTTAATAATTAAAATAGCAAGTGAACAATGTTCTTTTCACACAGATTTTCTCCACCCCCCCAAATCTGAGTCAATAATGCCCATGACAACCAGATGTGTTTATACCAGTGAAGTAGATAACTACAAAAATATGATATTTATTTTAGGCAGAACACACATAAATTTAGAGAATTTAAATAAGGGCCAAAATAACTTTAGGACTGTATAAATGTAACTACTCCTTAACTGTTAAGGAGTTGACATTACATTCGGCCCTTTGAAGGCAACCCTGAGGTTGATGTAGCCCCCTACTTCCCCCACCCCCTTTGGAAATGAGTTTGACACCCTTGATCTAAAATATCAAAATCTGGAAATCATGTTCACTTTTCCCATATTAATTTATATTTTCTTCTTTTCACATTTTTTATTGTTAAGTACAGTTATCTCCATTCCCCCCACACCCCCCACTGCTCCCCACCCCAGCCTTTCCCACTTCCCGCCTTGATCTTACTCACTTTGGTTTTGTCCACGTGTCCTTAATACATGTTCCTGAAAAACCCTCCCCCTCTTTCTCCCATTATCCCCTCCCACCTCCCTTCCGGTTACTGTCAGTCTGTTCTTAATTTCAATGTCTCTGGTTATATTTTGCTTACTTGTTTGTTTTGTTGATTCGGTTCCATTTAAGAAATCAAGTATGTTAACAGTCCTAAATGAATAGCTGTTGCTAAACCTTATAATATTAACAAATGTAGAGAAAAGCATTCTATAACATTATCTACTAAGAAAATCAGTTAGGTTTCCCTTCCTGCCTCCTACCCCATTCCCCAAATGCCAGTAAAATGGAAGGACTTCAGTGCAAAACATTATTAACTTGAACTCTAGCTCACAAAGAAAAATTTCATTTTCTATTTTGTTCTTCCTCGGTGATAAAAGGGTGATAAGTGTGGCATATTATAATGAAACTTCTCAATAAACTTCATTTGTCTCCTGAATAGGACCTTAAAACAATTTACCTCTGTTATATTTGCATGGGTAGAACAAGTGACTTTCTTGGCAAAAAATCTATAGCTTATTTTAGAATTTAATTTAAAAAGCCAGAAATACTAGTTGCCACCAATTGTCACTTTTAGAAAGGCAGAAATTTTCAATGCCACAAATTTAACTAAGGAACACCTTGCAACCCTGAAGAATTAAAAAACTTTTCTTCTTAGTTTATGGGGTTATCAAGCCAATTTACGGGTTGCAGAGGTGTCCAACCCACGGCCCACGGGTCATATGCAGCCCAGAATGGCTATGAATCAGGCCCAATGCAAAACCATAAATCTACTTAAAACACGATGAGATATTTTTGTGATTGCATGTTGCAATGTGCTTAATGTGTGGCCCAAGACAACTCTTCCACTGTGGCCCAGAGACACCAAAGGCTGACCACCCCTGGCAGCATTCAGATTATCCTCTCTATTCCAGAAGTCTTGATTTAGAAAATTGGGATTGAAAATATGTGGAGAAGGGAGCAAGTCTTGCAGAGAGTATGGTTGTTTTGACAACAAAACCCATGAGGTGCTCTTAGTCATTGAGGAGAGAAGCAGAAAAATAAACAACTGAAAGTGTAAAGCTTGATTGTGAATATTATGTAAGTGAATAACAAAACACCCATAGTATTATAGTAAATGACAGATAAAATGTACCTAGAGTGATTGAATTATACCAATAATTCAGTTCTTTTTGTTGTTCTCAAACCTCTGAGAGGATTTTTAATTTGGTATTTCCCTACAAGTAAAATAAGATTTTTCAAGTGCATTTACTCCTCCCCAAAATGCCTGCAGCCAATGTTAGCTGCAGGTGGATTGGTTTTTGATTCTTTAAGAGCTTTTCCAGTCTTCAATAACACCCTCCTCGGTAAGCAATGGCAGTGGAACAATGTCGTAAATTCTTTTGACTTTCACAGCTTGATCTCCCCTCTGTATTTAAACCAGAATTGTAGGCTTCATAAAAAGCAGGTATTATAATGGCCGAGATATTTGTGCAGGCATTATATATGCCAACCAATAAACTTGGTAGCTCTTATATAAATAAAATAAATGTTTTGTCTGAAAAAGTAGAACAGCTATCTTAAAAATCAGTTGTTGGTTCTACATATATTAATATTTGAGTCAGTATTTCAACTTCAAATAAGACTTTTATTTTGTATAGATATCCACATTTTACCTTGACTCTACACATTAAAACATTCACAACTTGGGTCAGAATGTTTAAGATTGAGAATCCTGACTTAATGTATAAGGTTATTGATTATGTCCTGGGGAAAGGGAAAAATATGTGGAGTACCAAATGGCAGCAATTTAAAAACGACCATGTATATCACCTCTTTACAGTTGGTTGTAAGGGTTAGTTCTACCCAAGGCAGGGTCATGGAGTGCTCCAGGATATACGTGCACTTTGAAAATCTCACAATTTGACACAAACCATGGTTTTGAATTACACTAGATTTGTTTTCTTCTTAACTCAAGTAATGCTTGAATTATTAGAGGTAATTTTTGTCCATTTATGAGTGATATTTTTGTAATATATATTTAATGTGTGAATATCAAATTAAGAGAGTTAACACTCCTGAATGATATTTTATTTCAAAAGTAAAAGCCAGAAAGAGTGTTTTAGTTGACTGTTTATCCATTTTCTAAGTTAGTTTCTTGGTTTTATATTTAGTTTGGATGCACGGACATTTATTCCAGGTCAGACAAAGTAATCACCTAGTTGCTTTTCCTCTACATGACTCCTCCCTGTCCTCCTCCTCCTCCTCAGCACCAATAATAATGATAATAATAATTACCCCAAACCTGTTGAAGCCATTATAATAAGTATTTACATGTATTAACTTGTTATTAATATTCCTATTGTATAGATGAAGAATCTGAAGCCTGGAGAAATCAAGTAACTTGCCAAAGGCCACTCAGCCAGTGAGTGGCAGAACTTCAGGTAGCCACTGATAACTACTCCCTATTAATAAAACCTAAGTTGTGATTTTAAGAATTGGATCCTAAGTTTATCTGCTGTCATATGATTCAGTAGTGCTCAGTGACTGTATCGGCATCAGAATTAATTATACTTATTATCATTGAAATTCATAATTGTTAGTGACCTCCACTCACAGATATGTATTAATATGCCAAGAAAAGCAGGTGCTTAGACTACTGAGGACATGGTTGAGACAATGTTGTGATATTCAAAAAACTATTTCTAAAATGTACCAGATACTTAGAAGAATTAAAAACGATTAAGAGATTGTCCCTCCCTTCAAGGAGTTTACAGTTTTATAGGCATCCAGGATCGGATGGTAAAAAGATCTAGTGTGTATTACTAAGCCTACCTAAATTCTAAATATTTAAATATTTAAGATTTAAACAAATGATGGTTTAGAGGGCCAGTACCATTACTCACGATTTCTCTCTGACATCGCCTGCCCCCGCCACTCAGAATCCTGACACTTTTCCTCTATTAATCACTTTAATTCTTTAGAGGAATTGAGCTCTCTCCTATCTAGGGCCTTAACTCATGCTAGTTCTCTCAGAAGCACACCTGATCCTCTTACACAGGTTTACTGCCATCATCTATACCTTAGTGTCCGAACTGAGGAAGGCCTCAGTGAACAATTACTGACTGAATGAATGAATTTGCTTGTGCCTTTCATGTTTTCCCAGTGATGTTCCCACAGCAAAATGTTCATACACAGTTAAATAACTTTCTCAGGTTAAATGTCTTTATCAAATGCCTCAAAGCTATTACAAAGAAATTGATACAACCAAAAAATAAATTATATTGAATAATTTTACATGATCAGTTTATGTATTCGTTAAAAGATATGTGGCTTTGCTTTAGAAGTCAGGGCCCATTTTATATCTTAACTGAGAATCATTCCCATCAACTCTTGAATATGAACAACTGCTTGGAATCAAATTGATTTAATTTTTTTGGAAAATACATTCTCTTAGGAGTTGTTACAGGAAGAGGGATTATTTAGCCATGTTAAAAGAAGGTGAATCCAGAAAAAGGGGGGGCAATGTAAAGAGATTTTTTTCAAATAGGTTTGATATTCTGCCTATTAGAGATTCACAGCAGACATTTCTTTTCAAAGCTTTTGTGAAATCCCGTGATGAACCTCCTAAGCCAGTGTTTCTCAAACTTACGTGACCTCAGGACTTTCTGTCTCCTGAAACAAAACGAAACAATTAACATGTGTTTCTTGAGATAGGCCTACAATGCCGTGAATTTCCCTCTGAGGATTGCTTTCCCAGTGTCCCATAGATTTTGGGTTATTGTGTTCTCATGTACATTTGTTTTAAGGTGTCTTTTTATTTCTTCTTTGAGCTTATTGTTATTGCTGCTCTGGTAGGGTGTTTTTTCTACCTTGTCTTGCAAATTGCTGATTGGATCTTCTGCTTCATCCAACCTACTGTTTATTCCTTCCAATCAGATGTATTCTTTTCAGATGTATTCTTCATTTCTGACTGGTCCTTTTTTATGGTTTCTGTGTCCTTTTTCATGCTGTTGAACATCCTTATAACCATTACTTTGTACTCTATATCTGATAAATTGCTTGGCTCCATTTTATTTTGTCCTTTTTCTGGAGATTTCCCCTGTTCTTTCATTTGAGGCATGTTTGTTTTTCCTTCCCATTTGGCTGCCTCTTTGTGTTTGTTTCTATGCATTGGATAGATTTGCTATGACTCCCAGTCTTGGTGGAGTGACCTTATGTAGCAGGTGTCCTGTGGGGTCCAGTGGTGCAGTGTTCTTACTCACCTGAGCTGGGTGCCCCAGGAATATCCTTTGTGTGTATTATGTGGGCTCTGCTGTTGTAATTGAGCTTTGATTGCTATTGGCCCATTCCTACATGGGGTTGACCCTTAGGCTAGCTGACTATGAGGCTCAATCTTGAGCGCAGTGTGTAAGCTGTTGTGAAGGTGCTGACCACAGAAAGCAAAATTTGCCTTAGCAGGGTGGGTGCCTACTGAGACCTCCCTTCGGATGTGCCACTTGTGAGACCAATTGGATCCTGCTCTGATGTTGTCTGAAGCTGGCCACTAGGTGTGTTGGTTCCGGGCCTCTTGTCAGGGACTCTTGTATTCGTCCAGTGTCAGATGCTCCCTATGTTTGGCCTTGAGCAATCTGTTTAGAGCAGCCTTAGTGTGGCTTTTTCTGTAAATCCTTGGTTTATGCACATTTCTGGTATATTTTATTACATATATTTTGATGCCAAACTTTTCAGCACATAAGTGTTCATTGTACTCTAACTTTGATATTGGTAGTACCTCATAAAGAGAATACTTCACCTGAGGTTCTACATGGTCATTACCAATGCTGTCATCATATTTGTTACAGTGGTTTCTGAAGTGCTTCTCATCCATCTTTTGATCCTAACAGTACATCAGGGTCAGTTATGCTGCACAAACTGCTACCTTAAAAGCTCATGCATATGGCTTGTGAAAATTACGCTGTCTTCCATTTTAAGACAGACATTTCTGCTTCTTAAAGAATTGTAAGGTTGAATTAGCAATTTTTCTGATTTTCTTAAATTAGCCTGAATAAATTGATAAAGCCTCAATCCTGTGTACATCCAATTATTTGCCTATTCTATAACTGTACCTTTAGACTCATTCTCATGTTTGTAACTACAAAATTTTCAAAATTACCTTTAAATGTTATAGTTTTTCCACTTTCCTGAGTCCCTTCCAAATATCCTGTTAATGATAATTTTAATATCCTTGTCTCATAATTATATCATTTCTGAATCTTTTTCTTCTGACTTATTTTTACCTTGATATGGGCCACATTTTATTGTTTCTTTACATATTTAATTCTTTAGATTTGATTCTGCTATCATGAATTATGTTAATCACTATGTGGACATTTTCCTTCCCAGTGAGGGTATTGCATCTGGGAGATAAAGTTGTTTATGAGTCAGCCTGAGACTTTTGAGATACTTCTCAGCAGTGATAAGGGGGTGTCTTGAGTGGCCTCTGTGCTTGTGCTAGATTAGCCCCACCACTCTGATGTTATGCTTCCAGGGTATACAGTGTATGCCTTAGTATTCTATAAGGTCTCTTGACTCTAGATAGTAGAAACCTGAAATCTGTCAGCCCTGCATGGACTCAGGAAATTGTTTAGCTTACTGATGACCAGTTGCTTTTTGCCTCACAAATGACCTTATTTCATGTATAACTGAGCATTCAACACAGTTGCCTCAGATGACTCAAATTCCAGGACCGATCTTCACAACCAGAGAGATCATCGTGTTATGTATGGGTCCTCCTCATCCACCTTTGGTATGAAAAAGGCCACCAGGGTGGTTGTAAAGCAGACCTCAATTGTTGCCCTTCTAACAGGGACCATTGCCCTCCTGTTAACCACTGTTTAAAGACATTCAAATATTTTAACCAGTTTTCTATTTGTTTATTGTGGGAGGGCAAGTCCACTATCAATTTCTCTGTTATGGTCAGAAGTGGAAGTTCTTACTTTTTATTTTAATTGTTTTTTACTTATTGATTGCAAAGAGACAGCAAGGGAGGGAGAGAGACAGAGACAGGCAGAGGCAGAGAAGAAGACACTGATTGGTTGCTCCACTTACGAACGCATTCATTGGCTGATTCTTACATGTACTCTGACCAGAGTCTTGTCAAACCCACAGCCTTGCTGTGTCAGGACAGTGCTCTACCCAACGGAGGCTACCCGGCCAGGGCCTGTTATTTAGTTTTTAAATATCCACCATCGATACCAATTTATGACCTACATACTGAGTAAAAATAAGTAAAAAAAAAATGGTTTTCTCTATCCTCTCCAATTACAACACACTTTAATTTCAGAGCATAAGAGACTTCATGTACTCTTACTGTAGAATTTTTATGCTTGTATTTTTAAATACTGGGAGAAAAACCACTATATTTTAAGGTGACTTTATTTTTATTTTGATTACTCAGGTAACAAGAACAATTTACATAAAACCAACTCAAGATCACTTTGCCTAATCTTATTAAGATAATGTCTGACTCTTGCTTCCTTTCTCATATGTCTATCACCTCTTACTGTTTTCAGCTGATTTTCTTTAAAACTTTGTTTCAGTCATAATGTATGATCCCCAGACTTTATAGTGCTTACCTCTTATCTTCTCTACACCTTCTTTCTGTGTCTCAATTCTTGTCTGTCTATGAACCATCTTCTCTATTCTCTTTTTATGCTGGTCACATCTCGTGTCTCATAGCCTTCTGCCCACTCACCTCCTCTGTCTTTAGTTTGCAACAACCTTCGTGCCTCACAAAAAAAGGACGATGAATAACTTTGTTTTAATATCTTCCAAATGAAATGCCGTGCCATCATTTCACTGCTCACTGTGAACTTAAAATCGCGTGGAGACTGACACGTGATATGAAGTTGTGTGAGATTGACGCATGTTATAATGTCTATCTTCATACACAAATTATTCTGACGTTATGCTTATGTCTATATAAAAATGGCCACAAACAAAAAAAATGAAGTAGAGGTAGTATTTTATTTATTTTTTTATTTTATTTTATTTTTTTAAAATATATTTTATTGATTATACCATTACAGTTGTTCTATTCCCCCCCTTCAATCCCCTCCACCCGCACCCTCCCTCCCCCACCATTCTCCCCCCCTTAGTTTATAACCACGTGTCTCAAGTTCTTTGGATTCTATATTTCCCCCACTATTCTCGCCCTCCCCCCTATCTATTTTCTACCTACCATCTATGCTATTTTCTGTGCCTTCTCCCCCCTTCTCCCCCTCCCACCCCCCTGTTTCTAACCCTCCATGTGTTCTTCATTTCTATGGTTCCACTCCTGACCTAGCTGTCCTCTTGGTTTGCTTTTTTTTTAGGTGTGGTTGTTAATAACTGTGTGTTTGCTGTCCTTTCACTGTTAATATTTTTCATCTTCTTTTTCTTATATAAGTCCCTTTAGCATTTCATATAATAAGGGCTTGGTGATGATGAACTCCTTGAACTTGACCTTATCTGAGAAGCACTTTATCTGTCCTTCCATTCTAAATGAAAGTTTTGCTGGATAAAGCAATCTTGGCTGTAGGTCTTTGGATTTCATGACTTGGAATACTTCTTTCCAGCCCCTTCTTGCCTGTAAGGTCTCTTTTGAGAAATCCGCTGACAGTCTGATGGGTACTCCTTTGTAGGTGACTGTCCCCTTATCCCTTGATGCTTCTAGGATTCTCTCCTTCATTTTGGTCTTGGCTAATGTAATTATGATGTGCCTTGGTGTGTTCCTTCTTGGGTCCAACTTCTTTGGCACTCTCTGAGCTTCCTGGATTTCCTGGAAGTCTATTTCCTTTGCCAGACTGGGGAAGTTCTCCTTTATTATTTGTTCAAATACGTTTTCCACTCGTGGCTGTTTCTTTCCCCCTTCTGGTACCCCTATAATTCGGATGTTGGAATGTTTATAGATGTCCTGGAGGTTCCTAAGCCTCTCCTCATTTTTTTGAATTCTCATTTCTTCATTCCTTTCTGGTGGGATGTTTTGTTCTTCCTTCTGGTCCATTCCATTGATTTGTGTCCCCGTTTTCTTTCCATCACTATTGGTTTCCTGTGCATCTCCCTTCATTTCAATTAGTTTAGCCTTCATATGTTCCTCTAATTTGTGACTTTGTTCCTGTAATTTGTGACTATAATCTACCAGTTCTGTGAGCATCCTGATAAATAGTGTCCTGAATAGTGCTTCTGAGAGGCTGGCAATTTCTTGGTCGCTTAGAGTTATTGGCTCTGGGACTTTGAGTTCTTCTTGCGCCATCTTTCGGGTTGTTCGTGCCTGTTCCATAGCAGGATCAGAGCCCTAAAGTGTTCACTAGAACAGGGCAACTAAGTCACTGGGTTGTGACATTGTATGTGGGGGCGGGGTCAAAGAGGGACAATGGCTCTCACTGGTATTGCAGGGCAACTAAGTCGCTGGGTTGTGACGTTGTATGCGGGGGCAGGGTCAAAGAGGGACTTTGGTGTCCCCTCTGCTGCCTGCCGCCCTGGCCCTCACCAGTGCCCAAGGGCAACTAAGTTGCTGGGTTGTGACGCTGTATGTGGGGGCGGGGTCAAAAAGGGACTATGGCTCTCACCAGTATTGCAGGGCAACTAAGTCGCTGGGTTGTGACGTTGTATGTGGGGGCAGGGTCAAAGAGGGACTTTGGTGTCCCCTCTGCTGCCTGCCGCCCTGGCCCTCACTGGTGCCGAAGGGCAACTAAGTCGCTGAGTTGTGACGCTGTATGTGGGGGCGGGGTCAAAGAGGGACTCTGGCGTCCTGTCTGCCGCCTGCCGGCCACGGCCCTCACCGGTGCCGCAGTTGCTGCCGTCACCGGGCCCACTTGTTTCGTCCCACTGCAGGAGAGTGTGCCACCGCCGTCAGCCCTCGCCCCCTGGGGCCTGCATGGTCTGTCTCACTGTGCGCGACTATGTGCCCGCAGTCTGCCCCGCACCCCAACTGGTTCCCGTCTGCCTGCACGCCTGGGTCGGGGGCCCTGTCCTGCCCGACCCTGCTCGCTGCTGGCTCCGCCCCTCTTACCATCCCCGTTGAACAGACTTCCGTATAATTCAATTTTCTGTCCTTTGGTTGTGTCTTTGTTTCTCCAAACGTTTGTTGTATTCAAACTTGGTTGTGGGAGAAGGCACAGTGTTTCTACCTATGCCTCCATCTTGGCAGAAGTCTCCTAGAGGTAGTATTTTAAAACATTGTCTTTGGTGTGTTTAGATGAAACTGGTTCATCTGATTTTTTTGAACTGTACTATGTTCTTGAAATATTCTTTAGTGGGCATATATTATTTTTTAAAAAACACTATAAAATAATGTATTGAGTGCTAAATGTGTGAAAAGTCAGAGCTAGGTACTGTGGGGTAACAAGATAAGTGAGAGAAAAGGCCTTTGCTAGAGAGCTGTGTTGTAGCAGGAAGATGGGACTCACAATACGTTGTGGATGACGGCGCGGGTGCGACAGGAAGAGGTGCTGTGCAGAAGCAGGGACAGAAGGGGCTATGCCTGCTGCCTTGCATTCTTTTTATTTACTTTCTGTTCACGACGGTCGGCTTTCTACCGGTCAGTAACAAAGCTAAATCCATAAAATAGATCTGTGTGTGCCTTTAGAACATTTTATTTACCATTCATATTTTAGAGAATAAGAAACTTGTTGCCGGTGTCTTATTGAATCTCTTTTATCCCAGATTTGGAAATATGTAGTAAGGGAAGACAAAGGTAATTTAATTTCAACACACCTGTCCTGACATGACTCTAATTACTTAGAAACACACCTGGGAATTATCATAGCTTAAAAGGAACTCTCCACTAATTTTCTGATCAAAAAATAAATTTACAGTGAATTTTAAATGTGAAAATAACCTTTTATGAAATATATAGTAAGGGCTTCTATAATTTACACAATGGTTTATTATTGACTTGCAGTGGCCGAATTCTTGACTTCCTGAGTATTTCTGAAGAATTTAAAAAATGCACCTCTTAACAAATATGAGATCTCATCCTGTTTTTTTCAGAGTGGTCATCTGGCATCAAGATGGAAAGCCCACATAGAGAATAACAGGAGAAAGGATATCAAATATTTATAGTATTTATCATTTCATTTCAATTTACTGTTTTGTCATAGCTACACAGGTCACATGTAGATACTATTCGAAGTATTTCAATAATAAGATGGCAGGACAAATGCAAAATGGAGTTAAGCATTTTATTTTATTCAGTTCTCATCTTTTATTTTATGTTATAAAAGAGACAAATATGGCAGATTCACAATAACTAAATTGGAAGAAAAATGGAGGTTAGTAGCTAGAGTTTAAACTACTTTATTCAGAATATATTGAATTAACAGTATTAACACTTAAAAATTACAAAAGAGAACACAAGCATATTTTCATTATGCTTTGAATTTATTCATATGGAAATTCTAAGAAGTTTACTTAAAGAGAAAAAAGAAATAGTTTCTTTGGTAACTACACATAAGAAGTCTGTCCAGAATGTATCCATTCATGTACTATGGAAAAAAAAAAACATTTATTAAGGGAGCTACAAGATACAAGAAACATTGTACACAGAACAGTGATGCCTCAGTCCCCTTCAAAGTAGGCACCTTGGGTCCACACACAGTTTTCCCAATCACCATCACCTGCCCCATTGAATTTTCCTGAGTCTCATCGACAGTCTCAAATCTCTTCCCTTTCAAAGGTGATTTTAGTTTTGGGAAAAGCCAGAAGTTGCAGGGCACCAATTCTGGGCTGTAGGAGGGTTGAGTCACTTGGGTGATTTGATGTTTTACCAAAAATCTCTGCAAGAGATGTGATACATGAGTGGGCATGTTGTTGTGGTAAAGCTGCCAGTCACCAGTTGCCCATAGCTGTTGCCTTCTGAATCATCCCAGTAGTTTCTACTGAGGAATGTTCAAGCTTAATGCAAAATTTGGCATAGATTCATTGCTCTACTCACTCAGTCATTTTAAATGCAACAGCCACACAGTACACATACTCACTCAACAGTGTCTACCACCCCCATTGACTAGAACAGTGAAGTTGTTATTGTTCACACGTGTACATTCCAGTCCACTCTCCATGGCTGCCAGGTTATATCAATGTCACACAAACCATTCTTGTTATATTAACAATGGTTGGACTTTTTCAAGAAAGACCTCGTGTATCTGTAGTGATCAATAGTTAATATTGAATTTTTAATAAAGGGATATTTACATGACAAAGATAGCTCAATCATCTATACACAGATCTATTTCAACAGTATTGTAAGTGTCTGGCAACCTACAACAGTGACTTTTCAACTTTCTCAACTAAAACCTACAGGAAAAAATACACTATAAATGCACAGTACTTGAAGTAAGACAAGAAAGTAATTTATTTCATTCCCTCCTCTTGTGACTGAATCATGTGTTAGCCATCCACACAGATGTGAAGGTTTTCAATTCCTAAAGCTACTCTAATTTAGCTCATCTATAAAATGACACTAATAAGATTTGCCTCATTAAAGTTATGATTAAATCAAAGGATGTAGATAAAAGACCTAGAATGCTGTTTTATACCTATGAGAAAGTAGAAAGAAAAAAATTGCAGCTATTACCACTATTATTAATAAATTGATAAAGTAACCTCTTTTAAACTGTAAAATATTTTCAAGAAACTTTCTTTTATACTGCTTTTAAACAATTGAATTCCCATGCTACAGTTAATACTCTACATCTATCACTTAATGGCAATGTCCTCTAATTTGTTTGTTTCACATTTCTCTCACCACCCTCCTGTCAGTTTCTAACCTTGTGAGCTCTCAGAGGGTAGGAATCCAGTCTTCAACTTTTTTTCCCAGTTCATGGGAAAAAAAAGAATTTGGACTGGGGAAAAAGTTGGGCTGGCAGTGAGCCAGGGACACATATATAACTAATAATTTTTTTCATTCCTTCTCAAATTAATTTTATTTTTGGAAAACTAATACATACACATAGTTTATAAGTCAAATGTGTATTCAATGAAATATAGTAATTTTCTGTCAGACTCCTCCAATTTCCTTTCCCAGAGGCAATCATTTTTTACTTTAGACATTTCTTCATAGGTGTCCATACTTCTCAATACTATGCATATACCTCTGAACCTTTACTTTTCAATTACAAATGTTATGTTTTCTTTCTAATATGGTGGTTAGGATTTAGCTCCTTAAATTTTCCATCTCTGCTTCCCCTCCTCATTCAACAGTCATTTTTCACTAAGAATTGCCAGAAGGAGAAGAGGAAAGCAAGAAATTAAAAACGTATTTGAAAAATAACAAAAGAAAACATCCCCAATTTGGCAAAGGAAATAAACACACAAGTCCAAGAAGCACAGAGAGTCCCACACAAGTTGGATCCAAAAAGGTCCACACCAAGACACAACATAAGTAGAATGCCAAAGGTTAAAGTTAAAGAGGGAATCTTAAAAGCAGCAAAAGAAAGGCAGAGAGTCGCCTACAAAGGAGTTCCCATAACACTGTCAGCTGATTTCTCAAAAGAAACCTCGCAGGCAAGAAGGAACTGGCAAGAAGTATTCAAAGTGATGAAAAGCAAGGACCTACAACCAAGATTACTCGATCCAGCAAAGCTATCACTTAGAATCAAAGGACAGATAAAGTGCTTCTAATACAAGGTGAGGCTAAAGGAGTTCATCGTCACCAAGCCATTATTACATGAAATATTAAAGGAGCTCATTTAAGAAAAAGAAGATGATCAAAACTATGAACATTAAAATAACAAACTCAAAACTATCAACAACTGAATCTAAAAACAAAAACTAAGGAAACAACTAGAACAGGAATAGAATCATAGATATGGAGATCATTTGGAGTATTATCAGCTGGGAAGGGGAAGGGGGAGAATGGAGGAAAAGGCATAGGGATTTAGAAGCATAATTGGTAGATACAGAATAGATAGGGGGGATGTTAAGAACAGTATAGGCAATGGAGAAGCCAAAGAACTTATAGTGTAACCCATGGACATGAACTAAGTGGGGGGCATTGCAGGAGGAAAGGGGGGTTGGGCAGAGGGGAGCAGAGGGGTAAAAATGTGTACAATTGTAGTAGAATAATCAATAAAATATACTTTAAAAAACTAGAAAAAGTTGTGTTTGATTTAATTAAGTGCTTATATCATTATGACTATGTAAATAGTATTTATAGCTGAGTATTTTAGGAATTTACTAAAATTATATTTTATTTTATAATTTGATTTTTCTTGACATTGATTATAGCCTTGGCTTTTCATTAGATTGATTTTATTTATAACTTTTAATAAATTATTTTATTGTTGTTCAAGTACAGTTGTCTGCATTTACTCCCCACCACTCCCCCCTACCCCAGCCATCCCCACTTCCCTCCCTGCTTCTACCCCCACTTGGTTTTGTCCATATGTCCTTTATAGTTGTTCCTGAAAACCCTTCACCCATTTCCCCCCATTATCCCCTATCACCTCCCCTCTGGTTAGTCAGATTGTTCTTAATTGCAATATTTATGGATATACTCTGCTTGTTTGTTTTGTTAATTAGGTTCCAATTAAAGGTGAAATCATATGGTTTTGTCCCTCTCTGCCTGGCTTATTTCACTTAGCACAATGCTCTCCAGTTCTGTTCATACTATTGCAAAGGGTAGGAGCTCCTTCTTTCTTTCTGCTGCATAGTATTCCATTGTGTAAATGTACCACAGTTTTTTTATCCATTTGTTTACTGATGGGCACTTAGGTTGCTTCCAGCACTTGGTTATTGTAAATTGTGCTGCTATGAACATAAAGTTTAAAAACTTTTGATGATTTTTACAATAGTTTTTTAGTACCATTTCTCCCAAGAAAGTTCTTCTCCCATAATCTGTCAATTTCAGTTTTTATGGGGATCCATCTAGAGTCTTCCATTCATTTTCCATTGAATTGACCTTTAGGGATACTGCAGAGCACTTGTCCAGGAATTTCACTTTCTCATCATGCTGAAAATCCTCTTGTTTTTCTTCTAATTTGGGTGTCCTGGTTTTTTTATGCCTTTTGTTCTTATTTCCCACTTACTCTTTTGCTTTATCAGAATACGCCCTCTAATTATTTCCCAAGGAAGGGTGCATGGGAAATATAATATTTGAAAATTTGTATATCTAAAACATCTTTATTTTACCATAACACCATTAGACTGGGCATTGATTTCTACACTGCAAGAACTTTTTCTTCATGATTTTGAAAGTGCTGCTCTACTCTCTTCTGCAGAACAGTATTGCTGTTAAGATACCTCATCTTGGTTCCTCATTTTTGCGTGGCATCCTATGGCCTTCTCCTCACTCTCTTAAAAATTATCTTGTTACCCTGAAGATTCGCTAATACCTGTGAGTTGGATTTACTTTTCACCATTTTCACTTTTTTGTCCTTTTCCTTTTCTTTCTTTCTTTTTTCTTTTGCTGTCAGTTGGTAGGCACTGGAAAACTCATGTCTTTCAGTGCTGAGAAATTAAATTATTTTATTGATAATTACCTGATAATTTTTTTATCTATTTCTCATTTTGTGAAACTTCTGTGATTCAAATACTGTACCTACTGCTGAATTATCTTCTTATTTTCTTATCTTTTCTCTTATTTCCCATCTCTGTGTACTCTCATTTCTGGCTGAATTTCCTTGACATTACCTCTCATCATTACTATTGAATTTTTCATTTCTGCCATCATGCTTTTTATCATGTTCTTTTGGGGGGTCTCCCAAATGTCCCCTTTTTTAAAGTTTAGTTAATTGCCTATGCTATTAAACTTGTCCCAATTTTTCCCCTTTATCCCCCTCTTCCCTGCACCATCCTCCCACCCCTCTAGCTTTCCCCCTCCCCCCCAGTTCATGTCCATGGGTGGTACATGGAAGTTCTTTTGCTTCTCCATTTCCTATACTATTCTTAACCTCCCCTGTCTATTTTGTACCTAGCATTTATGCCTCTTATTCCTTGTACCTTTCCTCCCATTTTCCTCTGTCCCTGTCCCTGCTGCTAACCCTCCATGTGATCTCCATTTATGTGATTCTGTTCTTGTTCTAGTTGTTTGCTTAGTTTGTTTTTGTTTTTTTAGGTTTGGTTGTTGATAGTTGTGAGTTTGTTGTCATTTTGCTGTTCTTATTTTTTATCTTCTTCATTTTCTTAGATGAGTCCTTTTAACATTTCATATAATAAGGGCTTGGTGAACTCCTTGAACTTGACCTTACCTGAGAATCACTTTATCTGTCCTTCCATTCCAAATGATAGCTTTGCTGGATAAAGTAATCTTGGATGTAAGTCCTTGCCTTTCACAACTTTGAATACTTCTTTCCAGTAGCTTCTTCTGTACGTTTTCATTTGAGAATGTTCCTCTATATCTCTTATTGCTTTGAGAATAGTTGAACTTTCTTCTCCTTATAAGGTAGTGGCCACTCCTTATATGTGCTATTTCTGTATTCTCTAGAGTCCTTTTTACTTTTTACTAGCTATTTCCTGGATACTGCAATCCCTTGTTATAGTTAGTAATTCTTTAGGTTAAACTATCCCTGTTCAAATTACTGTGATTCAGACCTGACTGCTACAGTCCCTTTGAGCCTGTACTTTAAACCCAAGGAGGTTGGCTGTCACCCACAGCATAACAGAGTGGTATGCAGTGCTCTTCTCTATCTGCCCCTGACTACCTACCTACCTATTCTATGGCTGTCCTGACTGCTGTGTATTCTGCTGTCCATCTCTAAACACTCATTTCTTGTCCAAGGGCACTACACTATCCATAGTTTTCAGGATTCACAAAGCAGATTGATACTCCTGGGCCTTAAATGCATGCAGTTTCCTCACTCCAGAAGCAGCTTCACTCATCAACATAGTCATCTCTCAGCACTGCTCAGTGCCACCATTTCTGAAAAGTCTTCCTTGACCCATTCTCTCTCTTGAAGTTAGTTGTTTTTACCTATTGCTCCCTTATAGCACAAGCCCTTCACAGGTCTATCTCCCTGAACTAACAGTAAACCCATTAACTTTCTTTCTATTACCAGACCTAGCACATTGCCCTTTGGTCATATGTTAAGAACTCAATAACCTTTGTGAAATGAATGAATGTGTTTAATTTTTCAGGAATCTAATTTACAGTTTCTTCCATAGAGAATTGAACTGTGAATATAAAGCAAAATCAAGCTGAGATTTCAGGAGAGGGGAGAATGTTAGAGGGCAGGACGGCACTCCCTTGATGTGTAGCCTCATTTCCACTGCTGCGTCCGGTTCCACCTGCACTGCTCTGCTATTTCAAAGCTGCCTGAGGTTGGCATTCTTCGTGACTCATAAGACTGGGGCAAAGTGACATGTCTAATGTAGTTAGAGTAAACTGGCACTTCTAATTTAGGTAAAACAAACTGTCATTGCATTGTAGTATGCTGGTGAACTTTTACACGTATAGGTAAACAGGTGTCATGGAGATTCTATAGTTCTCAGAAAAATATTCAGAATTCATCACGTCAGAGAGTCTTTATATTTACCAATTGAAAATTTGATAATAATATCTTGGGCTATACTTGGGCTGGAATTTTACCTAGACATGAGGACTGCTACACTAAACTACTATGACTACAAGCTACTCCATTCTTTTGGATAAAAGTAAGATATTAGCCTCAATAATGACAGAAAAAATTAACTCTGACTATGAAGCAAAGATTCCTGAATTTTTCAGGTACTGTCTCAGTGATGTTTGAAATTTAGATATTTGCATTTGTGTTAATTAGGTTTTTATTCTGTTCAAACATAGTTCAGGTTGGTAGGAAAAAAGGTAAATAAATCCCAAGAGTACATGAGTTATCTTGGGAATGACTCACTAAATGTACTGATATGTTTATTAAGCACACAAAATACTCTTAATACTTACATTTGACTAGTGTTTGTACTCACTTAAAACACTGATATCTTCAAGAAATCTGTATGATAGGCAAGGATTAGTATCTTTATTCTACAGTGGAAAGATAACTTAGCAGTATACATAGTCAGTATATAGGAAAATAGGACTTTAACCAAGGTCTCTGTCTGCTAGTCTAGGATAAGTACATAACTTTGACAGAGTAAAATATATAAAGAAGATTAACATTGTAACTATCCAGTCAATTCTTTGTCTTTCTTATACAAAGATTCATGAAAGACTGGACACCCCCCCCAAGAAAAATCAATGAATCAAACACTAAATATCAGACTTTTCTAAGTGACCTCTAAACAAATCAATTCAAAGGGACATTACATTAGTGACCTGGGATAACTGCTTACATGGCTGTTTAGGAAAAATAAGTTCCCTCTTAAAGATTAAAAGAAATCAACAGCAAATTGCAAGTGAATAGATGGAATGTTATAGTGGATGGTCTGAGCAAACTAGAAGGTAATAAATCCATCTACTCATTTATTAAGAAAATATTCATTATGTTCCTTCTATAGTGTACTTACTGAGAGGCATGTACAGATAGGAAAATAATTATTTTTTGTGGTGCAATAACAATTATGAATCAAATGCTGAGGGGAACTCAGGGATGAGATTGATTCACTTGTTTGGGGAATCAGGGAAATCAGAGGATAAATGATATCTGAGTTGAGTCTTGAGGATGAGTTGAGCAATTCAGAATAAGGGGAGGGAGGCCATTCCTAGGAGAAGGATCAGTGTGTGCAAACTGGAAGCTGTTAAAACATGCAAGGCAGTCGAGGAAAGGTAAGGAATTTCACATGGCTGGAGAATAGGCTGTTTAGGGACGTGAGGCTGGAAGGAGTGTTGGGGTAATATTTAAAAGAACCCTTTGGTTATGAGTTGTTTGTTTTTGCAAACAACAGTGAGCTGTTGGAACCTGATAGATTGTGGCAGAGATAATAGACAAAACTCAGCATTTAGGTTGAGAGGAGAAGAGACAACTAAATGCTAAAAATGAGGAAGATAAGATAAAGAGCTAGCAGAATTATTCCTGAATGTGACATTCTCCTTTTGGTGAGGGCTGGAGTACGGAGTGGGGAATAATTTCATGTAGTAATTTTATGTTTTTCTACCCTGCGGGCCCCTTTTTCTTTTCAAATTCCCATGAAGACTTTTCGCCTCTAATTCCATTTCTTATCTTAGTGTTCTGCCCTCTTTCAGAGCATTACTCATAATTTGTTTGAAGATCCTGTTCACTGTCATTTGGCTCTTCCTTATTAGTGTTGATACCGCTGAGGAGGGTTGTCTCATCACGACACGCAAGAGAAAATCTCCCCACCTTGGGAATGTAAGGATGTGTACAACCCAGAAATACCACACAAAAGTTCAGGGTCTTTTCCCCATGGTGCAATTTTTAGAGGTCTAGTTGTCTGGGGCATGTTGACACAGCTTTTTAAAAATGAAGGTCAGGTTACTGCATCTCACTTCATCTTACACCTAGAAAGAGGCAAACAGCTGGGGGCCTCTCTGGATTTTTAGAGACAACATATAGCTCATTTGGACTTACCATTCTAACTCATTTTCTAAGTATCTCCAAAGGCTGCCAGTCTCGAGTGGGACCAGGGACAGAGAAGGCTGTGTATTAGGTTCCCCCGGCAAGCTGTTCTCCAACTAACCCATATGACTGAGCAGATCTCATGGTCCTTGAAGTGGCAGGTAGATAGGGATGCTGTACGGAACCTTTGGCAGGTCCCTACATAAAATCCCAGATGGGAACTTCAACAATTGGGGAGCAAAGTTTTGCCTTATTTACAGAAAACTCTCCTCCTTTTGAAAAGCAGCTTTTGGCTTGATGCTAGACAAGCTACAAATAACTGGAAGCTTGATCATGGGCCCCCAGGTTACCAAATCACCTGCATGTCCATCATGAACCAAGTATTTGGCATTAAGCCAAAATGTTGTGCATGTACAGTAACACTTCATTTTTTAAAAGATTTTATTTATTTATTTTTAGAGAGAGGGGAAAGGAGGGAGAATGAGAGGGAGAGAAACATCAATGTGTGGTTGCCTCTTGTGTTCCTCCTACTGCAAACCTGGCCAGCAACCCATGCATGTACCCTGAGAATCGAACCTGTGACCCTTTGGTTCACAGGCTGGCACTCCATCCACTGAGCCACACCAGGCAGGGCTGCAAGAGCACTTTATAATCAAATGAAAGTAATATGTACATGATTAGGTTCAAGCAGGTCCTGAAGGCACAAACTGGTGTATAGGCAAATGTCTTAGATACTCATGGTCCATCTTTCTGCCTAAGTTGCTTCCTCCATCCCACCCTGTGCCTATGGCCTCATGGGGAACTCCCTGTGACTGACTGACTGAGGAAAAACAGAACTTGGGGTGTGGTTTACAGGTGGTTCTGACAACTATGCCACCAACACTCTAAAGTGGAAAGCTGCAGGACTATAGCTCCACTCAGGGGTAGCCCTAAAGGATGGTGGTAAAGGAAATCCTTCCAATGGGAAGAACCCACAGCAGTGTATGTGGCTGTTCATGTTTGCCTGGAAGAGGAGATGGCTAGAGACATGGATCTACCCGGATGCAACACAGAACTGAGTATTTGGATGAGCAGTCAGAGACTTGGAAGGAACACAATCAGGAAACAGGTCACACAACACTCAGGGGGAGAGAGATGAGGTAGACCACTCTGACTGTGTAGAGTATGAAGAGGTGTATGACCCATGTTAGTGCTCACCAAAAAGTGCCATCCACAGAAGAAGATTTTAATAATCAAGTAAAAAGTTGCCCTTCTGTGGATATGCCAGAATCATCCCCAGCTACTGCTGTCTAGCTACGTGAACACAGAGAGTGACCATAGAAACTAGGATGATGGTTTTTAATGTGCTCAGCAACACAAGGTTGATCAACCTGCCCAGAGACAAAAGCTGAGATGCTAATCTGGCACCATTCCTCTGGTAGTCTCGGCAGCCACCTGCTGGCATGATGATTATATCCAAATTTTTCCATCCTGGCCCTTTATTTTCACTGGAATAGACCTTCTCTGGATATGGATTTGCCCTCTTTATCTACAATACTTTTGGCAAAACCATCATTTATGGACTTACAGAATGCCTACTCAACATCATAGAATTCCACACAGCATTGTTGCTTCTGACCAATGAATTATTTTACAACAAATGAAGTGTGGCAGTGGGCTAATGTTCATGGACTTCGCTGATCTTAATATGTTACCTATCACCCTGGAGCAGTTTCCCTGACAGAACAGTGGAATGCCCTTTGAAAAACTCAGATGCGGTGCCAGCTGGACAGCAGCACCTTTGGGGGCTGCAGTGATGTCCTTCAGGATCAGGTATATTATCTGAATCTGAGACCAACGTGTGGTGCTGTTTCTTCCACACCTAGGATTCAAGGTGCAGAAGTAGGAGGGGCCTTTTCATCATCACCTTTTGCTTCCTATTTCTGCAATGTCTTATTTCTGCTGCTTTTCAGGTTTTATTTCCCAAGGAACAAATATCTCCACTGGGTGACACAGTAATGGTTTAACTAAACTGGTTTTTGAGACTGACAACCGGACACTGTGGGCTCCTTCTGGCGCCAAAGCAATTGTCACAAAAGATGGGGAAAGTTTGGGGAGAGTTATGTAGCAGGCTTCAGTTATGCTTGCATTTATTTTTTAAGCTGCATTGGAGCTCTGTGTAATTATTATATTGTTCCATATGCTTTTTATAGGTCAGAAATATAAAAATAATTACCCAAACCACATACAATCAAATAAAATATTTGTTAAGAAAATTCACCTAAGATTTGTAAAAATATTTATCTAATATTCAAATTTTAAAAACTTTGTAAGTACAAAAATGAAATTAAAAGTTGGATAAATTGACTCCGTTTTTTTAAATCCTCACCCAAGGATATGATTCTTGATTTTGTATTTAGAAAGGACGGGGTGGGTGCGGGGACAGAGAGAGAAACATCGATATGAGAGAAACATCGATGAGCCGCCTCCCTGATGCTCCCTGATCAGGGATCAAACCCGCATCCTAAGTATGTGCCTTGTCAGGGAATCGAGCCCACAACCTTTTGGTGCACAGCATGACACTCCAACCAACTGAGCCACCTGGCCTGTGCTAGAAGTGACCCTCAAAAATGTAAAGTTTTGGTGTGGCAGTGCTGTGGCTGAATGGGAGGTCCAGAGCAGGGGAGTGCAGACTGTTCAGCCACCCCCACGCCATCATTCCTGCTGCAGGTGGCGGCCGTCTGCTAGAGCAACCCGACCTACGCACGAGGTGCACAACATCCTCAGCAAAGGGGGATTCAGTGCCTGGTCCTTGGGAACAGGGACTCACATGAAGCTTCCAGGGCCAATGTGTTTGGTTTCAAAGCCACATATGATCAGATTACAATGGTCTCCTTAGGAAAGACAAAGAATTCTGCTCACAGAATGACATTTTTGCACATTTCAGACAGAAATAAGTGAATCAAGTCTGGCCAGAAAGTTTCCAGAACTGGAAAGACCTGTTTGACCTGATCCTCACCTGCAAAAAAGAGAGTGTAAGACCAGGTGGTGGACAACCGGAGTCCCAGAGAGCAGGAGACCTGTCAGCTGGTGTTTGTGATCCATGTGGACATCCAAGACAACCAGGAAGGGTGCCTGGGATGCTCCTCACCCATTAGCTCTGCCAGTGCACTCAGCACACGGAGGACAGGAAGCCACGAAGAATGTTATTGATGGTCTGCAGGAGTCAAAGGAGAACAGCAGCCAGACCTTCCTGCGCACTGTCTGCTTCAACTGAGTGGCCAGCCACTGCCCCAAACCAGCCTTCTTGTGCTTCTTCCCTTTAATGCTTTTTTCTTCTTGACCCTTGTTTTTACTCCAAGAGCTGCTTCCCATGGAGAGCAGCAACACCCATGCACTGTACACAGAAGGTTAGAAGGAAGATAGAAGTGCAGACCCACCACAATCAGGTGCAACACTGATAATGCAGGTTTCTCTCTTTAACCAAAAAAGAAAAAAAAATGTGTAGTATATTTTCTCCAATAAATCTGTGTACAAACACCTGAATAAAGCAATGAACTCTATTATAAGAGAGCTATAGTTGTCAAATAAAAGATGTAAAATTTTAAGATACTATAATGGTGGAGACATGTCATTAAGGATTTGTCCAAACCCTCAGAATGTACACCACCAACAGTGAATTCTAATATAAACTATGGTTTTTAGGTGATAACAATGTGTCACTGCAGGCTCATCAATGATAACAAAGGCACCGCCCTAGTGTGGGATGTCGACGATGGGAGAGATCGCGCATGTGGGGGAAAGGGGGTTTGTAGAAAATCTTTGTACCTTCTCATCAGTTTTGCTTGAGAACTGCTCGAAAAAATGCAGTCTCTTAAAATGTACAAAAGTCAAATTTTTACATTGAAAAATTGAAACAAAATTGTCTACACTAGAATACTACCACAAAGAAGAAAAACATGATGTTCTTCGTGTATAGAAATCAGACAATTGAAAAACACAAAGGCACTAACAGAAAAATGACAAAAGCATATGAACACACAATTCGCCAACAGAAGATAAAAATGGCTGCAAAACATAAGAAACTAGTTAACTAGTTTTTAGTGAATTTCACTAATAATCAAATAAATGCGTAATAAATAAGAATTTAAATTTTTATTTCTAAATATCGTAAAGCTTCAAAATTTAATTACTCTTAATGCCAGTTAGGAGGCATACACATTCTCAAATGTGCTCATAGCATTTTCTAAAGTTGGTCCTTTTGCCTCAATAATTTGCCTTCTTGGACTTACTTGTACAGGCCCAAGCAGAGCAATAGTTTTCCTAGTCAGAGAGAAGCTGGAGCATAAAACATGTTTTGGTGGAAATATCTCTTCTACTTTTTTCTGATAATAGGACTTAGAGTAAGTTACTTTTTTCTCCCACACTGACCGTATTTCCTCTGCTGTAAAATGTGGGTAATTGTATTTATCTTATAGAAAAATCTGAAGATTAAATTAAACAATGTAACTAACAACTTAGAATAGGGCTAAACATTCAGCCTTACTCACCTGATAGTCATTTTATTATAGCAATGTTTCTTACAGCAGTATATATAATCTTAAAAACTTACATATTATCCAAATGCCTAATATGGAAAGAGACAGGCAAAAATAATATGGTACTGTCTACAAAGGAAACATATATGACCATTAAAGATATTTTCAAAAACTGTCTAATGACAAAGTATACACTCACAATGTGATGTTAAATGGGAAAAAAATAGACCAGGATAAAAGCTGTACATGAATTATGATCCCATGTGTCAAACCATATGCATAAAATGAACTCAATATTTGTAGTTCTAGGCTGCAGAATTGTGAATGACTTTTTTCTTTATGCTTTTTGGCATTTTCTAAGTCTTTACTATGAATGATGTTACTTTCATAATCATAAAAAGTCACAACAGTAATTTGATGGAAAAAGTATAATCTAATTTATATGTAATTACAGGATGGGGCAAAAGTAGGGTTTACAAGTTGTTCATATGAAAAAAAATACAATAACTAATAAATAATAATACAAGAATAAACTCTGTCTCATGTACTCACAGTCATAAACTTACTTTTGCCCCACCCTGTATAAGTAAAGAAACATTACTGACAATATTTATTTGTTTAAAAGGATATATTTAACATCACATATTGATTTTGTTAAGCTATACTATACTATCTTATTCATTTTAAAATTCTAACTTATTTGGCTTTACCTGTAATTAAACAATTTGAAGACTACCAGAGGAGAGATAATTAAGGAAATTGATATGACATTTTAAGCATAGTTCTTTCAAAATACTATGTCCTCAATGGCTATTAGATTTAGCTCCATAATTTTCACATTAATTCCTCCATGTATTTATTCATCAAACACTAGGCCACTTATTATGTGTCATGTTACTTTAAGAAATCCATGGTGTAATAACTTTTTCCTGGGATGAAGGAGGCAGAGTTGGTGAGACATCAAAGAAAAAGCAATAAAGTGACAAGATCCTAACTATGGGCCTTGAATTTGGTCTTATTTTGTTTATATGTTGTTCTAGGAGTTTATAATTACATGGTATTTCAAAAAGATTTACAGAACAAAGGTTATCAAGATGTTCAGATTTGTGAGTTCATCAAATACAGCATCCATTTGCCAACAAATATCAATTAAAAAAGACAGAAACCAGCACTGAGGAAACATTAAAAGGATTTTTCTCATTTTAGATGAGAAAGACATACATTTATTTAAAATGCATTAACTGGTGAGAAACAAAACAGAGCATAGTAAGGGGAATGAAGGGGTAAAATGTAGGATGAAGGGGTGAAATTTAGTGGGTAGGAATTTATGATACTGTCAAAAAGGGAAGTGTGATTGGTGAGCAATTAACAAATGCTGTGTAGTTAGATTGAAATGTGGGTAGAAACAGTAAGAGCCAGGAAGATCGATTGCACTTCAGCTGCAAGTGAAATGAGGCTGGGGAGCTATGGACAGAAATAAAGTCAGGGTTCAACCAAGACATTTCCAGGGGATTTGGAAAATGAGTTTGCATCCCGTATGGTGACTGCAAAGTCAGGATCTCAGTTCATTCCTCAAATAGCCCTAGTCATTCTTTGGAAATAAAAAATTAATTACTATACCACACCATGATTTGTAACCATGATAATCCTATTGCAGTTTTTCCATATGGTGGAATTTCCTCTCCTCTCTGAGTTATCTTAGAATTGTTTTTATTATCACATTTCTTTTATAATGTAAGATTTTCCTTTCCACCTTCACTTATGATTGCTAGTTATTATGAAATCTAGGCAATGGTAGGCGTGCGTAGCTGGGCAGAAAAGAAATCATGTAAATCACTTGGTCTGAGAGCCTCTCAAAGGACTTAAACAGATTTAGAATGGAAGATGTCAGGCTACTTTACATTTCATTAACTTGCCATATAAGTGTTGGAAAACAATTACCAGATCTTTAAAATTTCAAGGATCAAGATTAAAAGTTTACAAGAAATTCATTTTCTTTGTTACACAAGATTAATCCTCTTTTAATGTGTTTTGTGCTTGTAATTTTGTGATTTATCCATGTACATTTGTACTTATTGTGTTTTTTTAATTTTTCTTTCGTATTCTATTGTAATCTCCTTTGTGGTCAGGGACCACTGCAAATCTTTAACTATGCCATATGTCTTTGCTACTGAATAAATATTAATTAATTGAGCCATGAGGATCTCTTTTCATGACTGCCATTTTTCTATGTATAACAATTATTTATATTTTATTCTAGTTTTCTGTCTACATGGCCAAGAGTGGTCTGAATGTGGACTATGACATCACTTTGTAGTTTTAAAATGTTTATGATCTTCTTTTACATATATATCATATATCTGAACATATAGATGTGTGTACATAGGCATACATACACACAAATAGACATACATATACACATGAATGTATATATGTATGAGCCACGAACCATGCATTGTTCATGGCAGTAGAATACGTATACAATTTTTTTCTTCAAGTGCAGGAATTATCTTTTGCCACTATGAACCATTCAGTCTGTGGGTTATGGTTCATCCATGAGTGTTGTTCAAAAAATGTTTGTGCCCCTTGAATAGATGAGAGTACTCTGCAGTTTATTTTCTGTCATCTTCGTGGAACTAGTGTGATGACAGTTAACATCCTAATAATGAAAGTTAAAGTGCTGTAATCATCCCGGCCTTCCTTGAGCCCAGTGTGTCTCCCCAGAATGCAGTGATGTTGTTCATCAAGCCAAGCTTACTGTAACTGTAGAACCAGATCAAGCTGGTCCTATCCTATTTCTAATAAGACCTGGAACTGGAGTTTAAACCCTGTTGGCACGACTTATGCATAACACTTATGAAAGCCACTGAGGAATGACTCTTATGAGCCGTTAGTTACTACCATTTCAAAGCCTGCCCCAACCCCAGATCCAGGAGTCCACTTGCAAATAAAGTTTTCTTTTCTAAAAAGCTGGTGCCATACTATTGGCCCCTGTATGCAGAAGGGCAGTGGATCCTCAAGGCAACATTATCAGTAGTGTCACTGGGCTTCTCTCAAATTTCTCTTGTTTGCTATGAAAAAGAGAAATAAATAAGAGACGTGTAAGAGAAGAAGGAGGTGTGGTTACTGTTTAAGAACCCAGCCAGTTATTGGCTTGTGGCTTGCATTCAAACAAGAATGATTGGGAATGATTCCCAAAGCCAAAAGATGGTTTTATACCATAATGTGATGCTAAACATGCAGATTCTGAATCAAGAGTCACTCTTATTAATGTACTATTGGCCTTTCAAAGAGGTTGAAGCTAGGGGTGGTGTTACCTACCAGAGGCGCTGGATACACAGATTTCTAACCAGCAGTCCTTTCTAACCTGTGTTCATAGGGGAATAGCTGCTTTTTTGTTTGTTTGTTTGTTTGTTTGTTCGTTTATGAATACTGCTTGTAGTAGGTGCAATTCCTTTGCTCTGCCTGTGATAAGGGAACTGATGGCCATATTAACAAATACATAAACATCTTTAAGTAGAGATTGGAATATAGCGTCTACAAGGTCAAAGGTTTTTGTTTTGTTCTCTCATGTATTTTAAGAGTAAATCAGTACTTAACACACAATCGTCACAGAGGAAATAGTTATATGAAAGACTACAAATACGAACACCTTATTCTTGCATTGCATTGTCTCTGGCTATACAAGTTGTGTTTTATTTTCCTGACTTTGTAATCACCTACAGAGTATTGATTAATACTAAGTAATATGAAAAAATATAAGATACAAAACAGCCTTAGCAATCAAGATAGAAAAACACTCCAACAGGAATGTTTTCTTTTCATTTTTTGCTATTTCTCTCAAGTAGGTTGATTATGTGGGTTGCTATTTGATTTCACTGCATAATACACTGTAGAAATTAAACAAACTAAGCTTTGGTGAAGATTTCTTTGCCAGATTTAATAATTTTATTAAAATATATTACAGAAATATATTTTATTACTATCCTTCACACAAATTAATAGTATCCTCTATTGCACACAACAAATGATGAGATTGGTGTGCCAAAATACTTCTTTGCAAGAACTTACACATTACATTAATAGTAATATTAAATTATTCCCAGAATTGAGAATTTTCATTCTAATAATAACATGGATAATAAATCAATATGACACATATTAAAGGTAAGACTCATAACTCATCTGGAAGAATATAATTATTCATAAATAATTTCCTGAAATTCCTCTCTAATATTTTTCTTCACTCACCAGGTTATTCCATTAAATATTTGCTGCTTTTATTTTAGGGTGCTATCTTAACACCCCACTGCTTTTCCCCATTTACTTAAAAGAGACACACACTCACACACAAATATGCATTGCACAGTTATAGTCCCAGTGTGTCTTTTCAGTTTTCCTCTGGGCACAAATACCAGTTCTAATGGACACCATTAATCATAATAATCATAGTATTAACAATAATCCATTCTCGATTAGTTGATTTATTTCATTGACTTAAATTTAAACTATTTTTCTTGACCTGAGAGGTAAACAGTTCCCTAGGATCCTGTGAGAGTGGGGAGGATAGAGCAAAAAATGCTCTAGGGGACATATCGGTGGAAACATTCCTGTGTGGACTATCTGGGATTTTCCTGCCTATGTTCTTCTTAGGGCTTTTATGGTGTCGCGACTTATATTTAAGTCTTTTATTCATCTTGAGGTTTTGTGTGTGTGTGTGTGTGTGTGTGTGCATGGTGTAAGTTGGTAGGCGAGTTTCGTTTTTTTGCACATAGCTGTTCAGGTCTCCCAGTGCCATTTGTTGAAGAAGCTATTTTGCCTCTGTTTTATGCTTCTGCCCATTGTGTCAAATGGGGAAATCTTACACACCATTAGTGGTCGTGAGTGGGCAAATGGCTAAAGTACAGGTTCACTGTAAATATAAAAGAAGATCTAAGGAAAACTTTTACATTCCAATAAGAAAGAAAATGTATTAGAAATAAGAGGAATGCAAGAATGATTACATGTGAAATATTTTAGGGCAGTATCTCCACTTTATTGCTATATATTTTTCAAATAAATATCACTTGTCTTATATTATCAAATATATAAATTAATTAATATTTATATCAACAAACCAGAGGTTAAATATGCCAGTACAAAAGTGAAATATCATTAGAAAATTTCAATAAATCTGAGATTAATTCAATCATAAATAAATTCTAACCCGGTGTTTTATTTTTGCATAAATTAATTCAAAGAATAAATAACAGAGCAGCAGGCTAAAGGCCTGTAGTACAGTGATTAACAATCTAGAGGAGTTTTTCTACATTTCATATTTAGAAGAAATATGCAAAAATATTAAGTAAAAATGTTTTCTATCTCAGATATTACTAACTTTTACACTACAGAGATTAAAATTTTAACAATGGTTAGAACAAAGAAATATTAAATTATATTTACCATATTATTTGTTCATGGTCAGAGAATTAGCCTGTCTACTAGGAAGAGATTTTAAAGTGGAAGGTTGAGACTTAAGCACAAGACGTCTGATGAACTTACTGTGCTCCAACATTTTGAATTTATTATATACCTTATTCACAAAGCACTACGTTGGAGGGAGGAGTGTGTATCCAATAGAGTGAGGTGAAATACACAAAGAGCAGCATATGGTCTAATGAATCATCGAACACCTTTCAACTCCACTTGGCTTTTGTTGAACTGATCTGTGTGGGCTTCCTTGATCTGCTACTTTTCTATGTGAACAACTGGAAGCCATAGCCGACTCAGTCATTGGGTTACAGCTGAAAGGGGCCGCAGATTGAAGGCTCGCCCCCTCTCACAGCTGAAGAAAGTTAAGTCTATAGAAGTAAAATTAAATCCTGTAAGTACGCAGTGCAAGTAAGTGAAAGATCAACAGCTAAAACCTAGTTTCTCAACTTCCAGGCCAGCGCTCTTTCCATGCTACTACCCTGCTTTTCCCAAGCAATTTGTTAAAAAATACTAAAATTGGGCAAAAACATTTTCCTTGACTTTTCCAGAATAGTAATTTCTAATGTTTATAGAGTTATTACTTTCTTATTGCATTAATCATGCTGATGCTTTGCAAAACATACAGGTAGCCTGTTTCTGTCTCCCTATTTGTTTTTCTTTTCTTTGTTTACAGGTAGCACATTCTGAGTTAATTGGGTTTTGAGGTTGGAGAACTTTGGAATACTTCCAATGAAAGGTAGACTCTTTTTGGTAGAGTTCAAATTCTGTCATCTGAACTCAATTAAGCTTAACCAAAGGTATATATTGTCAAAGGCTTAGTGGCATCATGCTGTGAACTCAGCCACTCAGAAAGTGTTTTAATTTTCCACTCTGTGTGGATAGACACAGTCTAAAATGAAACTACACTGATCTACTGGACCAAGCATGGCATCGCCAGGCAGGGAGTTAGGGTTCTTTCCTGGTCAGGTTTTTCATTATTTGTATTGTAATTGTAAATGCAATGTTGATACTGGCATATGTTTCCCTCATTTTAATATAACTATACGTTATATAATTTATTTCTGGCTGTCCTCCTGGAAGACGGATAATTCAATGTTTTGAATTAGTTTACATTGTCTGTGTTTTGATTCATCTTTTTGTGTCTTCCTATAATCATTTTGCCTTTGAAGATACTGTAACTTGAAGGAAAAAAGCTAAAATACATATATATGTGTGTGTGTATATATGTGTGTGTGTATATATGCATATATATATATGCATATATATATGCACTCAGGGCTGAAAAAGAGGAATCTTAAAAACCTTGATAAAAATAGTTGTTGGTTTTTTTTGGTCTTTAAAAAGTATTCTATTCACAAGTCTCTTATTGAGGAAGTCTATCCTGTATGCTTCCTCCTTCTTGAGCCCTTCTTTATTCAATACGGGTGTGTGCTAAGTACAGTTGACGAAGTAGCAGATAAAAGGACAATATTTAGAAAAATAATCCATCAGATGGGCCTTGAGACAGAATTTGGGGAGCTAAGAGTCTTGGAAACACAAAAAACAGCCCCCAGAACTCCAAGTCTCACTGTTGGCCAAAGCTATTCCCGGCAGTTACTACACCGGGGCCACAGAAATAGGTAAGCACTTGTGTAAACAAATCTCCCCATGCCTCCACCTGAGCAGGGTGCTAGGAGGAGGCAGCAACCTCATTCCAGATTTCATTGTTCGCAGATAAAGTTGTACCAAGCAGCTGCTTTATTCAGACAAAGCAAACTAAATAAATCTAAGAGTTTATCTTCTCTCTCTTTCTCTCTCAGAAAGCACACATTTTGTTTCCTAGATACATTTGTTTAAATGATACCTATCTGTTTATACATTGCTTTGTTTCCTGGTTTTGTGTCTTGTTAGTCCTTAGGGAAACATTGTGGATTGTAACGCCTTGTGTATACTTGTGAATGAATCGATAAAAGAAGAACAGAAATATGCCACTTTTCTGAAACATTTCTGAGAAATAAATCATCTAGTCCTGCCCCCTAATACCATAGAATGAGGAAATGGGGATTTGGAAAGGCCACATAGCTTCTAACTAGCAGCAGAAGGGGATTAGTGTCCATTTCCTTTGATTTCCACTACAGCATGTTTTCCACGGTGAAAAATACAACTGCTGCTAAATTGATAGGATTTTTAAAGCTCTTGACTCCAAGACTGAGGAGGTTCCTACTTTTGTACCTGAGCCTTTATGACCCTATAACTTTCTAGACAGAAATACCTCTTCGTGTAAGACCTATGCACAAGCCAGAAGCTCCACGTCAGTGTCTGCCCTAGAATGACTTATGTATATAAGGAGTCATAAACTCAAACGTTATGTCAGTGGCATATATAATAATAAAATCTTGGCCAGAACTTAAATGTTTCCGTATGGGGAGTGGTTAAACAAATCTTAATATTGTAGTCTATGAAATACTATGCAAGTTAAAAAGAATGAGTCAGACTTATGTCTAGTAATAGCAACATAATTCTAAGACTTTACAATAAAAATGAAAGTTGTAAAAAATATCTATGGTATGTAAACACACAGATGTGTAAAAAAAAACAATAGGGTAGTTCTGGATCTACATGACATTTGTGTAAAAAACATTAACAAAGGGTGAGGAATAAACATGTGACCTGTGTAATGGAGATAGTTACCTGTGGGGATGGCACAGCTAACAGCTGAAGGTGACTTTCAAAGGTGGCTTGGTTCCATCTCCATGTTTTAAATCTTTTAAAAATAGAAGGCATTCATGAATTATTTGTCTAATGTAAAAAAAAAAGTTTCTTAAGATCACATTATCCAGGCATTGTGGGAAGCATTTCATTGGTTATAGCCCATCCACCAGCATTACGAGACTATAGCCTAAATGAAAACAGCCTGAGTTTGAAGATCACAGGGCTCTAAAACGATCAGAAGTGGCATGAAGGTTTCGTGCAACATTTAGCAGGAATCAGAGTTAGCAGGCCCTCAGTGGTTCTTGCTCCAAAAAGGGAGTTTGCTATCCCAGGTGTGAGCTAGAAGAGACATCTCTAAGGTCAAGGCAACACAAAGCAGGTCCTCCCTTCCCCATGTGGTACGACTGTGCATGAGCAGTAGCTATAGCATTGGAAAGACAGCGAAGAAGGGCAAAGAAGAAAGATCCCTTTGACTCCAGAAAATATAAGAAAGAGAAAGACTTATCAGGCTTTCAAAGCCACCCAGGCAAAGCAGGCACTTTCAAAAAGAAGGAGCAGATGAAAAGATGTCAGGTTTCAGCAACTGGAATAGTGCCTGCATCATGCCTGTAAGCAACAACGTAACAGGCTGCACCTCAGATGACTAAAAGTGAAACCTTGTGGTTTGGAAGTGCCAGATGGACATTCCTTGGCCTTGGTTGTAGCATCCAAAAACTTAATGGAGTAAATTTAATTGTACAGAGAACCATTGCAAAGCTTTGCCTGAAGATTTTCAGTGGTGTCTTTGTCAGAGCGACCTCTCCAACCATAAAAACACGGTGTGTAGTGAAATCTATGTGACCTGGATATTACCAAATCTGAAATCTGTCAGTGAACTCATCTTGAAACATGAACAAGCCAAGGTCAAGAATAAAATCCCTTTGAGGCAGCACAGTGATTGAGGAGCATTTGGGAAAGTTTGGTGTCATTTGCTTGGAAGACCTCTCTCATAAAATTGCCTTCCCAGGGAAGAATTTCCAGGAGATTTCAGGGTTCCTGTGCCCTTTCCATTTCTTAGTGGCCCCCCAAATTGAGTAGAGTTCCTCAAGGTGGGCTCCCATGGCAATAGAGGTGAAGTTCTCCATCAGCTCATCCAGCACCTGAGCGTAACCCAAAATATCTGAAAGCACAATGCATTGGAAGCATGTGGTTGTTGTTGTGTTTTTTGAATTATCCAGTATTTTCAAAGAAGATTATTCACTGCTATATCTTTAGAAACTTGAGAGAAAGGGTCATGGAAAAAATGACGATGTTCCTGGCAGGCACTTCTCATCGCAGCTCAGTTCCAAATGAAAAGTCCACTGGGTTTTCTACGTTGGCCACTGCTGTCATCTCTGAAATCAGCAAAGGACTCATGACATGGAAGAGGGGTCCTGCCTGGTCACGTCTTCTATCCAGGGGTTTAATGTTGATGAACAGATATCCAAGCCCAAGCATGAATACAAGACTTCAGTGGACAAAGCCCAGAGGCATGCTTGGACCTGGGGGTTCCTAAGGCCTTGTTTTGGAAAGAACTTGAAATACAAGAGGACAGAAACAAAACCAAAACAAAACAAAAGCACATTATTCAGTAAAAGCTAAATGTATCTCTACACAAAAAGGTCTATGAGAGGATATGCAGCTGTGCAAGAGAAGGTCGTCATCCTAGGCCAGCTCATGTTCTGTAAAGAGAATATGAATAAGCTGTTGATATTTAATTATAGGAAAAAATAAAAATTGTGCAGAATAAAGGGGCAGGAATGGAAGAAAACAGTAAAATTGATCATGTTTTTTATCAACAAAGAGTTCATTTATTTACTAATAAAAAACCTAGTTCTTCTCAAGTCCAGATAAGTGATCTTCAAATACTCACTATATGGTATTCTCTGAATAAAATTATAATTTTCAGGCTTTGGCTATTCTAAAGTATTTTATCTTTTGTTTTTACCATGTATGTTTAGACATAAGTGGAAATCAGAAGAAATAAGTAGAAAGCAGGATAAAAAAGGGGGGATATTTAGGCATATATACTTTGAGGGAAATAGTGAAATACACAAACATGCTAAGTTGTTGTTAAGGAGCAGCAGTACCTGATCAAGGTATTTATTTTTCTGAGCACTCAGCAAACATGGTGTCATCTTAAAGTGAAATCTTATTTAGGAAGAAGAGCTTCACGAATTCTATTTTATGTAGAACGTGATTCAGAGAGAAACCTCGTGAGGTTTGTTACCGGGAAGTTATGTAGTGTGAAGGTGACGATCACAGGGCCAGACATAGCTAAGTTTTGAAACCTGATTCCAGCGTTTGCAGGTAGAAAGATCTTGGGTGACTTATGTCACCTGTCTGAGCCTGAGTTCCCTCTTTTGTGAAATGAAATAACACTGCTTACCTCACAGGCTGTTTTAACTCGGTAGTAAGTGAGGTCATGAAAGAAAAGCATTTGCTTAGTTGTGCTCAGGAAACTAAGAAGAGAGTTACTTTTTTCTTCCTCTGGCAGGTTATAAACACAGGCAAACGATAAACTGATAGCCTCTTATTGGTGTTCTGAAAAACAAAGTGTAGATCATTTAGTTCTTTAGTTATCTGGTGACTATAGACACAAAAGTTATGATAGTTTAGTCATCACAGTGAGTCTTTCAGATTTTATGGAAGGTAAAGGCAGAACAATCAGTCGTTTTTCTTGGCTTAGGTGGGTGGAGAAGAAAGGGAGCGTGTGACCAAGGCCAGGGACATGACTGGAGACATAGGTGACAGCGGGGAGAGGATGGGTGCTCAGTGCTCTCTCCAAGGGCTGTTTTCTGCTCCCAGCTAAGTGACTTCCACTGACGGGGACTGAGGGAGAAAACAGATTGAAGTGGGTAAAGGCGGGGAAATGTCTGCCAGTGGTTCCTTTAGAACTGCCCCTTCCGTCATGGGCCTATCGCAAGCTTTCCCTTTAAAAGGGAAATCTCAGGTCACTGTCAACATATATAAAGGACACATGGACAACAAATGAGAAGGGTGGAAATGGGAGGGAGGGGGAGCACGGGGGTGGGATGGGATGGGAGTAATAGACAGAAAACTGTACTTGAAAAATAATTTTAAAAATTGGGGGAAAAAAGAGGGCACATAATGATATAGTCAGCGGGTGCCTTATTTTCTCTGAACACTATTGACAGGATATGTTCAAATAAATCCATCTACCCTTCTTACCTGAAAAAAAAAAGGAAATCTCAGATTATGATTTATCCACCTCTCACACTTATCTCTAAGACAGGAAACGCCACACATTTCGGGTTCTCCTTTCTAAACAATTCTGTAGTCAGGAAGGCTTCTCTTTTGTCTAACGGCTACTTCTCAGCACACACCTATCACACCCTCTTCCCCAGCATGTGCACATGTGTTGCTTACATGCTTTCCTCTGAATAACTGAAGGGCTACTACTTCTTGTTACTATAATTCTTTCATGGATAGATGGATTTCCACTGCTTCCTTTACTAGAAATGAAAAATATGCCTTTACTACCCTTCGCAAAATAACTCCCCATAGATTTGAATTTAAAGTCATTTGTCAAGATGGTAGTTGAAATCCAAGTCAAAAACAGTATTACGTTTCTGATCTCCATACCAACACTGACACAAAGTAAGTCAATGCCAGTGCACATGACAACTCTTGGTTCTCCAAGCGTCTTCATCGGATGAAGGAGCAAATATTAGCATTGAGCAGAAGGACTTTATTTCCATAATACTGTTGTTCCATGGATACCTAGACAGAAGGTTTCAATCAGGTAGATACAACTCAATCAAACATCAACTGAAAGGTTTTGTTTTATTTCTTAATTTTAAAAAATTAAACTATGTCTTTGTTCTTACTAGTGTCATTTACTCAGGATTTAGCCAATGGCATTTGGATTTTTTCTTTTATATTAGACTTTATCCAATAGTTAGCATGACAATAAACCAAATTTAAGTATCTTTTACTTACTGTAGAAATATAGGCCTTCAGATAAAAGTGTAGTTCAAAAAGCTGATCATCTCAATAGAAGGTTTTAAAAAGAAAAATGAACTATGTGTTATTAATATCCTCAAGTGGATTGTAGACACAGGACTATAAATGCTAACCTGCTCTATAGTTTCCCTTCTTGCCTTAATTTCCTAGAAGTGGTGAACCATATTTAATGTTTAATATCCACAAACACAGGTCATATGGATATATTTATTTTATTACTTTTATACATTTTTACAAATATAGTTTAACAGTCTTATTTTTATAGTGATCTTTTGTAATAATAAATTCCTTTTAGAAGTTGGCAGGGTATCAGTTACATAATGAGGATGCATAATGAGTTCTGTAATTTTTTATTGCAAATTACTTCCCTTTAAATGCAGCAGAATATAGTATAAAACAGGAGTCCCTTTTTCTCAGCAACATTCATAGACTAAAAGTATTGATGGTAATGGGGTGTGGTACCAAGATAATATTTTAAGCCATAAGTTGTCCCTTTGCTGAGAAGGATTTGTTTTACTGGAATGAAACTAAATTTTCAACACATCAAGCCAACCGTGTCTACAGATATATCCACTTGGGTTTTGGGTTAAAGACAGAATTCTTCGTGTATCTGTGCTATTTAATTCTTTAGTTTGGATGCCACAGATGGCTTCATGTGAACTGGAAGACAAGGTGGGAAAAAAGTTGGATGCAGCAAGTTTACACACTTTTTCTTTTCAAACACAACAGAAATTTGCATAAGCTGTTTATATATAACTATCATAGACATGTTTTGTAGGAAAAAGGTGATATTTGTTCATTGTCATTCAGTTAATGTAAAAGGTAAGATTATCACCATTGAAGTGAGAAATAATTTGTATTTGTCTGCATTTTTTAGATGGAACCTTGGTGTTGCTATTAATGGTGACTTTTTCAAATGATTTCCAGGGCATGACTTGGTAATAGGTCTCTTGTTAATAATGAATAATTTATACATAGATAATGTTCACTATTGTCAAAGCACTTCAAAAGCCATACAGATTTCACTTTAATCCTAGTTAAGACTTGTCTGAATCTAATTTAAAAAATCCTTTTAATTGTAGAGAAGAATGTCAACATCCATTGCCATTTTATATGAAAACAGGCATAAAAAGTTAAAGCCACAAAGTTGTCAGGATCAGAGCTGGAAATAGAACTGGTTATCTCAGGATTGTGCCCTCCACTAAGTTCTCTAGGTATGTTTCCCTCTGAGAAAACTGCAAGTAAACAGAATTTCCTGTTTTTCTTTAAGATTTACTTCATTTAATACATGGGCTTTATAAGAAAGTTCGTGTGCACAGTGAACTATTACTACGTGTTTTGTGGAAAAGGATGTGTATAAAAATGAAACAAAACAAAAACTAAAAAGCAAAAACAAATCACAAAATGGACTTCTGCTTCTAGTCAAAATAGGGTACTAGGGACCAGATTTACCCACCTACCTGAAACAACTGTAAGAGCGGACTAAATATATGGAAGCACATTTTCCAGATATGGAACATCAAGCAGCAGAGGCTGGCGATCCTTGGGAAAGGGGAAACAAATAAGGGAACACTATGATTATCTCAGCTCAGTGTCTGAAGAGAGTTTCCAGTAACAGTGCAGGGCAGGGGAACCCAGACTGAGTTTCTGAACTTTGTCTGGTCAGCTCTTGGAACTGAAGAGACAAAACTGGTCATCTGGGGAGGTGGAACACCGAAAGGTTTCAGGCAGAGTCCCTGTGCAGAAAGAACTTCACAAAGCTCCAGTATTCTCCAGAAGATCCCCTCAGGTCTTCAGGTGGGTACAGATCAGTTTATTGATGTACGGAAATAAGAACCACACAAAAGCCAATCACCAAAGCTCACACAGAGCTGAGAGTTGTTCATGTTCCTGTAAATGGGCTTTTAGGTATAAGTAAATACACATTAGATAGAGTAATCACAAAGTTATTAGTCAGGATTGGAGTAAAATAAACCCTAGACCAATAACTTCTCTCTAATCCTACCTCATAAAACAAAATGGAAAGCCTCAAAAGGATATACTCTTTCCAAGTAACCTAACTATGACTAAGAACAAAGTTTAAGAATGCTAATATGAGCACAAACATACCCATTACCCACCCCACAAGGCAAAATCATAATGTCTGGCGCCCAATAAAAATTATGAGGCATGTAAAGAAGCAGGGAAATATGACCTATAGTGAAAAGAAAAAGCAAGCAATAGAAACAATTCAAAATTGACACAGACAATCAAATCAGTAGGTGACGACATTATAAAAGTTACTGTAGCTATATCCCATATGCTCATAGAAGTAGAGGAAAGGTTGAGCACATTAAGTAGAGACATGAAAGATATATAAAAGACCCAGATCAACTTCTAGAGATAAAAAATGCAGTATCTGAGATGAAACAGACACTGTATAGAATTAACAGTAGATTAAACCCTTACGAAGTAAAACCAGTGAGCTTGACAACATAAAAATAGAACTATTCAAAATAAAACACAGAGGAAAAAAGACCGAAAACAAATGAGCAAAACACCAGTAAAGGTGGGACACCTTTAAGCTTTTTAAGCATATCTGTTCACTGAAATCCTCAAGGCAGGAATTTGTTCGAAGAAATGACTGAAATGTTTCCAACTGAAGAAGTGCAGTGGACCTCACATGCATGAAATACAAAGAAAACCACCCAAAGGAACACAACAAAACTACTTAAGTCACTGGTAAAGAGAAAATTCTAACAGAGAGTAAAAGACATAGTTTGTACATAGGACAAAGTACAGTGACATTTTTAAAGTATTGGGAAAAGGAGAATACTGTATCTAAGTCCTTCTTTTTTACTTAAGAAAAGGGATCTTCACTACAGAGTTTGGAATCGGTCAGGAAAGTACTGACCGATTAGGGCCTTGTCTAGTAAATCTGCAATCACCCCCTCTTCCTTCTTTCCAAGTCTCTCCCTTCCTGACTTTATCAGTACGAGGTGGGGAAGATTTATCTCCTACATGTGAATTAATTGACAACGATAAGGTCTGATCTGCAAAGAAAGATGCCCTCTCCTAGGTATCAAAGTGGTGCTTAAATTGTCACTCTGGAAATCATTTGTTCTCAGACATTATCTCCCTAAAGTTCTCATCCGCCATGTTCATTACTCTGCTCCACTCCTCACTCCAATCCCAAAGAGTGTCGCACCAAAAGCTACTAAGAGTGGTAGCGAGTTTATGTACCTCCTCACGGTTCACAGCAGAACCTCAAATTGTTGGGAGGGAGAAGGCAAGAGGATGCAGAAAGTCTTTACTTAATTTAAAATTTTGTCTGGGGCCGCAACTAATAAAGAGAATCATCTAATCCAGAGAAAGGTAAATGCCAAAGATTATATTTCAACTGTTAGGATACTTTGATTTAAGGAATTTTTTGTTATTTCCCTGAGATTTATGGGCCAATGTTAATTTTATAGGTTTTCTAACTCCTATGCAGTATAAGAAGAATTCTTAAGTGTCCCAATTGTCATTAAGTTTGAATTCTCAGTCCCCAAGGAAATTTTTAAGAAGCCAATGCCCCAACAATACCTTAGAAACTTCCTTTTTCAGAAAACTCCATCTACCTTAAGTTCTAACAGTGATGTTTGAGTTATGTTAAATTAGAGTTTGCAGCAAATTGAAGAAAACTCAACTCATTTTGTAAGACAACTTAGCATTCATTATATTATCTACAGTTCTGAGTAACTTATGACATAATAAATACTATATACCATGCAAAGTATAATAAATGTCATGAAAAAGTTGCTGGAGACCTGATAAAAATGTGTATTTTCTAATACAATAAGAGAAAATTCTAGACACCAAGATCCCTGTGTTAGAAGTTATGAGTTCATTTTTTAAACTATGATGGTCATCTAATCTTTAAAGTCTCATCTCTCATTTTATAAATCCATACACGGAAATAATTCATACAAATATATTGAAGTGTTTTAAAGTGTTGCTTATCTATGTCTTCAAAGATAAAGCTTACTTGGGCAAATACATTACTACATACTGATAAGTCACAAAGATATATTTAAGTCTTAGGTTTCTTTTGATGTTTTTGCCAGGTGTTAAAGTGATCATATTGAACAGAGGAGGGAAAATGTTTGATGTTTTTAATGTGTACTTAATGTAATTATAGTTGAGTAGGAAGGTGTAGATTAATTTACTTATATATTTATGCAAAAACATTTATTAAATACCTGTTCTTGATCAAGCACTTTGTTGATGCTGTACCAATGAATGGCTGGTTAGACGGCCAGTAAATTTTTTTATTAGTCTTAAAACATTTAGACTTGCTTCATTTATTGGAAGCAGTTACAAGATACTGTTAATGGAATGTAAGAACTTTGTGCTAAGAAACTTAGAGTATAGTTAGGAGACTTAAAACACATGAAAAAATCTTAAATACATGCCAAAAACTTAAGAGAATAATCTCTTTCTTTTAATTTAAAATTGCTGTGCTCCCCACACACATGAAAGAAGGCTATAAAATTTGGCTAGCAATTTGACATATATTTGAATGAATTGGTCAAAGATGGGGAAAATTCATCAATAAACTTCCATAAATAGGTTATCTGAGAACAGAAATTCGAAGAAAATAAGTGGCACACCTTAAGAGTGGAAGGCAGTAAAAATAAGCCTACCCTCTGCAACAATTACGAATGTTGGAAGAAGGAAGTCACATAGGGTGGCAAGTTGATTAGCTTATCTGGAGAACAAGGTTCATGCTGGGAAATGACACACATTGAAGTGAGATGGAGATGGGTGGCTAAACTGTTCTAAATGTTGGGTTGAGGAGTTTGCCCAATTCAGAGTTTAACAGAATTTTAGAGCAGGATAATCCTTTAGTTCTACACTCCTCCTTCAGAGAAAACTAACCACTGAGGTTACTCATCATTAGTGGTATTGCCACTTGGGATTAAAGCCCAACTTTTCCTGTTTTCAGTGTTCTTTTTATATACCCTGTTACTCTGCAAAATGACATCCTATTGACCAGGAGCAGGAGAAGCATATGAACACAGTAATAATTTATAATACTTTGTTAAGGAATGCCTGCTTTCAATACTAAGAAAGCAGTCACTTCCCCTTCCCTCCGCCTCCCACTCCACAGCCTCTGATTTTATGAAAGCCAGTCACGCTCCAGCTGTTTCATTGCCCAGCCTCTCCCTGGGTGGGTGTGGGCCTGTGACATCATTTGTGCCACACAACAGGAGCAGGATCACCAGCATGTAGCTCAAGCTCCAACCCCTTTTGCCATAGGCTACTTTATCACCAAGCTTGGTCTCAGAGCAACTTCCTTTAAAGCCACTCAAATATAAACACCCCTTCAATGTCTAGAAACCTCAGCCCACTTATGCTGCTGTCCCATTGCCACAGTGGGGATCCTCTTTCTGGCATCACCTAGAAAATACTGGATGGAAACTTTGATGGAATTTATGGCTCCTATTCTATTGTGAACAGAAGGGAATTAGACCAAGGAGTGTACGGATTTTTAAGGAGTTAATTTGACTCTGGCACCTGCTGATCTGCTTCTCGGAGTGCCTGTGTGCTGGACGGGAAGAATGGGGAGAGTGTGGTTAGAATCAGTTCCAACATTTCTTTCTCACTTCTCTAAGCATGGGCTGGGAAGCTAGCTCAGCCTCCACCACAGATTCACAAGGTCACTCCTCCAACCCACTTAAATCTCGTGTTTTAGGGAGAGATGAAATGTGGTTGTCCTGTAGACTCTCCTTCAGGGCCAGGGTGGCGCATGTGCCCCTAAGAAGAGAGGGTGGCTGAAGAGGAGAAGTCAAAGACAACTTTTCCTCAGTTCTCTGGCAACCAGACTCGACACTGCCTCAGGTATGTGACTCCTGTCCCCAGGATCTTTTGTCCCCAAGGACAGATAGCCATTCAAGGGATGTCAAAGTCTCTCTGGGCACCTTTAATCTTTTGAATTCAGGTTTACACTTCATGGTTGGAAAGCTTGAGCAACATCAAGAAGTTTTATATTTATTATAGATATCTTGGTTTGCCAAATAAACTTGAAAAACTATCAGTTTCTAGTATTATCCAGTCTGGTTATTCCTGTGGCCTCAACCGACCTCATTGTAGTGGACTGAATGCTGGTCTCCAAAAAGACCTGTCCACATCCTAACCTTGGCACCTGTGAATGTGACCTTATTTGGAAAAAAGTGCCCATGAAGATGCAACTGAGATCAGGAGCTCTAGACAAGATCATACTGAATTACTTGGGTGGACCTTAAATCCAGTAAGTGTCCTTACAAGAAGAAAAGAATACAGAAAGTAGAGCAGAAACACAGAGTGTGTGTGAAGGGGAAGGTGGAGACTGGAGTTATGCAACTATAAGCCAGGGAGTACCAATGATTACCTAGAGGCACCAAACCCTAAACAGGCAAAATAGGATCCTCCCCTAGGGCCCTCAGAGGAAGCACTGCCTGGCCAACCCTTTGATTTTGAATTTCTGGTTTTCAGAACCATGAGAAAATGCAATTCTACTGGTCCAAGTCACCAAGTTTGCGGTCATTTGTTATGGCACCACTAGAAAAACGGATACACTGGCATGCAGAGACATGGAGTAGGCTGGTGGCGACTGCTGCCTGTCTTTCTTGCCCAGGTCTCAACTAGTCTGGCCCTAAAGAGAGAAAAGGTGATGTCATTTGAAACCTTGCAGCCACAAACCTTCTCCCATCATTCTTGGTTTCACCTCAAAATACAATCTCCTGCATTTACTCTTCCCCATACTTTAATCCCCAGTGGACGCGTACTGCTTCTGCTTCAACCAAGCTCCCATTTCTCCACGTCCTCCAAACAGAACTGGCTCTGTAATTCGTGGGGCCAAATGCAAACTGAATGTGTGGCATCACTTGTTGAAAATTATTGAAATTTCAAGGCAGGGACAGCAGTGTATGAAGCCAAGCATGGAATGTTCTTAAAAGTAGTGCCTTGTGCTACCCCACAGATTGCACACTCATGAGGATGCTTGCCTCCAAAATGTATCCACTTTGACCTTGAAGAAACTTATTCAATATTGAAATATCCCCCCTTTATAATCCACTCATACTCTGCTTCTTGCACTAGGTGAAAATCAGCTTTCTCCTGGGAATAGTAGGTCTCCTGAGTGTAGAATGCTTATTATCTCACTCTAGGACTGTGGGCATCTTTGATCTTGTAGCTCTCCGGTATTGCCTCTGAAATGTGTACCATGTCTTATATTCACATCCTTGATCCATTTAGGCTCTGCTCCATGAATAAGTACCTTCTGCCTTAATTCCACACAGCTATCCAATCAGTTCCAGATCATTCTACCACATTCATGGATGTCTTTGGTATCTTTCTCTATCTCATGGCCTCACTGTTAGTGACTTCAATATCCATGTAGCCTTTTCATTTCCTTAGTATCCAATTTCTTGATCTTCACTTTATGTTATCCAACCCCACCCACCCAGTTCTTCCATAAACCATGACATCATTCTACTACTAAAATTTCAGGAAAATGATTTCACCTTGACTACAACTTCTAATTTTTCTCTCTCATATGATCAAGATTTGTAGTTCTTTAACTTCCTTTTCTCTCCCCTTTTGTCTTCACTATTTTCCTAGGAAATCTTAACTTCATTGCCCTGTCCTTCAACCACTCTCTTAAAAATAAGTGCCAGCCAAGCTTTCTCCTTGCATTTCCATCAGATCCCTTGACAAAGCCCCAAAGTTGGATTGCTTGAACTTTCTGCACTTAGAGTCATATATTTTACACAAATTCACATGATTGTATGGAACTACTGCTACCACCAACGGACTTGGAAGTAGTTCTTTGGACTTATGTTCAGGTTCTCCTTACCATTCCCAACACCAGTCACTGCAAACATTTAGGTTGCTTACATGATTGTATTATATCCCTTACTTTCTTAGTAGAAATGGAAACAATAAAAAATCTTCAATCTGCCCTGACTGATGTGGCTCAGTTGCTTGGGCCTCCTCCTGGAAATCAAAGGGTGGGGTTGCCAGTTTGATACCCAGTAGAGGCACATGCCTGGGTTGTGGGTTTGGGGTGGGGGAGGACTCAGTCTCTAGTCTAGGCAGTGTGAAACCAGTGTTTCTCTGTCATATCAATGTTTCTCTTCCTCTCTTTCTTTCTCCCTTCCCCTTCTCTAAATAAATAAAATCTAAGAAAAACTTCAATCATCTATGAATAAACAAAAGCATTATATAATGTGTTAAGTTGTTATTTTGTCATAATTGAAGGAAATGAGCTTATAGTTATTCCTTTAAAAATTTCTCATTAATTTCTTATTTCCTATCTGTACAGGTACTACTCTAGGTACTGAATGTAAAGTCTTCAAGGAGCACACATTCAAATGGTTCTGAAGATTTCAAATATGTAACTTAAAAATATTATTACTGAGGGCTAATGATTTTATCAAATTCACCTTCAAATATAGGTTTTACAAAACAAATTTTGTGAGCATGAAAACACAGTTGCAGAATCATAAAAATCTAGTCACGGTAGTGTAACCCATATGTCCAAACATTGTGGCATTACTCTCTCCTATAGGCTCTTTACAATAAATAGGCCTTAGAATAATTGCCCTTAGGTAATATTATATATTATTATACAATAAAATAATAATACACCTTAGGAATAATGCCCAGTAAGTTTTCAAGTCACACTAAAAATCTAAATTACTCTCAATTTATTTAATTAATATCTTTATGACCACACAAGTAACTATGTTTTTAGAAAATAAAGTGTACTGGTCAGGATTCAGAAAAATCACAAGCTTTATCAACACACTAAGTTAATGTCAATCAACCTTAAAGCCAGAAAGACCTAAGTCAAAAAACTGATTTGGCGTCTTCCTAGGTATTTCAACCTTATTCAGATTATATAACCTTGATAAGCCTAAATTTATGTGAAAACAGAGATAATTACTACTACATTGTGAGCATGGGGATATTATATAATTTAAAGAACCTGATTGTAGCACCATTAGTATTTTATACAAAATATTTATTTAATTATATTTTTACATCTTACATAGTCATTGCCTAAAAAAGAATTTGGAAGTAGTAATGAAGACGCAGGTATCCTAGGCCTTGAAGAGGAAGCCAGAACACAGCCTCAGTGAGTGCAGGTTGTTAAGAAGACTTTGTACACTAATGACTTTCAGGAAACCAGAGATCTCAGGAATTCAGTGAAGACAAAACATCTTTTCAGGAAGCAAAGAGCACCTTAAATTTTGCAGTAGTATCTCATCCATTTGATATGGGACTCAAAGGACACAATGAAACCTTAATAATAAGGACCTCATTTTTCTTATGAGTACCTAACATTGTTTTCTGCTTTGCTTTGCCCAAAAGTTCTCAACATTGCATTTTGATTCCCAATCTGTTATTAAATGCGAAAACCCAGATTCCGGGTGCAGATAAGAAAACTGTACTTCCTACCGTCTCCAAACAGCTACCATTAGATCAAAGAGCGACCTTATGACTCTTGGAGCACAAAACCACGGGGTGAGCACACCTAGGTCGGCAGGAGAAGTTGCAGTCTGGGAGCAGGGAGAGAAGCGAAATTCCCATACTCACATCAAGCAAATTCTTGACAGAACCTGAACAGTCACCCAGGGATGAGCAAGGATGATCAATTGGCTGTTAACGCACACGCAGGAAGAGTACTTCCCGAGACGCCAACGTGTAAGAGATACCGTGACACTTGCCGAGAGAGCTCCACCGGGACCGGGCGGCACCAAGAGCAGGACTCCGAGCTCTGGGAGCTCGGGGGCGGGTCCCAGCGGCTGCTTCCTCCGCCCAGTCGCTGCCACCGCTCGCCTGCACCTCAGTCCAACAGTTCTGACTCCGCTGCATCCTTCTGGACTGTAGAGGCGGCAGCGAGCTAGAGCCCGCGTCCCAGCTCCCGGCCACAGAGAAGCTGGGCGAGCCCCAGCGCCAGAGGACACCTGGCCCAGGCACGGAGGGAAGCTCTGCATGCGGCTGGTACGTACCTGGTGGAAGGGCAGCGGGAGTGGGTGTTGATGGAGCAAGACTGGGCCGGAGGGACTTGGACAGTCGGGGGAGACTGAGCCAGCGAAAATGTGGTACGTGCAACTTCCCCATATTACGCCCAGTCGGCACGGGGTTGGGGGGAGCGTTTCGAAGCGGATGCCCCCCTTCACTAGAGTGATCGCATTATTTACATGCAAACTAGGGTACTTTTAGAATGAACTGGGTGGCTCTGGCCAACGAACGTAACCGGGGAGGTCTGGCCACCTGCTTTTGACTCACTCCGACCAGAAGGTGGACATCGGTGACCTGTCATAAGTTGCAGAGCCCTTCCCCACTCACGCAGGCAGTGCCACATCGTTTTGCTTGGATTGCGGGTTTCCAGGCAGCCGCTCCCGACCACCGGGGTCGGCAGAAACCGGAGTTCTCACCGGCTCTGCCAGCGTGGAGTCGAGTGGCTTTAACCAGGTCAACTCACCTCAACAGTACTTTTTTTTTTTTTTTTTTTTTCATAAAATACGGGGATAATTAGAACGGCTGATCCCAACGATCCCTGGCAGCTATGGATTTTACCAGAGCCTAAGACTCGAGCTGTCGCCAGGGAGACATCCGAGCCTTACGTGGTCTCCGGGGCTTAGAGGATGGAGGGCGAGAGTCCTGACCAGTGCAGCTGCTGCAGCCCCCTGGGAAAGCTCCTGACGGTGCCTTCGGAGTGGGGGGCGGGGGGTGAGGTGCGGGGCTGAATCCTCGTTACCAGCTGTCCAGTCTGGGGTTGGCAAGTCCCTGCTGGGCGATGCTGAGATGGACGGGCCAGTCCCATCTTCGTAGAGCTTATCCTGCGCAGCACAGCCCAACTCGGTCCCTTTGGAAAAGCGCTCCGCTTGAGTGGGGCTCACAGGAAACACTAAAAAAATATTAAGAAAGAAACCAAAAACTGCAGGTGGTGTTATTAGTCAGAGTCTTGTTCGGGACTGGGAAGTGGAGATTTGAGGCTGACGATCACTTAAACATTCACCAAAGGGCGGGGCGGGGGCACTAAAACTCATATTAATGATTTGGATATTGAAAAAGTATTGGATTAGATTTATTTTGAGTATTGCATTTCTCTTTGTATACATGTAGATTCAAAATCCCAGATATTTTTCTTCTTTATTGACATTGCCACACGTTATAAAACTTCTTCTGGGGTTTAATATTCAAAAGCTGAGAATTTGGATTATTAAAATGAGATCTGATGGCCATAAGCTCACAGGAAGTAATGAGGTAGGTTTTGAATTAAGGTTGGTTAAGACCAGCATTTTAAAAACCTTCGTTCTTTCCTGTCAGTACGTCCCCTGCTGGACATATCCCTCCACCGACACTATCTTTAATAAGTTTATTTTCAAAATAGGTGTTTTGGAAGATCAAGTGATTCAATTTTGAAGCAAAGTATACTTTGGGAAAATTTTTTTAAAAAATTGTCTTTATTTATCTTTAGAAGGGAAGGGAAGGAGAGAGGGAGAGAAGTATCAATGTATGGTTGCTTCTCGTGCATATCCTGCTGGGAACTGGCCCCTGCGGGGAACTGGCCTGCAACCCAGGCATGTGCTCTGATGGGGAATCAAACCGCGATCTTTTAGTTCACAGGCCCCTGCTCAATCCACTGAGCTACACCAGCCAGGGTGGGAAAAATTTTTTGAAAAAAGTATTTAGTAAGTACCTTTTTTGTTTTATCTTTACCAGAATTTTTTCAATAAAATATCAAAGGCTAATAATATCTTTATGCAAGATATTTAAAATGTATCAAATAGCACTTTTGTTAAATAAATTTCTCTCCTCTTCAGTGAACTTTAAATTAAAATTTTTAATTAGAATTGTTAGAAAGTTACTCCTTTCAATATATATTTTTTGATTTTACCAAGTTGTAAAATCATCACCATAATTCAGTTTTAGAACCTGGTCAAAGTCCTATACCACTGACCCAGGTGCGTGTTTAAATAAGGTCATTTCAGTTTTTCTGTTCATTTATACCATATGGATTTGATAGTGTGGAAATGGGGCCAGTCTACCACATGGAGGGGCATATGTTTTTATCCATTTTCCTCCTGGAGCAGTGGGTGAAAATTTTCAGGGAAAAAAGGAATATTTTCTTTACAGAACAGATCTGTGTCAGCTTTCTGAGGTGTTTGTGATTTTTGCCAGACAATATTAAACTTCAAGTAAAACCCAGCATAGGTAAGTCCATGGTTTGGGTTCTAGGTGTGAATACTTTGAGAGGAAATATAAACCTTTCCATTTTAACTGAAAAAAAATGGGAGGAAACAGAATTTTTATTCACTCATATTTATTTTTATCAACTTTTTTAAAAAGGATTTTATTTATTTATCTTTAGAGGGGAAGGGAAGGAGAGAAGGAGAGAAACATCAATGTATGGTTGCCTCTCGTGAGTCCCCTGCTGGAACTGGCCTGCAATCCAGGCACCTGCCCAGACTGGGAATCGAACCGCGATTGTGTGGTTCGCAGGCCCACACTCAATCCACTGAGCTACACCAGCCAGGGCTTATTTTTATCAACTCTTTAAAAAAGTATCTTAATTTATTTTCACCATTAATTAAAACATTCTTTGCTCATACATAACTTTTTAAAAACAAAAGTTACATATAACATGTATGTCCTATTTTCCATTTAATAAATCATCTTAATATATCTGTTCTAGAAAATAATTATACTTTTAATAGCTGTATAGTATTTTATTAAATTTTAAACTAATCCATATTGGTAAGTATGCACAATTTCTCTAAATTTGGTTTTATAAACAATATCATGGTAGATATTTCTATTCATATTCTTTATATACTATACACACTTTATTTGATTAATTCCTTTAAATAAATTTCTATAGAATTGGAATGTGAGAATATATTCATTTTTAAAAGATTTTTGATACATTCTAATTTTTTTCAGAAATCCAGTAGGAATTTCTACTCAAAATAACATTTTTACTAACATACGGTTTTAAAAATTAAAAATTTAGAAATTAGTGAGAATTGATAGTTCATATTTGTATTTCTTTGATTGCTAGTGAAGCTGAATATTTTTAGTTGGCCAAAATGTTTAACAGACATTTTGGATTTATTTTTATGAGTTCCCTTTTTTGTATTTTTTTGCCTACTTTTAATCCTTTTTTGTCTGCTTCGAAAGCTTTTTATTCATGAGGATATTAACTCTGTGCATCTGTTATGTTACAATTTTTGAATTAGTTTCTCTCTTCTTTTTTCCCGTTAACTACTTGCTGAACATTGCTTTGTAGAATACTTTCATTTTATGGGTGTCAAAACTGCTATCAATTTCTTCTCTTATTCTGATTTTGCCACTCTCCAGAAAGACTTTCCCACTTGTTAAAATATCCAACTACACTTTTTATAGTACTTTTGATGTCTCCTCTTATTTGAAATTTTTATCATTTGAAAGTTATTTTAGTAGGAACCTAACCTTATAATTGTTATTTTTTAATGGCTAGTCTCATCTTAAATTCATTTGTTCTATAATTGATTCCATCCCCACTGGTATGAAACGCTATCCTGTGTCCCTCCCCACTGAACCTCCTAGGAGCCAAACTTCCTTAGAGTTGCCCCTTCCACCAGGAAGCCCTACAGACTTTCCACCCACACTCTGGCCTGGCTGCCTACATCTGATGCCTAACTGCAGCCTCCCTGACCGCCTCCCTAAGCTGCCTTGAGACACATCTGTCACTCACACGTCACCCATAAAAAGTATCCGGGTTTTGCATCACAGCTGTGGGCTCTTCCGAGATTCTCACATTGCCAATTTGGAAACATATCCTTTTGTTAGCTCTGAAAAACATAATTTTCTAATGGTTTAATTCTCAGTTTTTATCATTTGTCTACTTATTTTTTCCTCTCTGCCTTAAAATTTTATTATGTGTTGTTCTGTCTCTTTCTCACCTAATTTCTTTTTATTCTTCCTTCAAAATCATTCCATAGTGCTCTCTGGAACACCTATTCAATCGCAATAAACTCCTCTTAACCTTCACTTTTTTTCCTGGCCCTGAAACTTGACTCTCCCCTGAGCATCATGGTTCCTGAATCTTCAGGTAGGAAGGTGGGTTACATGGCCCATTATCCCACCTGTACACCACTATTTCTCCACTGTCTTTCAATCACCCCTTCTCTCTGAGCCATCTGGCTGTGCTATCCTCCACCGTTGCTCATTCCTATTATTACCTGCTCACCATCTGAATAAATCTCTCCTTCATCGAACACTCTAGCAACTGATATACAGTCATCTTTTCCTGTCCTCAACCTGGATGACTTCATATTTACATCCAACACAACTTCTCAGTCATCTCCACAACTCACGCAGTAACCTTCTCTTTTACTCCTTACCCAGCCACTTTTGTAGCCGTACCCTGGGCTTGCTATCCTGTGCAATTAATTTTTATTTCCTAAAATTTTGAATTCAGAAACTCTCTGGGCATAACATCTATATTCTTTTTTTACATTAATCCAGAAATTCACACCTATGCTTATTCATTGGGATGGCCAATAACTTGACCCATCTTTTTTCATCTTCCATGCTCTTACTGCTTGGAGTCAGATATGTCTCAGTGCTTTCCATTTCCATCAGCTCAAGTCAATGGAGAACCTAAGAATTCGGTGTGCTTCTTGCTAGTCCTTATCACTTTCTTCCCTACAACTACAGCAACCTCAGTCTCACTACCACCTACCTTGAGTTCTCTATGACCTTATGACCCCTATCTTCTTGTTTTGCAAATTATTGCAAAATTCCTGTACTTCCAAGGAGCATGATCAACTCTTCTAGTTTTCCTGGGACTGAGGGATTTCTCAGAATGCCACATGGAGTAAGTACTTGACATAAAGACTTCAAATTTTTGAAATTCATTATTTTTTATACATGCCATCTCTCTTCATCTTCACTTTTAAGCTATGAGCTATTTGTTCACCTGAAGTACAGCAGGTCCTTGAATGATGTCATTTTCTTATACCATCAGTGAGATGCTATAGGAACTTAATTCTTACTTATATCAACTAGCCTATGGTAAAATTAGTTTCCTTATATGTTGTTTTGCTTAAAGTCTCAGAACCTATCCATGATATTAAGTGAGGACCTACTATGTGTGGTAGCTCTTACTGTTCCCTCTCCCTCTATATATGACCCTTTTAGTCTAGTGGCAGTTGAAATACTCAGATAACCAAGTGCATTAGTTAGGAATGTTACACTTGCCAATCATAGAAAATCAGCATCAGATTGGCTTGAGGAGATAGGGAGAATTTATCAGATTTATGTAGCTCAGGTTGTAACCAGATTTAGTCACAGGTTGACCTAGAACTCAAATTATTTTTTAAGGACCCAATTTCCTTCTACTTCTTGGCTTTATTCTCCTTCAACTTGACTTTATTCTCAGGCTGTGCTTTGTGAGAAAATAGCTATTATCAGCTCCAGGTCTAACTTCTCAAGTTTAAATTTTTTTTAAAAAAGCACTTTTACCTAGTAGGTTTGCACCAGTCCTAAAGTGAACTAACTTGCATCATGAACCCACTCTTTAAGTATTTGCTGGGTTAGAAAATGTCATAAGCTTGCTGGGACTGTGTTCGAGTCACATGACACTTCTGAACTAATCGCAGTGGCTAGGGACATATATGGAGCTCTGATTTGTTAGGTCTGGGTCTCAGCTTCAGTCTTGATAGCAACTAAATCACGTAGCGTGAACATAGGAGGCAAGGCTTCTCAAAGGGGAAATGGGTGTTTGGCAGGCAAAATTTTAACTACCGTCCAAATAGGTGACAAACAGGTCAAAAACAAAATGGAGGCATAAACAGGCCTTGGTTAAACCTACAGCAATGCCTTATGAGTAAAGAAGGGGAACGGGACTAGTGCATAGATCTTATGACATTTATTTTAACTGAACAGCAGCATTTTAAAAAATGTCCTGATTCTTGACTGTATTCTTTGTAGTTAAATTGCAAAATAAATAAGCTTTGAATAAACAAATTTGTTTCAGTAAAATTCTCTTTAATCATTACTAATGCATTTTTAAAATTCTGCCTACTTCAATAATATTTTGAAGATAAATAGAAGGAAGATAAATAGATAAGAAAGAAGGTAGTCTTTCTTCTTTACATAAATATTTTTGCAGCTAGCATTTAAAAAAACATGTCTACAGATGATTTGAATGGTAATAGTGGAACAAATAACTAAAGTAGAAATGAAAAAGCTTTGTCATGAGACCAACTCAGCTTTTAATTAGTCATGTGAACCTAAAGAAGTTTCCTAATCTCTTGAGATTTCAGCATTTTGTCAACACAGTCACACCACTATGAATATGATTTAGGTTCTTCATCTTTAAATGAGTATGTTGACCAAAAGTACCTGTATTATTCTAAATAGAGTCTTTAATTCCACATGTTAGTGCTATATGTGCTCATTTATTGTCAGGTTTGTTTCTGTGGATGGTTAATGATGTCTTTTTTAGTTTTCAGTGAATTTTTAAACTCAGTACATACATCTCTGAGATGAGTAGTTAACAAAATGAAATAAACAAATATTTATTTTAAAGCACCCTCCTGGATTCAGGTCCTTGTGTTAGTGTTACTCTGCATATAAGAATGAGTGAGACTCCATTTTTTTTTCTACAGGAAGCTTAGAATTCCATTTGTTTGCAGGAGATGAAGGAAGACAATACACATAATATTTCTGCCAGTCTGACTGTAATAGGTGCCACAAAAGAAGTAAAAAGTGCTATGGGGTTTCAACAAAGAGAAAGATAAATTCTGAGATTAATCAGAAAGACTTTGTAGAGGATATAGTAATTGGGATGATCTTTGAGGGACTGATGAAATTTTAATGATTGGGCAAAATATTTCTGGTTGCAAGAACAGTATAAACAAATGTACAAGTACAGGAAAGGAGGAGATAGAGTTATGTAGAATTTTAGGAAGTGGGAGATGGAGGGGTTGAAACTTAAATTGGAGCGGTAGAGAAGAATCTTAAATAATGGGAGAAAGACTTTAATGTTAAATTTGTAGCAGTTTGGATCCTTGAGTGATTTTGTGTAGGAAGTCATATAATCAGTGGTGTACTTTATGAGTCAAAAAGTATTTTGGCAACTTGTCTATATGTAAATAAATGCTACAGTTATATACATTTCTTGCTAGTCTTGTGTATTGCATTATTTCCTATGTTGTTAATTTCTACTCATATCTAGCATTTTCTTCCTTCAGCTTTCTTATTTTTAATTTTATTTTTCAAATACAGTTTATACTTAATATTATTTTGTATTATTTTCAGGTATATAGTACAATAGTTAGACAATCACATACTTTAAAAAATTTCCCCACCACATTTCCAGTACCCACTTGGCACCATATATAGTTATTACAATATTATTTACTATATTCTCTATGCTGTACTTTATATGCCATGACTATTTCATAACTACCAATTTGTACTTCTTAATCCCTTTTTCACGCAGTCTCACTCCTGCTCCTCTGACAGCTTTCAGTCTGTTCTCTTTATCTGTAATTCTGTTTCAATTTTGTTTGTTCATTTATTTTTTTCTGTAAACTACATACATAAGTGAAATCATATGGTGCTAGTCTTTCTCTGACTCACTTATTTCACTGAGCATAATATCCTCTAGGTCCATCTATGCCATTGCAAGTAGTAAAATTTCATTCTTTAATGGCTAATGTTCCATTGTATATATGTAGCACTGCTTCTTTGTCTACTCATCTGGTGAGGGGCCCTTGAGTTGCTTCATATCTTGCTTACTGTAAATAACACTGCAATGAACACAGAGGTCCACATAGGTCTTTTTTTCCAATTTTTTTTATTTAATTATTTTTCAAGTACAGTTTTCTATTACTCCCATCCCATCCCACCCCCCGTGCTCCCCCCTCCCTCCCATTTCCACCCTCTCAGTTGTTGTCCATGTATCCTTTATATATGTTCCTCTAAATCCCTCCCCTATTTCCCCTGAAATTCCCTCCCCTCTCCCCTCTGGTCACTGTCAGCCTGTTCTCTATTTCAGTGTCTTTGGTTATATTTCACTTGCTTGTTTGTTTTGTTGTTTAGCTTCCTGTTAAAGGTGAGATCATATGGTATTTGTCCTTCAACACCTGGCTTATTTCACTAGGCTTTTAAATTAGTGGTTTGGGTTTCTTCAGATATACCCAGAAGTAGAATTGCTGAGCCACAAAGCAGTTCCATTTTTAATTTTTTGAGGAATCTCCATACTATTTTCCAAAAAGACTACACCAATGTGCATTCTTACCAACAGTGCTCAAGGATTATCTTTTCTCTACATTATCGCCAACACTTGTTTGTTGATTTAGCAATGATAGCCATTCTGACAGGTGTGAGGTGATATCTCATTATGGGTTTAATTTGCATTTTTCTGATGATTAGTGACATTGAGCATCTTTTCTTATGCCTATTGGCCATCTGTATGTCCTTTTTGAAGAAGAGTATATTTAGGTCCTTGGATCATGTTTTAAAATAGATTTTGTTTGTTTTCTTTTTTAACCCTCACTTGAGGATATGTTTATTAATTTTAAAGAGAAGAGAAAGGGGGCCAGAGAGAGAGAAAGAGAGAGAGAAAGGGAGGGAGAGAGAGAAACCTTGCTTGGTTGCCTTCTGTCCATGCCCTAACTGAGGACTGAACCCACAACCTAGGTATGTTCCTTAACCAAGAATTAATCCCACATACTTTTGGTCTATGGGGCTGATGCTCCAACCAAGCCACCCAGCCAAGTTTGGATTGTTTACTTGTTTGTTTTTTGGTGTTGACTTGTATGAATTCTTTATAAATTTTGGATATTGACACTTCCTTAGGTGTATTATTGGGAAATATGTTCTCTCATTTAGTAGGTTGTCATTTTGTTTTATTGATGGCTTCCCTTGCTGTGGAAAAAGTGTTTAGTTTGATGTAGTCCCCTTTGTTCATTTTTTTGTTCCCTTGCCTGAGGAGATGTATCAGAAAAAAATATTGCTAAGAGAGATATCAGAGATTTTACTGTCTACATTTTCTTTTAGAAGTTTTATATTTCAAGTCTTACATTTAAGTCTTTAATCCATTTTGAGTTTATTCATGTATATGGTATAAGAAGGTGGTCTAGTTTTATTTTTTTGCATATATTTGTCCAATATTCCCAACACCATTTATTGAATAGGTCATCTTTATCTCAATGTTTGTTCTAACTTCCTTTGTCATACATTAATTTATTATATAGGCATAGGTTTATTTCTGTATGTTCTATTATGTCCCATTGATATATGTTTGTTTTTTCTAGTGCCACGCAGTTTTGATTACTATGGTCTTATAGTATAGTCTGATATTAGGTAGCATGATACTTCCAACTTCATTCTTCTTTTTCAAGATTGCTGTGGCAATTTGTGGTCCCATATAAATTTATTGATTATTTGTCCTAGTTTTGTGAAATACACAATTGATATTTTGCTAGGAATTGTGTTGAATCCAGAGATTGTTTTGGGTAGTATGAACATTTTAATGATGTTAATTTTTCCTATCTATGAGCATGGTGTATGCTTCCATGTATCTTCTTCAGTTTCTTTCCTCAGTGTCTCATAATTTTTTAAGTACAGATCTTTACCTTCTTGGTTAAATTTATTCCTAAGTATTTTATTTTTGATGCAATTATAGATGGGATTATTTTCTTAGTTTTCCTTTCTAATAGCCCATTATTGATGTATAAAAATGAAACTGATTTCTTAATATTTTTTTGTATCCTGATAGTATACTGAATTTATTAATCAGTTCTCATAGTTTTTTTGGTGGAATCTTTAGGTTTTCTTTATCCAGTATCATGTCATGTGGAAATAAGTACAGTTTTGTTTTTTCTTTCCAATTGGATGCCTTTTATTTCTATTTCTTGTCCGATTGCTGTGTCTAGGACTTCTGTTTTGTTACTGAAGTAACTATGTTGAATAAAAATAATGAAAGTGGACATCCTTATCTTATTCCTGATCTTAAGAGAAACACTTTTAGTTTTTTCGCTGTTAAGTGTGATGTTAGTTATGGGATTCTGATATATGGTTGTTATTATGTACTAGATTTTGTCAAATGCATCTTCTGTATCTATTGATATGATTATATTATTTTTATATTTTATTTTATTTATGTGATGTATCATTTAAATGGTTTGCAGATATTGTATTAACATTGCATCTAGGAATAAATTCTATTTGATTGTGACTTGTGATCATTTTAATGTATTGCTGGATTCAGGTTGCTAATATTTCTGTTGAGGATTTTTGTATCTATGTTCAAAAGGGACATTGGCCTATATCTTTCTTTGTAGTGTTGTTATCTGGTTTTGGAATTAGGACAAAGGTGGCCTCATAAAATGTGCATGGGAATCTTTCCTCCTCTGGAATTTTTGGGGATAGTTCGAGAAGGGTGGGTGTTAGTTCTTCTTTGACTAAGAGTTGTATACATTTTGAAAAACAGATAGAGAAGACATCATCATTAGCAGAATCTATTTTATTTTATAATTTTTAATCCAAGGATATGTTTAATGATTCTAGAGAGAGAGGAAGGGAGAAGGAGAGAGGAAGAGACATCAGTGTGGGAGAGGAACAACTATGTGAGAAGAAGCATCGATGGGTTGCCTCCCCTACATGCCCTGACTGGGGATGGAACCCACAAACTTGGTGTATGCTCCGACTGGGAACTGAACCTGCAGTCTTTTTGTGTGTGGGATCATGCTCCAAACAAGACTATCATAATCTATTTTAAAAATACCACAGCATTTTGGTTTATGGACTATTCAATATGAATTGGTAATAAAACTTTGATATCTAGCAAAGGTAGTGTATTTTTAAGTTGTATTAAGAGCAGTATGTTATTCAGAAGAGGGGAAGTGATGTCCCAATTCTGTTCTGTCATGATCAAATGGTCTTCGGCATTCTAATTCTACAAATGAACACACACACACACACATTGTTCAGGATGGTGAGTTATTGCAAAAATAGTAGAAGGAATAGTCATAAAATAGAGAAATTTAGCTAGAAGAAATGAACACTTGGGAAAGCAGACATGGAAGTGTGAGAGAAACAAGCAGATGGTTTGAAGTGAGGTCTGGGTTCACTTACCCCCATGTAGGCTTAGTTTCCCTCTCTCTCTGTCTCTGTCTCTTTCTCTCTCTTTTGCAGGATGGTATTGCTACTAATTACTTGCAATTTGAGTATTATGATTAATGATTGTCAAGTACCCAGCACATTTCTGGCGTCCAGTGCAGGAGGAGTATACCCTCTATTACGAGAGATCTTTTTTTCCATATGTACACAGGGGTTCACACTGTTCCTGTGAGGTAACTGCAGGAAGATTTAGGACTAGTACTGGAAAAAAAAGATTGCTACTACAAAATAAAAAAGATGTTACACAGGTTAAATTGCAATAAAAAGTAATGGTATGTCTAAGTGGAGTAGCTCTTTGAGTTCATTGATAGTAATAGGTGGGAGCCAAAGCTCTTTGTCACTTTTACATGAAAGTGAAGAAATGCTCCCTCAGCATATTCCAGGAGGGAGTCCCGAAGAGAAGGCCTTCTCACTTTTCTCCACCAAAGAGTTCCCAGAAATCTAGAGGCATAATTCAAAGTGCCCACAGAAAAATGCAAGGTTCTTTAAAATTCTATAATCATCTTATAAAGTTTTATAAAAAGTTCATTCTACTTTATTATATATATATTCATATATATATATGAAGTAGGACTGCTTTGATGTGCAAAATTTGTCATAGGGTTGTGAGTACCTTCAGCATGCAGTCAGTATTTCTAAAGTTACAGGTTTCCTATTTGAAGATACATAGACTTAACAGTATATAGAACACACAACCTAGCAATAGACTAAGAATTCCCTCAGTTTAACACAGATAGGTTAACAATTCAATTTCCACTGGGTAAGATTTGTATTGCATGGATAATTGAGAAAGTCATGTTTTTGCTAATATCAAAGTATTTGGCAATATGGTTACATAAATGTGAACTTAAGTTCTGGAAGAAGCATAAAAACATTGTTATACTTGAAAATGAGGGCCAAAATCTCTAGCTCCTGAGGTGGTACGAAGGAAGGAGCTAAGAATTTGAGTGGCTTCGTGCTATTAGACTGGGAAGTGGCCTTTTGTGTGCTGTTTGCTTATGTTCCTACTTATTTTTTTAATTGGTACTTTGAGGGAGACAGGTTTTGAGTAAATGCTGTTTTGTGAAGTATTATTTTAGGAAGTTTTATTTTTTTAATATTATTTTTAAAAGATTTTATTTATTTATCTTTAGAGAGGAAGGGAAGGAGAGAAGGAGAGAAACATCAGTGTGTGGTTGCCTGTCATGTGTCCCCTGCTGGGAACTGGCCTGCAGCCCAGGCATGTGCCCTGACTGGGAATCAAACCCTGATCATGTGGTTCGCAGGCCCGTGCTCAATCCACTGAGCTACACCAGCCAGGACTATTTTAGGAAGTTTTAAATTAGAGTAAGTTTGCTTGCTTTTTCTTTAATCCTAATTTTTGTTTGTTTCTTTTATACTGTCTTCCCTACTTTAGCACCAAGATTCTGCAAAGCCTGCTTTAAAGCTACGAATTTGAAGGGGAATTATCTTCCTTTTTATTAGCTCCAGAACAGTTTTGAGTGATTTGATTACTTGACCATATAGCTCCCCTCTGTTTCATGTTATTTTAATAGAAGGGGCATGGGCCAACTGATTATTTTAGCCATATTACTGGATGGATTGCATCACTACAGAGGAACCTGGTATTTATTTGTCCTCTATGATTGAGCATAGTTTAGGGAGAAGAAGATTAGCCCAAACTAAGGAGATTAAGTTTTTGGTTTTTGGTGAGTTGATTTATTACCTATCCTTGGTTAATTAAAAATGCCCAATCCTAATGTGGTTTATAATTCTGCCTAGGAGTACAGTTCTCTAACCCTTAATAAATGATAGTATAAATACCTTTTTAATGCTGAGGAATATGCCAGGTACCAAGGAGACTGGGTTACCAGAACAAGGCACTAGCCCTTGAAGAACATGGGATTTATACTGAGTACGTAAATGACTGTAAAACAACGTGACTAATGCCACCGTAGCAGTGTGAATCAAGAATAAAACATTCAGGTTACAAGTAATTCTAAAATCAGGGACGATTTCTCAGCAGAAGTGATGATATTGGTAGATCTTTAGAGATAACCAGTAGTTTACCAGGCAAAGAGAATGTGTGCTAGGAAGAGGAAAGAGACTTAAAGTGTGTGATGCATTTAGGAGACTACAATTAAATCACACGTGGCAATATATGTGGCTGGAAGTTCCATGGGAAGTAGTTTCAGAAGTGCCTTGCATATCATGCTAGATAGCTTGGGCTTGACTACTTTGAATTAGGGGAGTAGGAATCTTATTTGTACTGCGGTGTACTGGCTGCAAGTTTATGCTTCTTGGGTCATATACGACTTCCTTTACTACAGAGAGGTAAGGGGCAGTAAGGAAGATAGGGCAAGGCTGGACTCATGTTTAATATGCAGGTAAGTTTTTGGATTGGTTGACTGAGTTGTTGTTGCCTTTGTCCTAAGAGGTAGGTCAGATGCGGATGGAAAAACTTGACTAATTTCAATTTGTTTAAGATTCTAGAACTACAGAGACATTGAGACTGAAGATGTAAATGTGGGTTTAACTATAGATAAGAATTGAAGGTCTTTCCTAGAAATTGCTATACTTTAATAGAGTTATGTTACTTGGCGTTAGGAACAGGCTTGCCATAAGAGTAATGTGGTTTAATTCTTATGCTTTTCCCATCTTTTTTGTCTCTTAACAGACATTATCTACATAGCAAAATTCTTTAAAATTATGAAAGATTTGAAAGTCATATTTTAAATGTGGTTTAAAAAAGAATGGCCTCCTTTAATGTTTACGTGTGCTTTTTTGAACACATTTTTTTTTGCCATGGATTTTGGGTGTAATGCATTAATTTCCTGTCAGCTTCTCTAGGGATCCAAGGACAGAGTTTAAGTTAAGAATACATTCAAGGGTATCCTTCAGGGTAGGACCTAGCTCTGCTCTGATTTTTACTTCACCGCAGTTGGCGAGCATTCTGAGAAAGAAATGCGTCTAAATTATGTAACTAGTCAGTTAGAGCCCCTGGCCTCCTGTTAACCTGGCCCTCTTGAGAGGCAGTGCACTGGGAGCAGCTGGGTCAGACTCAGTGCTGTTGCTTAGCATCCCCAGTGGAGCTGGTCATAAGGGACGGTTGCTGAGCAACCTGGGGCTCTAGGTGGGGCATCACCCCTCCATGCAGTTTCACAGTAGTCGCAGCCCTCCGCCATGGGAGAAGCAGCACACTCTGGCAGGGGGATAAGCCTCCCTCAGAGGCACGAGGGTTGTTAGCAGTAAGTATTTGGCCTTAGAATCAAAGACAGCAGCTCATGTTCTATGAACCTGCAAGCAATGTATGAAATTATTGATGTAAATTCAATTAAACATGAACTTGGCGCAAGGCAGGTAGTTGTGGCAGCTACAGTTCTCATTTCAAGTACTTCCATTCCAGCTTCTTTCTCCTTCAGCCTTAGTTGCAAGGTAAATATTCTGGGTCAATGGCAAGTAATTTTTCTTTATGCCACATTAAATATGTAACTTTTCCTGTTACCATTATTTAGCCAAAGCAAATATTTACCTTTGAGAAAAGCCAGCAAATTATCTCTGCTCTTGTCAAGTGGGCCTGAAATGGCAAAGTAGGACTGAATATCAATGCAAGAACTAGCTACTAATATTTGAGATACTGCTTTGAAGTTTTTTCTGTATAAAAAAGTCAAAGTGCCCCGGATAGGTGGCTAAGCTGGTTGGAACATTGTTCAATACATTGTAAATGTTGCAGGTTTGATTCCTGTCAGGGAATAAAACTAGGTTGTGGGTTCAATTCCTTGTCGGGGGGCCTGTGAGGGGCAACCTCAAGATGCTTCATTCTCTTTCTCTCCCTCTCTCTCTCGCGAGGAATCAATAAAAACATATCCTTGGGTGAGGACTAAAAAAAAAAGGAATAAAATATCAGGAGATGACTCACCAGGACTACATCTTACTTTATTTTTAATATTTAACACAGTCCATAAATGACTCTTCAGGTGAGTTGGAAAATGTCAAAACTAAGCTTTTGTAAGAAGGCTTGAATTCTGCTTTCAGGACTTAAGTTGCTGATGTTGAGCAATGGCTCCTCCCGAAGATCTTAGGCACGTATTTGAACAGCCAAAATCGAGCTCTCCAGTATCTTAGAATAACACAGCAGCATCTGTGACTAAAGTGTAAAGTAGGGAAACATGCAACTGTTAAATCTGAGAAATAATTAACACTGGTCAACTGGAGGAAAGTGATATAAACCTTTCTTTTCTTCCTTTCCACTACCTTTTCATCCAGTACTCTGGCCTCGGGCAGCAGCTGTTTGCCTGCTGATCCAAAGGGTTCAGGGAGCACAGCTTTGCTCTGGGTACAGAAGGGAAGCGACTTTGTTGGCATTGGGGTCTGCACTCTTTTACAGGGATCTATATTCTTTAATTTTTTTAAAAAAAAACCTTAGCATTTGCCCTGGCTGGTGTAGCTCAGTGGATTGAGTGCGGGCCTATGAACCAGAGTATCGCGGTTCAATTCCCAGTCAGGGCACATACCTGAGTTGCAGGCCAGTTCCCAGGAGGGGACACATGAGAGGCAACCATACATTGATATTTCTCTCCCTCTTTCCTTCTCTTCTCCTCTAAAGATAAATAAATAAAATCTTTAAAAAAACCCTTAGAATTCTTCTAAAAAATTACATGTTTTGGTTTTACACATACATACATGCATGCCCACTGATGTGTCTAAGCCATTCAATTGAAGTATACTTTTAAAATATATCAATAGTAATAGAAAATATAATTTAAGATGGCTTATTCAAAGTTAAATGTTTAAAAGTGATTTATTTTACTATTTGTATCATATATATCATTGGCAGGAGCTTTCTATTTATTCTTATTATTTAAGAATATTAATACATCTAAAACATATTAAGTATAGTATGTGCCAGACATTGTCCTACATGGCTTATGTCGTTCAAGTCTCCCAAAAAACTCTGGGTAATAGGTACTGTTATGGATGTTTTGTCTGTGGGGAAGTATAATCCAGCCCAAAAAGTTAAGGAACCTGACCAACTATACACAGTAAAAGATTCATAATCAGAAAATGGAGAGAAATTTCAAGCACTTTTTTGAGAAACAGGTATATATATTCTAATGATGTATATCTATATATCCTTCTATATATCATATTATTTTATATATAGGAGTGGGTGATAGTAGGTTTATAGTTGTGAGGACATGAAATACGGCTATTTATTTATTTATTTATTATTCAATTATTTATTATTAGTATTAATCTACTTTTGCCCATCCCTGTGTGTGTATGTATGTGTGTGTGTGTGTGTGTGTGTGTGTGTATATAGCATATATATGGCAATGATACATATAAGTGGCATTCATTTGTGGAGGTCAATATGAATATATATTCTCACATGTATATATGCTATACATTCTACGTATACTGCATATATACAGGGTCAGGCAAAAGTAGGTGTATAGTTGTGTAGAAAATAATACAATAATCAATAAATAATAACACAAGAATAAACTCTGCATTTCATGTACCCACAACTGTTGCCCTACTTCTGCCCCACTCTGTATATACACCTTTTACTGTATATACTGTATCTATCTGTATATGTATACATTCATATTCACCTATACAAATTGCATGTCCTTTAAAGCTGAGGGTATATTTGTGTTTCAATCTTAATATTTCACAAAACCCTAGGTCGGTGGGATTCGTATTTGAGGCCACAGCAATCCCTTAGGGCCGAGTTCTTGACCCTGGAGGCAAGGACTTGCCCGCCTCTTGCAGGTCAGATGGCAGATCAGAGAAGGCGGAGTAAGCCTCAGCCTGCGGAAAAGAGCTTCCTCCTCCCACTCTCGGATTGCCAAGAGAACAAAGCTGCTAGGGAACAGGAAAAAATGGAAAACAGTAACTTTGGTTTAGGCTCATTGCCTGGCTTTCTCAAAATAGTACAACTTTCCTATTAATCCACTGAGACTTCCTTTAGATGTGACGATGGGTTTATTTTCATTTGTTATCAGAGCATCTTTACTTTCATGTCAACTTTTAAATTATATCACTAGAGAATAATGTCTTAATCAAAATCGATCTTTTATTGTGACGTAATTTCACACAAATACTTATATCAAAAACATTTATATTTCTACATAAACAACTATAATCTCCATACAAAGAAAAATAGCAAGTAAAATTATCAACCTCAATTTTGTCTTTAAGTAAAATTAAAAACTAACCCATAGAGAGCAATATATTGAATCTATTTCAGGTGGAGTGTATAATAATTTATAAACATAATCTAATGCAACCCTCATAATAACTCTTTATGAGGAATGTGAGGAAGGTATGGCTATTCCCTGGGATAAAAGTGAACCATGCCAAGCGAACACATTTAGCTACTGGGTGGTGAAGTTAGGATTGGAGCCAAATTTGTGCGATGCCTAAGCCTATGTCTTTCTTTGATCAGCCTAGATAAGAGAATTTGGCAGGATCTAAAATACTCTTTTTAGAGGAGCAAACTTTCTGTTTTCATCAGGTATTAATAATTAGTGATTGAAAATATGAATTTTTAAGGAACACATTATTCTATAGTCTATAAAATCTACAGAGATGAAATGTTTTTCTGATTTATTTAATGAAAAATGTAATACCCCCCCAAAAAACCTAGTAAAAGTAGCACATAAAAGAAAATTTAAAAATTTAATTGAAATACTAGATACAGGAATATAGAAATCAACAAAATAGAATAATATAAAAATGGTGTATATTCTAGGAATGTACAAATATTTCAACATTTTGAAATTTATTAAAAGAATTTTATAGTCACAGGCTAAAGAATAAAACCCCTATTTTTTACTTCCTAATAGATTCCAAATGATGTTTGATAAAATGCAGCCATATTTCTTTTAAGAAAACATGCATACAACTTAGTAATCTAGGAATAGAGAAATGTTACAAATTATGAAAAATTAATTTCAAGGAAACAGAAAAACATTAGAGGCTTATTGCATGACCAACTTCATCACTCAAAGTTAACATCATTCTATAAATTCCAACCAATGCAGTTAATTTTTAAAAGACTAACATTTAAAAAAATTCTTGTTATGTATGTTAGAAACAGTTCTAAATACATTACAAATATTATCTCACTTACACTCACAACAGTTCTAGGAGATAGAGGCTGCTGCCATCCTCATTTTACACATTAAAAGGCTAAGTCTCAGAGAAGCTAAACAGCTTAGCCAAGTTCACACAGCTCATTAGTGGTGGAGCTGAACTAAAGCTTAAGTGGCTTAACTCACAAGTCTTTAATCTTTGACGGCATGATATGCTGCCTCCCAAAAGTTACAACTAATAAAAGGATACCTTGGATAAAAGGTAACATCTTTTTTTTAAAAGATTTTATTTATTTATTTTTAGACAGGGGAAGGGAGGGAGAAAGACAGAGAAACATCAATGTATGGTTGTCTCTCGTGTGGCCCCCATTGGGGGCCTGGCCCACAACCCAGGAATGTGTCCTGACTGGGAATTTTTTTTAATGTATTTTCTTTACTAAAAATCCCAAGGAAATCAACTGAAGAATGATTAGAATAAGACTTCAGTTAAGTAGTCACACAAAATATAAATGTGTATACATTAATTGACTTTCTCATAACAGGTACAAATTGAAGACATGATGAAAAAATCCCATTTATTATAGCAATGAAATTTATGTATCTATGAATAAAATACATAAGGAATATATAAGAATTAAATAAATATAGCATTTCATTGAGAAACACAAAAGATTAGTAGTAATGGAGATTTATATTATATTCCTGGATGATAATAATAAATATTGTAGTGATATTTATTATTCCCCAAATGAATTTATCAAGTTAATGGAATTCAATTTAACCCCATTTTACCCTCTTTTCTAACCTGACCATTGTGCTTGGATCAATTTTTTTTTCTTTAACTCTCTTTATCCCCAAACTCTAAAGATATTTTTCTGTCTCTGACACAAAGGCTGGGACTGTTAATAAGTGGATTTTTCTCAGGAATCTTAAAGATCCTCATTCTGGGGGTTGACTAACAGCTCTCATCAATGTTCTTGCTTGTAAGGATTCATGAAGTCCTATTCTGGGCAGGTCCACCTTGCTGACTCATGAGACATGCCTGGAAATGTCTAAATCCAAATAATAATAACAACAACAACAAGGATTAGACCCTAGCTCAAGTACCGCTGCTAAACCAAAATTGGTTTAATCATGAATATTTATTTGTGTGTAGATATATATTTGGTATATGTATTATTGACCATCGTCAGAAAAAGTCCTGGAGGTAGCCTAAAAGAATAGTATAAAATGTTTCCTTCTCATAAGTGAGAAAACCAAAAGAGAGGCTTAGGCACTTTGCGTTAAATATGAGTAACAAAATCAAATAAGTGCCACCCCAGAGATGAAGAAATAAATCTGGCCAACTTCTACACTAGCCAGACTGTCACTTTTTGAAAACTTAACTCATTGAAAGTGATGAGTTGGAGGATAAAATGGGTGACAAAACAAATAAAAACAACTGACAAACACAAGAGCAGAACAGATACCCTTGTAAAGAAGAGAAAAAAAAGAATATATTAAAAGAATGGAGGTGGTCATTGAGAGTTTAGCACTAATTGGTACTAATCAAAATATCATTGTCATTTAACGTTCATAGTGTTTGCAAAACTCCTTTTCATCCCTTCACTCGGTAAGTATTTACTGAGCGCTTACTTCATTTACCCTGTGCCAGGCACTTTTCTGGTCACTGAGGATGCAGATGTGTAGATGCCACAATTACCTGGGGTTTGTGAACTGCCCGAATGGAACTGCTGACCTGGGGAAAATCTGACTGCAGGTCTGTGAGGGACTCAAAAGAGCATCATAGTGGGAGTGACCGACATTTAGTACTTCGGGGAGGTCTTAGGGACGACACGCTAACATTCTTCAATTACATAAGGAATGTCATCCGTTCTGTAGTATTGAGGAGGCAAACGTTGGTTGATTGAATGGGAATGAGAGGGTGACATTCTTATTTAATCGAAGGAATGGCTGCCTGTAATTGTAACAAGCTATCTCTGTAGCTGAGATGGTCCCAGAAGCTCTGTACTAGTAGGAAGGAAGGAGGCACAGGAGATTCATTGACGGAGGATTACGGTTGGAGAATTGGTAATGAACTCATCTGTGAGAACAAAAGTTCCAGGATCTGTTATTGAACTAATTGATGGGAAGGGCTTCCCTGAAGACAATAAAATGAGGAACTGTAAGGCTGCTTTGGAGTCAAACCCACCAGCTTTGCACTTAACCCCTAGATGCTGGTCAAATTTCTCATCTTTGAGTCTTACATTAAAGTAATAGAGATGATAATAGTCTATGTCTCACAGGACTGTGGTGAGAATTGAATAAAATAATGAGTGTAAACAAACTAATTTATAATGTTTAGCCTATAATAGTCACTTGATAAATGGTACTGTTCCAGGGACCCAGAGTGTCATCTTGGGAAACACTTGGACTGCCTTAAACAATCCAAAAAGTTAAAATGATACCCATAAATGAGGTAAGTCTCTCCTTGCCCTGGGGTTTGTAAAAAACAATCTTTCTAAACTGTACAGTGGGAAATAGTAAGCACATGACATTGTAAAACACATCAGGCCAGTGTTCCATTTTGTTAGCATTTGCTTATTATTTGTCTGTTCTTAGTTACTGGAAAGATTCCTTTTGTAGCTCAGTCTGTAGCTCTTTGATTATGCTAGGGGCCTATATTGTCACACTCCATGTGTTATATCAAAAAGGATCTTGGACAATGTGCTATGACCTATGGCTAGAACTGTGTATCTGTGTTGCAGTCAATTCGGATGTTTTAGTTATGTTTTTGGTATTGGCATTGACTAATTTGAATTAGCCATTTAGGAAGTCAGAAGGACCTCAGGTGGCTGTGCTATAACCAGGTTATGGCATCATGGGCCAATAAAACAATTAGTGATTGCCTATAACACTAACTCAATAGATTGTGGTTGACTATGAACTGTGAAACGGCTGCAAGAAAGGAGTCATTTCATTACTCTGCTCAATTTTCCAGGTTTTCTCCATTAGATTCACCTTTTCTTTGATTCACTAGTCCATGTTCTATTTTTTATTACATTTATATATTCAGAAATTTAAACAAGACAGAAAAGACAAAGAATAAAAATCAACTTTCACCTCTCAAAATTGACACTTACTTTATTTTATATTATTTGCTTAAAGTCTTTTTAAAGAAATAAAATGCTACAATTACTTCAGTCTTCTTTCAGAAGGATCTATCAATTAGATCCATCATGTTATAGTTTTGCCCAAGTATTTATGTAACCATTCCAATATTTAGTCTTGGTTGTGTTTTTAAAATTTACAAAAATAAGATATCACATTGCTGTTTACAACATTTTGTTTTTGAGATCTGTGTTGTTATATATAGCTGTAGCTCTGTTCCCTCTGGTGAAATTTGTGTTTTCCTTGATAAGACATTTGCTATTCACATCTGGTGGCCTTCCTTACTCCTAAATTAGGCTCCTGGATGACAGGATGTTATTGCTGGAAAAGTTAGGAGAAAACATCATTCTAATTCATGTCTTTATATATTGACAACATTGAGACCTTTGAAATGACAAAAGCCAAGCCAGATGGGAAGTTGGGAAAATATAAGTAAACTTGAACTTTCCCAGGCAAGTACAATGCGAAGAAACAAGGTTGTGGGAGTGAAATGACTTCCTGGATTACACACTTGGTTTAATGAAGCCCTTGAAATGCCCCGCCCAAATCTCAAAAGCAAACGATTGTGTGGGCTGAAATACAGAAGTTATATAGCTTTCCAGTCCATTGTTCTTTTCATCGTGCTGCTTTTTAAGTTTAAAAAAGATGTAGAAAAGTAAGTTAAGGGCCACTTCATTAAGGAATGCCTGATATCCTGCCTCCAGAGTGGCTAGTTACAGTATGGCTTTAATCCATCATTTTTTGCTTATGCTTACTTTTCTCCTAGCCTAGATAAATCTAATTATTGCCTTCCGCCTCCCGTTCCCCACTGTTTAAAGTCCCATTTGTCACAACAGGTAGCAGAATGTGGCCAGGTGGGTCAGGTTTCACTGATGATCAAAAGTCATCTTTTTCCAGTTACTTGTCAGCTTGGCTTTGCCCTAATTGTTTTGTTAACAGCTGGCTAATTGATGACAGTGGCGTATCTGTTTCTGCAAGGTTTGGTTGTGCAAAGATTGTTTGGGCGACAGAGAACTGACTTATCAATTAACCAAGGCTTTTTGGTTCTACCTCAGGTCTTCAGTTTCCTTTACCAGGGCCAATCTCAGACACTTTTCATAATAAGGTGGTGTTCCGATTATGTCATTTATAGTACATGGAGTTAGGGCAAATAATTCATTATTTCATTTTTATTTTAAACTTCTAAACTAATATAACTCCTAGGACTAAAAGACTGGCAAATAATTTTTTAATTTTATTCGTTTCAAATTTGTTTTTGTTTTCCAAAGATGTTTTATACATTTAACATTTATAATATAAATAAAACCAGTAATCTTGACTACCTGCTGGAAATACAATTTAATTTCTAAGGTACTCCATGTAAGGTAAATTATACATTGAAAGATTCAGCATGTGTTAAGTATCAAGTATCTAATTATGTACTTAATTAATCATGGTAATTTGATTATTTTACATCTAAATTCATTCTGTAAAATCCTAATTTACAGATGGTTTAGAACACATACTATGTTGATTAATTTAATGTCACCCTCTTATGCTGTGTTATACATAGTGTAAAAATTGTAACATAGTAATAAGAAATAAAAATCTATCGGTAGGTAAGTATAAGTGCTTGTATTTTTAAACACAACCCTAAAAGGTCAAGAATACAACTTTTGAAAGATGAAATCAATGTCCCAAAGCTGCACCTGAGCTGATTTTTGTCACTTATCTCAGATGATGTATCTTTGCATTTCTGGAAGACATCATAAATGTTTTAGCTGCTGATCATTATGAAGGTCTTCAGTGCATAACAATTTCATATGTGTGGGCATGGCTGCTGCAGGGGCAGGGAGGGAGAAAGAGAAACATTGATGTGCAAGAGAAACATCTATTAACTGCCTCTCTCACACCGCCAACTGGGACCTGGCCCGCAACCTGAGCAACTGTCCTTACTGGGAATCGAACTGACAGTTTTTTGACAATATACAATCCACCGAGCCACAACAGTTAGGGCTGAACACACCTTTAATTTAAGAAACTTATGCCGGTAAAGACGTTGTTTCTACAGAGTATTAGTAGCTGTTTGTTCAACCATTGATGATTTTTTTGTCATTTGTTTTAACTTAAGGCACATGTGTAACTAAAAAAAATGCTTTAAAATCTAGGCAAAATACAGCATTTCATAGTTGTATGGACTGTGATAGCCCCAATGACTGGGCTTGGGACTTGTTTTCACATTGTGTGGACGTTTTGTTTATCTCCGAAAGGGTTAGTATCATTTATTTCAGTTTTCAATTGCTGTCTTTATAAATATGCTATAGGATGGCAGGCTCTTTGGAAAACACTTTGATAGTTGCTTTTCATCTCTGTAGTGTCAGTGAAAAGATTTCACTGTTTATCAGATTTCTTTAGTACAGATTTCTATATTTTTGACTTATCACACACCCATAACTCCTTGTTAAACCAGTCAGTCTCTGTTAATTGAGCTTGATATATGTTAAATTGAAATATTTTGTAGGGCATAGAGCAGTCTAACTTCAGAATAAGAGCTTGGTGGTTGAGAGATGGATTAGTTTGTTTGTTAAGGACAGGACATGCCCACCAGTGAGTGTGAAAGAGGCCACTGACATTGGAACTGACTTCAGCTGATGGGAGAAGGCCCAGCCAAGGTAGTGGGCTTTTCAGAGAAAATGATGACAGCACCAGGAGGAGGCAGTCCTGACAGACGTGGGAAAGGAATCCAGGAAAACCAGCAAGGTGGAACAGATGGTGTCCCAGCATGTGGGTGGGCTGCGGTGACACCGAGTCTGAAAGCAGGTGATAGATATCCAGGCAGATAAACCCAGAGGCCTGATCACAGATAGTGGAGCCCAGGGTTGGGGTTGGGTTTGGGGCCTGATATTCAGAGGCCCATTGTAAAGGGCAATAGGAGAACATCGTAATCCCAGTGAATGAGCATTGCCTTCATTTGGTTTGACATGAGCTCCTTGATCAGAAGCAGTGGTATGTGGAACACCATGACAATGAGTAAGGCATTCTGTAAAGTTATGGATAGTAGTATTGGCAGCAGTAGAGAAAATCTATATCCAGAGTTTCTATTGCAATACGAATACAGCCTCCCCCTTTCCATAAGGGAAGCAGGCCAGTATAATCAATCTGCCACCAGACAGCTGGCTGATCATCCTGGGGAATGGTGCCATTCTGGGAACTCAGTGTTGTATCTGTTGCTGGCAGATTGTGCACTCAGCGGTGGCTGTAAGCCAGGTCGGCCTTGGTGAGAGCAATTCCCATGTTATTGAGCCCGCATGTAATCTTCACCTCTGCCATGATGGCTGTTGTTCATATGCCCATTGGGCAATCACAGCAGTGCCTGTGGAAAAAGCACAGTGTACACAAAATAGGTCATCCTTGCCATTTGACTATTAAAATCTCCTTTGCTAAGGTGACCATTTGGTAAGCATTCACATAGGACACAAATACCTTTATGTTTTTTGCCCAAGAGTGGTATATCCATATACCTCTTCCCCAAATTTTCTTTTCACCAGTTTTCTGATCACTTTCTTTCCAAATTAATGACCACCCAGTCAAATCATTGGCCACAACCTGTAAGTCAGTGCAGTTTTGTATCTCTGGCCCTTTCTCTTTCCAATCAAATGACATCACTGGGAAGATTTCCCTCCACCATTGTCCTCTGAGATGTGTTAGAAAGGGGCTGGAATGCAGCAGTCGTCGACTTTCGGGTGGAGCCGCAGCATTGTACAGAACCATCTGTAAGCCAGGCTCAAGTGTTTTCTTCCTCCGTCAGCTAGTTTTAGCTCCCCATGAGGCAATAGGTATGGGCTGGTAGAGAGAAGGTGATGTAGTTGGAGAAGGAGCCATGGGCATTTGGGCCACGCCTGATTAGCTTCCTTTCCTCACTGCACAATTGCTCTAGTATATGTGTGTAGGTTCTTTTGGAGAAGGTTGGAGAAAGATCAACAGTATGAATTTTTGGTGGTATAGCAGGTTCTCTTCATTTAAAGGGTTCTGGGTTTGAAAGAAGGTCAAGACTGAATTGATTGAGAGGTTGGGATTCTGTTTTGATCACTGAAAATAGGCATCTCTTCAACTGGTCCTACAATTAAAAAATTCAAGTAAGAATGTTTTTGACTGCTCATCTATCTATAATGTTTTTTAGGGATACCATGATCAACTAGCCAACACCATCGGTCTCTCTTTGCAAGTCCGACTTCTGATTACCGCGTTGACTCTGCTGTCCATTATAGTAACCACAGCTACCTTATCTTTGGTGATTAAGGGCTGCTACTTGGCCCCTGCCACCCTGGCTTTCAATTATCCCTATTGCATTTAGAAGTCCAAGTTCAGTGGCAGCCATTTTTCACCGTAATTTCTGCAAGTTTGAGAATTCAGCTTGTGATGTTATTCAACAATTTAGAGGATAAGATTTGAGGTTTGAAATCTCAATCCTGAAGCTATGGGAGGTAAGAGTTTCTTTCTGGGCTGACAGAAGCTTTTGGCCATTTATGTAGACCTTGAACTGAGAATTTCAAGCCCTGAGCTCATTGATTTCTTTCCTTTTTCTATAGCACATTTCGGAGCAAATGGCCAACAAAGAGACTCCATAATTTTGGTGTATGTGATTATGGAGGCTGGTGAGGCAAGTCTGAAATCCATAGGGAAAGGTCGCAGGTTGGAAACTCTTTGGCAGGAACTGAAGCCACCGACCATAGGTGGAATTTCTTTTATTTTCTTTTTTAAAAAAGTTATTTAATTATTTTTCAAGTACAGTTTTCTGTCTATTACTCCCATCCCATCCCATCCCCCATACTCCCTCCTCCCTCCCATTTTCACCCTTCTCAGTTGTTGTCCGTGTACCCTTCATATATGTTCCTCTAAATCCCTCCCCTATTTCCCCTGAAATTCCCTCCCCTCTCCCCTCTGGTCACTGTCAGCCTGTTCTCTATTTCAGTGTCTTTGGTTATATTTTGCTTGCTTGTTTGTTTTGTTGTTTAGTTTCCTGTTAAAGGTGAGATCATATGGTATTTGTCCTTCAACACCTGGCTTTTTTCACTCGGCATAATGTTTTCCAGTTCTATCCATGCTGTTGCAAAAGGTAGGAGCTCCTTCTTTCTTTCTGTGGCATAGAATTCCATTGTGTATATGTACCATAGTTTTTTTATCCATTCATTTACTGACGGACACCTAGGTTGCTTCCAATTCTTGGCTATTGTAAATTGTGCTGCTATGAACATTGGGGTGCATAGGTTCTTTGGGATTGGTGTTTTAGGGTTCTTAGGATACAATCCTAGTAGTGGAATTGCTGGGTCAAAGGCAGGTCCAAATTTAGTTTTCTGAGAAAATTCCATAATGTTTTCCATAGTGGTTGTGCCAGTCTGCTATCCCACCAACAATGGACCAGCGTCCCCTTTTCCCCACACCCTCTCCAACATTTGTTGTTTGTTGCTTTGTTTATGATAACCATTCTCACAGGTGTAAAGTGGTATCTCATTGTGTTTTTAATTTGCATCTCTCTGATAGCAAGCGATATTGAGCATCTTTTCATGTGTCTCTGGATCTTCTGTATGTCCTCCTTGGAGAAGTGTCTGTTCAAGTCCTTTCCCAATTTTTTAATTGGGTTAGTTGTCTTCTTAGAGTGAAATCGTGTGAGTTCTTTGTATATTTTGGAGATTAAACCTTTGTCTGAGGTATCCTTGGCAAATAGGTGGAATTTCTTTATCCTCAGGGAAGCCACTGCTCTGTTCCAACAGTTTAATCTTGTTCTTGATGACTCATAATTGAGGGTAAGGGCTCCCTGGCAATTATCAGCTCCTTCTTCCACTGGGTGCCTTTCCCTGTCTCCATTTGTGATCAGCTTGATATAATTTCTGTATTATTTTAGGCCAAATAATCTTAGCACTTGAAGCCAAATTCCCTTTTTTCCCCTCTCTTAGTCTTCCCAAGCTCTAACCCTAAAGACTTAAGAATATGAACCCAAAATTAAAATGGTTCCTTCCTTCAGGAAAGTACCAATCTAGTAGAGAAGACAGACATAAATAAACATAGAAATATATAGCAACTAATTTGTGATGGGTATTAGGGAAAAAGTATGGACTGGTAAACAGAATAAGCTTACTATTTAAAATGCTAAAAATGTAACTTAATTTTTAAAAAATTAGATTTGCCTATAAAAGAAAGTTAGTAGGAAGACAGTCATTTGGGGTTATCTTCTTCTATCTATAAAACACTGAAAAATGTTTATATTCTGTCCAACTATAAGGCTTTGCATCTTAGAAAGTTTAGGTGCTTGAAATTGCAAAGTTGATCTCAGTGACAACAGTATTATATTTTTGTATTTTTCTACCCTTGATAGTAATTTATCTTTCATGGTATTATGAATTTTATTTGCCTAGACTGGTAATATTCTTAGGAGGTTTTTTTTCCTAACTAGGAATCTTGAGGCTTAGCTCCTGCAAATGTTTATACCTAAAAACAACAATTGGTTATTGAGCTATTGCCCATGCCTAAATCTGACCGGGATAATGTTTATCTCCATGAAATAATAATCCAGTTGATCTGTTACATAAAATAATATTGTTTTCTAGAAATTATGTCATCAAACTCTAAGTGCTCTTTTAAAAAGCAACAATAATATAAATCTTATTATTTTTTAAGTTTTATATATTCACGTTTTAAAAATTTAATCTTTATTGTATTTGTTTTCATTACCATTTGGTCCTTTTATACCCCCTCCCCCCAGAAATCCCCACACTTTTGGAAAACTGAACACTAAGACTTTAAGCATATTTTTAAATAACATGAAGGAATCAGTTCATAGGGAATGAAATGAAATTTGTTTACTAAATAGATTTTAAATACACAACTTGAATTTGAGAAAAATAAATTTGCCAGGCTGTTGTGGTAAGAAATTTTTTCTATAATATCCCAGGAAGCTTCTTAGCTGAACTGATTTACCAGTGCTGAGACTTATCCCTTTGTGTGTCTGTCAGCTGGCTGTTCTTGCTTCTCCAACCCTGGCCACATAATGCAACAGGACCATTAGGTGAAAGCTTTAGACAGGCAGCCAGCCAGGGGGAAGCTCAACTGGGATGAACGAGGGGGCAAGGAGATTGATGGAGAAGCCGGGACTCCTGCAAGTGGAAGAGAAGAGAAACAGGGGCATCCCTAAATTTTAGATGTGGTACTGAAGGTGTAGGGGCAGAACTGGCATGGGGGTAAAAGCAAATCACTTCATCAATGCAGACAACATCATGGGCAATCCACATTGGCTCCAAGGCACACTTAATATACAGTTGTTCATGTGAAAAATGATACAATAATGAGCAAATAATAATACAAAAATAAACTCTGTGTTTAGTGTTCTCACAACTGTGAACCTACTTTGCCCAGCCCAGTATTGTCATGCACAGTTTCACTAGGTTCACCTCTGCAGAGAGGCTGTCTCTGATTTAAATGAGCAAATAATAATACAAAAATAAACTCTGTGTTTAGTGTTCTCACAACTGTGAACCTACTTTGCCCAGCCCAGTATTGTCATGCACAGTTTCACTAGGTTCACCTCTGTAGAGAGGCCGTCTCTGATTTCTGCATCTAATTTAGATTGCTCTTACTACTCTCTATCAACAAATTTACCTCCTTTATAGTCCTCATTGAAGCTGTAAATTATGCATTTGATTACTTATACCTGTTCTATACCCTCCCTTAGTCTTTAGGTTCTTGTCTTTCTTGTTTACCATGTTACCTACCCCCAAACTAGCTTCTAGTTGTTCAATACTTTTTTGTGAAATGAATGAATAACAGTTAAAGCTTTCAACTGGTCACTCTTGGCTTTTCCCTTTATCCAGCTTGAGTCTAAAATTGCTGCTTTTGGCTACCTATTCCCTTGGAACTCTCATGAACATCACCAAAATGTTCAGAAATAAATGTGGGTTTTTGGGGTTTTTTCCGAGTGGTTATTCAGTTGGCCTACAATAGGTGTTGGTGACTGTTTGTACCCAAAATGAAATTTCATAATTTAGTATCATGATTTATGTTCATGTAATTAGTTACTTTTCATTGGTACTAAAGACAGATGTTAATATCATATTTTGGAACTAATTTAGCTTTCATTTTCAAGGAACATATAGAATAAATAGTGAGGGGAATTTATGAGTGAATGATTACAGAAGCGTTTGGATTGTCTCTTCCTTTGGGGATATCTGCAGCCTGGTTCCTTTTTCATCATAGTTAAGCAAGGCTGCATAGGATCTCTCTTTCACTGGTGTTTTCAGCAAACTCTATTGATATTTATTGAGCTCTTTTCAGCCGTGTGTTTCTAAGCTTTGAAAGATTAAGGAGTAATTCAATGTAAACATTGCTTTCACCCACATCTCAATGCACTCAGATGACCAATGAAAGTCCTCTTACTACAGGCTCACAGATGCAGAAACCACGAAGCTCTTTCTAGAGCAATTAAAGGATGTATCTAAAGATAAGAGCTTTGTCAGAGATCGGATATGTGAAACACTCACAAATTCTGGTTCTCTGCTCTTTTCCCGAATCTCTTTACACTATTGATTAGGATATACAACAAAATTAAATGTACTAATCTTTCATACACATGTTAAAGAAACAGCTGCCAGGATCCTAATACTAATTGAGAATGATTAGAAGTATTATATACTTTTACTAATCTTCTGAAAGTCTCTAAAATGTTTTTGGAGTAAATTGGTTTTGTGTTAATGTTGGAGTAATTTAATAACTAAGAAATATTAGATATAGCATTAGATATTTTATGTGAAAAAGTGGTTTGGGTGAAGTCATTTATTATTACGCCTTAATAACGTGTGCACATACGGGCACTGATTAGTTACTGTGTAGTTATAATAACTGAGTGATCCTTACTAAATGATGAGTTGGTTTCAATTTACAAATTCAGAGAAGTATTGTTTCTTAATTTTTATTGCTGATAATATTACAGATACCCCTGTTTTTCCACCTTTGTCCACCTCCACCCAGTCCACAGCCCCCTTCCCTTTGGCCTTCGACACACTGTTTTCTCTGTGGGTTGGGCATGAATGTTCTTTGGCTAATCCCCTCACCTTCTTCCACCCAGTCCTCCCCCCTTCCCATTGGCAAGGATTGCATTGTTTGATGGGAGACATATTTTAAATTAGCATTTGAAATTCTAATTTAGTAAACCCTGTCTCAAACTTTTGGGGAGTGAGTAGAGTTGTCTATGTCTGTGGCTAGCATTGATTTAATGAAGTAGCAAAATAAATTTGTATATGCAAAAGTGAAATAATTTGAAAATCTATTAGTTGAGAGATTTCTGCTTGTGCTATCTTTAGAGGACACAAATAAAGAAAAAAGTAAAATCCAGCCACCTTTTAGATAAGACGCAGAAAATGACAGTCAACCATAGAAAGAGCCGCATGAATGAGAAAGATGAAAAACATTTATCCTGTGCAGCATAATATTAAACTATTCAGAAAGAAGAAGAAAATTAATTACCTACTTTAGTTTGCCTTTACAAATGAGTTGGAGATGTCAAAAATTTTCTGGGTGAATGAGAGGACTAAGTGCTGAATCATTTGCAGGTGTTTTCAGAACACAGCAGGACCTAGTGGGTTCTGACACGCATAAGAAAAGCTCCAGGAAACATGGTGGATTTATCACATTTGTATGCACACTCATCATTGAGGACATGGTCAGTAGAAAAGAAGCCCATGTTGCCTTCTGCATTGAAAAGACCATATGATGTGGTCAAAAGAACACTGGGAAGGACCTCAAAAGACCTGGCTCTTAATTCTGCCTCACTTCTTCATTTTGGCAACTCATTCAGAGACTATGGCCTATAGACCCTCAGTTCTGAAATTAAGAGGATTGAGATTAAAGAGTTCAGGGTATTATTCTCAAAGGCACCTTCCAGCTCTAGCATTCTGTAGCTCTGATATACATGCAGTTATGTCCTCCTTGCTTAGACTTCATGGCCAAGAGAATTTATACGTTTAGAATGGTAAGCACTGGAAAGAACAAAGGGCATCAATATCTTGGAATTAAATAAGCTTATGGCTACTTGCACTAAAATATTCCTGTATCGTTATGCGCAAATTCTTGATCAGAATAAGGTGAGGCAATGCCCTCTTCATGCTACTTTGTGATCTGAAGGACAACTGGGTCAATTAAATAGCCAAAGAGAATCATGCTTTCATATGGAAATATGTGACTTCTTTAGGAACGATGTGAGTATTTGTAACTGGGGTGTCAATAAATTACAAAATCTCAGTGATTGTCATATTTCTGCAATCACTATTACCATTTATCTAAAAACCTCATCCATTCAATAAACCTTTCTATAAATGTTTTTATAAAGCACTTATATTTATTGAATGAATATACATAGAAATTTCTATTTTAGAATAACAAAAGGTAGCATATGTACAAAATATGTTAAACTAGCATACCAGCATCTTAAATCTATATTTTGTGTTTAGAAAAAAGAAAAACTACAGATGGGATTTCAATCAAAGTGGTTTTAACATGCTGAACAAATAAATGGCTCTTAATTGGCATATTGCACATTAACTCCTCCTCAGATATTCACACGGAACTGTAACACCCTCTGAGGATGTCTTCAGTAAATTTATTTAAATAATATCTTTATTGACATTTAATTCACATGCCATAAAAGTCATCCATTTGAAATATACAATTCAATGGTTTCCAGTATATTCATGCCCCATCACCACAATCAACTTTAGATCATTTTCGTCACCACAAAGAGAAACCCTAAAATCATCAGAGGCTTTGACTTCTTGGTTCCCTCAAACCACCACCCTAAGAAGCTACAAATCTACTTTGGATTGATAAATTTGCATATTTTGGGCATTTGATATAAAAGGAACAACATGTGTTTTCCTTCATTTAGCATAATAGTTTCAAGGTTCATCCATGTTGTAATATATATCTGAACTTTATCCATTTCTGTTGCCAAATAATGTTATGTTGTAAGCAATACACTACATTTTGTTCATGCATTCATCAATTGAGGGACATTCGGGTATATAACTAGGAGTAGAATGGCTGGGTCATAGAGTAAGTCAATGTTTAACAATTTGAGGAATTGCTATTTTCCTACAGGTCTACGCCATTTTACATTCTAACTGTCATTAAATGAACCTTTGAGTTTCTCTACATCCTTGACAACTTTTGTTACTGTCCATCTTTTCTTTCATAACCATCCAGGTAGGTACGAAGTGGTATTTCACTGTGGTTTTAATTTGCGTTTTTCTAATGACTAATGATACTGCACATCTCTTCATGTGCTTATTGACCATTTTCATACCTTCTTTGAAAAATTGTCTCTAATATTCATGGCCCATTTTCCAGATTGGGTTGTTTATCTTTTATTATTTAATTATAATAGCTCTTAGACACTGTAGATACAAGTTGTTTACCGCATGTGATTGGCAAATACTTTCTCAACTTCCATGGTTCACCTTTTACTTCTGATTGGTGTCTTTTAATGCACAAAATTTTAAATTTTGCTTAAGTTCAACTTTCCTATTTTTCCTTTGTCACTTGTGCTTTTAGTGTCATAATTTAGAAACTATCGACTGCCCTAAGGTCATGAGACTTACTCTTAGTTTTCTTCTGAAACTTTTGTAGTTTTGGCTCTTACATTTAGATCTGTGATCTACTTTGAGTAAATTCTGCTGTATAGTGTGAAATATGGCTCAGTGGAACTTCCTTCTTTTGCATCTGGATATTCACTCTCCTGGCACCATTTGGTGACAAGACTGTTTTTCCCCCATTAAATTATCTTGTCATTTTTGTTGAAAATCAGTTGGCCGTAAATTCATGTTTCCTAGACTCTCAATTTCATTCCATTGATCTACATGCTTATCCTTATGTCAATACCACACTCTGTTGATCACTGTAACTGTAGTCAGTTTTGAAATCGAGACATTAAACTCCAACTTTGTTATTTTTTTGAGATTGGTTTTGTGAATTTATGTTTTTTGCATTCCAGTTGAATGCAAACAACGTAGAATCAATTCATCACTTTCTATAGAAAAGCAATCTGGCATTTCGATGAGGCCTGTGTTTGAATTTATACATCAATTTTGGGGAGTATTACCATCTTAATCATATTAAGTCTTTAGATCCAAAAACATATCTATAAAATCACCTTTCTTTCTTGAATGGACCAATTTCAAGGTAGAGGAAAATCTCTAGTGACAATATCTATAGCACTATTTTTAGATATCTGAAATTCACGTAGAAAAGTTTTGAAAAAGAAAGTTAAAGAGTAAGATAATTTGGGGTGGATTCAGCACTATGTGCCTGCTTGGTATATTATAAAAAGGCTCTTTTAGAATGTATAGACTTCTGGTCAAGACCAAGGTGTAGGTAAACATGACTCATGGCCTAGCATGACCACATCAAAATTGCAACTAAACTGCAAAACAGTTATCGTTCAGAATGGAAGTCCTACAACTACAGAATTAAAGAAGAAACTATAATGTGACAGGCAGGAAAGGTGGAGGCATGGATAGGGCTGGTTACCACACCCACCTGTGGTGGATAAAAATTGGGAGGAATATATCAGGAGCCAAGGGTCCCAGGCCCACACAAGGCCCCCAGGCCAGGGTTGCAGTGACAGGAAGAGAAGTCACCATAACTTCTGGCTGTAAAAACCAGCAGGGACTAAGGCTGTGGAATACAGAAAGTTCTGGATTCCCAGGCCATTCCTCCTAAAGGACTCACACATAGACTTGCTCAGACTCACTCCCTCTGAGCTCCATTACAGATTGAAAGGCATCAGAGACATACAGGGAGGAACTGAATTGTCCAGCACCAGGATGAGAGTTGGGAAGCAGGTTTCTCCTAGACAGAAGTACCTAAACTATTATGCTAGCAGAGGTACCTTCCTCCATAGAACCACAAAGCAGCAGGCAGGTACCATATCGGAGCCTCTATCAAACTGGGTCACACAGTTTACCCTACCCTAGTGATCCCTGTGGCCCTGCCACTCTTTACTTATGGGTCCACCCAAGCTATTTTTAGTGGCTTTTCCATATGAATGGCTTGTCTTGGCCCTTGCTTCAGATTTTCCTAAATTATCTCAAGCAAGCAGCATCTGGCTTCAGCGAGCCCCACACCTCTTGCCCCCAGGCCTAGCACTAGCCGCCATCCTTGGTTCACAGTTTGGCCTTGCTTGGGTACCTCCAAGCCCAGCACAAATAGCAGCCATCTGCAGGCCACTTTGCAGCTTATGCTGTTTGACCCTGGACAGAACATAGGCAGTGACTGATCTTGGATGTACCAAAGGCAATCAAGTTTCAATTACAACAGCAGGGTGTACATAGCTTACATAGTGGGCATACCTCAAGTACCCAGCGTAGGTAGTAAGGGAGGTTGTGCCATTGGACCCTACAGGATCCCTACTGCATTAGGCCACTCTCCCAAGCCTGGGAGACATAGCAGCTCTGCCTAATACATAGACACCAAAACAGAGAGGCTGCCAAAATGAGAAGACAAAGAAACATGGCCCAAAGGAAGCCTTTGCGACAGCTTGGATGGATCTGGAGAGCATTATGCCCAGTGAAATAAGCCAGGCAGTGAAAGACAAATACCATATGATCTTACCTGTAAGTGGAACTTAATCAACAAAACAAGCAAGCAAAATATAACCAGAGACACTGAAATTAAGAACAAGCTGACAGTGACCAGAGGGAAAATGGGAGGGAATAATGGTAGGAAAAGAGGAAAAGGTTGTCAAAAACCATGTATAAAGGACACATGGACAAAGCCAAAGGTGGGTAGAATCAAGGGTGGGAGGTGGGGATGGCTGGGGTGGGGGGAATGTGGTGGGAAAATGGAGACAACTGTACTTGGACACAATAAATAATTTAATTAATTAATAACTTAATAAACTTAAGAGAATAACAGGAAAAACTCCAGAAAAATAATAAAACAAAATGTAGACAAGCAAGCTACTAGATGCAGAGTTCAAAACACTGGTTATAAAGATGCTCAGTGAACTTAGTGAAAACTTCAATAGAATAGAAAATGGCATGGAATCCATAAAAAAGAACCAGTCAGAAATGAATGATACATCAATCAAAATTGAAAATGTCAATTTATAGGGAACCGGTAGTAGAGTGGATGAAGCCAAGAATCAAATCAACAATTTGGAATATAAGAAAGCAAAAACTCCCAAACAGAACAGCAAGGCGAAAAAAGAATCCAAAAAAGTTGAGGATAGTGTAAGGAACCTCTGGGGCAACATGCTCAGGGTTGCTCTAGTTTGAGAAAAGTCTCTAATTTGAGTAAATGTGGACTGAAAGATGAGTCTATCAAGTTGCTGTGGTTTCCTGTGTCAACACAGTTTATACCCACGCTCTCTAAGAGCTGTTCATATTCCTTCACCATTGCCAAATGGGGATCCCCAAGGGACTTCCATACAAAGTATCACAAATTTGGTGGCTTAAAAACTCAGAAACCAAAGACTCTCAATTTTGGAGAGTCTTTTGTCGGCAGGGCCAACAAAGGGCCAAAACTCCTTCCAAACCCTCTGCAGTAGTATACTTTCTTGTCTCTTCAAGCTTTTGGCAAACCCAGGTATTTCTTGGCTTGCAGGTGCATTATTTCAGTCTTTGCCTCCAACTTCATATGATGTTCTCTTCATGTGAGAGTCTTCATATTGCCTTCCCATTTTTATACGAATACCGATCGTATTAGATTAAGGGCCTAACCTACTCGGGTATGACTTCATCTTAATTTGCTTAGATCATCAAGACTCTAGTTCCTCTAGTTCTAGAGGTCACATTCACAGGTACTGGGGGTTAGAACTTCAACACATCTTTTTGTGGACACAATTCAGCCCATAGTACCAAATCCGGTGTTTGTGATACTGCGGGAATGTGACTCATGGAAAATGAGTGGAATTGTTTTGCTGAAAATCAGTCTGCTAGCATTTAGGATGAATTTTCTTTTCATCACTTATATCTCAAAATGGTTGTATTTTCATGATTATGTGGATTTCCTCATATTTGAAGGTCCACAAGGTGACGTTATTTCAACTAGTGCAGTATGATACGACAACAGTAAGACTGAAATCCAAATCAACAGCAAAGTCGACTGAGCAGATGACGTGACTGGACAAGCTGCGACAGTCAGGAAATGACTGATGCGTGGAGCACAGCTTTAGCAGCAGCTGCCTCACTGGGAATTGGTTTTAGTGAGTCACCACTGCAGCTGCCATTTTTCTCCGAGTCCGGTAAATCTTGACGTGAGCAAGCTGCTGTTAGAGAAGGTGTAAATTCAGGGAGTGATGAGTGTTGCTGGTGGAAGTACGAGACATGTAGTCATTCTCAAATTCAAAGAATGACATAATTTTGACATTAAATATATTTGTGTTGAGTTTTGTCTCTTTTTGCCCTGTCCACAATCTTCTTGTCTTGAACTTAGTGTCTTAAAGTAAATCAATCTAAATAAATGAATTCATCTCTAAAAAGCAAATATATTTACTGTAAGGAATTTAGTGTGCTTAATTAAGCAACAGTAACAAAATACAGCCTTGTAAAAAGTACAAGACTTTCTTTCCTTCAAAATGTGGGCTTTGCTGATATAAACAGTTTTTAAATTCAGCTGTGAGTGTCCTTTGCATGACAATGTAATAGCAGATGAGGAGTATACAGTTTGTTCAGCTTAATGCAGGGGTCTACTGTAATTGCCTCTCCAGTTCTGGATGGGTCATGGATTAGAAAAGCCAAGCTTTTTTTTCTTTTTAGCTGACCATTTTCCTGGATTTTTAAAAAACCTTCAAAAGGACTACGATGACAACAATGACAGCAAAAAAGAAGCAAGGCTAGGCTTCATCACTTAGTGAAGATAAATAGGAAAACCAGAAAGGAGCCTCTTTATTGAAGACCTAATTATGAAAGCTTAACTCAGTTTCCTTCTCAGAGCTTCTTAATGTTAATGCCCAAGACTCACTCTTCAACAGACCCTTTAAATTGGATTTATCTCAAAATGCTATTTCGTATTTTCTTAATATGAAACAGTCTATCTCATTTACATAGAAGCATCTACATCTGCAGCATGTTATATTATTAGCAAAATATATGCCCCTGAATAAGATTCCTCCAACACATTGGTCTTTTATGTCTGCTTAGACTACAGGAGAAGGAAATAGCAATGACTCACAATATCAGGACATAGTAGATTCAACAAGGAGATATATTTCTCCAGCCCAAGAAATAACAGGATCAAAACACACAGGGATTCAGACTTAGTTTTGAAAAGAAATAGAGGTCAGAAAAAGTGATAAAAAGTTGGCTATAAAATCAGTTTTATTAATGAAAAAAACCATTAAATGCATTGGAGATTTTCACAGACCTTTTCCGGTTCAGTGTTGGTAATTCATTATCTGGAGGCACTCTGGTTTTAGATGAAGCTGTTTATACTCCCTATTCCCCTGTAAAGAAATGGTCTGTGCTCTCGTGCCAGTCATTTAGTCCAACGAAGTGCAGTTCCTTCTTTAGTACAAAGAAATTCTAATAACGACCATTGTTTGTTAAGCACTATGTGTCAAGCATCATACTAAGTACTTTCCAGGCGTTGTCTCATTTAATCTTTATAACACTGTGAGGCAGAAATTTTATTTCCACTTCATAAATAAGGAAAGTTGGGCTGAAATTGCCCAACTTACAGCTGTCACGTTCTAGAGCCAATCTGGCCCCAACGCTCATGTGTACAGCATTGCACTGTCTTAGTATCAGAATCTCTCCCAGCTGTAACCTTCCCTGTCTGACCAGACCGTAATGATCATCTGCTTTTCTTTGCCCCACGTTGTCACCATTGACACTGCCTCTCAACCAGACACAAGAAAGTTAACATCACAAAAATCCTTAAAGCTCCTAAAGTCCATGCGTGGAGATGCAGAAATTAAAGTCCGAAGAGTTTAACATTAAGTTAGAAGGTCACTATGTCCATTTTATGAGTATCTTGGCCTTCCCTAAAGAGCACCACACTATCACAATATTTATTTTAAAAATAATTTTTTTAAGATTTTATTTATTTATCTTTAGAGGGTAAGGGAAGGAGAGAGGGAGAGAAACATTAATGTATGGTTGCCTTTCGTGCGTCCCCTGCTGGGAGTTGGCCTGCAGGGAACTGGCCTGTAACCCAGGCATGTGCCCTGACTGAGAATCGAACCGCGATCCTCTGAGTTGCAGGCTCTCGCTCAATCCACTGAGCTATACCAGCCAGGGCCTAAAAACAATTTTAAAAATTAGGCATCTATTATGTCATATTTTTTAGTGTGAAATCTGTCTTATAATTTGATTCTTTTTTCTTTTTCTTTTTTAAAATTATTATTCAAGTATAGTTTTCTGTCTTTTATTTCCATCCCAGCCCACCCCCCTCCACCAGTGCTCCCCACCTCCCTCCCATTTCCACCCATCAGTTTTTGTCCCTGTGTCCTCTATACTCATTCCTGTGAATCCCTCCCCTTTTCCCCTGAAATTCCTCCCTCTCTCCCCTCCTGTCCCTGTCAGCCTGTTCTCTGTTTCAGTGTCTTTGGTTATATTTTGCTTGCTTGTTTGTTTTGTTGTTTAGATTACTGTTAAAGGTGAGATCATATGGTATTTGTCTTTCACCTCCAGGCTTATTTCACTCAGCATAATGCTTTCCAGTTCTATCCATGATATTGCAGAGGGCAGGAGCTCCCTCTTTCTTTCTACTGTGTAGAATTCCATTGTGTAAATGTACCATAGTTTTTTGATCCATTCATTTACTACTGGGCACCTAGGTTGCTTCCAACTCTTGGCTATTGTAAATTTTGCTGCTATGAACATTGGGGTGCATAGGTCCTTTTGGATTGGTATTTCAGGGTTCTTAGGATATAATCCTAGCAGTGGAATTGCTGGGTCAAAAGGCAGGTCCATTTTTAATTTTCTGAGAAAATTCCATACTGTTTTCCACAGTGGTTGTACCAGTCTGCAATCCCACCAACAGTGAACTAGGGTCCCCTCTTCCCCACACCCTCTCCAACACTTGTTGTCTGTTGCTTTGTTTATGATGGCCATTCTGACTGGTGTAAAGTGGTATCTCATTGTGGTTTTAATTTGCATCTCTCTGATAGCTAGCAATATTGAGCATCTTTTCATGTGTCTCTGGATCCTCTGTATGTCCTCCTTGGAGAAGTGTCTGTTCAAGTCCTTTGCCCATTATTTAATTGGGTTGCTTATCTTCTTAGAGTGAAGTCGTGTGAGTTCTTTGTATAATTTGGAGATTAAACCCTTGTCTGAGATATCATTGGCAAATATGTTTTCCCATGCAGTTAGTTCTCTTTTTATTTTAATACTGTTTTCTTTAGCCATGCAGAAGCTTTTATTTTGATGAGATCCCATTTGTTTATTCTTTGCTTTATGTCCCTTGCTCTAGAGGACATATCGGTAAAAATGTTGCTGCGTGAGATATCTGGGATTTTCTTGCCAATGTTCTCCTCTAGGACTTTAATGGTGTCATGGCTTATATTTAAGTTTTTTATCCACCTTGAATTTATTTTGGTGTATGGTGTAAGTTGGTGCTCAAGTTTCTTTCTTTTTTTTTTTTTTTGCACATAACTGTCCAGTTCTCCCAATACCATTTGTTGAAGAGGCTATTTTTAGTCCATTTTATGTTGCTGCCCCCTTTGTCAAATATTAATTGACCATAGAGACTTGGGTTTATTTCTGGGCTCTCTATTCTGTTCCATTATTCTATATGCCTGTTTTTTATGCCAGTACCAGGCTGTTTTGATTGCAGTGGCCTTGTAATACAGTTTGGTATCAGGTATTGTGATCCCTCCTACTTTGTTCTTCTTTCTCAAAATTGCAGCTGCTATTCAGGATTGTTTATGGTTCCATATAAATTTTTGAAGTGTTTGTTCTATGTCTGTGAAATATGCCATTGGTACTTTAATAGGTATTGCATTGAATCCATAAATTGCTTTGGGTAGTATGGACATTTTGATGATGTTAATTCTTCCAATCCATGAACATGGTATATGTTTCCATTTGTTTGTATCTTCCTTGATTTCTTTCTTCAGTGTTGTGTGTAGTTTTCTGTACACAGGTCTTTTGCCTCCTTGGTTAGGTTTATTCCCAGATATTTTATTTTTATTTTTGCTATATCAAATGGGATTCTTTTCTTGATTTCTGCTTCTGCTGTTTCATTGTTAGTATACAAAAATGCCTTTGATTTCTGGATATCGACTTTGTATCCCACTGTTTTGCCAAATTCATTTATTAGGTCAAGCAGTTTTGGGGTAGGATCTATAGGATTTTCCATGTACACTATCATGTCATCTGCAAACAATGACAGTTTTGTTTCCTCCTTTCTGATTTGGATGCCTTTTATTTCCTTTTCTTGTCTGATCGCTGTGGCTAAAACTTCCAATACTATATTGAATAGAAGTGGTGAAAGTGGACAACCTTGTCTTGTTCCTGATCTTAGTGGAAAAGCTTTTAGTTTTTGCCTATTGAGTACGATGTTGGCTGTAGGTCTCTCACATATGGCCTTTATTGTATTGAGGAATGCTCCTTTTATTCCCACTTTGCTGAGTGTTTTTATCATAAATTGGTATTATACCTTATCAAAAGCTTTTTCTGCATCTATTGATATGATCATGTGATTTATATTGTTATTTTTTAAATATATTTTATTGATTATGCCATTACAGTTGTTCTAATTTCCTCCTTCATTCCCCTCCACCATGCACACCCCCTCCCCCACCATTCCCCCCCTTTAGTTTATGTCCACATGTCTCAAGTTCTTTAGATTCTATATTTCTCCTACTATTCTTGTCCTCCCCCTGTTTATTTTCTACCTACCATCTATGCTACTTAGTTTCTGTACCTTCTCCCTGCTTCTCCTCCTCCCACTCCCCTGTTGCTAACCCTCCATGTGATCTTCATTTCTATGGTTCCACTCCTGATCTAGCTGTCCTCTTGGTTTGCTTTTGTTTTAGGTGTGGTTGTTAATAACTGTGAGTTTGCTGTCCTTTCACTGCTCATATTTTTCATCTTCTTTTTCTTATATAAGTCCCTTTAACATTTCATATAATAAGGGCTTGGTGATGATGAACTCCTTCAACTTGACCTTATCTGAGAAGCACTTTATCTGTCCTTCCATTCTAAATGAAAACTTTGCTGGATAAAGCAACCTTGGATGTAGGTCTTTGGATTCATGACTTGGAATACTTCTTTCCAGCCCCTTCTTGCCTGTAAGGTCTCTTTTGAGAAATCCACTGACAGTCTGATGGGAACTCCTTTGTAAGTGACTGTCCCCTTATCTCTTGCTGCTTCTAGGATTCTCTCCTTCATTTTAGTCTTGGCTAATGTAATTATGATGTGCCTTGGTGTGTTCCTTCTTGGGTCCAACTTCTTTGAGACTCTCTGAGCTTCCTGGACTTCCTGGAAGTCTATTTCCTTTGCCAGACTGGGGAAGTTCTCCTTTATTATTTGTTCAAAGAAGTTTTCCACTTGCTCTTCCTCTTCCCCTTCCGGTACCCCTATAATTTGGGGTAACATTTAAAGATGTCCTGGAGGTTCCTAAGCCTCTCCTCATGTTTTTGAATTCTTGTTTCTTCATTGTTTTCTGTTTGGTCATTTTTTCTTCCTTCCGATCCACTCCTTTGATTTGAGTTCCAGTTTCCTTTCCATCACTATTGGTTTCCTGTGCATTTCCCTTCCTTTCAATTAGTTTAGCCTTCATTTGTTCCTCTAATTTGGACTAAAATCGACCAGTTCTGTGAGCATCTTGATCACCAGTATTTTAAACTGTGCATCTGATAGGTTGGCTATTTCTTGATCACTTAGAGTTATCGGCTCCGGGGCTTTGAGTTCTTCTTGAGCCATATTTTGGTCTGTTCGAACCTGTTACGTATGAGGAGCGGAGCCCTAGGTGTTCACCAGGGCAGGGCAACTCAGTTGCAGGGTTGTGACACTGTGTGTGGGGGCAGGGTCAGAGAGGGGCAATGGCAGTCCCCTCTGCTGCTTCCCGCCCCTGGGGCCTGCGAGGTCTGTATCACTGCTCGCTCCTTCACCTGGTTTATCTGAGTGCAAATGTGTGACCACTGTTAGCCTGCCGCCTTGTGCCCTCACTGGGTCTGCCCGTTGCTACCCCACACCTGGGATCTGCCCATGACTGCCTACGTGCCTGGGTGGGGAGATCTTCCCTGCCTGACCCCGCTTCACTGCCGGCTCCAGCCCTCTTACGGGTCCAGTTGAACGGTTCCTTGTGGTTGGACTTTCATATAATTCCATTTTCTGTGTTTTGGCTGCATTTTTGTAACTGAAACTTTGTTGACTTTAAACTTGGTTGTGAGAGGAGGCACAGTGTTTCCACCTACGCCTCCATCATGGCGGAAGTCCCCTATATTATGTTATTTTTGTACTCCTTCCTTACCTGCCACCTCTGTTACTCTAGGAGCATGTCAAATCACATTCTGGAAAATATGCAAAGTGACAACACATTTAATGCTGGTCCTGAATTGACTTCAAGGACATTTCTGTGCTTTTAATAAAATAGAGCAGGCTCCTTTGAGCAGGTTACTGATCTTATTAAGGTAGGGATGGAACATCTGGTGTTAAAATATAACACTAACAGACAGTTTTATAAAAACCCCTAATCATGTCCTAAGTGACTTCCAGAGTTCTCCAACTCTATTTTCTCACATGTTTGCTCTTTGCTACTCTTATGCGTTGACTTATTTAAGCATCACTACAATTATTGAGTCAGTGTGACTTTATGCCAGTCAGACCTAGGTTCCAATCTGGACATAATTTGGTGCTGGCTTTATGAAAACCTCAGGCTTCCTGAGACATCTGATGGTATACTATTTATTCACTAGGGCTTTTGTAAGGATTCACTGAGAGAATATTTAAGACATCTAGAAAATCATGAGCACTCAAGAATTGTTTGCCTCTTTCCCTCCCAAGTTGACATATTCATTTTCTTGTACAATACAGTTTTCACTGGCTTTCTTTGCAAGTATAAATGTTTGAACATCAGATCTAAATCTGCTAGTATGAATATAACAGTATGAGGGGCAGTACTCAGAAATTTAACTCTATTTTATTAGTAACTTCAAAATTCCTTTTTAACTGTGGTGCCTGTTTTTTCTTTAGCCCCAGATATAGCTATTATACTGTTACAAGCCACATGGAACACATCTGAGGCTTATGAGCAAATTTCCTGGTGTTTGAAGATTATGATACAGTGAAGAAAGTAATATAGTCTAAGAAGTTTAATACTGTTGGAAAAATTTTATAGATACTTCCTTTATTGAAGCTTTGCAAGCAAACCTTAGGAAGCAATGAGTAGTTTATAGTTAATGTTCATTTGGTGCTTTGGTGCTGTGGTTTTTATATGACACATGGTAAGAAGGTAGAGAAAGGGGCTTTCCTGAATGATCAGAGTGGCTTTCAAATTATGTTAAATGCCAGGAATTTAAGAACCACACAAACCACACCTGAGGAGATGGGAGGAACAGATGGGTGTGAAGCATGGCAATTCTGCATGTTGAATACTAAGTACCAAAAATCACAACTCCTCCTGTTTCCACCACTGACCTTAGATACTCTTCCCTTATACGAACTTTTAAAAACAGCTTTTTTCTTCCTCAAGCTAGTTCGTTCGTGCACTGCAACTTTTGTTGGGGTAGTTTGCAACCATTATAAAGGAGAGGTCATTTTAAAGCAGACCTTCCCACGCTGGTTTACTTGGAGGAATGGTAATGTCTGGTCAATACTTAAAAAAAAAGAGAGAGAGAGATGGTGAGGAATTCCAAAACTCAAGCTGGTATTAATAACTTAAAAAAGGAGTTACCATGCAACTCAAGTATAATGCTCAAAACAAGGGCAAAAACTATACCCAAAGGAGTTTGAAGACCATGGACAATGCAATCACTATGTGAAGAGGAACAGAGATTACTCACAGACATTTGCTCAAAGGGAAAAAAGGGAATAGCAGTTTCTCATGCAAAATAAATTGGTATGATTGGTTTCAATGAAAATGTAGCCAGTGGCAAAGAATCCTGGGATTTTCCCTGATATCCCCTAGGTAGCTCTAATGTACAGTGTGCAGGATCAAGCTAGAGAGAAAATAATCTTAAGAAAAAGCTAACATGGTGAGCTTTGTCGATCTGTAGTGGGCAGTGGAGTGAAAAACAGAGATCTCTTTCATGAAAATGGCTTCCAGGTTGGATTGGTGAGGCCGGGGAGACAGGGACTGTTGGAGTGTGTGGTGCAGCAATGTTACCTGAACGCCATGGAAGGCTGATGACCTTCCATGATCAGGGTGCGTCTGGGAGGTGACACAGATTTCCAAACTCTTGCTTCTTTCTTTATGCGTCTGTTCTTCCTTAATAAAGGTAATTTTAACTCATATTCAAAGACATGAAATGTTGGCACGAAGCTGAAGCTACTGTAGAAAGATCACAGATGTTCTGTGGGTTATTGAAACATCCATCTCTCTAAAACCATACCCTTCAGTGGTCTTAATTTCACAGATTTAAGTGTTACAGAAATGTCTAAATAATAAGTAACAAAATAAAATGCATGTTTGTAAATTACATACAGAATACATTCCACTTTACAACAAGGAAATGGGGAAAATAGCCATTCCAACCTATGTTGCTTGCTTTCTTTGCTAGAAGTGATCATCTTTCTCAGAATCAAATGTGCGAATTAGTTTGGATTTCTCAGGTTGGAAAGGGAGAATTTACAGCTAAACTAAAGGTGTTGTTGCTTTTTCACTAGTTCGCTTGTCTTCACAAAATGCTTTTGAACCCTGCTAACTCAGAATCTTAGAAATTTCCTGTTATAATTTTATAATCAACAAAAGCTTAACTATTAAGAACAATGAGTTTAAGCATTATTCCTCAAAGAAAGTGTGAAATGGCTACATAACTATATATAATCTGAAATTTTAGTGTTTCTTTTTTATCCCTTTTAGTTATTTTGATTAGTCTAACAGTAAAAAGCCATGTAACTATTAAAAATGCCATTCATCTAAATGTCATTGTGGGACGTGCATCATTGATAACTATCAGAATTAGTGAGACTGACTTACTGTAAAATTATCAAATAGATAAAACTTAGTAACTATTGACTGCCTTGTTGCCAGCCTTATATTAACTTCAAAGTTTAACTGTGACATTTAGATGCCCCTGCATCTTTGAATACAATTTAAGAAATTTGGGGAGGAAGCTGTTGTTTCCTTTTGTCATTTTCACTTATAAACATCAGCCTTTTGAAAGGCTGAGGACAATAGCAAAACACTTCTTCCACTTCCCTCTCTTCTCACCTCATCCTTCCCTCTATCATGACAGGAACGGAAGGAGAGAATGATGTTTGCTCTTTGCTCTCTGGGCATCCTGGAAGTTTGCATGGAAAATAAAGTATGATTTAGACTTCGCTTGTCCAGAATGCTGATGAATGCTTTTCTATTTCAAGAAATGATTGTTTAGAACATTGATTTATGAAGTGTAGACCACATCAAAATCCTTTTTGGTTTGTCATCTTGAATTAAAGTTAATTCTTTTGTTTCATGTTTTCAGTCATTACCTTATTAAGATAATAATGTTTTCGTTTACTTTTTTTTCTTTTGTTGATTACTGCTTCCTCCTCTTGCCTTCTGTGAGGAAGCTACATGGGTCAGTTTTTGACACACTCTGATATTTTTTAGTTTGAGATTCTGTCAATTCTCATCTTTTCAACTATATATGCTATAACAATTCACCGAAATGTTCATTTTTAATTTTCTCCTATGGTCTGAGGTTCAGGCCCATAGTTTTGATTACTTCCTATACATATACCTTTGGCATTGCCAAAATAACAGCGGATTAAACACACTGTAAGTTTGATTCTGTCAAGCTGACGTAATTCCTTGACCGTGTTAGGGATGCAGGCTCCTTCTATTTTGTTGCTCTGCCATCCCCAAGTTATTGTCCTTGTCCACCTGGAATATGATGGCTCGCCCCCATCGCTTCGGCCCTCTTTTCAGAAAGGGGAGAAGAGAAGGGAAGGGAAGGGACCATACTCCTTCTTTTTAAGGGTGTAACCTAGAAATGGAATACACCACTTCTGCTCATAGCTCATGTTTCTATGACAAAATCCAGTTGTATGGTCATGTCTAGCTGCACAGGATGCTTGGTAATATGGTCCTTAGCTATGTATGCAGCTGGACTTTATATTTCTAGAGAAGGGCAGAAGAGCTCTTGGGAGTCAACCAGTTTCTACCATACCTTCCTTCCTTCCAGTTTTACTGTCTTTGAACTTTGGTGGGCCTTTCTTGCCCAATGCCAAGATTAGTTCTGGGGACTTATGGCTGGATTTGCTATTTGCTCACTATGAATTCACCCATTCTTTCTTTTAAAGAGTTACTTTTTTTCTTGTTAAACCTCTGCTTAATAGCTCACAGCATAAAGCATTTCAAAGCTCTTTATAATCTTGTCCTTTTCTACTCATTCCCAGTGTTTTTCATCTTTCCCTCATTCATCAACGCATTTATTTATCATCTGCTGAGTGCCCACTATATGTTAGGCAGGCATGGAGCCATCTGACTTCCCAAACTAGTTCACTTGGGTTCTGTGGACGACAACATCCTCCTGAATGTCTATGCTCCCTAATGTCACAATGATTCATCTTTCGATGGTTGCTTTCACCATTGTAACGCTTGAGAGGTTAATGCATCTTAAGAACAGCCTTTTAAAACTAGGCCCAGCAGTTGGAGTGGATAATTTACTTTCAGGTAATCACCTGGCATTTTAAACTTTTAGGTTTTTATACATTTTAGAACTATGATTTGCCTTTAAAAACAAAACAAAAACAGAAAAGAATGCTATTGGAGCAGCTCTAGCTAGGTTTAACAGCTCACTGAAATTGTAAAATTGCTCAAATGCAAACATGGGCAGAGTTTTACCTCATGGGTTATAGTTTCCTCGTTGCTTCTTTGTTTCCAAACAACCTCATCCTCAGCTCTGCAGCCTGAGACGTGATGGTCTCTGCACACAACTCACCCTGACTGGGCTTTGCTCTCTGAACTACATTTCTTCTCCTATAATCCTAGGTGTTATAGAGGCAGACATGTATGTAACACGGCTAACCTGGAACGATTTGCATATTTGTTCTTCATTCTTTCAGAGAAGTTTCTGGACCAGGTCCCGTGTTATACAGAGGTGCAAGAGCCTAAGTTGTACAAGTGCAGGGTCAAATCTTTGTTTAAAGTTTTGATATTTTGTTCATGGATGTTTTTGCATTAATTTTGGTTTGTGGAAAATATTACAGTAAAATATTATTTATCTTGATTTCTGAGGTTTTGGGGACCCCCTGAAATCTCTTGTGTTTGAGGTACTAGATCCTTTGTGCAAATTAGTTGCATACTAACTTGGCTGGCTGCTTGAGTCATTCATTAAAACATTCAAGTTAGAAAATGTATATTTCAACCAGGGTAAGTAAGGGTTCATTATTTTACCAAAACCTGCAAACAAAAATTACCTTAAATCCTGTTGGATCATAGTTTAATTATTTACATTTACAATTGGGATCAGATGGAGATCTGCAGGTAAGCTAGTCCATGAAAACAGGGCAAGGCCATCGAAAGGGAAGATGGGCAAGCACCCAGGATTAATACTTTTAGCTACTTTATTACACTGTCTCAAAATGGCTACTCCTTTCCCACCTCCATCCTGGGAGGCTTATTTCCCAAATGGCAATGTGGTCACGTAGTTTTCAAACTAAGCTCCTGGAGGGGGAGGAGAGGAGGATGAAAAGAAAGTAGGTGGATCCTCAAGCCCTGAAGCTGTATTAGCCAGAAGTTCTGTTTGTATCTGTCTTGTGTATTGGCCACCTGCTAAAGTGTCATTAAAAAAATTCCTCAGCTAAAAAAGAAATAGTTTGAAAATCACTACACTAGATGAGTGTCAAGATCTCTGTTAATTCACAGCCCTGAGTATGCATGTGTTTCTGATACACTGGATTCTGCTGATCCACCCACCCTGTAATTTGCTTTCCTTGCAAGGCATGCACCACCTTTTGGTGAGACCACTGGCTTGAATATCTCATAGCTGTCATATAAATCACCAGGTTTTCTCTAGATTTAAGTGTAGCTCCAAGATACTAGGCCTTGTGTAGTAGCAACATCTTGAGAATTCTGCATTCTATACTAAAGTTCAGGAAGAACATAGTATAATAGAACCCTTAGTTATATTTATTTTAAGTTTCTGTTAATGTATTTAACATGTATGATGATTATAATGTAAGATAAATTATAATTAGTCTACTAGTGTAGTAATACTTATAAAGTAAATATTCATAAATAGGAGATGTGCGCCCAAAGTAACTTTATATTGTTGCTAGGAGCATGCCACTCGAATCATTTCAGGATTACTTCTTTTTTGTTAGTAAAATTTTTGGTAACTGATAAAAGATGAATATAGACTCTCTGTCTTTTAATCTTTTGGACATTTGGGCTTAGCATATCCCCCATAAATCTGAATTTTGATGTGTGTGAGTAATCAAAAATATGTATGGATATTATTTTCAAAGTCCATTGGATGAGTAAATTTGGATGTAATAGAAGCACAAAAAAGTGGAGAAGGAAAATAAATATGTTATTCTATTTTTTTGTTTCATTTTTGTTTTTTGATTCTATTGCTATGAGCAGAGTTAGGTGGAAATTCACAAAATCAAAACAGATTTAATCATGGGTTAGGCATAACAATTATAGTGATTTTTAAACATGCATTTTAAAGACACAAATAATAATGTTTAGCTTTATCTGACTTTAAACTGAATTCCTTTGTCATTCCTGCTGGGTCTTTGCCAAGAGTTGTATGCGAGTGTGAAAAAATTAGGGCTATAGAAGTATGTTTCCTTAATCTTGTTTTTTTAGGAGTGCATATCTGCATTGCATTACATAAACTTTAAAGTTTATAAATTTTTATTTTTGCTGCTACTTCCCATATGATTTTTTTCATTTATGTTTCTCTTCCTCTTCTCAGTTCCTTATATTCAGCCTGGCGAACTAAGGCTCAATTGAAGGGGAACAGTCCTAGATACAGAGTGAGAGAAAAAGTGAAAACCATGTGGGGAGCTGGATAGGAACAAGGTTGAAAAATATCTGCCTCTCATTTTAAACTCTCCCAAGATGACAGAGTGTGCATTCAGGCGGCGCTGAGCCTGAAAAACAGCACCTTGACACTCAAACGGATATTTATTGCATTCCTCCCACCATGTGCAAAACCTTGTGCAAGATGAATGAGTCACAGTTCATACCCTCAAAAGGCTGAAAAAAACCTTATGTGCCAGATAGGAGGAAGATGTAGGGGATGGGTGAAGAGTGAGGGGATTAAGAAGTAAAAATAATTAATTGTAGAATAGCCTTGGGGATATATAGTATAGTATAGGAAATGGAGTAGCCAAAGAACTTATACATATGACTGATGGACGTGAACAATGGTGGGGAGATTGCCAGAGGGAGTGGGGTTGCTGGGTGGAGGGGGCATAGAGGAAAAATAAGGACAACTTATTTAATAGCACAACCAATAAAACATGCTTTTTTAAAAAAGTGCAATGGGGTGAGGAGGCAGGCAATAATCAGAAATTTATAATATATGTGCAAAGTTCAACAGAGACACATTAGAGTATCTTAGAGCCCAGAGGAGGGAACTACTTGCCCATGGGGTCAGAAAAGGCTTCTGGGAAAGAGATGCCCACGTTAACTCTGAATGGATGAATAGATGTTAGCTAGGGAATAAGGCGGGGGATGAGGGCAAAGAATTTTAATCACAAGGTCAATAAACAAAGCACACAGGTGCCATTGACTGGGTGTACCTGAGAGCTTTAGGATTAGCGCAGCCCAAACAGGGCTGAAAATGAAGAGTAGGTAGATGGGGGTGGGGAGCAACCCCTGGAGGTCATCGTGCACCCTCCGAAGGGGCTTGGAATTGATCCTGTAGGTGACGGGGGTGCTATGAAGGATTAGTCTTAGACTGATCATGAGTAGATTTACTTTGAAATAGTTTCATCTACAATCTGTGTCAAGAATGGATTTAGAGAAAGCCAGAATGAGTACAAGAAAATTATTTTAGGACGTTGTTGCAGTAGTCCAGGAAGAATGAATGGCAGGCTGAACAAGGCAGTAGAAGTATGGTGGAGGGACTTTGCCCTGTTTCCTTGAGTGGCTGCTGTGAATACTAATGTTTCATACTCCTAGTATTTTTTATCCTTCTTCTATCAGATGCTAAGCCCTGAGATACAGGTCCATCCTGTGAACTGGAATTGCATCTGGTAGTTTATCTTGGTTTCTAGGAGAAAGATGTTTGGACACCTTCCACATGGTGGGTATGCATGCTGGGAATATTGGTACTCTGCATCAGGGCACTTAAGGAATAAGAAAAAATGTAAAAATTCTCTATAGTCATATTCCAAAAGTGTAATATGTTTGTGCAGCCTCCCAAAGGTATAATCATGTCAAGTATTTCTTTTTATTATAGTTACAGAATCACAAAATTTTATTGTGAAAAAAAAAAGCTATTGAGCCCAGCATTTTCTTTTTTTTCTCCAAAGTGGTTTTACTTTATTTTATTTTTTGATTTAATTCTTGTTCAAGTACAGTTTTCTGTCTTATATTCCAAGCCCTGCCCCCCCCCCAGTTCTCCCCACCTCCCTCCCATTTCCGCCCCCCTCCTTAGTTATTGTCTCTGTGTCCTTTATACTTGTTCATGTGAGTCCTTCCCCTTTTCCCCTGTGTTTCTCTCCCCTCTCCCCTCTGGTCCTTGTCAGCCTGTTCCATATTTCAGTGTCTTTGGTCATATTTTGCTTGCTTGTTTGTTTTGTTGTTTAGATTCCTGTTAACGGTGATATCATATGGTATTTGTCTTTCACCGCCTGGCTTATTTCGTTCAGCATAATACTTTCCAGTCCCATCCATGATGTTGCAAAGGGTAGGAGCTCCTTCTTCCTTTCTACAGCATAGAATTCCAATGTGTAAATGTACCATAGTTTTTTGATCCAGTCATTTACCGATGAGCCCGGCATTTTCTTAGAGTCATTTTTCTATGCCTACACGTTTTCGGAAATGGTCAGTCATTTTTAGGGGATGGCTTCCTCAACTTGACATTAATCCCTAAATGCAGTAATGAAGTAATTATCCACTGCATTTTGTAGCTGGTAATCCTAAGTACTAAAAGCTGTTGTTTGAAATGAAGCCCTTTTGAACTTTTAACAGAAAATTTTAGTGTAGACTGGAGGTTTCACTTGTCCCAAGAAAACAGCCAAGTCATGGTGTTTACTAACTCAGTAAGAAAAAAAAAAAAGATTAACATTTGACAATCTAACTAGATTTTTACTTTTTCTGATTCTTCATTAGGAATTTTTTAATTGGAGGGAAGGAAAGTTTATCAGAATTTTTCCTATACTTACCTTAGAAATAACATATTTTCATTGACAATTTGTAAGTATCCTTCTCTTTTTTATTGGAAAATTAAATATTGATTTTTGTGGAAGAAATGGCTCTTTCAGTAAAATACTTCACAGGACATAGCTATACAATCTGAGCTGGCATGTAAAATTTGAATTTAAAAAATTGCAAAAATCACTCCTCAAAAAGCAAAACCAAACAAGGCCTCAATGAGAAAACCCTCCCAAATCTATCTACAGCTAGTAAAGGTTTGATTTATTGTTCTGGCCATTTCTTTTCATGATATCATTTTCAGTACTTATTTCTCAGAGTGAAAATATCTGTCCAGATATTTTAGAAAATCTGCAACATCAAAGGGAAGGAAGAGGTAAAGTGCAGAGTGTGAATGCAGGAAGGGGAGGATTTGTATTCTGCTCAAAGTCATACGGCTTTGAGGAACTTTGTATTTTCCATGAACATTTTAATGATTTTTTAAAATCAAAAGCTTGGCGTCATGATAACAAAGGTCCATTCAGGTTCATCATATTTTTGAAATGCTTATTACTGTGCTTAGCCCCAAAATGATCAGCTCAGTAATGGGGAATCTAGGAAATCCTTGCTATTCAATTTAATAAGAGATCAAATTCCATAAACAGGTATTTTATTGGATAAACTGAGAAGAACCAGTGAGGGAGAAAAATTTCATCCTAAAAATATTGTATTTAATCCTTGAAAGACATGTAGTCCTATTCTAGCACTAAAGCAAAGAGTCAGTTTATTGCGTCGAAGAGCATAGAATCTAGTACCTGTAAAGACAGATTCGGGAAGCAGAGTTAAGTAACTTAGGTCTGGAGTTGGATGGGTTCCTTGCTAGGTGTGTGGGACCTTGGACAGTTTTGGGCTTCTCAACTATAATAGATATTTGGGTTTGAAGGGTTTTGGCTAGAAATGATGACTACTTGAATTTTATGATTCCAGGGAGTCCCTGAAACATTGTTCCTTGGTAGCTAGTAGTTATTTTATCTTGTTTGATCTGTGATTATTACAACTACATTAATATTTGTGTAGTAGCTAATGAATCCAACCAACAGAAACTGAGACAGAGTTCCAACATGCTTCATCAGATAAGATCTCAGAAATTTGTTTAATTGGAAGGTGTACTGAACTTTTAATTACACATTTCTCTGTAGCAATACAGGCTGTTTCTTAGACATGTGGCATTAGTTTTCTGTTCCAGTCCATCAGTTTGTGAATCTTGCAGTTTTGAACTAGTTACCTGAACTCTCTAATTCTATAACTGGTCAGTAAAGTGAGGGTAAAAATACCTATGTTACCAGGCATTTTTGTTACTGTGTTAACAGACTTGGTATAGGGCTTAAATAAAATGATGAAGCAATACAATCTAAATAATAAGAATAACAATAATGAAATAAGCCTATGCTGTAATCATAACTTTTTCTCTTTATTGTTTCATAGATTTGACATTTTGTTCACATAATAGTCTTACTTATCCACATACATGAGCTATTCTGTCAGTGAAGTTGGTGTTTATTAAATCACTATAATAATTGTTAAAAATGCAGGTTCTTAGCCATATTCCCAGATTTTTTTACGAGCATCTTAGAAAATTCACATGAAAGTGATCTACAGGCTACTCTTTGAAAAGCACTAACTTTTCTTTAAAAATGATACCCCAATTATAGTAGTTGATCGTCAAAATCACATGGGAACTTTGTAGCCCTGGCTGGTGTGGCTCAGTGGATTGAGCACAGGCCTGTGAACCAAACAACCACTGTTCAATTCCCAGTCAGGGCACATGCCTGGGTTGCAGGCCAGTTCCCAGCAGGGGACTCAGGAGAGGCAACCATACATTGATGTTTTGCTCCCTCTCTCCTTCTCTTCCTCTCTAAAGATAAATAAAATCTTAAAAAAAAATCACATGGGAACTTTGTAAAGTATGTATATTCCTAGGGTCTCTCTTTGGAGATTCTGATTTGTCAGGCTTTGAAACGTGTTTGCAAACAGTTGCCAGGATGCATTTGATATTTGCAAACCACTGCTTTTATGGCCTCACTGTAAATTTTGTTGATAAAGTTTTTCACAGTGCTTACTATATGTGGAGGGGGGAAATCATCATGTGTGTGTGTTTCAACTAGTCCAGATCAAGTTTGTAGGAGTGAAAAGAATGAGTTTGCACATTTGCATTCACATGCGTTAACCGGGATGACAGTCTTCTCACACTTGCTTGTATCTCAGCTTTAAGTAAATACAAGTGCCAAGCCCATAAACTCAGAATTCCTGAATAAGAAAGGACTGCGAGAGACCATCTCTTTCAAACGTCTTCCTTTACAGACAGGGAAAGAGTGGCTCAGATATTTGCCCAAGGCCACAGGGCAAGACCTGGTCTTACACTTGGATTTCTGCCCCCAGGTCAGTTCCATTTCCATTACAATTGGTTGGCTCTGATTCTGCCATTTCAAAAACTGCAACACCTGTGAAAACAGCTTTTTCAGTGCTGACGGTAGTCTTCTTCGAGGCAGGCAAGGAGCTTCCCTACGTAATTGTTCTCCTGGTGAAAGGGAGAACTCCTTCCATGGGTAAAAAGAGGCAGGCAGTCCACTGAGGGAGCAGAGCAGAGCGCTCACCAGGAGAGGCAGCCTGTTCCCGCCGTGGCACTGACTTCACCTGTGGTGGATCCCGGCCAGCAGAGTCCGCCTGCTGTGGCTGACGGTGAGAATGAATGCACAGGCGACAACAATCCTGTGGAGAAAAAGGGAGCAGGCACGACTACTCTCTCAAGGGGAGAGTGCCTATGGTGCCTGGGCCACTCCCTCAAGAGGGGAGCGTCCCGACCCTTGCCTAGACAGGCTTTTATTGTTTTCCTGGGGTCTTACATCAGAAAAAGATTTATTATCTATTACACAGAATATTATTGTCTACATTTTACGTACAATCAAGAAAATGAAAATAACATGCAGAGGGGAATGGCAAGGAGCCAATTAGCTCTGTCCTTCGGAGAACTCATACAGGCTTTGGATATTACCTTGAAGTTAGATGATACACATTTGTTGTTTTAGACCAGGGTGAGGGAGTTTTAGCAAGTGCAAGCCATAACAGTCTGTATGCATTTTCTAGGCCTGATTCCCACGGGAAAACTCGGTTTGAAGGTCTGGCTCCTGCCCACCACTTCGCTTCTGTAGGTTTTCCATGCAGAGCTGAATCACACTTGCCAGACCTAAACAAACCGGTCCCCTACGTTCACCAACTTCTTGATTCTTTTTCTCAACCAGAACTGTCCACGCCTTCTCTCAAATTCCATGTCTCTCAGTGGCAGAGCTGTCACCATTATGAACTGTCTTTCTATCCTTGCACTTTTATATCTTTTGTTGCTCTTTCTTGACACTATTCATCTCTGAGTGCATTAAGTTCAATGAATACCCAGTACTATTTCATCCCAAGAACAGTCTTAGGTAAAATGAATCCAGCAGGGTCCTAGTTTCAGAGGAGTTCACAGCATCAGGGGAGGGGCACTGGTATGGAAAATGCTGCAGGAGTCCTTGGTCCCGCAGGGAGCTTAAGTCTCTTCTTTGGGGAGTCAAAAAAGGCTTTGGCAAGGAGGTGACAGTGGTCTCTTTTGGGTGCCAGAATCACAGCCCACGGAATAACATATCGAAACACTAGGAAGACCATTTTTGAAGGCTTAGAGAAGAGAACGGATGCAGTTGAGATTTGTAAGGCAGGTGTCAGCATGATGGAGAGGAAGAGACATGCAGCACGTGGCAGGAGGCCTGGGTCCCCTCCCACCACCGCTCCCAACCCGTGTGGCCATCAGCCCTCCAATCAGACTCCTCACTCCTGTGCGGCCATCAGCCCTCCAATCAGACTCCTCACTCCTGTGCGGCCATCAGCCCTCCAATCAGACTCCTCACTCCTGTGTGGCCATCAGCACTCCAGTCACACTCCTTCTGTGTGTTCGGCTTTCTCAAACAATGACACTCATGTTACAGGCCCTCCCGTGTACTGGGATACAGTCAGGTGGGAGAATGCGCCTCCCTGACCAAGTGCTGTCTGAACTGAGGCCTCAGCTTTTGTCCTAGGGAAGAGATGCCTTGGAAGGAGAGCACTCCAGCCAGGACGAGCTGTATTTATCCATTGGTCTGAACCTGGAGATGAATAGGTAGCAGTTTCTTTCAACTGCAGGATCAGAGAGGAACAAAGGAGGGGAGCCTGGGGAGTAAGCAGAGTGTAGCTCATGTAGGATGCTGTTAGATTAAGGAACTGGGTGACTTTTTCTGGCATAAGGAGAGTGAACAAAAAAACTAAATGATGAGATTTGCCTGGCAGTGTAAAAAATGGACAAGCAGGCAACAAGACAGGCAGGATAATCAACGAAGAGGATAGATATAGAGAGGCTGGTGACTTTAGGGAAGTGAAAGGGGGCGAGCGGAGCGGTTGGTCCATCAACTGAAGAGCTATTTAGAGAAGAAAGTTTATATGATTTGATGATTATGAGGTATGAGGGGAAAGGATACCTTCTGGGCTTATGGACTGTGCACCTGGGTGGATTATAGTGCTGTACACTGAGAAAGAAAACCCAGGAGGAAGAACAAGTTTCAAAGGGAAGATGAAGGTCTCTAACCTGAGTGGGTGAGAACTGCTGACCTCTCCTAGGGTTGTTCACTATTAACTGGCCTTTTACATGCCGAGAATATCACACATTGTCATATTTAACCTTCTCACCTGCGGGAGGTATTATTATGTGCCCCCAGAAGATGTGGAAGCTGGGCCTCAGAGAGCTTATTGCCTTGCCTAAGGTCTCTCAGCCGATACATGGTGGAGCCAAAAGTTCAGACCCGTGTGCCAGGCCAGTGGTATTTCCTTTTATAGCACCTGTACCTTCTATTATATCACTTCACCTTTCTTTTAGTTCTGACCCATATAATTCTGTGAAAGTAGGTCACTTGCCGAACACAAATAACTTTAGACTTTATGGGGTGTTAAATTGAAGGTATAAACTCCACTTTCTAATGTATCGGTCTCTCTCGTTTGGAATACTGCAGTTGCCGCCAAACTCATCTCTTGAATCTACTCTTCTTATTGTCCAAATCTACCCCATTTGTGGCAGCCAAAGTGATCTTCATGAAGTTCAATTTTGATCATCACACCATAGCTTAAAAACCTTCATTGTCTTCCCAGTTGCTATTAGGATAGACCGACTCTTTAACACACCTCGGTGATGCGGCTCCTGCTAACTGATCTTCTTCATCTTGTGCCATTTTTTGCCTTCTTCTGTGTGCTCAGGCCACACTGGTCTTGCTTCAGTTCCTGAAATGTGCTGTGGTCTTTTCCTCTGTATGAAATTCTGTTTCCGTCTCTATAGCTGACGTCTTTTCTTCCTTCATATCTCAGCTGTAATTGCCAGTGAGTCAGGTTCTGATACACTCACACAATACCTTGTAATTTCTCATCTAAGACTTACCACAGTTTATAGTTAGGCAGGGATTTGTACTGGTTATTTCTTTCTTACCCATTAGATTCCATAAAAGCAATTATATAACTGTTTTGCCACACACTAGATATTTTCCAAGTGAGTTAATGAATTTACAAATGAGTGAAAGTGATTCAGGATCAACTAATTTATATTTGACTATCTATTTGGTATATTCTTGTTTAGAGGTGAAAAAAGAACATTTTATTCTTTTCCTACAAAATAAACCAAGTTTCAGTCACATACAACATTGATTTTTTCAGTATTTCAATAATATAGTATTTTCTCTGGTATAATATTGTAATTGTTTTCCCTTTCTGAAGTCAATTTTTTTTGCTCGATAAATGAAGCTAATTCCAACAGCATAGGGGTAATTACCGAATTGACATTTTTTGTGGGGGGTTAAACCAATTAAACCAAAGCAATTAAAACTTGGAAATGGCAACTATTAAAGAACCATATGTCATTATTCAATCATTCAGTGTACCAATGAAGGATGGTAATGTGTTATAATTTGTTTCTAAATATCACATCTTTATTGTACTTGTTAATTAAATGAGACTTTTCCATCCTAGACTTGCTGAAAATAAGTTAGAATGTTCAGGGGTGATACTTTGTTTTGTTTTGTTTTGTTTTTCCTTCAAGAATGATTCTCTGCCATGTGACCCTCTCGTGGCCTAACAAATAAGACTTGGCTATGGCCTCAGGAAGCACACCACTAACATGTCAGCCCAAGTCCTGAAATGAAGGTGGGCTGGCAGTGCTTAATATGGGCTGGCAGGACTCTGGACTGAACAAATGATTGCACTGTAGAACAGAACTCAGCATGAGAGATTTTTGTATTCCCTTTTCTAGATAATATTGCTGAGACTTCCTAGAACTGTCTGCTGAATATTGACCATCACGATTATGTAGTCTTCCGATCTCTAAGAGCCAGCGGATGGAATTAGATTAGATAAATGCTAAACAGTTCTTTGTAGCTTGAACAGTTTATAAGTCTAGAAGGATGAAGGAGTGGATTAAAAGTAGGTGGAAGAACGCTTGCAGGTTAGAGGTTAAAGTTATGGTTGTTACAAAGGACAGGGTGCTGGCCATGAGGGTGATGATTTGTGACACAGTCCAGTGTCTGTCAGCACGGGGTCCTGGTCTCCTTGCATTCTGTGCAATTATTAGAGGGGGCCACAGAGCCATGGATCTGTCTGAATAAATACTGCCACATAAAATATATACTACCATTTTTTAAAAATATTTTTTTATTTATTTTTAGAGAGAGGGGAAGGGAAGGAGAAAGAGTGGGAGAGAAACATCAGTGTGTGGTTGCCTGTCATGTGTCCCCTACTGGGGACCTGGCCTGCAACCCAGGCATGTGCCCTGACTGGGAATCGAACCGAGATCCTTTGGTTCAAAGACCCGTGCTCAATCCACTGAGCTACACCAGCCAGGGCTATATACTACCATTTTTAAAACACAGATTATTACTATAAAATAAGAATTAATTTTTAAATATTTCATAGTAACTTCATTTGTTATATATTTTCTTAATCAACAGACATGATAAAAAATGTTGGTTCTTCAACCTTGAGGGATCATCTTGCACTTAAGTCTCAATAAACATGTTATGGCCCCCATATTACAGGATGTGCAATATTTTTTTTGTCTTCCCAGCACCTAGTATTTCTGAGAATCCTCAGATACCATGAATCTATCCTTAGCACTACCTGGCACTTGTTCTGGTCTGATGCCCTGGTCCCTCTGCTCAGTCCTCTACTGTCTCCTGAAGCTGTTTGATGCCGCTGCAGCTCTCTGTAATCTATATCGCCTTAAGATTGTGCCCTGGCTGGTGTAGCTCGGTGGATTGAGCTCGAGCCTGTGAACCAGAGTGTCATGGTTCGATTCCCAGTCAGGGCACATGCCTGGGTTGCAAGTCAGTTCCCAGCAGGAGACACACGAGAGACAACCATACATTGATACTTCTCTCCCTCTCTCCTTCCCTTCCCCTCTAAAGAAAAATAAATAAAATCTTAAAAAAAAAAAGATTGTCCTCAGGGTTCTCCCTTTGTAGCCCAAATCAGAGATATAACTCTGACGGTTGTGGTGCATAGTGAACTTTATCAAAATCTAATTTAAGAGAATTTAGTGCAGATATAGGAACATTTAAATTGGATATTCAACACGATTACTACTAGTATCCAGTAATTGTGCCCATTCCCAGGTGTCCCCTACTGCCTGTCTTTAGCATCCAGCCTATCACCTTGTTTCGTGTCTCTCCCACCTTCCGCAGGCAAGGTGGTTTCCAGCTTGTCCTGCCTCCCTGGGATCTAGGCTAAAATCCCTCTCCTTGCACGTAAATAAATTAGTATCTGTTGATGATTGTCATATTCGGGCAGCTACAAAATTCAGATTCCAATGAATACAACTTTTAAATTACAACAGTAAGTAGCTGTTATTGTCTGAATGTCATTATTATAAAGTGCAATTCTCATTTACCAAGCCTCCTCCACCCCAACAATGTACTCCTAAGTAAAAGAGCTTTGCCAATCAAAGGGATGACTGGTTTTTTTCAAAAAACTTTAGAAGACAGATTGACTTCTAAGCAAGGCTCAAGGTGAAGATATGGACATCTCTGTCTGTCAGACTCAACAATCAGAAACCATACCCCAAGCACATAAATGCCTGACAAAAGGTCTACCCTCCCCGACTCCACGCTCAGAGACTGGGCCTTTTCCCTTAACAGATTATATACACCCTGTCCACACAAGAGATCTGTTAAGAAGTGATTTTTATCCTTAAATAATTAGAAACCGCCTTTCCTGTGGGATAAGTACAGACTGAAATGTCCAGTAACATGATGTTTAACCTTGACTCAGAAATTAACCAGATTTCTATTGGACCAACAGTCTGGTCACCCTTTCTTTATCTTTAAAATCATGGTTTTTGCTTGTTTATTTATTAATATGCTGATGACTAATGTTTTTTCTAGCTCCAAAATTCTCAGGTATCTTTAAGTTACTTATGGATTGTCGATTCCATTTTTCTCTTGACTGTCTTTTATGACATTGATAGTTTGACTTTGTATTAATTCTATTAAATTGTAAAATAGAAAAAAGAAATGATTAAGTATGCCGTGGTCAAGGTCAGATAGATATCTGAATTTGCAAAACGTTCCATCTCAGTCTTAAAAAATTAGGCTATTAACCTGGCTGGTGTAGCTCAGTGGATTGAGTGCAGGCCTGTGAACTGGAGGATCTTGGTTCAATTCCCAGTCAGGGCACATGCCTGGGTCGCAGGCCAGTTCCCAGCAGGGGACACACGAGAGGCAACCATACATTGATATTTCTCTCCCTCTGTCTTTCCCATCCCCTCTAAAGATAAATAAATAAAATCTTTTAAAAATTAAGCTATTAAAATATTCCTATGAGGTTTTTTCTTAATCCCTTCACCTTTTTTTCACTCAGCTCTCCAGCCCCCCTCTCTTCTGACAGCTGTCAGTCTCTTCTCTATACCTAGGATTCTGTTTCTATTTTGTTTGTTTATGTTGTTCTTTAGATGCTGCATATAAGTGAAATCACATGGTATTTTGTCCAACTGCCTTATTTCACTTAGTGTGATACTCTCTAGTCCCTCTGAGCTGTCACAATCTATAGTGAAATGGGAAAAAATGATGAGGGAAGAAGTCTTGATTTGGGGTGGTGAACATGCAATAAAATACACAGATGATGTATCATAGAACTGTACACATAAAACGTATATAATTTTATTAACCAATGTCGCCCCAATAAATTCAAAAAATTAAAAATAAATAAATAAATAAATAAATAAAATTCTACATATTTTTAAATTCAGAAAATACATAATCTTCACTCAGCTCCTGAACCTCACAGGTCATTAAAAATGTGTTTTGAAAAGTTAGTCACCAAAGTGATAGTTGCCCCTAGTGATAGATGGTGACAGAATTAGGCTGAATAGTATGTTTCCAGCACTATATCCTTAATTTAAAAGATGGAAATTACCTCTAAAACAAACCAGAAAGATAATGCCAGGGTGCAGAAAATATATAAATTTGCAGTTTTAAAAAGATTAAAAATTCTATTCATAGTTGTAATTACTACTATGTATGTGAGAAATAGAGGTGAGAATGACTCAATAGGTGTTTCCCAGATGAATCTGGAGGCAAGTTATAGAAAGAATTTTTAAAAAGAGAAGATTCTTAGGTTCAAAAGAGTTTACCTCATGTATAGATGCAGCAGTGAAGTGACCACTCTCTGTGGCCTCAGTAGAAAAAATATTTATAAAAAATACTCAGTGGAAATATTTTACTATGACTGGACTAGATTATCTTAAATTAAAAATACATCAAAGAGCCCTACTGGTGTGGCTCAGTGGATTGAGCACAGGGCTGTGAACCAAAGGGTTGTTGGTTCAATTCCCAGTCTGGGCCTATGCCTGGGTTTTGGGCCAGGTCCCCAGTAGGGGGCACATGAGGGCAACCACACCATTGATGTTTCTCTCCCTCTCTTTCTTCTTCCCTTCCCCTCTATCTAAAAATAAATAAATAAAATTATTTAAAAAATACACCAAAGAAATACAGTGTTTTAGACTACAGAAAGCCTTCTGATTTACAATTTTCCAACAGGTTTTGAATTGTAATCTTGGTTATAAGACTTTAAAATACAGAGACAACTCAAATTAACAGAAGGTAGGCATCTCTGCTTTCTCTCAATGCTTGACTAAGGATTTGTTCAGTACAGCAACACACACACACACACACACACACACAAATAGGTAAAAACAGAAACAAAAATGAATATTTGTATCATTTTTTATTATGTCTATACCCATAATAGAGGCTTCTGAAAATGCCAAAATGCTCGCCTCTCTGGACCCTGTGATGCAGTATTATTGTCATTGCCCTACAGATTCCCAAATGCAAGTATTGTAAGGTGGAGTGTGTAACAAGGGATTACGAGTCAACTCCTTCAAGACTGAAAGACCTAGGGACAGTTGCCTGGTAACACAAGAGTAAGTTGAACACGAACACTCTTCATTCAAATGAAACAAGAGCTATCTATCATATACATCATGCTGATTAGATTTTTCTTTGAGCTCATGTTTTTTAGTGCAAGTAAGTTTTTTTTTAGTAATTTTTATCCATCTAGCTAAGGAAATTCCAAGTTTTGAGGTTATTGTAATGAATATACCTAGTCCATAAGTCTTAAAAGTAAAACAAATTGTCTTTTAAATACTTATAAATGAATGAGAGTATGCTTGGATTACTACTTTCCTCTTTAGTTCTTGGCTATTTTTGACGAATGATTGGGAAATTTAGGTGAGTTTTATTTAAGTAGATTTGTGTATAGTAAAAAAAAGTGAAAGAAGAGACAGTCAAAGGCTACTTAATTACTAGAAAGAAGACTGTACAAAATCTACGTTCCCCTGCCCACACTGCAAATGGAAAATAAAGGAATACTTCAGGTATTGAGAGAACATTACATGACAGGAACCAGGGAGCCTGAGACTCAAAGACATTAGGATATCTGCTCAATGTTATGTACTTGGTGCTGCTTGGAATGCCTGCTTGACTCCAACACCGTTAAAAATGGGCAGAGGATAAAATGCTGATAATTCAGGAAAATTTCTCAGTTTTCCCAAATAACATTAATTTGTGAAAAATTCCTTTTCCATTAATTTGTGGAAATGCTACCCCACCAGTAATGATTTGCTTCTTTGGTGTAAGACTTTGCCTGGAGTTTTCCCTGTAGAGGACCACATATTGAACACAGTCCTGTGAATAAATTAATTCAGGGGTCGGCAAAAGTAGGTTGACAGTTGTGAGTATGCAAAACATAGTTTATTTTTGTATTATTTATTTATTTATTATTATACTCTTTATTATCATTATTAACCTACTTTTGCCCACCCCTGTGTTTTCCAAGAGCTAGTTAGGCTAGGGTGAAGAGAAAGAGGGCACAGGAAGGTCGGTGGAAGGGGATGGGGTGGGGCTGGAGAGAGGAACAAGGTAGGATTGATGAAGGAAGATGGTGAAGGGTGCGAAGGAATTGGTCTGGGGGTCTGCTGTTCCCCGGAGGCTGAGCCCATTGCTGTAGTGGAATTGTGCTAAAGTGTGTTTTGCAGTGGTCTCGCAGTGTTGTCTATCCTCACTCCACTGCCTTTGTATATTCATTCTCAGTATATGTCCTATTACTGACAACTGTTTTACTTTGCATTTCAAAAAATGTCTTCTGATTTTTTTCAGAAGATGAACATCTACCTGAAAATTATGCCCCCCAAATATTAGTTAATCACATGAGCTTTAATCATGCCTTTTTCTCAGCTAACTTTTTTGAGATATCTTTGAGATGCCCAGAGAGCTCTTAGTCAATATCATCTAGGATGTTCTGGCTTCTCAGGCCCACTTGCCAGGGTTAAAAAGCTTTGGTGAGCAATTCTTTCTGCTCTTTCCATTGTATTGTGCTTCCTTTACGCCTCATCTACACCTGCTACTGAGAATCTTTGAAAATGTCTGTAATCATAGTAATGTTTTATTGTTACAAAAGGAATCGGCTTGCTAGTATTTTCTGCAGCTTTTTAAATTATGGTGAATTATGGGAGAATTTTTTCAACTAACATTCTTCAGCATCATTAATCAAATGTCAAAGCATAACAGTGAAAAATCTGACGTGACATGGGTAACAATAGCAGGAGACTTGAAAAGTCTTTTCTTGTTCAGATACACTGCAAACCTAGGGTATTCACTTAAAATAGCAGCTCTTTTCTTTCAAGTTCAGTAACATAAACTTCCTATCCACACAGACAGTATCTGTAAATGATGTGGACTGCACAGGCAGATTGATATGAAATGTACTCAGAAAGTCCTCGTTGAATACCTGCTGTTCACTATCTACACTTAGAACTTATTTGTTCTTGCCTCTCTTCTGGGGGGGTAAAAAAAGTCACCCACATAGAATGTTTAGCAAACAGCATATTAATCTCATTTAGTGGTGAGCTTCAGGATCAGTTATCAGAGTAAAAGGTGAAAGAGTCCAGGGGATGACTGATATAACCAAGGCCATCAGTATATATTCTGATAGAACAGGTCTCGACAAAGTTAATTTTGTGATTCATTTAATTTTTAATCTACTACAGGCAAGTTTTTAATAAGGTGTGAAATTGGATGAGTAGATCTCCAAGGCTATGTGTATGCATTGGTATATTGCACTAAAATGATGAGCAGTTTATTCTGTTGGGCTATACAGACTGCTAGACCCTGAAGCAAAATAATTTATGGTAGTATGTTTTTTTTCAGTATGTTGTTAGAGAAAGATGGAGGAGAATCTTACCTAACCTTCATTCCAGTTCAGTTGTTGTCAAATGTATGTGAAAACAGGAATCTCCCGGAGGACTTGCAGTGTGGAGTCATACACCCTGAATAGAAGGCTGTAGGTAAGGCGCCAGAAGTCTTTACTATCGATAGATGTCCCAGCAGATGAGTTTAGGAAATACTGCTTCCGTTCATCTGGGGTAGGATTATAGGCTTTTTACCCACCTTTGTTCACTCTTTCCCTATTTCTCCCCTCCTTTAAGATTTTTTCCCCCATTTCTTCGCACTTTACTTCCCTCTGCTCATTTTGGTTTAAACTAATGGAGGAGAGCCAGCTCCCCCGACACGCTCTCTGGGCATCGCACCAGCAGAACAGACGCACCCTTTCCTAATCTAATCATCAGTGGGCAGTATGGGAGTGGAATAATAGACTCACCTCTTTCCCACTTTGATGTGATTAATTGGCTAAAATGTCATAAATCATGTCATATTGTTACTACTGGTCATTAGCTAACTATTAATATAGGAAGAAAGCATAGGCAATCAGGCATTGTTGAACATAAATAACATTAAGCATAAGCCTGCTTGTTCTACCAGGAGGTTACAGCTTCACAGGATCCTGAGGAAACCACCAGTCACCCCAAAGATCAGTAGGGGAAGGAATAAAACAATAGGCACATGTGCAATGGGAGCCAAAATGGCAACCGTAGAGATCTGTCAGTCTATAAGAAAACAATGCACTGGTTGCCTTCCAACTGGAAGGCAGATCCACCAGAAGCCTGTGAACACTTGGGAAGTTGATTGGCTATTTTATAAAAACTCCTGGCCTCCCCAAGTGCAGTGACCTGTGCTCACCCTCTTCTTGCATTCTCTCCATAGTAACTATGCGGGTCTACTGGCCAATGGCTGCATGGACTCCAAACACAGGCTCCAGGTGAGAGCCTAGGTACAGGAAAGCAGCTGGGAGTAGTGCTAAACTACCTGGATGGGGGCTGAGACTGCTAATGGCAGAACAGTGAATCAGAAACTCTGGAGACACTGGCCTTTGTTTGGGCCTTGCTAAAGACACTGTTGGAGTTTTTCCATGGCAGAACAGACAGAAATGGGACACAGGGGCAGCCTTCCACTTCCACCTGAATAAATCTTGCCACACCACAAGCTTTCATGCGTGGGTGTGTGAAATGCTTTTCTTGCAGCAATCCCCTGAAAGAGCCCTACTGCCACTGGCGAGAAAAAAATCACAGGTTAAAAAGGCTGCAAAACTCCATGCTCCTCACCAAGAGAGCAATGTGGAGACCAGCCACCCACAGCTAATTGGGCCATTAAGATTTTTTTCTGAAATCATAAGAAAAGCTAATTTGCTTTAAAATCACTTTGTTAGACTGCAGGATGACCTAGAGTTAAACTTTTCCATAGACCTCACTTTTTCCTCTTCTCCTTTCTTCATTTTAATTAAGGGTTAAGGTGAAAAATCTAGTTCTTCTCAGTAGCCTGGCTCATGAGACGGAAGAGGAATTAATTTACACTGCCTGGTGTCAGGATGTAACATGATTATAGTTGGCAAAGCTATAAAAAGAAAATATCCAGAGCTTATTTTTAAAAAATTTGAGAGAGGTCACTGGTAGAGCAGATGGATGAAGCTGAGTGCCTGATCATTTAGCAGTTCCCATGCTAAAAGGACATTTGGGCCAATATGTACATAGCTAGGGCAGCCTGGAGAAGGTCACCAAATCGCAATTACAGCTTTCAAGGGGACAGTTCAAAATTTTACAGTAAAATGTGCATTTATTGTTCTTACTCTATTAAAATGACTAAAAGGTATGATAAATACAGTGGAGTCAACGGTCAGTTGCCTCCCAGGAATGCAATATTGGGTTTCCTTTGCTACATTCTTTGGGTCATTCTCTCCTTTGTTATCAGAAAGTGACATTCTATTAAATGTAAATTTATTTTCATATTTTAACAAAATACTGCAAAGATAAAATGCAGCAATAAAGCCTAAAATTAAACCAAAAAACTTAGAATCTTTAAACAAAAGTTAATGTCCTATGTTCAATGCTAATTGCTGTCATTGGAGATTAGTTGAAAATTAAAACTAACATAACTGATAATATCAACAATTAAATTATAGAAAAAAATTATATTACCAGCAAAAGGACTTTGCTTCTGTGTTACTTTGGGAGAGAATTTTAAGACATCTGAATGTGTGTGGTCACAGATTAGTAGTTATACTGTCTATATATATTATATGATAATTAATGACAATTGTAAAGAAAAAAAGTAATTTCTATTCAAAATTGTGCAAATTATTTCAATCATATGACCTTCATTTTTAAGATTCAAAGTTTAATTAAAGCTTTCATATTAGATAAATGATTCAGCAACATTTTAAGTTTGGTTTAACACTAAGGAGAACATGTAGTTCAATGAAAGAAGTGTTCTTGCAGAAATGACTCATGCAAATGGTAGATGGCATAGCAGGTGAGTTTTACATGGCTTTTGGGCCCTCTTAAGTTTTTACCTAGGTATTTCTATGCTATTTTAATCTCTTCTAAACTTATTGCCTCCTCTAGAAGGGAGGCAATGTAATGAAATCATTCATATTCCACGTCTTCAAATCACATATAACAGGGCTTAAGTCCTAATTTAGAGAAACTTCCTAATATCTAGAAAACTTAATTTGTCATCTCATTTGAATTATAGAGATAATGTCCCCTACCTTTTATCTCTGACATTTATGGTAAGGGTTAAGTAAAAAAGCTTAGGTGCATTGGCTGTGGATTTTGCATTAGGAGAGTAGTTAAGTACCCACTGTCCCTTCCTCCCCCTACCTTTTTTGTCTTTATCAGCCCGTGGGCCACAGGCCACCATGGATGTGCATCTCGATACCCTTGGTGGTCAGGAGAGTGCAAGCGACAGCAGCAAGGGAAGCAGCAGTACAGGAGATCAGCAAGGTCACTACTGTTGTGTGAAAAACAACATTGGGATTGTCATGCTTAATTCTCTATGGGGTGGTTGTCTCCTTCCTTTGCATTAACCTCACAAAGGACTGTCTTTGGGCCTTTTCCAAAGGTGCACACTCACCAACAATATCTTTATAGGTTCCCAAAGTAGCCAGTGATGGTCATCAGGCTAGATGCAGTGGCCTAACCTAACCCTTGGTAAGCAGGACTGAAGCTCTGACTGGTTAAGGTGCTGTGTTTTCACTGCCTTCACAGGTAGGGGCCTCAGAGACCACTTGTCAAACACAGGCTAAACCGGACAGCACCAGGAATTGCCAGGGAATATCAAATAACAACCAGTCTTGTCTTGGGGGTAAGAGGGTTTTAGGATAGAAAGAGATGACAGTGGCTGGCAAAGACAACAGAATGCCACGCAGGACATAGCTCCAGCCCAGCAGCATTAGTGGTACTGTCTCCAGCAGTGTTCACCGTATCACAAAACCAGTTCAGCAAGAGCAGCTAATTAACACTGATCATGGCTTGGCATGTCACCTGGTTTGTGACACCAACAGATTAGATTGGCTCTTATTCACCCTATTGCTAAGGGAGAGATTCCTGCCCTGTGGGTATGGAGTTGGCTAAACACATAACACTTGACACTGAGCAGGTGAGACAGACAGTAGTTTACTAGCCACATATATTCACAACCCAGGGAGGACACCATAGGTCATTCAGGGCTACATAGGGATTGTACTCAGGAAGAGTAAATAACCAAGGGTTATAGGAAGCAAACTGTAGTAACAAGAGAGTGTGGTGCCCCCTGATTCCAACAAGAGGATGTAATCAGCTTGTTTGAGTAATTACACAAGCTGGCAAGGAACTGAAAAGCACCACTCAGGAATAAGCAGGAATTGTACCTGATCCCTTTGATAAAAAGGGTGTTATTTGGCTAGAGTACCTTATCTATGGGAGCAGAGTGGAGAGTCAACATTTGGAGCACTCTCAATATTACTAGCTGTCAGGGAAGCATGTAATATTAAACCCTACTTTCAGGCCTTAATCCACATGGAGGAATAAGTCCTGTGGCTTAATGTGGGAGTGAATGGCTTTACTTTCAGTCATGAGACTTGTTTTTGTTTTTTTTTTTTGCTGTGAGGGAAAAATGCAGCTCTGTGAGTTGAAGTAAGTTCTGTCAACAGTTAATGCAGTTCATTATAGCACACTGTCTTTTGTGACTGCACAAAATGGGTATCTGGATATTACTTGGATATGAAATTATAGAAATTTAGCTAGAACTTTCTTTTCTGGCACTATGAAGCACAACGCCTTTTAAAAAGTCTTAGAACATAATACATTAAAATGTAGAATAACATATTTTCAAAACTCTTTTTAAATGAATATGTGTATTGGCAAATAACTATGAGAATACTTCATAAACCCAGAAAAACGAGAAATACAAATCTAGAAGCAGGTGAGTGCTATACTCAGAGGCCCCCTGAGTTCCCTAATGCCTCAGAACTTCTCTTTTAAAGAATCTTAGGAAGAAAATCTTATTTTTTTTTTATTTAAAGAATAAAGGGAGGAAACTTAGGACCCACTCAAGGTAGGGAATCAGATTGCGTTCCCAGGAAAAGACTTAGACTGCTGAAGAGTGACATATTCAGCCAAAGGGTAACATGGCAAAATCCTAACTTTCAAAGAAAGACAGCAAGGATACTTGTCAGTCTTAGCCTTGCCTTTGGTAGAAAAGAGGGGAAAAGCACTACTCATTATTTATTACCAGAAGTAGAGCCTCAAATATTTGAAACTGTGTAGTCTGAAAAAGTCCGTGTTGAGAACTTAAAGCTAACCAATTTGGTAGTGACCCCAGATGTTTATGTAGAGGAAAACACTTAAATTCATATCTCAGGTAACTTCAAAGAAGTTTTTAGAAAAACAAGCTCAGAACCCAAAGTCATAAAACATGCAAGAAAATAAGCCACTGTGAGAGAGATTTTACCGAAACAATAACAGAAACAGACTATAAAGAATTCAGATATGTGAATTAAGTGAAATTTAAAAATATGGGCTTACTATATTTGAAAAGAATAAATGAGGGTACTTTAATTATGTATGACTAAATAATAAGATACCATACTACAATAAGGCAGACTTGAAAAAGAGCCAGATTATCTAGAAATGACAAATATAATAAAAAATGAAAACTTGGTGTATACCTAGTGAAGCAGATTAGACACAAATGAAGAGAGAACTAGTGAACAGAAAGCTAGATCTGAAGACATTATGCACAACGCAGTACAGAGAGACAGAAGAGATGGAAAATATGAAAGAAAGGTTGAGAGATTTGGTCAATAGAATGAGACTATTAATCTCATATGTCTAAATGAATTTCCCAGTGAAATAACAGAAAAAGGATGGAAAGTAATACTCAAAGAAATAATACCTGAGACTTTTCTATAATTGATGAAAATCTCAAATTTAGGTATCCTAACAGGTACTAAGAAGAAAAAAAAAAGGTATCTGGGCACCTTGTAAAATCCTTAAAATATACCAGAAAAAAGACTATATAAACCACAAAAAAATGACAATTATATCTCAGTGTATTGTTCAGGGCTCTCCAGAGAAACAAAACAAATAGGACCTACACTTATCTGCTATAAGGAATTAGCTCAAGGTATTATGGAGGTTAAGAAGACCCAAGATCTGCAGCCAGCAAGCTGCAGACTCAGGAGAGCCAGCAATGCAATTCTGTTCTGAGTCTGGAGGCCTGAGAAGTGACAGAGCTGGAGATACAGTCTGAGTCTGAAGGCACTGGCAGACCAATGTTCCAGTTCGGAGATGGGCAGTGGGAGCAAATGCTCCGTTAATTGATTTTTTATTCTGTTTAGGCCTTCAGTGGATTGGATGATGCCCATCCACATGTGGTAGGGCAATCTGCTTTACTGGGTCTGCTGATTCAAATGTTCATCTCATCCATAGACACCCTCATGGCCACACCCAGAACAATGTTCAAGCAATAGCTGGGTGCCCTGTAGCCCAGGCAAGTTGACACAGAAAATTAACCATCACAATCAGCAAGCTTCCTAACAACAGTGGAATAAGGTTGGATGATATTATGATATGCTTTTAGAAGGTAACATAAACCTAGAGCAATATACCTTGCAAAAAGAAGGATAAAATAGAACTTTTCAAACACAGAAAAACCAGTAATTCTCCCAAAGGAATTTCTAAAGAAGAAAGGGTTCCTTTTATCTCAGAATTGCAGCATGCCAAAAAGAATGCTGTGGAAATATCATGGTAATATGGATATACAGAAGAATGTAGTTCTTAAAAGATACATGCTAAAACATTTGGATGTGAAGTGTCATGTTATCAGCAGCTTGCTTTCAAATGTTGGAACAAAATTGTATGTGTGTATGTGTTTATAGAGAGAAATTAATTAGCAAACTTTTAACAATTATTGATGTTGAGTGAAAGTTATGCATTGTTCTTTCAACTTTTGTTTATGAAAACATTTAAATGGAAAATTCAAGGGAAGATACTGTAACTGGAAGCTATTTACTTAATAATCTTAGAATTTTGTCATAAGTATACTTTCCCTGTGTTTTCTATGACTGACAATCTTCCCTTCAATATCTAGCTTTCTGGTGTTTCCTCTCTACGGGTTTTCTAAGACCACTAGCGATAGTTCAGTGACCACATCAGCGGTTTCACCCTTTGTCACAGGTCACAGCATATGTGTCTATTTCTGGGGTCTCTATTTTATTCCATTTTTCTACTTGTCTATCCTCGAAGAATACCATACTATCTTAATAACTAATACTCTATAATGAAAGTATAAGTCCCTAAAACTTTATAAGGAGTCTTTACATCTCATAGTGTAAGTCCTCCTTTTTTCCCTCTTTTTTTAAGTAAGAAGCTATTCTTGGTCTGTTTCATTGACATATAAATTTTGTGATCCACCTATCACTGTTATTATGGTAGATTTGCTTACAAAACTTCCCTTTTAATACCCTTTTAATGATCATCCTTCACATCAGTTCTCTTTTCAGGCAATTCATCTTTTATACACCTTTATTATATGACTTGAAAATTTTTATGGCTCCTCAATGCTCACAGGAAGAAGTACAATCTCATTTTTAATAGTATTTGTGTCCTTTGCAACTTGGATTCTAATTACGACTATGGTCCAACTTTGTTTCCAACTCTGTATGACATAACACTATTACAATCAGGTGTTGCCTTTTCCTTTTGCTTTTACACTCCACATTTAATGGTTTGGCCTAAGTTATTTTTCTGGCTTGGTAAGCCTTTTCACTTTCTTTCTTACCTGTATAAATTCCTTCTAAATGTTAAGGTCTAATATGTGTACTACAGCTTCTGTGAAGTCTCTCTTCATTGGCCCAATTAACAGCTTACCGGAGCCTCTGCTTTTGTGGAGCTTACAGTCTAGTGGAAGGAGACAGACAGTAGACAGCAAGTGCAGTCAAAATAAGTCATATGCCTTAAAGCTACCAAGTCCTAGGGGAAAGTAGAGCAAGGTCAAAGGGACCAGGCGCTACAGGAGAAGATGCTTTTTCCAATGGGGTGGTCAGCGCGAGCCTCACTAAGAAAGCAGAGTTTTCTCACAAATTCTGTGACTGAGAATTGTTTTTCAGGCATCGTGAAGAAATTGAGACTTTTAATCCCATTTTAAGTATTAAAGAAAGACTTAAATATGTTGTTTGTGTTTTTTTTTTTGCTCAAAGTATATGACAGGTTCACCCTTAGGGAGAAACTCTGATGAATGTTCAGAGAGATAGGGACTTCTAGGACAGGTGGCTTATCCAGAACAGATGTTGCACAAAAGTAGCCATTATGGTATTCGCACACGCACGCGCGTGCGTGTGTGTGTGTGTGTGTAAAGCATTTTTTAATGCTTTCTCTTTTTTCCTGAATGCCAAGTTTCTGGTAATTTATCAATGTTAATCTCCTTTTGTCTTTATAATTCATATAAATAGCTTTTAAGCCACATCAATACCAGAATTTAACAAGATAATTGATGTTTATAATGATAATCCATTATAGTGCCTATAAATTAATAGCAGTGATTTCTAAACAAATTTTATCCATGTGGTTGCTAACCGAGTACGTTTATATATCTCTTGGTTTGTTTCATTCCAAGGTATATTAAGTAGGTAATATTAATCTTACTTTTATTAACTGTGGAGATTTAATTAATAGAGAAATCTTATTGTAAGTCACAGATGCAGGCAATGCGGGACTCAGCTTCAGGAATGTTCACTTTAAGTCAACCCAGCTTTCTGGTACTCCATATAGACAGTTTAACACACACCAGGACCAATTTAAGGGCTGTCATCCCAAGGGAGTATTAATGTAGTTTAGTGATGTCATGGCTCAAAGCTTTCCTTTGAACTCTTCATTTGAAAACTTTTCTTCTGAACATACATACGCGAGTCTAGATTACACAAGCAGGCTTTGAAAAGAACGTGAAGTCTGCTTCGTACAAAGAGATGGGTGATCAGAAGGAACATACGGCCTTCTGACAATTACTGTTTTTCCAATACAGTTGACATACAACACTATATTACTTCCAGGTGTAAAAATAGTGATCAGACATTTTTGTAACTCAAAGAGATCACCCCAATAAGTCTAGAATCCCCCTAACACCATACATTGTGAGAACTACGGATGCGTTGTAACATACAGTTTTTAATTCAAAACAGTTTACTGTAAAATATATTATATTTTAAATACAGTATTATTGTAACGTTGTGTTATATATGAATACAAAGGCTGTGTACCAGGCAGAGTCATTTCTAGGGTGACCACGTTGGTCAGAGTTAACTTCTTCTTTTCTCCTTCCTACTGATGTCACTTTAAAACCACAGTCTCATTAAAAGAGGAACTGACTTCTCAGGTTTTGCGTTTAAAGCCCCCTGCACACACAGACCGTGTTCTTTCTGAGATGCGTAGGGCTCATGCACATCACATGAACCTCAAAATTGTGTCATTATCTCACTAGTGCAAAAGAAGCCCTTGGGCTTTTGTGAGCTTGGAGAATCTCTGTGCTCCTTTGGAAATTTAGGAACACTGTGTTCAAAATGGTTGGAAGAGGGCAAAGATGGGACTCGGATGGTCTGAGAGCAGTCTCTCCCTGGAATTTGCTTACTCCTTCTCTGGAACCCCATTCCAATGCTATGGTCCCTGGGCAGGCCGTCCCATTTTCTCCTGCAATTAACCACCCCCTCCTCTGTGCATGTGAGTAGCTGCCTGGCCCACAGTCTTCCCAGTTCTCAGCTGAGGTGGGAAGTCCTTTCTTATTGTGGCTAATTCCACAGAAACTAGCAGGGTGTTTTGCACAGAATTGGCGTCAAATTACTTAACATTACTTAAGTATTAAGGTCAGAAAGGTTGCACTGTAAGGTCTTTTCAAATTTAAATTCCTGCAATAATGGGCAAAGTTTTATGGTCCTTTTGGGAAGTTGCAAAAGGTGGAGAGAAGCTCTCTGTCAACCTAAATGCCAACAATCCTTAATGCATCAAAGAAGTTTTTCTAGCAGGAAACTCAGGAGAATAGGATGACCAGTTAGATGTGCCTTCCACACTCAAGAGGGTTACATGGATTAATGCAGTTAATCTTTTTTGTCTCTATTCATATCAGTCCATAGTATTATTCTGAGTGATGCTATCTTAGTATAACTGGTGTCATTGTGTTGGGAAGGTAGGTATTTGGATTTGTTCATTATTTTACCTGGAAGATTATAGGAAAATCAATTGGGTTTTCACTTTGAACTTTACAGGTTTAAGGTGTCAAAATTTTTCTGAGATAAAAATTTGCCTCCATAGGTCACCATGACATGTTGAAGGGTCCGTTCAAGTCATTATCAGGCAAGAACCTAAGCATGAAAAAAAGTCTGTGTCAACAGACAAGAGGTGGACTCTCCTCTGGCATGGACTTGAACCACAGCCATGTCATACACAGAGGAATTTTGCAGAAGAGGAAGGTGTCTAAGTTAAAAACATAATTTTTATACATGTACACGCATTCCATGTAAGCTCTCTTTAGCCTAGAATGGTCTTGATACTTAAGTGAATAAGAGATATGTTAAAAGATTCACATTTGGGAGTGAATAATTTTACTTTATTTGCAAAGAACAGGAGTTGAGTTCAGGAAATGTCACTGACAAGATCCGAATGTGTTTGATCTCACCAGACTGGGGGTCCCTCTTTGTAGTTTATGAGCCTAGCGAAAGGCCCAGCACTTAATAATTCAGTAGGAGCTCAATAAGTGTTGACTGGACAATATAACGATCTGTGGCTATTAGTCTGTAATAAGAGGCAATTGTTATAGTTCTTTGTTTGGAAGAGGTTTGTATGTTCCAAACAGTCATACAAAAGAATGATTCGTAGGCAGAGAACTGAAGAACTCTGGCGTGAGATACTGAGGTGTTAAAAGCTGGAGAGACAGTTGTCAGCTAAAACCAGCGAGTATCGGTATTTTTTTCTATCTGTCTTTTGGCCAAGAAGAACGCTGACTTTCCAAAATGCATTTGCTTCCTTCTTTGTTATTTTAAGTGTTTTTTCAGATAGCCTGACTCATACCCCCAAAGAACTACTTTAGAGGACAAGAAGTTTATTTCAAGTTGCACATGCAGAATAAGTAATGGTTTCATTGTGGGAGATGGGGCAAGTGCTATGCATCCAGAGAGTAGAAAAGAGGCATCCACCTTCTTGCAGGCTTCGATTCAAGTAAAGCAACTTCAGGAAAGAGTCCTGGCTGGTGTGGCTCAGTGGATTGAACAGCGGCTTGTGAACCAAAGTGTCGCCGGTTAGTTCCTAGTCAGGGCACATGCCCCGGGTGCAGGGTCAGATCCCTGGTTGGGAGTGTCCGAGAGGCAACCACACATGGATGTTTCTCTCCCTCTCTTTTTCCCTCCCTCCCCCTCTCTCTAAAAATAAATAAATAAAATCTTTTTTTTTAAAAAAAAGGCTTCAGAAAAGAGTAAGTGTGAGATGAAAGTATGGACTGTCTCAGTTGGGAAGAAAACAGCTTGCAAAACCTATTTGTTTAAAAGCGTAATTATGTAACATATATTTTTCATTACAGGCTCTTTTGAGCCCACTGAAAGTTGACCAGAGATTTTTTTTTAATGTATAGATTCCTCCAATGCTCCATTTAGCTTAAACATCTTTGTCCTTCTTAGTGGTGCTTGCTGTTGCTTCAGAGACTGCAAAGATGCTGGATTATACAATATGTGTGTATATGCCTCTGTGATGGTCTTTTATTAAAGCATCCTGAAATTTGTGTGTCTGCAATAGAGATAGGAGTTTGTTGCAGGCAATCTTAACCACATTACCTTGCTGTGAGCATGCAAGGACTTCTGAAGAATCTCCAAATGTCCAAATGGTTTCAGCTCCTGTAAGCAGCCACAGTTGAGAAAGCAGTACTCATCCAAATTTCTCTGCTAATTCTGTAGAAAAAAAAGGGAATTCCTAGTGAGTCAGCTATCTTGGTTAGCAAACATAAACTTAGCTTTTTAAGCTCAGAACATTAAAAGAACCTGCAAGTTAATCTCTCTTTTGTTTTTTTCAGCAATGTTTCCTCATCTTCTGATAGGCTATACACTTTTTAAATGACACAAAGCATTTGGAAAGAGCAATGTTTATATATATAAAGCATAGGCGATCATTGTTGCATAAGATAGTAACAGACAAGTAAGATGACTATTTGGAAGATAGTGAAGGTTTTAGTTAGAGGGATGCTATTTTTGGTTAAATTACCAAAATGTTATTTTTAGAGCCTTTCTGTGCTAGAATATTTGTGTATTTATAATTTTGCCAGGTGACTGTGTTTTAATTCTTTTAAATTACAAAAGTAATAGGTGCATTACTACAAGTTAAAATATGTAGGAAGGTACTGAGAAATGGTTAATAGTCTCCTTGTTTTCACATCCCCAGCTAGGATTTTATTATTTTTACAACGTTGAAATCACATTATATTCTTATTTGCTCCCAACATGCACAGTTTGTACGTATTACTTTTTAAACTTGTTTTATTTCAAAATCTATCACGGATATATCTCCATAGGTAGATCTGATTGGATTCAATACATTCTTTACAACAGCTGTATGATGTTCCATAGTATAATATTCACCGCTTTCTTAACCATTTTCTCCTTTATGGGCTTTTGGAATATTGTCAATGCTGCAATAGTCCTCCTTGCCAGGGAATTAAATGAACCCAGCTAAGAATCACCCAGTGGGTTCATATACTCCAGCCATGGACCTCTAAGTCACAGATACACTCTGTCGGGAAGCTCAGACGACTTTTCCCTGCAGCAAGCTTCCTCTCCCCGTAGTCCGGTGGGACTGGGCTGGGAGAGTTGTTCATCTTGTGGTGGAACCTGACCAACTGGTCACTCGGCATCGGTGCTGGGCCCTGAAGCAAAGGTGGTGCCGAGTGGCAGCTGGGAAATGGCCAAGTGAAGCTCCCGGGAAGAGCAGCCTGTTGCTTGGCCTCCCCACATATCCGGTTTTGTTTTTTATCTTAAAAAGAGAGTTAGTTAATGAGCTAACTTTGTCAAACTTTTAGTTTTGTGATGAGCTTGTTCTCTAACACCAATCTATAAAAGAACTAATTTGGAAAAATAATAAAGGTAAAAGCCAAAACTTCCAAAATGGCAGCTAGTAGCAAAGAAACCTTGAAATACACTTGGAGCCCAGAATCTCTCCTTCCATGTTGACAGCCTGTTCTACAGGCCACCTTTTGGAAGCTGTCTTTCAACACACAAATGCTAATTTGATACTCCATCATCTCATCCTGTTTTGCTAAAAACAAAACCACAAAAAAACCCACTTTACTAATTTATTTAACATAAATTATATGGCATATAATTATTTATCTTAGTTTTTTAACTGCCTTTATCTTCAAGATTAAGATTTTGGACTATCTGGCCAGTAATAATCATGCTATCCATGGAACTGCTCCTTCAGGCTTAGCGTAATTAGTTGTAATTTCACAGGAAGATGTTTCAAAGAAATGAACATTGGATCATTGCCATAGCTTCGGATGTGCTGTGAACTGACTGAGGACACAGTGGAGGCCTGCAAATGAGGTCCGTTTCCAAACTGGCGTCAGGTCCTGCTCCCAAGGAGAGAGATCTCTCATGGAAAGCCCATATATCACAGGGGTGCTCACAGGATAACAACATTTATTTATTTATATATTTAAAAAAGCCATGTAGGGCAGAATCTAAACTTGCTATTGTGTGGCTATTTATTCATATCTCAGAGATTTAGAAAGTTAATTCTGTGGTAATCCATGTCATCTTGCTTTCAGAGTAAATGGCAACTGAATTTACATCCCCAAATGCCAGATTAGCTGCTGGGTGGCTTTAAATAAGTCACTTAACCCCCCCCCCCGAGCTCCAGTTTCCACAACCATGTAGTGAGCGTTACTCCTTACTACCTCATAGGCTTCCTCTTAGAAAACTTAAGAGGTCTTCCAATAGGAAGATATTTCTCGTTAAAGGGGATACTCGGAGAGTGGTAGAGTAGCTAAAACTTAGTGAGACATGAACAATGAGGCCAATAATCAACCATATAGTTTTATAGTTACAAAGAGTTTCTGTGTCCTTTTTTTCATTAGTTTCTCACAAGAATCCTGTGAATCAATCAGGCCATCTTTTTATACTCACTATATAGGGAAGGAACCACTACTTAGAGAAATTAAATGGATTAACCAATATCCCCTTGTAAGCCTGTAATGTTCTTTTTGACTGATAGTCCAGTGCTCTGTACATTACCCTGTATTGTCAATGCCAGGCAGTTGGCAAATATTAAACAGAAGTCTCATTGATTCCAAAATTGTGTCTGAAAATCTAACATTGTCCTTAAATTTTTCTTAATTCCTAAAAAGATAAAAATATCTGGAATATAGCTTAGATTACTCCTGGATTCCTCAGGGCAACACTAAGCTCAATGTGCATGTCTTGAGTGCTATAGACCAAAAGAGTTGCATTTTTCATATGAAATGCACTGTATTTTGTAACTGTTTCCTTTCATTTTTAGCATTTCCTGAATTGAAGTTAACTGATTGGGAAGGGCTCTCTTACAACTACAAAGAAAAATTTGATTTGCTTTCTGTAGGCCAAAGCACACATATTTTTGCCCTCCAGTGCCACAAATGATTATCATCTCCCTCCTTCAGCTGCCATTCAGCACACTCTGTGTTGTGCTGTTATGTGTCTTTGCATATACCTTCGGTCTTCTCTTTGAGAGTGCAAGTCCCGTAAACACAGGGAATACATTGTGCTTCTGTGCTCTCGATGCCCAGCTGAGAGCCTAACACTTAACAGCTTCTTGGCACATGCTTGTTCCTGCTCCTCCTGTTCCTGCTGCTCCTGCTTTTGAGATAGTGTTCAGTGTTGACTTCTTAGGAAAGACTCATTAGAAAGCATCGTATGGTACAGAGAACATGTTGGTGGTTGCCAGAGGGAAAGGGGTTGGAGGAATGGGCAAAAAAGGCAAAGATGTACTTAGTTACAGAATCTTCATGGGATGTAAAGTGCAGCATGGGGAATATAGTCAGTAATGTTGTAAGAGCTGTATATGATATCAGATGGGTACTAGATTTATCGGGATGATCATGTTATATAAATATCCAGTCATGTGCTTGTATACTTGAAATTAATATATTATTGTACATCAACTGCAATTTACATTTTTTAAAGGTTGATAAAAGAACAAATTATATGAGAGAGTTTTCGAATAAGCAATACCTGCTCCTTCCTTCCCTGTATGGTGAATGATCCCTTGAGAATCTTTTCATAGAGACAGACAGATGCTGGGAAGAAAAAGATTGCTAGTAATTACCATGTCCACTTGAAAGCAAGGAAAGATTGTACAAGTCCTACTCTCTCCAGCATGAATATGCGGCATGGAAAATTAGGTCTAAGAAGAGAACAGAGAGAGATACACAGCTGTCACTGGGGGGAAAGGCCTTTGAGATAAAGTTTAATTTCTTATTTCTAAAGAGTAGGAACAAAAAAATAAAGAGTAGGAACAGCATGTGTTTTGTTTGCTCCCACAAATTACAGTGATTTGGTTTCAAGCTGAACAAGTACCCAAAGCAAATCCTGGCAGGCAGAGTCGGTATGAGAATGGTCAAATAAGTCAGTGTTCATTTCCTTCCAAGTCCCTTTTGGCTGGTCCTTCCATAGAAAAACAGAACAAAAGGTAAGAGATTATTGCGCCTTAAAGCATCCAAGTGGCTCTTTTTGGCTCCGGGGTTATCTGTAGCAATCTGCCTTACACTGAGAACTTCCTGCTCTACTGAGCAAATGTGGAGTTGCAAACTCTGGCGCCAGCACAGTGGACGTAGATGCAGGATGGGATCCATGATTCGATTTTCAAGGCTGGTGTGTATTTGATCAACCTGTGCCTTTCAGCCACTGGTGTGAACATTTGCCTCAGAATAGGCTCATCCTTTTCTCCATGTTCACATTCTATCTGTAGATGTTGCCATAAGGACAGATGCTTCAGAAATGACTGATGTGGAGGCTGTGGTCAACAGTTTTGCATCTTCAGCAAGGGCGGGCCGCCGGAATGCCGTCCCAGACATCCAGGGTTCTGCTGGGGCAGGCGGAACTTCAGGGCTGCCCCTTGACCTGCAGGCCCTCTCCATTAAAGAAGGTAACAGCAAAATTCTGTTAAAATCAGCTGCGCTTCTCTCTTAGTTCCTTCCTCTGGAAGTCTCCTTTTTAAGTGGTTTTTTTTTTTCTTAATGTTTACTAAAACCTTCCAGCTTTTGTTTAAGGCTAAGTAGATTTTTCAGGCTTTCCAAAAGTGGACAGTCTCATCTTTTTATCTCCCGGTGTGTAGGTGGAAACAAAATTTATTTATTCATTGGATCTATATTATCATGCACAGTGCCGGTGACTGGGAATTATCCTTTTCCTCAGTAAACTCATATAATTAATCAAGAAGTACTCAGAAACAATGTAACTTTTCTTGTGCCGTTCATGGGCAAATCATCTTGGAAGCTTCTGCTTCACGGCTGTAGTCTACAAGCTTAGCTTTTTCTCTTAGAAGAAGCTTACTTATCAACTAGAAAAGAGATCTTTAAGGTAGTTGTATAAAAGGTGATCATTCTTCAACCACTAGTTGAACTAAGAAAAAAGGAGAGCTGTCAAGCCAAGGAAAGAAAATCTTGGTTCTTTCTTCCCATGGTTTACATACAGTTCATAGAGCTTACAGAGCTAGTTTTCTGAGAATTAAATACAATGCTAATTTTAATAAAGGTTTGAGTTTCTTCATTTAAAAAACACTCAGAGAGGTTAAAGTTCATCTCAATTTTAAGTCATTGCCAAAATGCCTGTGGCTTGGGCCCCGCTTTATTTGTTTTCTTTTTTTAATTGAATTTATTGGAGTGACATTTGTTTCCAGCATGTAACTCTGTAACACATCATTTGCACGCTCACCATCATAAGTCCAATCTCTTTCCACCAACATTTGCCTCCCCCTTGCCCTCTTCCACCTCCTCCCACCCCCATCCCTCTGGCAATTACCATACTTCTGTCCATAGCTATGCCTGTTTTTTCTTCTTAACTCCTTAACTTTTTTCACCCAGTCCCCTAACTCCCCTCCCCTCTGGCAGCTTGTCAGTCTATTCTCTGTATCTATGAGTGTATTTCTAATTTGCTTGTTAGTTTATTTTGCTCATTACATTCCACATATAAGTGAAATTATATGGTATTTCTCTTTCCCTGACTCGCTTATTTCACTTAGCATAGTATTGTTCAGGTCCATCCGTGCTGTTGCAAAAGGTAAGATTTCCCTCTTTTTTACAGCTGAGTAGTATTCAATTTTGCAAATGCATCACAGCTTTTTTATCCACTCATTTATCAATGGGCACTTTCACTGCTTCTAGATCTTGGCTATTGTAAATAACGTGGCAATGAATATAGGGGTGAACATATTCTTTCAAATTAGTGTTTTGGGTTTCTTTGAATATATTCCTTGAAGTAGAATGGCCAGGTCATCCCATTTTAGATTTCAAAGTGGACTCTCTGTGTGTAGAAATGTATTCCTGGTGGCAATTAGGCAAAAAAGAGCTGGAAGCTTCTGTACATTTACCCCATGAATGCTAACCCTAGAGGAGGGCTCTTAGTTCTTCGCCTCAGGAAGTTATTACCGGGTAATGTTACAAATGTTCCTGGTTTGATCCCTATGAAATAAATATATCATTGTTAGGCCAGGGCCCGTGGTCAGATCCTGGAGTCCCATAGTTATCTCACCTTTTTCTAAAGGTCATTGCATTTCTCAGATGGTTCACTAAGAGTAAAAGTAGAATAGTATACACGTGAGATGAAAAAAGAGATGAAAGACATAAAAAGAAAAGAAATAAAATATGTGTAATATTTTGGGCTTTGTAAGTTTGAAAATGTCATATAATAGAAGTTCCCCCTTATCTAGAGGACGTATGTTCCAAGACCCCTGGTAGTTGCCTGAACTACCAAATCCTGCATGCACTATGTTTTCTCCTATACATACACACCTATGGTAGAGTTTAATTTATAAACTAGGCACAGTCAGAGATTAATAACAATGACTAATAATAAAATAGAGCAATTATCATGATACACTGGAATAAAAATTATGGGAATGACTTTGGGGCCCTATTAAGTAAAGTAATGGTTACTTGAGCACAGCCCTGCAATATACTGCAGCAGGTGATCTGATGTCCCTATCTGATGACCCAGGCAGCTGCCATGTGACTAACAGGAGGAAGTGTTTACAGCCTGGTGATGCCGGACGAAGGGGGGATTCACATCCCAGGTGGAACGGAGAAGGATGGCACGAGATTTCATCACGCTGCCCAGAACAATGTGCAGTTTAAACTGTGTGAATGTTTTTATCTGTAATTTTCCATTACATATTTTTGGACCATGGTTACTAAAACCGCAGAAAGTGAAACTGTGGGTGGCTAAGTGGGGACTAATCTGTGGTTATCAGAACATGATGTAGCTGTTGCAGGATCATCGGCAGCTACTGAGGTAGAGAAGNTTTTTATCCACTCATTTATCAATGGGCACTTTCACTGCTTCTAGATCTTGGCTATTGTAAATAACGTGGCAATGAATATAGGGGTGAACATATTCTTTCAAATTAGTGTTTTGGGTTTCTTTGAATATATTCCTTGAAGTAGAATGGCCAGGTCATCCCATTTTAGATTTCAAAGTGGACTCTCTGTGTGTAGAAATGTATTCCTGGTGGCAATTAGGCAAAAAAGAGCTGGAAGCTTCTGTACATTTACCCCATGAATGCTAACCCTAGAGGAGGGCTCTTAGTTCTTCGCCTCAGGAAGTTATTACCGGGTAATGTTACAAATGTTCCTGGTTTGATCCCTATGAAATAAATATATCATTGTTAGGCCAGGGACTGTGGTCAGATCCTGGAGTCCCATAGTTATCTCACCTTTTTCTAAAGGTCATTGCATTTCTCAGATGGTTCACTAAGAGGAAAAGTAGAATAGTATACACGTAAGATGAAAAAAGAGATGAAAGACATAAAAAGAAAAGAAATAAAATATGTGTAATATTTTGGGCTTTGTAAGTTTGAAAATGTCATATAATAGAAGTTCCCCCTTATCTAGAGGACGTATGTTCCAAGACCCCTGGTAGCTGCCTGAACTACCAAATCCTGCATGCACTATGTTTTCTCCTATACATACACACCTATGGTGGAGTTTAATTTATAAACTAGGCACAGTCAGAGATTAATAACAATGACTAATAATAAAATAGAGCAATTATCATGATACACTGGAATAAAAATTATGGGAATGGCTTTGGGGCCCTTTTAAGTAAAGTAATGGTTACTTGAGCACAGCCCTGCAATATACTGCAGCAGGTGATCTGATGTCCCTATCTGATGACCCAGGCAGCTGCCATGTGACTAACAGGAGGAAGTGTTTACAGCCTGGTGATGCCGGACGAAGGGGGGATTCACATCCCAGGTGGAACGGAGAAGGATGGCACGAGATTTCATCACGCTACTCAGAACAATGTGCAGTTTAAACTGTGTGAATGTTTTTATCTGTAATTTTCCATTACAGATTTTTGGACCATGGTTACTAAAACCGCAGAAAGTGAAACTGTGGGTGGATAAGTGGGGACTAATCTGTGGTTATCAGAACATGATGTAGCTGTTGCAGGATCATCGGCAGCTACTGAGGTAGAGAAGTTACTTGTTAATATAAAAGGCCAAAATAAGCACACAAAACCTTAATACCTGTGACATTAGTTAAGGAAAATAGAACAACTGTACTGTAGGAGAGGTCATAGTTTTCATCATTTTATTTCAGTCACTTAAGAAACTATTATCTGAAAGAATATTTTTAGTACCTTGTATGTTCCTTTCAATCATTTTGAAATAAAGTCAGACATCGACTAAGGAACTTAAAGTGCTAAAAATACAATCAATATATAACATCAGATATTAAAGAATACCCAAAAGGAAATGCATTTACTGATGAAGGTAGATAAATGGACAAAGAGACAATGTTTTTTAAACACCTATAAATAAGCATATTTAAGGCCTATTTTTAAAAAATTATCGAACTACAAATATTATTAAGGGCTTAAAAATTAATCATTCCTAATTGCTAATAAAAACCAAAAGCTGGGATCTGACATTTTTTGTGTTGTTACCATGTCTGGACTAATGACAAAGAATGTCTTAACCAAATAGAAAATGACTGGGGTACATAAAGGAAAAAGACCAGTGGTTTATTTTATTACAGTGTAATATAAAATATATCTTAAGATATTCAATATATGAATGAAACTTATTTATTTTTAGATGTAGAAAAGAAAAATGAAGAAACAACACAAGACCAATTGGAAAAGCCCCCAAATGAAGGAAAATGAAGGCTCATAACCTGTCTAAAGTGCTGACTTCCTGCAAGTTGAAAGACTGGTGGTTCTGTTTTCCTGAGATGTTTGATCCAGTAGTAACTATGGTAACAGCACAGCCCTAAGCAACATGTGTGTATTAGATAATTTTGGTGCGATGCTACTTGCTTGGATTGCAACCACGATTCCCCATGTAGGTTATTAAAAGGCAGCTTACTTCCAAACTGCACCCAGGAAAAGGTTAAAAATGTATCGTCACTTAAATACCTATCATTGTGTATAAACTCAATAAAATCCACTGCTCTCTTTTGGAGTTATTTAGCCAGATGTGTTCTTAATTCTATTTTTATGATAATGGGTAAAACATTTCTCAGTAACTATAAACTAAACACCATTAATTAAAAATGTTATGGAATTTGTAGCAAATTATGGGGTTTTTTCTGTTTTACAGCAAGAAGGAATAATAGGTCAAAACCATAAGGATAGAATGTTTGCTTTTAACCAATTTTTTTGTCCCAAACCCTAAAAAGATTTGGGGAAAAATCGTAAAAGCTTAACAACCTAAATCTCTCCAGGATGCTTTTGTCTGATGTACATTGCTTCTAGTCTATGCATACTGTGATTTCCCACGTGGACTCTTCAAATGCAAAAATTGTGACAAATTGTTTATGTGTAACATGCCTAGTAAATGAATTTTACTATCTTCCTTAACTTTGATGTGTATATGTCTGTTTTTCTTTAATGTGAATTATGTAAAACACGTTATTAGTTGCTTTATACTGTCTTTTCTTATTCTTAGGGTGATGTGTATATATGACTAGTTTCTAAAATAATTTTCTCAGGAATGCAGACTTTAATTTTTATATCTTTCCTAAAGTAGGTAACCTAAGAGCAGGCACTTAAATATTTGGTGAATGGTATAGATAGAAATAGCAAAATACTTGCTTTTAATATATATATTTAAGTATATATTTTAAAAGAAGCAAAACCAAAACCAAAGCCTTTGTGTTGATTTATTAGACATTTTAGGAAAATAATAAAATTATGAATTTTAAAATAATTGACTAATGAATTTATTTTTATTGTCAAGTACATATGCATGCAGTTTTATTTGATTTGGTCATAACTTAGGCCATCTGTGTACAGTGATCAAATAAACTCTTTCACTGTTCAATCTGTTATGGAAACAAGTCTCCTTCATTTTTATCTTCTAAAATACCCCAGGTGAAAAACAGTAGCACATTTCAAGCAGGGAGGTAAGAGTCTTTGCAATATAAAACACCTCTTTCTTATTATTTCACTGATGAAGTTTACCTTTATATATAAAATACACCAAACAATCAAAGAACCTGATTGTTTTAAGTTCTCAAATATAAATTTTTCTTTATAAAATAATCAAAAGTACTGCCCTGACTGGGCAGCTCAGTTGATTGGAGCATTATCCCATATCCCAAATCATTGCGGGTTTGATTCCTGGTCAGGGCAAATACCTAGGTTTGGGGTTCGATCCCTGGTTGGAGCACTTACGGCAGGCAACTGATTGATGGTTCTCTCTCACATCCATGTTCCTCTCTCTCTCTCTCTCTCTCTGTCTTTCTCCCTAAAAATCAATAGACATATTCACAGGTCAGGATTTTTTAAAAATCAAAAATACTATTTTAGATGTAACACTAATTTAACATTCAAGACAACATATTTTAGTCATTAGAATGGTATTTCTGAGTTATTTAATGGCACAACATTATACAATCATTATAAAGAAGGATTAAAGTAGAAGAATGGTTTTCAACTTGGGCGGGGGGGTGGTGGTGGCAATTTTGCCTCCTAAAGGACATCTGGCACTGTCTGGAGACATTTTTGGCTGCCACAAGTGGGTGAGGGGGGAGGTCTGGGGAGAGAAGGCACTACTGGCATCTAGTGGCAGAGGCAAGCGATGTTTGCTCAACTGCTAAACGTCCTGCAGTCCTACTGGGCAGACCCTCAGAGAAAAGGATTGCCGGGGGCCGTGTGCGTCAGTAGTGCCGAGGCTGAGAAATCCTGGAGTGTGGTTTCACTGTCAAGCGCGTGGATTTTGGCTTCAGACGATCAGGGTTTGAACTCTGCTACTCACTACCTGTGTGATCTTCTGCGCTTTACCTCATGTTTCTAGGGCTCAATTTTATCCTCTTGGAATGGTATTAATAAGACGCATAATGTATAAGGCTAATGGAATTAGTAAATGAAATAGTACAGCAGGTCTTCAAATAAGCTGTTTGTGTTCAATGTTGTCTTGTTACAATGTTGATGAGGGGGAAAAAAATCAATTCCCCGCCAGGGCCACTGTCTGTCTGTGGGAGGTTACCACATTGTCACCATGGTTCTCTCTGGGTACTCCTGCTTCCTCCCACATCCCAAAGGTGTTCGTGTTAGCTGAATTGGAGTGTCTACAGTGTATCAGTCTGAGTGAGTGTGGGTGTGGGTGTGTGTGTGATGGCATCTGGATGGGGCTGGTTCCCATCTTGTGCCCTGAGCCAGCAGGATAGCCAGCCACCTGCCCCCTTGAACTAGAACAAGTGAGTGGGAAAATAATTCTTAATTGTTTCTATTAATATTTCTTATCTTTATGTATAGCTTACATTTATTTTAATGCTGAATATTAGATGTGTTTGGGGTCTTGTTTTTTAAAGATTTTATTCAATTTTAGAGAGAGGGGAAGAGAGAAACAGAGAAACATTGATGTCATCAGGGGACCTGGCCCATGGCCCAGGCATGAGCCCTGACTGGGAGTCAAACTGGCAACTTTTTAGTCTGTGGGGTGATGCCCGATCTAATGAGCCCATCAGTCAGGGTTTTTGGGTCTTGATTTAGAAGTTTGGTGATGTTTTTGTGACTTGGAATAATCTGCAAGAGCCTAACTCTTCTTTATGTCAATTAGCCTAGGGATTTTGATGTCAGTACAAATAATTCCATTTAGTGTTACCATTTCCAAGAAGCTGTTGATGACATTAAGTGAGGACTTCCTGTATATGTAAAACACTTGACTAATTCCTGGCAAAGAACAATTATTCAATAAATATTACCTGTCACCACCATCATTTTGGTTCCAGGTGCATTTGCCATCTTTCTTCGGTAGGGAAGGTGCTGGCCCCTGGATCTGTTCTTTGGCATCTTCTGCCTTCCTCTGCGTTATCCCAAGGAAGACACTATGATGAAAACTGGCAGTTCATGGTAATTACCGCATTAATGCCAATTCAATCACGCCAATGAGATGCCGACATTTTAATAATGAGTCACTCACTAGTGTTTTATGACCATTACTGCAACCACACAGAATTTTGTGTCAGTATCTAAATAAGTCACCTGTTCCATGAACATGTAGAAGAGAAAGAAAGCAACATATCTCTTGGGTCACAGTGGTGTTTGGTGTTTATCTCTCATTTAGAAGGCCAGAAATGAAGCCATGTTCTTCCTCATTATTGCTAGTGATGACATACATTCCAAATGCTGTACATGCTGAATCACTTATTCATCCCAATGCACACATAAACGTCCCGTTATGTGTAAATACATATTTATAAGTATTTTGTGTTACACAAGGTATCAAGCTTATTGAATATTTGCCAACAGAAGACTTTTTTCCTCAGAAGGAATTCAGACAAAAGAGAACAAGAAGAGATCAGTAGTTTAAAGACAAAGTTGCCCTGTCTGGATGGTTCAGTTGGTTGGAGCGTCATCTCATACACCGAAGTGTGCGGGTTTGATTCTCCCCTGGTCCGGGCTCATACAGGAAGCAATCTATCAGTTTCTCTCTCACGTCGATGTTTCTCTTTCTCCTTCTCTCTCTCAAATCGATAAATATATCCTTGGAGGAGGATGTTTTGAAAAGTTGAATTCAACTACCAATTTCTGTTTTCAAAAATCAGGCTATTGGGGGGAATGAATGGTACAGTGTTTTGTTACAGCAAGTAGACACTTTCAGCAAAGCCGCATAGTCAGGGCTCATTAAAGAAAATCTCCATGCCCATTTTTGCCATTTTTTATGAGCCTCTTGCTTTAATGATTGTAAAGTCTTAATTAATACTGTGAGAAAACCTGACACAAAAGGGGATGATTAACCAGCTCTCTGGAAACTCAGTTCTGTATGAAGGAGGAGAAAGAACAAAAAGAAACTGTTCTGTGTCATGTGCTAAAAGATATTTTTTGTAATCTTGCCAGAAGACTTGAATCTCCCTAGAATGTGAGTGACTACAATGAGAGGCAAAAAGAAATGTTGGGTTCACTTCAGCTTTGCCAGCTCAAGTGACTCGGGCAGATGATGGCGGAGACAGAGAGAACAAGAGGAAGAATCACTACGCTAGCCTGATGCCTTGTCTATGGAAACAGACACCTCAAGTTCAAATTACAGCTTTGCCATTTGCTCTTATGGTATTGGTTATTTTACTCTCTGTGCTTCAACTTCTTCAATGTGAAAAATGGTGAATTATTATGGAAATTAAATTACTGAACACTGATAAATCACTAAGGAAAGTGCCTGGTACATACAAAAGTTTATTATTATTATTATTATTATTATTATTAATTTTATGAGCAAAAAGGGTGGTGGTGACTTTAAGGTGAATGTCCTACATCTGTTGATATTTTTCTGTTATTTGCTAAAGTAGATTTTCCCTTTTATTTCTTTGTTTTCTTTTCTTTCCATGATCAGCAACTCCTTAGCCACAACTAGGACTGAATAATCAGAGTGTATTTTTTTCCTCTTTTTCAGAATTCCAGGTAACAGTTCGCAGCACAAAAATTCACAGCTATTTAAAATGGAAGCATTGGCTCAAATGAAAGTCTAAGAGAAAGTGCTACTGCTACCTGTTAGGATCCTAGAACGGACTTCTTATTGAGCACACATCAACAGGAGTAATTTTGTTCTTATAGTCACACTCTGTGTGACTGGTGATTACTAAGCACCGTAGAAGGTCCTTTTGAAGCTTCATAATAATCATCATACAAAACAGTTGTTAATGTTTCTCATTCTGCAGATGAAGGAAACGGATTTAGGGGCTGCCTTTGAGAATTCATGCAGGTAAGAAAGCAACAGCGGTTGGGAGAGAGGGTCCTCGGACCCAGGAGCGTGCTGCCTCTCTGGCACTGACAGTTCCCTTGGCCCCAAACCCTCACATCCTGGAATCTTGTTTGTGTGTGCGTGTTTTTAAAATTTTTTATTGAATTTGTTGGGGTGACATTGGCTTATAAAATTATATATGTTTCAAGCATACAAGTCTATAATACATCATCAGTATATTGTATTCTTTTTCATCATCCAAAGTCAAGTCTCCCTCCATCACCTCTTGACCCTTTTCTAGTAGCCCCCATGCCCTTTCCTCTGGTACTTACCACACTGTCTCTGCCTGTGGGGTTTGGGTTTGGGGTTTTCTTTTTTTTTGGCTTAATCCCTTCACTTGTTTTACCCAGCCCCTCAACCAACCTCCCCTCTGACAGCTGTCAGTCTCTTTGTATCTATGAGTCTCTTTGTTTTGTTTGTTTGTTTATTTTGTTCATGAGATTCTACAAATAAGTGAGATCATATCATATTTGTTTTTCTCTGGCTGGCTTATTTCAATGGTTAAATCTGTCTGGGTTTCACGGAAAACTGAAAAGTTTTATATAGGTAGTGTATCACATAAGCCATCAAAGGCATTGCTATCTTAGCACAGCAATTTTATTTCTTTGTTTGGTATTTTTTCATTCATTCATATTTTTACCTTATTCCAGAAAAGATTTTCTATGGTAAGCACAATTTGTCATCAACTTGCAGGACCCTGAAAGAATGGAAAAGTGGTGAGGAGCCGGTGGACCTCTGGGTGGGAGGTAGTACCCAGCGTGAAGCAAAGGGGATAAAAGCCAAACTGGAAAGCGGAGAAACGCCAAACCCAACCAGGATCGTGGAAAGGGCGCACTGACCTTCTGCAGGAGATATTTATCATAATCATACAAAATAGTCGTTAATGTTTCTCATTTTACAGATGCAGAGAATGGATTTAGGGATTGCCTACTATCTATAAATATCTTATAGATATCTATACTATAAATATCTTAAAACTGGGGCCACATAGGCAGACAGAATCACACCCTTTGCTCCACACAGACATGTTTCCGAGGTTGAACGATGTTTGGCAGTACTGATTAGCAGAGAAGCACCAGAGGTGTTCTATGCGCATCACCTGTTCTCTTCAAAGCAAGAAACCGGACAAAAGGCTTGCCACACCTTACAGTGTGAGAAATTGACTTTGGCAGCTCCGGGAAGGCTCTCACAATTCTTCAGACATATTAGGCATTTAAATATTCCCTCTTTACAATACAATTTTCACCGAACTTGAATTTATATTAGTAAAAGTATTTGCTTTTTAAATACTTGCTATGTGATATTGTGGGAAATAACAGAAGAAAGTTAGGTGCTTTTTAGTCAATAAATTCAGGTTTTATTCCGGGATTTTGACCTAAATTTAACCTAACTTGACTGTATGCTTTTGGATAAATTGTTTCCCTCTTTAGTTTTCATTTGCGAGATTTACTCAAAATGGACACTAGGTGGTGCTAGCGTCACACTTCTGACGCACTTCACAAAGTCAAATTAGGTTTCCTAAGGTTTCCACGTTGCTTTATTTTATTTTGTTTTACCAATTCTGCTAGGTGTGTTGACCAGGATTATTAAAAACACAAAACAGAACAAACAACCTATAGTATTTCAACCACAATTTTTCTGAGAGGCTGTACAAAAAGAAAATTATAATAGAAAGTGATCAAAAGTGTGCTAATCTTTGCCTATCAGTTATTTAGGATACCCTTTGTCCTTAAGTAACAAAAGAGAGTGCTCTGATGCATTTTCAAAATAATACATATTAAGAATGCAAAGGGCAGAATATTTACTTCCATGTGACTGGATTTCTTTCCTTTTTAAAATTTAAATAGTCATGCACACAAGTCAGTAAGATCAAGTTAAAAATCACTTCCTAGTATTTAACAATCTTAGATTTACAACAGACCTTTGATGGTTTTAAATATAAACATACTATTATTTTTTAAAATGTACTATTTTGAATTTGACTTTGAGACTTTTGAAAAGCTTTCTGCACCTTGAACCCAAGGACATGTTGTGGGAATGTGTGACTTCATTATTGATTTAATTTAAAACGTTATCACTTAACAGTTTTCCCCTCCACTCTGCAGAAAAATGGGGCTCATGAAAACAAATGAGGGTTAACTAAGGGATTAGTGCTAGTCTTCCAAGGGCAGGAATAGAGATGGAAAACTTTTCCCACAAACCCCACTGTTTGTTGTGTGGGAAAGTTGGGTGCACAGAAGGGGTGCTGGCCAAGTTGCCTCAGCAAAGTCCCTGTTGGGGAGGCAAAAGTCCCTGAGCACAGCTTCTCAATGGCTCTGGAGTGTTGTCCCTGGCCAAGAAGTCCCCTATTCACTGATGGGCCACGTGTGGGTGAGTAGGAAGAGAATGGGGATAATGCTTAATATGCATTAAAGACTGTTCCGGGTGTTGCATGTGTTGTTTAGATCTTACAATAGCCCTACACATGAAAAAACAGGCCCAGAGATGCCTTTGCCCAAGGTCACACTAAGTTTCAAACCAAAACAGATTGACTCCAGAATCTGCTTTTTGCCACTAATCTGTATCATCTTCCTAAATGGGAACAAACATTTCCATAGCTGTTCCTAGGTACCAGATGATGATTCTGTAATGAGTACTTTACCCATATTAACTCTTCTGATGCAACCCTGTCACGTAGGTATTGTCCTCATTTACCGCTGAGGACACTGAGGCACAGGTCAGTTGAAAGGTTAAGATAGTGATGAAAGTTGAGGACGTGCTGAAAGAAGGGACTTTAAAACAAAGTCCATTTAAAGGGTACACAGCAGGTACAGAGTAGCTCTTACCACCTTCCCTTTTTCTCCTTTTTCTTGAGGTTTGCTTATTGCCATTGATGCCCCCTGCCCCCACCCTCCAGGCTGCCCGAGTCTCACTGCCTCTCTTTGGTGGCTTTGGTCTAAGCAGGGATGAGCTTCTCTTAGTGACTCTTACTGAAGTTTGGATTTTTTAAAAAATATTTTATTTATTTATATTTTTAGAGGGGAAGGGAAGGAGAGAGGAAAGAAACATCAATGTATGGTTGCTTCTCGTGCATCCCCTGCAGGGAACTGGCCCCTGCAGGAAACTGGCCTGCAACCCAAGCATGTGCCCTGACTGGGAATCGAACCTCGATCGTCTGGTTCACAGGCCCATGCTCAATCCACTGAGCTACACCAGCCAAGGCTGGATTTTTTTTAAAAGACACTAAATATAGAGGGAGAACAAGAAACACTAGTTTTCTCTGCCCTGAGTGCGAAATTCGGAGATAGGGGTGCTTTAGCCACAAGGTTCTGGGGCAGCTTCACAGAAGCTCACCTGCTTCTAGACACCATCCTGCCCTCCCCTCCCCACCACCACAGCCACAACGGCCTTGGGACTCCTCCCCAAATGTTTGTCCTCCCTGCTGTAATTAACAGAGTGAAATCAATTCTTCCAATGATAACACCTGCCTCTCTAAAGCAATGGATATCCAGATGGTTGGTCAAGAGATAGCATGAGAAGGGCAAAGACCCGGGGAGATAACGTATTCATCTCTTTGCAGAAAATGAGGTCGAGGGGCCTCATGATTCTGTCATGAGCAGGGATAGAAAATCCAAAAGAAGAAGAAAGAGTGTTTCATTTTTTTCCATTCACAGGTTCTTTTCAAAATAACTTAAAAAAATTTTTTTAGAACTTCAGTGTTCTTACGTAGAATGAAGTTACTGATTAAGAAGTGCTCTACATTCTACCTTATTCTGATGTTCTCTTACTTTTGGACTCATTTAAAAAATATTTTGAAAGACTAAAACTCACAGAATAAAAATATTAGCAATAGTAGCATATGTACAAGTTCATACTTTGTTTTGTTTGTTTTCAAGTTGCTTTCTGTGTTCCTCACTTCCGTTTCCCGGCTGAGGAGGAGTGGACTGGACGCTGTGTGTGCAGTCTGCACAACTGCACACTTACCAAGTGCGTGATGATAAAAATTCTTAGTATTAAATTGAAATGATCAGAGTCTGCATAGCAAGTAATGCTATATAAAACTTTTACTTACTCAGATTCATTCCGTTGTGTTCTTTCCTAAAGCTCTTCTCACTCTCTCCTCACTGTTTCTTTCAAGATGGGGAAAAAGGCAGCTCCACGCTGACACCTGTCTGACTTACCTGTATGTCCTGAAACACCACGCTACACTGGGTAAGGAACTAACCCATCTCAGTGGCCAGTGAGCATATAAAGACATTTCTTTCCCCTAAGTCTTTCATCCCTCAAAATAATCTTCCTGTTCCTCCTTTTCTCGTTGTGTGGTTCTGGAGTTACCACAGGTGAGAGGTTCTGGCAACAGTAGTCAGGAAAGGGAGGAAGGAAAACCACCTGTGGCTGCCTTGCTGGGCATTCCTGCAGAGAGAGTGTCTACTTCCTCTCTGAGCACAAGCCGGGCTGCAGGGCCTGGACCGCACAGTCTGTGAGACTGGGAGAGCGTTTCAGACGGGGCTAAGGAGCTGAGAGGCAGAAACGCCTGCCCCAGGCAGACTTGGAGAGGAATAGGAGGGTGGGGTTGACATTGAGGTGCAGAGAGATGTGGCGGGATATTGGCAAATAAAACTGGAAGTGAGATTGAGAATAGATTTCTAGAGACCTGGGGAAATCAGGTGAAGGCCTCTGGACCTTCTCCTGTAGGCAATAGGAATGCTTCAAAAATATTTTTTGAGTAGTAGAAATAAACTTTATCACACATCTTTATCTTGTTAAGTTAGGTAAATGAAAGTATTTCATACTTTCTTCTCAGTCAATAAATGGATGGCACCTAACAAATCTAGCCAACCTCATTGAAAAGATCTCCACGCCCGAGAACAACATCTGGATGCTGTAAGAATCCCAAATACATACAAATGACTAGTCAACATTCACACATTCCCTTCCCAGAACACTCCATGTGTTTCTTGCATATCTGACTGACCTTGTGCATAACTGGTAAGCTGAAAACAAAAACAGTCTCTCCTTAAATGAAAATCTCTTCACCTTTAACAAATAGCATTTCAAATTCCCTCGGCCTTCAGAGAAGCAGGCAGATGTGGAAATTGGAATCTGAATCACTGTTGTCTCTCTAATTAAGATTTCTGCATTTTAATAAGCTGGATTTTAAAAACCATTTTTAACAACCATGCTCTGGTAGTATAAATGAGCATAATTTCCATAATCATGAAGGGCTGACTGTTGATTTTTTTAAAGAAACGAAAGGGTAACCAGATGGTAATTGACAGGCTAACTTTAAAGGCAAGTATTTATTTTGATAGCCTTCCTAAGGGAGGAAAAATTAGATAATTAATAGAAGCAAAGATGTTAATAGTGAATGGCACCAGATGTTACTGGCTCATTTAGACCTTGGTCCTTGAGTTCAGCTAAGAAAGAATTCAGAGCCAAGAACTCAAATACAAGTGAAAGTTTGTTTAGACAGTCACAGGAGTAGAAGAAATGAGTCAGCTGAGCTGTGCGAACTCAGGAAACAAGTTACAGAGGCCAAAGAAGGGCCTTGGAACTTAGGAGATAGAAAGCAAAGCTACATGCCTTGAAGGAACAGCAAAGGGGGAGGAAAGGCATGGGTGCACTAGCAAAAGAGAGAGAGAGAGAGAGACCATTGGGTCCTTTGACTTAAGGGTTTTTATCTGGTTTCCAAAGGTGGGGATTTTAGGGAAGGATTCAGGGGAGGATCTCAATAGAATATCCATCAGCCTTCCAAATGTCATGGTCTCTCATAATTGGTTTGCACTAGGGTAGGTGGTCATTAGTCCCTGCAGCTGGTCCTGATGTCAGTCATGGCATTGCTTAGTCTGGTTTTACTACTCTTCTGGGCCTGAAGCTGAAACACAACTGAGGCCTAGGTGTTATCTCTGGTTGGACCATCTCTGTGCAGTAGACTCAAGGTTTTGTTTTTAAGATTATTTGATGGGGACTGAAACATCACTGTCTTGGGAGCTTAGTGTTTCAGGGAGTGCTTGTGCAAGAGCATGTACGGGAGTCATGTGAAGCTATTCTCCGCCCCCATTTTTCCTCATCTAAGAGGTTCTACCACAGGACTAGCAACACCCCAGTGTTAGAAGAAAGGCCAGGGGAAGGTCTGAACCACAAGACCAGCAAAAGGAAAGGTCAGGGAATCTAAACTACATGATCAGCAACATGCTAGGGGAGGCAAGGTCAACCTGAGGGCAAGGTCCCTTTCTATAACACTTATTTCCCAGTTTTGCCTGTTGCTAGGCAGCCAGGGCTTTCTACCCTGGTGACCTTCTGTACTGGCCTCTCATTCTTACTCTGCTCATGTCCTAAGTACCTACTCTAACAAAGAGACTAAGAAAAAAGCAAGAGGAAAAGAAATATGAAAGATAACATACAAAGAGAAATGTGAGGAGGGATGAATATTAGAAAAAAAGGGGACCTAATTAGTCTAAAAAAGTGAGAGAAAAGATATAATTGTAGATCTTTTACCAAATCGTCGCCTAGGAAACTTGACTAGGGGTGGTTCTGTGGGTGCTGAATGACTGTTGAAGAGCACATGGTGTTTAGAGTCTATTGGCTCTGCCGGTATCAGCTGGAAAACAAAGATATTTCAGACATAATACTTATGAGCACCATATTTTCCATATTATGCCATTTTTCCTAACAGTAGAAGGAACTGATTTCAATAATTTGGAGGGTAATAGGAGAGGAGTAGGAAGATTGAAACACAGGATGGTGAAATTTTTGAGAAGTCAGATTAGCCTAGGATGGCACATTAGTATGTGTAACATTGAGCAACACGCCGGGGGGAAAAAGTAAATTGGAAGGCAGCTCAAAGTCCATTTGGCAGCGTAAGATCAACTCGATAGTTGGACAAGTACGCCGCTGAAAAACACTTTTCCATGTAAAGAGCTTCATATACCTGAGGCCGTGTAGCAGAGAGACAAAGGAAATTTTATATTTCAAAGCAGTTTTTATCTTCCATTTGTATGCAGCTTGCATGGGTTCTATTTTCACTTTAAAAAAAATCATAGCATATTAAAGAACAAAAGCATTAAAAAAAGCTTGACTGCTCCAATTTGAATTTGTCTTTCCTGTAGTTTACTGTATTTTCAGGAAATGTTAGTATTACATTTTTACAAATAAACCCATTTCTATTGTGTATCTTGGGCTAAATTCTTGGTCTGTGAATGTGTATGTTTATGGTAGCGTGGGGGAGGGCTGGGCGGGGAGCAACAGGGTTTAGAGAGACCGTTTTACATAATGAGTAGTGAATCCGCGAGATGAAAGCTCCCAAACTCAGTTACTTTTCTCACATCATCTCTTTTTCCTAAACACAAATAAAAGATAAGGGTGTAAGAATTTCTGCTGTTGTTTGGAAACATACTTTGCCTATATCGCCAGAGCTTTCCTTCACACTAACACAGGTTTCCTGTAAGGGAACACCATATTCTATTCTGCAGGATAGAATGAATCCTAGAGCGTAAATATTTATGTGTATAGACGATGAATTGCAAAGGCACAGCATAAAACAAAAGAAGTATCTCTGGCTTTTGGCAAATGTTTGAATTTCCTCCTTGGAATTCGTTTGGTCAATCATTTACTCCTCCTTACTTTCATCTACCAGAACAAAGTGGAATCGGAGACGCTCACAGCAGGACTACTTGTAGAGCAAATGGGTGCTGATCTTTGGGCACCTCTCTGGGTTAAGGCCAAGGTATTTTCCAAAATAGAAATAGGGCAGAGACAGTCAAGCAAATAGGTTGGATGCTTTGTCTTGCTCATATTTATTTATTTTACTGGGTCTAGGTAACACTGAAAGAAAAGTCAGGTACACAGATCATGTCTCTGCTTATTTTAAACCACTTAGGTGGAGTTTGTGTATGTATGTATACATTTTTTAGCTCTTTATTCCAGTGTGGGCAGCCACACATTCTAATTCTAAGCAAGCTTTACGAAAGAGTAAAAAATAATCTAATTCAAACAATGATTATATTAAAATAAATAATTCTGAAAATTCCAATCAAATTTGTATTATAAAGGTAATACAGTATATTTCTTAGCTGCTGCCTTCCAAGTTACAATGGGGGGTGGCAGGTGGAGGGGGACAAAGGGTGAAAAATTGTAACAACTGTAATAACAACCAATCGAATGTAATAAAATTTAAAAAACAATTACTTGGGTGTATGACCTTGATTCTCCTCAGATATTATATTAGGCTATTGGCTTAGATACTCTTCTAATAATTTTATTCTGAAAATTTTCTCTAAGTTTTACTATTTAAGAAAAAGTTTCTTACATGAAATTAAAGGAAAGATAAAAATTTGGGAAACATTTACAATTACTTAGACATGTAAAACAATAAGAAAAGCATTAGTATTCAGATTAAAAAAGAAATAAGGGACAGTACCAGAAATAGTTCACAAAGGAGGAAAAACAAAAGTTTGGAAAATTTTTGAGAATGCGAAAAAACACAAATTTAATATTTGACTGTTCACTTAGGTTAAGGCAATAGGTACGTCGGTGAAGTGAGCGAGTTCCTCCGCAAAGTGCTGGGTATTGCTGTTGTATCGTTGTTGTGTTTCTCTCTCAGATCGCAAGCTTTGGGCAAGTCTGCATTTTCCCCCTGTAACCTGGTAATAGCCGTGACACTTACCATAGGGTGATTAACGACGATTTAAATAGGATTACTCTAATGTGCTTAACATTGTATGTAGTGTATATCGAGAGTTTAATCTTAATATATTAGTGTTGCTCTGATACTGGCGAAAATGTATAGGGACACATATTTTAATAAACAATTGGGATAATGTATTAATGAAATCTCAAGGAGTCCTTAACATGCTCTCAATTGTTTTTAAGAATATTGGAAAAGAGATCTTGCAGTCTCAGTTTGAGAACCCCAATAAATTCGATGTTTCTAGAATGTTAACCCTTTAGCAAAGGCAGTGAACTTACCAATGTTTGTTAAAGAGTATGTTTTATTACCATTTCATTTAAAATTCTACATCTTATTTGGAAAATTTTAACATGAGATTCTATTTATGAAAATTAAGAAATTTATTTGGTGTATTTTTTAGAGGTACAATTTTTTCAAAAAATTGTTGGAAATGCCGTAGGTCTCTAAAATTTTGAGCTATATAGCTTTAAAAACACAACTGCTTGCAAATTTATACTTAAATTCAATAAACTTATTTATTTGCAGAAAAACCCAGATCATTTTTACTAATCATAAAACTATATGATTTAACCACATTGTTTATTATTTTATATAAAATTCTTAGAGAATCTCCTAGGTTATTTAATGTGTTTACAATAAATCTGCAGCAACTCATATTTAGGTACATAATTTCTAAGAAATATAGAGATAATAGACATAAAACATATCATTGCCTGTAGCCCGTATTCTTGAAATCAAAGGCAACAATGCTTAATGCCTGAAAGTTTGTGTGCAGTTTCCTTGTCACTGACAGAGACAAAAAAATGCCTCTGGTGCAGGGGATGTTGAGGAGGATCATTTAGCTGAGATAAAAGACAAATGCACTTGTCAAATTCTGTCTCACAGGCAGTTAGATTGCAGTAGACTCTTGCATTATAAAATATTTCCCATAATACCAGACATACTGTTTCTTGCTTCTTTTCATGTCATAATTTGTGACTCTAGCATTAACCATAAATTATAAAAATTCACAACAGTTGCACTTGATGGTGAAGGAACATTTTATAGTATTAAGCAATTTATGTTATTTTTTCTAAAGAGAGTGTTCTTTTTTTTAAGATTTTATTTATTTATCTTTTAGAGGGGAAGGGAAGGATAGAGGGAGAGAAATATCAATGTATGGTTGCCTCTGGTGTGTCCCCTGCCGGGAACTGGCCTGCAACCCAGGCATGTGCCCTGACTGGGAATCGAACCGCGATCGTGTGGTTCGCAGGTCCACCCTCAATCCACTGAGCTACACCAGCCAGGGCTATGTTACTTTTAGAGGTAACATGAATTGTGCTACCAGTTCAAACTGGATGAAGACTGCATGCTCTAATTCTGTGTAGTTGTAATTTTATTGACATATACAAGATTTATGAAAATCTTAAAAATTAAATGAAATGGCAGTGACTGGTGTGGCTCAGTTGGTTGGGCACCACCCCTCAAAGTGAGAGTTTGCTGGTTTGATTCCCAGTGAGGGCACATGCCTGGGTCGTGGGTTTGGTTCCTGGTTGGGGCATGTATGAAAGGCAACCAATCAATGTTTCTTTTTCACATCAATGTTTCTCTCCCTCTCTTTCCCTTCCTTCCTGTCTCCTAAAAATAAATAAATAAAATCTTTGAAAAAGTAAATAAAAATTTTGCTTTTTATTAATTTTAATATGTTTAACACTCAATTTTTAAATTGTATTTGCTTTATAAATATCATAGATAGTGTTGATATTTCAGGAAAGTGCTTTAAAAACACAAAAATAATATTAATTTTTAAAGTTTTATATTAATTTTAATTTACTTTTAATGAAGCTATGTCCAAGCTTGTGTATAATTAATAAGATTACATACCTTTTAATTCTTTATAATAATTTCTGTGAATAGGACACCAAGGAGGTAGAAAATCTTGATTATTACTACATAATTATTTTGTTTAAATGAAGGCAAAAATATATTTTGTAGAAGTCATATAATAATTCATAGATTGTGTTTCTTACTATAATTCATTCATATATTGATAGTTTATTAGCAGTACAATCCGAAACATGCAGTGATAACTAAATTCTTTTGCCTTCCATGTTTTGCTAATTTTCAAAATATTGTATTAGATTATGAAGGCATATTTGTCAAAGCTGGGAGACAGAACATGTATTTAATAGTATGTGTGTCTCTGCTTTTATTTTGACTCTGGGACCCAGTAGTGTTAAAGGCAAGACAAATGGAGATGAAACTGTGTCTAAACCTGGATGCTGTGAAAGAGTTTACAGTGGTGATAAAAGGAACAGTGGAACGATTTACTCCAGGGCAAGGCCCAGGAATTGAGAAAAATCAAGTCAGGAGGTAGCTGGTAAGGAGAGAGGAAGGGAAAATGGATGGAAAGAACTGGTTTGTGTGCTGAGGAGGAAAGGATGGACTGTGGAGCTTTTCCTATTCCGAGTTCCTTGGGTTTACTACAACTTTCACTGTGTGTGTGTTGGGTTGGTTTTTTTTTTTTTTTTAGCCAAATATGCTGTTACTTCAATTCTTTGTTATCTGGTATACATAACAAACTCATAATTAAAAATTCACTTAGATATCTGTTTAATGGGTTTAAGCCTTGGTGCAGAAATGCAGGTGCGTAACAAATCTGTGCACAAATAAATACGTACACTTAAGTTTTTCTTTGAACACTCTCATCTAGAAGGTATGATGAAACCGATGCCAGTTAATTCTACCTCATTAAGTAAATTTAGGATTGCTAACCTGAGTGTTCCTGTTTCCTCGTTTGTAAACTGGGTTTTATAGTAATGCCTATCTCATGGGAAGGTGTGAGAATTAAACTACACAGAATAATGCCTGGTCTGGGGAAAGCCTTATATGTTTGCTACCATTATTATTGCCTCCACCCTCATTTTCGCTGTTGGGCCACATTCCGGGTTATAAGGATGGTTCCTTAGGGAACAAGGTATGGTGCCAGTGTCTTATTCTCTGATTTCCGTCACCTGTGCATGCCAGCTGAGCAGTCACATTCCTTTACTGTTTCCACTCAGGTTACTACTATCCCATGCTCTCTCCAAGGCCTTTCTGGGGTCACTCCACACTTACCAATTTCCACACCTCTTTGAGTCGTTTGGAACACACTTAGCTCAGAAAAATTTTGTGTCAGACACATCTACTTAAGTAATGCAAATGGCCGCCTCTCCTCTAATGTTCTGCTATGTGGCTGGTTAAACGGGAACCCAGTAAAGCTTGCTACCACCTCTCATTCCACCTGAGAAATGAGGAGCCAACACATAGTCTCTCAGATCTTTCCAGTCATGTGTAGGATTTCTGTGTGCACTACATCTCAGGACTCAGCCTGGAGAAAAGAGGACAGTGGAGGACATGGGGTTCAGCAAGGACCCAAACCCGACTTACTTGATTTCTGTCATTGCAAATCCGCTGCTCCACCCCAGCTTTCTGCTCGTACCCCACTCCCTGCTTTCCTGTGGGCAAACCTCTTCTAGTGGCTTAGGTGACCTGCAGGCAATCTGTTAATTTGGTTGAAAGAAAGGCCAAGGAGCAAAAAGAACCCAAACGTTGTATTTTAAAATATTACTTTGTTCTAGCAACTTTTTGTGCTCTGGAAAGGAAATGACTTCTCACTTAGGTACTTTTGCTGTGTGTGTAATCCAAAGGGCAAGAACTAGTTTTTGTACCGAATCTGTTTCTTGAGAGGAGTAACTTCCTCATGCAATGAAGGAGTAACTTCCTCATTATGCAATGAAGCCTGTGGTTCTCTGGGTTACATTTTCTTTCCCTCTCCTGGGTTAAGTCTAAATAGTGGATTCTATATGCATCTCCCTTGACCAGAATTGCCAGTCATTTGATAGGGGATTGCCTCCTCTAAGTGCTGGCCTGGGCCTCTCCCATCCCTCCTAATCCCTCCTTTGGGGACGTTGGCCGTTATGCAGGATGAAGCTGGCCTTCATGAGAGTTAGCTTTGCTTATAAATAGGGTGATTTGTACCCTTCATCTTAGCTTCTGACACTTTTGAAAGTAAAAGGAGATACTTAATTACTCCAGGACAATAAGTGTGATTTGAGATAATCTCTCTTCCATTCTGCCAACTCAGCTTTGCAGCACTCACAGTTACAGGCAATTTAGCTGATTTCCCAACTCAAAGTTCTAATCAGATCCACTCTATCCACATGGTGACGGCCCAGTCTTTCTATCAGTTGTCTACTTCAAGAAAATATTGGCTGAGCTTAGGCCACATAGAGCCACTGGCCACTCTCTGATTTGTTGAGTCCTCCTAAGTCTGGATGGTCTCTGTTGTTTTTAGCTCTGGTTTCTTTTTAAGAGTCTCAACTAAGAACAAAATGCTGTTTCTATAAAGGCAAACAAAACAAAGAGTGCTTACTCCAGACTAAATGGTAAGCAGCTCTCCGGAACAATTCCCTCTCTGGAACTAAGTGGTTCTTTCTGGCTTTATCACAAGTCCCAACTCCCCTTCCAAGGCACAGTTTGTCTCCCTGTGCAGACCCCAGGCCACTGCTTGATGGCAACTCCATGAGGCAACAGAGGTTCTCTGTCCTGCTGTGCTATTGTAGACAGCGTTTAAAAGAAATTCAGAATCTAAGGAATGAGTTCTACGCATAACTTTCACTCCTTCCTAGGTGCTCTCTGGAGATTTAGAGAATTGACTATCTGTAGCAACGATTTACAAGGCTTTGTTGCCTCTCATTTCTTTTCTTGTAGAGAGATTCCTATGCAACTACCTAGAAAATTTAAAGCATTCAATAATTTACTCACATGCAGCGCTTTATCTGAAATTAGTATTGACTTTGGAGTCTGCCTCATCCTCACATGAAAATTCCCTCCCATCTATAACTTCAAGATAATTTGATTCTGTAGTGTCCATGTGTTTGTTACAGAAAAACTCCTAAGCATAATGGCTACCACTATTAGCCCACAAGACCCAGTTGTATTAAAAAATGTTACTTTATATTTCTAATTTCAAAGTCAGTTTCTGTTGATGTAAGAAATGTGCAAACCTGTAGAGAATTTATTTTTGGAGTTTACTTTAGCCAAATTTACGACATCAGCCAGGGTGCAAGATCTCAAATGCTTCAGAGAATGACAATTTGTTTTACACATTAGAAATTAAAGCACAAATTAAGGAATGTAGAGGGGATTACCTGAGGGTGGGAGAAAACAAGGATGGAATTGGATTAAAGGCTAGTTAAAATTATATGAGAAGGAGGTGTCTAAAAAGGAAGATTTCAAAAATGTGTTCATCTAGATGCACAGACACAATGAGCAGGGATTGCTTCAGGTAAAGATAACCTTTTACTAAACAAGCTGTATGCCTGGGGCCCCATCCACAGGGCCTACCTAGTTAGAATTTATGATCAGATTAGCCTGTGAAGTCACTTCCTATAGAACCCCTTTCTCACCCACATTTCAAGAGGAGTTCTACAAAGTAATAATCTCTGTCAATTCTAGTTAATCTCAGTTCATTTCCGGTTGGTTTTTAGCTGATGATTATGTCATGCATTATAGAGAAAATCAGGCAACTCTTTCCTCATCTTCTCCCGTTAAGTCTACTAGCATCCTTGCTTCAGTGTCCACATGCTCGGCCCGCCCATCCCTTTCAATAGAGGAAATGTCCCAACTGCTCCTAAAGCAACTCTTTTACTGGCCTACAGTTCCCAGATCCTTTTTACCTCTCAAGGTCTCATCTCCTGAAATTATACTCGTTTTCTTAATTTTCCCTGAGACCATCAAGCAGTTTGGAAGAGCAGGCTTTCCAACTCAAAAGCATTAACTTCTAATTTTTTTGGTCTCACTCCATTCACCCAACCCTCCTGTTCCTTGGTGGTAGTAAGAGGTGCTTTGAAGACTAGTTGGAAGAGTAATGGGGTAAAAGAGAATTTCCAGGATGAAAAACACATTGGTTAAACAGTAGAAAATGTATTATCCTATTGTATTTTGATTTACAATGTCACTGTGTCTCCTTGAACTTTGACAGTACCTTTGCTGAGACCACCGCTGCTTCCCACCACTCCACTTTTTTGTTACTTCAAACAGTCAAACATACTGCCTCCAAGAGACTTTAATGAGGACTAAACTGACATCCCCTTGCAGACAATCATTAGGAATGGTCTTACCGCCCATGATGTCCAAGCCTCCCTGGTCAGCTTTTATAACTCATCCTTTATGGCTCTAAAGAGTTTTTTCCCCATCTAAAATACTGTGTTAAGAAATGCAGGCAGCTTTAGCACAATCGTCCTAGAGAAAGAAAGAGTCAGCGAGCCTGAGAGGCAGCCCATCTGAAAGCCCCGAGGTTCTTCTTTTATTTCAAAATTTCTCGTCCATAATTCCATGAGCTCTGGAAGCATTTAGCTTCTCATCCAACCCCACCCTAGACTAGTTGCCAATGCTTCTGCCCGTGCCCCTCCCTACTCCTTCCCAGTGACCAGACCAGATCTCTCTGTACCAGCTGCTCCAGTCTGCATGACAAACTTTTCAGAAGACTTCCCTACACTCACAGCATCTAACTTCTTAGTTTCTTTTGAACCCACTGTCATGCAGTCTACAGAAATGTTTCCTTTCAAAAGTAACCATGACTTCCATGTTACCCAATCTGGAGATAAATTGTGTTTATATCTCCACATTTCTCATCCACATTTGACAAAATTGATCAGTCGTACTTTCTTGAGGTTCTTCTTCCCTTGGCTTCTGATAGGTGGCACTGCCCTAGTTTTCCTCCCACTTCACTGGCCACTTCTCAGCTCCCTTGTCTGGAGCTTCAACTGATTTATTAATGAATCACTTACCCATGTTTCCACATTCATTCCTTGGAGTTCAAAAGTCAGATGATCTAATTCAGTTCTGTAATTTAAAGATCAATCATATGTTTCTGGTGGCTCCTAACTGTATATTTTAGCCATGAATCTCTCTTCTGAGTTCTAGACAGCCATATTTAAAGTCTACTTGATGTTTGCCTCAGATGCGCAATAGACATTTTACACTTATGATTTCTGAAAGATAAATGCTGATTCACCTCTTCTAATTCATTTTTTTTCTTCATTTCCTCAATGCATTAAATGGAATCACAATTCAATGTTGCCCCAACCAAATATTTTTTTAATCTTAGGGTACACTGCCCTTCCTCTCGTGTGGGACAGGTAATATCAGCATCGGATGCACTGTGGCTGTGAGATGCAACATTTGACATTACGTGTAATGTCCGAGAAGATGACTGAGCACTAGGTATTTGTGATGCCACCGCAACAGCTGGTTCCTTCCTGGCCCCTGACCCTTTCACCTCACCTTTGTCTTCAGATCTTAGATGAAGTCTCATGAAGGAGGAAGTGGGGATCCTTGACTTGACTTAATGAAAACCAAAAATGGGTCAATAATTACAGATTTCACCAAGTTTCCAGAAAAAGGGACTGTATAAGAATTTTTACAATTAGTTAAATATGAAAAATTGAGTCAATAATCAAGTTCACTTACATAAAAACAAAGATGCACATTATTATGGGTAGGTTCGAACTGCAAATATATACCCATTATCTTTGAGACTTCTCTCTCATTTGTGGCACATGGGCCTTCTTTTCGGACGGAGTTCTGGAGGAGGGCACATGACCGGAATCCCAGCGAGTCTGCGAAATGACACATTGAGGTTCCAAAAGAAAGTATTAGTGCTCTCGTTCATATCTAATTTTTATAATAAATGAAATGTAAATTCATCTGTACTAAGATTTATATATGTGTCAGTCAGATGTGTCAGTCACTTGTCACAAAGTGTCCTGAGGAAGGAGTACATGACATATAGGGGCAGTCTCATTTTTCATACATTTCAGCTATGATTTACTGTCTATATGTAGACTCAATTATGTAAATTCATAAATAATGTTATGTATTTTTATTTAAGATAAGCATTATAAAATGAGATCAAAAGATTGAAAAATGTCTTTACAAAACTGAGGATTTAGAATAATTCTAATAACATACAAGCTGTCAACAAAAATGAGTGTTAATATGTGTTTTACTCTTAGTATAAGTTGTAAGCCACATTCTAAGGTGTAAATTGGGGATATAAAAATAACTTTAGCAGGAAAAGTTGGCTAAGATTCACAACATTTACAAGAAGACCACTTGACTTACGAACTACATCTACTATTATGAAAAATAATCTTCAACCTAAAGTACATATTTATATTTGGTCTTGGAATAACAGCTAACAGCAATATGTAGCTGTTAGTACAATAGTACTAATTGTAATAGGAGACAAAACAATATATAAAAATATTATTTTATCTTCATCTCATTATTTTAAATTTGCATTTTATATGTGTTGTAATATTCATGCTATGTGCATGTAAATTATGAATAAATAAATACACATATATGAGCTGGACAAACATTTTATTGATGGAACACAAAATAAAATATATTTAGAGACCATCACTCAATAGGACAGCAATTAGAACGGCAGAGCTGTCTCTGAGTCCTGCAGTGGAAAATCTGAGAGCCACACAGTGCTTTAAGAAGTTTCTGAGAGAAACAAAATCCCTTGGGACCAATATTGTATTTTGTTCTCCTCTGTGTTTTTCCTTTGTCAAGTTATAAAGCAGAGTCACTGGTGTCACACACTCAGAAAAACCCCCACACCCTTCTGTTCACTGATTTATTCAAACATACACATTAAGCATATCCTATGTGAATGTAGACTGTGATGGGAGAGCCCATTTCTCCTGAGAGTTTCCAAACCAAGTTGCAAGAATTCTTGGCATAAATTTTATGTTGTATTTGGTTGCTATCTTTCCTCATAGGGTGTGTGCAAACTATGCAAATCAAATTACAAGAAGAGGTTTCTCATTGCTCAAGCTAAAAAAATCTAGGCATGCAAATTAATTCTAGTTAATTCCCAGTTTAAAAACTGATTTCCAATAAAGAGCTGTATTGCTTACTCCTCTTCCTTTATTTTTCTCCTTTTGCTGCATTAAAACAGTTACTAATTATCAGAAGAATCCACTGGTAATCAGGGTTAGGCAGAGGATACAAAATAGGATGGTAGCTTACAACTACTGAGTACTTGCTGTAACACTATTATAAACCCTTCATTTGTATCAACTCATGTAATCCTTCCAATGACCACTTAGCTCCGATAATACCCATTTTAAAGAGAAACTAAGGCACAGATAAATTAACTAATTTAGTTGATGTTACAGGTAGTAGGCAGTAGAGGCAGGATTTAGCCCCTGGCAATCTGGCCAAAGAGTGTAATGTTCTGAATCACTGTGCTGTAATGCTACGCTAGCTCACTTACAGTTCAGTTGGCAAATGACCATAGTTTTTCTTTTTTAACTACATTAAGGTATAATGTATGCACAATAAATAAAGCCACCTAAAGTGCACTGTATGATAGCTTTGACAAATGCACACATCTAAGTATCCAATAAACTAATTAAGACGGATTTCCCTCACATCCCTTTGCAAGAAATAGCCATTGAGTAGCTGACCCTTTCGTCTTTATAAAATATCCCTGTTTATCTCCGGATAAGTTCCTCGTCCTGGTCCACTTTGTCTCACGGTAGCACAACACTTCGGCTTTCTGGTGATTAGCAATTTGCATGATATTTTTGGTATCATTTACTTTTAACATATGTGACTTTATATTTAAATAAAATTTTTTGTGGGAAGTATATACTTGGGATAGATATAAATTTTGTCATCTTACTCTTTGTTTTTTATTGGTCCAGGTCCATCTGTTTTTTGTTCCCCTTTTCCTCTTTTTTTTTTTTTTGATTAATTGGAAAAACCATTTTAGCTCTGACTCTTTTCACTGCATATTTTGACTACAAAAATATGACTGATGACTAATTTACATTAATTATTAAATTGGTCAGTTGGACAATTAACGTTTTTTAAAAATAATACTGAATATCTTAATTTGTTATGACATTACATTGAAATGATTTTATCTAAGTTAAATAACACTGTTATGTCATGGTTGCCAAAATGGACATAACAAAAGCTACAAAACACCAGAAATGAAAAGATGAATTTTTATGAAAGACACAACTGTAAGTGACTTCCTTAATGCATTACTTGTTTCAAAATTGATATAAACAGGAAAACTAGTGTTTGGGGAGATTTTTCTTTGATGTCAATTAGGGCAATTCTGTTGGTCATGATACTTAAAAGAATGAATTGGGCATTTATCACCACAGCAACTTAAAATGAATGCTTCTGTAGTTTTGTAAATGATTGGTACATAGTTCTTTATTAACTAAATCATTAGATTTTTAGTCAACTCTCATTGAAGCAAAATTTAACATGAAATTTTCATGTTACATCTAACTCGATTTACCCAAGAACATCAATCATAAATAGCTATTTAGTTCCTTCTCCCTTTCTCAATTTCATCCTTGGAAGAGGAGTTAAAGTGTTTTCTATCTCCAAGTCTTACTTTAGTAGAATTATTGTTACCCTACCTTAGAATACTGAATGCATCAGGATGACCACTTCACAAGGCGTCAGGTTTGAGGCCTTTGCAAACCTGATGCGTTCAGTATTCTAAGGCCAGGTGACAGTTAACATCTAAAAACAGACCAGCTAAATGTAGAAACACCCAAAAGCCCTAGGACATTAGAGAAGAAGGAGCATAATTGATGATCCAGACCCGCAACTGTCATTTTCAGACTGTGATTCAAATGCTGAAGTAATTAAATAATTTCTCTAAAGGTAAATACAAAGTCCATGGAAGAACCCTCTGTTTTGAACTTGACTAGTAAACTTTCAAAGTCAAAACAAGAAAATCATCTCATAGTATTATAATATAGGGCAATCAGAGATTATTATATTAATTTATTTATGCACTGGATTTGAACACAATAAGGATGCTAATGCCTGGGTTGTGAAGTTTTGCTTCGTTTTGTTTTAATTATTTTTGTAGCCCAAAGCTATTTGAAGAGAGTGAAAGGATTAAGAATGCAGAATTATATGCAGGAAATGAACTCGCTACAAAAGAAGTGCTACACTTTTGGATGCTTGGAGATAAAACCTTTTGGTGTCTAAATTGAAAGGCTACATGTAACAGTGATACAATCATTTCTGAAAAATAAATTTTAACTCAATTCTTATTTGTTAAAGTATAGAAAAGAAGATGATTAAAGACAGAGGAAACAATAATCTCCTGAAGGATCCCCCCAAAATCCTGAATGGAGGCATTATTTCAATTGTTACAACCTATTCTCTCTTTGATAAAAACTGAATGTTTTCACTTGCCATTGCAAGTCAAAACAATGGTCATTTTGACCACGGTTTCTTAACCTGCACACATCCACCAGTCCTACATCCAAGATCCTCCCCCCAGGAAAGGGATGTATATGCATATTTTTCCTATAAATTGAAAATCCATGTCTTAATTAAATGCTCGTCATTGTTCAGAATCTATACTTGATCCTGAGGATTTTGAAACATGATTTGAGAGTAGAACTTGATCTTTTCTCAGTGGCAGACACAAGTCAACTAGGCTGTTAGGACTGAAGTATGCAATTAGAAAAGGTCTCATTCAAAAGAGAAATATAATTGTAGAGCAAATTGAGTTCTCAAGTCCATTGCTGAATGTATTCTCATTTTTGCAGACAAGCAACACGTGAGTGAATACCATATCATGAGAATGCTGGTTGATTGCTTTTTTTTAAAGAGCAAATCTCTTCTACATTTACATATAACACAAAACTTGAGTCACGTCCTCCCCCTCCCCACAAAACTCTGTAACATTGCTCCATATTTATTTGGTACGTAAATGTTACAATGGAGAAAAAAAAAACTATGGCTAGTCATACTTATAACATTTTATACATCTTTTTCTCTGAATGTTTATTGGATTTTTCCTTATTTTTCAATTTATTTCTTTGAATTACATTTGATTCAAAAACATTGCTAGAATTAGAGAGTTTTGTTCTCTTTTCCTTCATTGCACTAAGTGGTGTGGCATTTTGATCTGTAGACTGATACCAATTTTCAGTTACATAAAGTTTTCCTCAATTATAATTTTGTTTATTATATATCTTAATTTAGTTGTTTCATTGTCTTTCTTAGTAATATCTATATTTATCAGGCTGTATTTACATTTTCTTTGTGTCTAACATTTTCAATTCCACTATTCATAATGTCTCTTCATTCTGGAAATTCTCTTTGAATAATATCATTCTGTTTATTATTCTCCCCTTGGTTAACCTAATTCCTTCTATTTAGTTATTAATTTCCTTGGGTCTTTTGATTACATCCATCTTATTTTTGAATCTTAGCATTTTTAAAGTTTATCATCTGGATCATCTTTTTATTTCAATCTATTTTATTCTTATGGCATTTTGCTCCTATTTTGTACAGCTGTTTGCACCTATTGCTATTCCAAATACACATTTTCCTACTATTTGTTTTGATAAGTCATTTTTCAAGGATATACTCTTATTCTCTATGGTCCAGATAATGGTTGGCTACTTTTTCAGTAGATATGCCCACAGATTTGATGCTACATTTGATTATTATTTTCTGCCTCTCCTCTTTAAATAAAGAGAAATACTTATCCAAACCTGGGATTTGTTACAAACAATAGGGGTGAATTTTTTTTAAACTAAGCTTACTTTCCAGATAGTAACTGGTAGAACCTTCCTCTCAGATATAGGAGCTTAGCTTGGCTTAGCTAGAGGATGCTAGGATCAGCTACCGGTTGTGAAACCACTGTGCAATGAGTTGGAATATTCTCTGCCCTACCACCTAACTCTCTGATGCTTCTGACAGATAAGCAGGGAAAACTACCATATTCATAATTTATTGCTTTAAGTGTTTTTTTGAATATGTAACTACACTTATTAGGGTGCAATATGCTACTTCTGATGCTTCTCTGATTCCAAGGTGTTGGAAGGGAAAGACAGAAAGTTCAGAAAAGAGGAAACAACTATAATAGCCCAATAAGTTAAAGACTCAAATGTTCAATTTTTAAAACTTCTGGTAGAAGATACAGATGGTTATTTTGGGGATTTGTGTAGGCTGTTTGATTAAATAAGACACAAAACACATTGACTATAAAATAAAGCATTGATAAATTTAGAAACACTAAAAGAAAAGTTTGGCCATCAGAAGCTACATCAAAGAAAGTGAAAGTTACAGACGTGCAGAAGATATTCATGACACCCACACTCTGAAATAGTTAAGATAAATAATACATAATAAGGAAACCACTACCTATATAAAAATGAGCAAAAGACAAACAGACATTTCATGGAAGAAGAAACAACAGGCCAATCAACACATGAAGAGATGTTCACCTCACTAGTGGTTAAGAAAATATAAATCAAAACAAGTTTAACTATCAGTTTACATGCTTTTGATTGGCCAACATTAAAAAACCTGTCAATACTGTGTTGGGGAAGATGTGGATCCACTGGTGGATGCCCATATGGGCAAATCCAATTTGGAAAACAATTTGACATGATTGTCTAAGCCTATGACCCAGCAATTACAATTCAAGCTACGTACGAAAAAAAAATCTCCCCCAAATACAACAAAAATATTGCAGATGTAAATGTTAATTTCCAAGATATTATATAATGGTGTAAAACATTTTATAAAGATAACTACACTAATATATGTTTTAGGGAAACATATACATACATTTAAGCTACATAGAGCAAGGAATTAATAAACAGGAGATTTAGGAAGATGAGTATTTTGATGGAAAGAGGCAGAAACATGGATGTAGAAAAACTATTGGGTTGTTGTCAAAGTCTTAGGCTTGGTTTTGGGTGAAAGGTTTACATGTGTTTATTTATTATATTAATGAAAACAATTACTTATGTAACTTACCAAGTAAATTAAAATTGGCCATGTAGAGACAAATGATAAGACTGTGGCATTACTCAAGGAGTATAAACAAACTTTGTGTCCCAGATAATAACCAGATTGGATCAGAATTTTCTCTTAGAGAAGGACCTAAATTTGGCTGGGAAATACTTTGGTAATTAACAGTGTAGTCATGGATTGGCAGATGTCAAGGAAGTAAAAGAGGTGGCTAATATCATCCCAAGAAATTGAATTAAAAATGTTAATGTACATGGAAAAAAAAGAAATGAATAGGAATTTCATTGTAGAAAAAAATGGGGAAAAGAGTGAGGATGTTATACAATTCAAACGCATTTTTTGCCATGTACGCTTTGACTTCTCAAAACTTTAGGAAAATGTGCCGAATTTGCAAATGTGTCCTTTCAGTTATTTTCTCTATGTTTCTCNATAAGATTATGGCATTACTCAAGGAGTATAAACAAACTTTGTGTCCCAGATAATAACCAGATTGGATCAGAATTTTCTCTTAGAGAAGGACCTAAATTTGGCTGGGAAATACTTTGGTAATTAACAGTGTAGTCATGTATTGGCAGATGTCAAGGAAGTAAAAGAGGTGGCTAATGTCATCCCAAGAAATTGAATGTCACCCCAAGAATTCAATTGAAATTGAATATCTTCTACCAGAAGTTTTAAAAATGTTAATGTACATGGAAAAAAAAGAAATGAATAGGAATTTCATTGTAGAAAAAAATGGGGAAAAGAGTGAGGATGTTATACAATTCAAACACATTTTTTGCCATGTACACTTTGACTTCTCAAAACTTTAGGAAAATGTGCCGAATTTGCAAATGTGTCCTTTCAGTTATTTTCTCTATGTTTCTCATCTGTCTGACACACTGCAAATCATGGTGAACACCTGAGGGTTACAAGGCCATACCCTGAAATTTCGATGGCTCCCAGCAACAGGAACCTGGAAGTGACTCATGAGAACTCATCTCAGGAAATTTGAAGAATTCATCACAATGATATGGACTTCCATAGGACATGAAAAGGCTTTCCAAATAATGCTATCTATCCACCTTCGGTTTTCTTTTAAAGATTACAGATTAGGGATAGCAGCATATAATCCTCAAGATTTAATAGTCTTTCAACATTTCTGCTTTTTATAATTTATAGATTATATTTATAAGAAAAATTATAACATTTAATTTATACAGTTATATTCTTTTCTAAGCTGTATTTGTAAAAATACATCAATACACCAAATGTATTATTATATGTTTTACATAGAATCATTTCACTCTTCAATAACAAACTCTTATGTGTACCAAAAGGCAGAATATATACATACATATATATATATATATATATATATATTTATATATATATATATATTTGGTGAGTGCATTTAAGTTGCATAAATACCTTAATTTACTATAATTTCTCCATGGAATCATTCATATTTATGTCACAAATGTTATTTTTAAAACAATACATATTTCTAAATTGATAGGAAAGTAAAAAAAAAGTGTTAAATTCATGAGATTCTGGCATTTTTAACAATCTCAAATGGAGTCTCACACTTCACCAGATTGATGGGTAGTAACATTTGTAAAGTTACTTCTATGTGTGTGAAACCAACAATAAAATAATATAATGATAATAATGAATGCAATAGATATTTCCATCTTAAAATGTTGCTTTGAAATAAAAAAAGGAATTTACACCTCAAATTTATTTCATTTTAATTTTATATCATTAGCATTCACATATGCTTATAACACTATGATTTCAATAGGCATGGGTGCAAAATACCATAAATCTCAATGGCTCATTTATAATTTGTTGTGATGTTATTTGTCACAGTATATCAAGAGCTACTCCAATAAGTTATCTGGAAAATACATGTTGCAAAGACTTAAAGTTTTGTTTCTTTTATAAATGAGTGTGAAAATATCTTCTTCATTTGAAGGTGCAGGTTGACCCATATGCTCTCTGAGATAAGACTTTTCAACATCTTCAGAAATGTCTCAATATAAATCGAAAGAGTGCTGATTAAATTTATCAATCTTGGAAATTTGTATTATGATTTAGGATATACGCTACTGCAATACAGAACTTTATATGTTAGGTTGTTTTTATACACTTTATCCTTAGAGTAATTGGGTCATGTTTCTTCTTTGGTACGTACCATATAATGCGTCATCATCATCATCATTATTATTTTAACTTTATTTTTATTATGTACATTATTACAGATGTCCACCCATTTCTCTTCCTTGTGCTTGCCTCCACCTAGCCCTCACCCCCATCCCTTTCCTCAGGCCGTCACCACACTGTTGTCTCCGTTTATGGGTGGTGGTTATCATATTCACCTAACACATTATTTGCAATGTGGAGGCATCCTTGGTATGAATTGCACACCATTTCTGGAATCATGGGTAGGGGCAGAGAACTAGCCACATTACTAGTCTTTTATACTTATTTTGTATTTAAGCATTGAAGAAATATTAGAATGCATATTTACTCATATGATTCTGGCGCACTGAAATATACTACTTATTTTATAATTCACAAGTCATTAAATGCATTAGCATACATAGAATTTTAACCTAAGATTTTATTTTTTACTGCAATGCCCAGCCTTACCTAAGATTACCTCTATCAAAATCTCTTGGAAAACCTTAAAATGCGTCATGAATCTCCCCATTTGATTCTAATGATCATTCAGTATTAGGAAATACTACTGTGGAATACTTCCAGACATGCAAAATCTCTATTTTTAAAAACGAATTCTGCCTTATTAAAAATGACCTGATTAAACTATATTCAATCATCTCTGAGTAGTGGATTGGGTGTGATACATTGACTCACCTGACCTCTGTTTCCACTGCCTTCTGTGGTCCTCTCTGGTTTGCAGATAGAGGAAAACATTTCCCAAACTCCTATACCTACACTTGATTTAGGTACTGCCTGTCACGTGCACTTGTGCAAGACTTGAATTCAGAATTCAGTTAAGTGGTGAGACAAAGGGGACCCCAGACACCCACTTTGCTGTTGAGATCTGGCCTGTTGGGAACAAGAAAAATAGTCTCAGCCCCAAGGGGCCTGCGTCCCTAGCAAACATCCTGTAAGTTGATTGCCATCTGTTTAGTTTCAAATTTTTCCTTTCAGTTGAGGCAGACCCCACCCTGTTCCCACGCGCGGGCTCTGTAAGCCAAGAGCTAACCGCCACATCTGCTGCTGTGCAACGCTTGTTTGCTTGCTTGCCCCTCTATAAGGACTTAGCTGTAAGCGTTGTACTCGACTCTCGTTTGCAGCCCTTGCGGGCACTGTGTCTCTGGACACTTTGAGAGTTCGCCCCTGCGCAGGTCAATAAAGTTCGCCTCAACTTGACCAATAAAGTAACATCTTTGAAACCCTGAAAGTCTCCGACATTTGTTCTCGCGGTTGGTGGATGCAACATGGCCCATGTGGCATGGCCCTAGAATCAGTATTTCTGAGTGAAGCCCCGCCATTCCTGAATGACGATTAAACCAGGGTATTTCTGGAGCCAGCAGGAGGTAAAGAGCTTCCTGATGCCTCAGCTTCGAAACTGTAGTAGAAATCACGGTTTCCTTCCCAGGCCAGTTTCTGCGGTGTGGTTGTGTATGGGAGTGTTCCCAAAAGCTCAGCTCAGCGTAAAACCTGGCCCTTTGACCCTTCTAATAATTTTCTAAGCATTGAATTCTCTATATTTTGCCTGGTTTCTAAAATAGCCACAGTGGCTGCTTTAATCTTCAACTAATCCCAGATTAATACTTTCCTTCTTTGCTACTCATCTGGCAATCATTACACAAAGTAATGATTTATTTTGGCACTTCACATGCAGAGTTAACAGAGATCTTCAAAGATTTTAAAACCTTCGGCAAAAGAAAATCTTATAAAGGTTTTATTTACAAATGACAATAATCTTATATGAAGAGACTGGCAAGTCCATTGAAAGACCATTTTCCATGCATACTCACTCATTGGCACCAGGTTTCTACACATGCCATGTCCTGAAGGCTTCCTACTCTCACATTTAATAAATGAATCATGTACTTGGATGTTTTCTTAGGTTACCCTATGAGCTTTTACTTCAAAGAAAAAAATCCTGAAAACAATGAGCCTCAATTTTCTTCTAAAATTAACATGACAGATATGAGGAAGAATTTTGGATATCCTTCCCAGGAAATTACATACTATATGTTGCAAAGAGATAGAAACTTAGAAAAGACCATATGTACAATAGTTCAAATTCCTACTCTGTTTGAAATTCTCTGATTCCTTGTGTTCACTCTATACATTGCTTCATACCATTAACATTCATTGAACAAACACTGTGCTAGACAATGCAGTTAAAGCACAATGGAGAATAAAAATATGAATGCTAAAATAGATGCTACAGGAAGCTCATGTTCCAATGGGGGAGAAGGATATTAAATAATTGATCACAAGGCTACTGAATTAAAATTACAGTATGCTCAAAGAGACAGAAATAAAACCAGGTGGTGACATGGTCAAGGACTTCCTCTACGTTTCATACCCAAGAAAATACGAAGAGTGGCCTACTTAGCTAATGGGAAGTAAAAGGAGGAAAACCTGCAGACAATAGGAAACAATGAGGACATAGGAAAATAGTCAATACTTTGTTCGATTGTCTTTACTAGCTTTTCATGTCCAGTAGAGAAGCACCACACTTCTTTTGAAGAGCGTGCCACACCTGGAGGCGTATCTTTTCTCTGGTCTACTTCACATTTTAAAAAGTGCAATAATATAAAAATTTCACAACATCAAGGGACATACAATAAACAATTTTCATACCTTCTCTCTCATCCATTATGCAAATCACATTAACCCCCCTTTGAAGGTTGGAATCTTCACTCCTGGCACCTAAAGCTGGTTTAGCTGGTTGGTGGTTTGGTGTATGGGGGAGATAATGATAAGTGTGCTGTGACAGACAGCTGAGCCCCTAGGTAACTTTGTCCCACTGTTTCAGAAAAGGGGGCTGTCTGATCTCATCTGTTGCCTATCACGAGGCAGTTTACAATCATATTGTGCAATGACGTTTCCAACTGCAGAAATATTCCGTTGCCATTTTTATTGTGTGATCAAGTACAATAAAGAACCTTAAGGCAAGCACTTTGACTGTCATTTTACCTCTCTTGGATATCTTATAAGAAATAGTGTTGTGGCCTTGTTTGGCTTAGTTTCCTCAAGAGCAGTGGTAAAAATCGATTTGTAACCTCTGTTTTCTTAAGAAGGAAAAATTGTCATAAAGCAGATGTCAGGAGATTCAGCCCCATATGGAAATTTTGTTGAGATTTCCCAAAGCAACTTCTCCTTATTTATTCCTTTTATTTCACTGTTAAAAAATAGTTACAGTGGATTATTTAGAGTCCACATTGCCTGAGAAAGGGGTCGATCTGTCACAATCTTTCCTTTTTCAAACCTGTAGATATATTTGTGTTAAAAAAGCCACAACAAAATCATGCCTTGCACCTAAGTTAGGGAAAATTGGAAAAAAATCTATTGGTTTAATTCTTNAACAATGAGGACATAGGAAAATAGTCAATACTTTGTTCGATTGTCTTTACTAGCTTTTCATGTCCAGTAGAGAAGCACCACACTTCTTTTGAAGAGCGTGCCACACCTGGAGGCGTATCTTTTCTCTGGTCTACTTCACATTTTAAAAAGTGCAATAATATAAAAATTTCACAACATCAAGGGACATACAATAAACAATTTTCATACCTTCTCTCTCATCCATTATGCAAATCACATTAAACCCCCTTTGAAGGTTGGAATCTTCACTCCTGGCACCTAAAGCTGGTTTAGCTGGTTGGTGGTTTGGTGTATGGGGGAGATAATGATAAGTGTGCTGTGACAGACAGCTGAGCCCCTAGGTAACTTTGTCCCACTGTTTCAGAAAAGGGGGCTGTCTGATCTCATCTGTTGCCTATCACGAGGCAGTTTACAATCATATTGTGCAATGACGTTTCCAACTGCAGAAATATTCCGTTGCCATTTTTATTGTGTGATCGAGTACAATAAAGAACCTTAAGGCAAGCACTTTGAGTGTCATTTTACCTCTCTCGGATATCTTATAAGAAATAGTGTTGTGGCCTTTGTTTGGCTTTAGTTTCCTCAAGAGCAGTGGTAACAATCAATTCGTAACCTCTGTTTTCTTAAGAAGGAAAAACTGTGGTAAAGCAGTTGTCCGGAGATTCAGCCCCATACGGAAATTTTGCTGAGATTTCCCAAAGCAACTTCTCCTTATTTATTCCTTTTATTTCACTGTTAAAAATATTTACAGTGGATTATTTAGAGTCCACATTGCCTGAGAAAGGGGTCGATCTGTCACAATCTTTCCTTTTTCAAACCTGTAGATATATTTGTGTTTAAAAAGCCACAACAAAATCATGCCTTGCTCCTAAGTTAGGGAAAATTGGAAAAAAATCTATTAGTTTAATTCTTCTTAGTGTAAAACAGTATTATCTCTATTACTTCAATTTTTCTCTTATTGAAATCTTTAATAATCAGAGCAAATGACTTACTATGTGAAAATGACCATTCTTAGGTATAAATCTATTGATTACATAATGATCAAAATAGTAAGGTTAAATGTGTCAGTTCGGAGAATTACAAAATAGTTAAGTGGCTTTTCCTACAATTTTTTAAAAGATTTTATTTATTTATCTTTAGAGGGGAAGGAAAGGAGAGAAGGAGAGAAATATCAATGTATGGTTACCTCTTGTGCATCCCCTGCCAGGAACTGGCCTGCAACCCAGTCATGTGCCCTGACTGGGAATCGAACTGCAATCCTTTGGTTCGAAGGCCCGCACTCAGTCCACTGAGCTACATCAGCCAGGCCCTTTTCCTACAATTTCTATGCTAGAAATCTATAGCAATATTTTATTCCAGTTATTACTAAACATACAACAACAAGCACATCTCTGAATTGCTGGGCTTTTATATTTCATATAAAGTATGAAAGGATCAGAATTATAGAAATATATACTTTAAGTTAGAATAAATATATCATCAGCTGATATTCCTTATCTAAAGAGTAGAAGGAATAAATGATTATGAATGAGTATTTCAGCACCACAATCTATAAGGAGCTGAGATGAAGATATCTATTACATGGGTCATGCCCTTGCTGATCTTACAGTTTCGGACTATGACAACATGAATGATATGACAACATGAATGATTTTGTATTATGTTTTAGAATAATACTTTAAAAGTCTAGATTTTAAGTGTTTTATACTAAATAAGACATATAAGAATATTCTGATGTAACAAATTAAATTGCTCTGAGAACCTCTACCATAAAGCATGGATTACATAAATGAACTAAGTAGTCATCTAGATTGCAAAAAAAAAGAGATTTTATGAAAGTTCATGGCTTTAGGGACTTGGTTCAAAGGCTCAAATAATGCCACAGGGTGTGAATAGTTTTCTTCTGGTTTTTCACGGTGGCCTCCAGCGTTATCAGACTCATGTCAGCGTAACACCAAGTCCAACCTAGCCCCAAACCCAGGTTTAGGGTATTTCAGGCACTGACTGGAAACCCTGGATTCCAGACCAGCTCCTGCTCGCTCCACATCTGTGTTACTGCTCAGTCCTACAGGCAGCCTATCAGAACAAGTGAAGGAATGAGCTTTGAGACCTGGCTGGTTGTCAGCATCCTTTGAACGATTGTTTTTATTGGTTAGACATATGGCATGTGAACCTCTGCTTGGCTTCTTACTTCAAGTCTTTCACATGCGAGGGGCAGGCCTGGGTTATACAATAGTAGGAATTTTGCTCTTCAACCTGAGAGCAAAACAGCTCTTCAGCCGTTTGGAATTTAAGAAGGAGATTGCTGAGATAAAATACAGATTTTAAAAAATACCTTTACTATAGTATACTGACATAAATTAGTTCCACATATTTAATGTGTATAACTGATAAATTTTGACACACTAATGAAAGTATTATCACAATTGAAGAAAGGAAAAGAAAATAATTTTTGAAGAACACATATTCAACAAATGGCTTTTATCTAAAATGTATGAAGGACTCTTAAAATTCAGTAAGCTGAAAAATAACCCAATTGAAAATGAACAAACTATCTAAACCATCATTTCACCAAAGAAGATATGTAAATATCAGAGAAGTACTTGAAACGATGCTCGACACCAGGAAGATGCGCCAGGACATTAGGCACCGACATTAGGCACCAGGAAGATGCTGGTTTCTATTTTACAAAGTCACTCAAAGCTGTGCAGTGAAGGACTGGGGATCCTGGGTGGCTGCAGAAAGAACAGGTAAGAGGTTATTGTCATAGGACTAGTGAAACAGAGTGGTTGCTGGAGTTCAGATGGTGGGTGGTTGTGGGGATAGGGAGAGAATGACAAGTTAGGGAAATATTCAGGAAGCAAAATAGATAGGCCTTGACATTGACTTTGATTTCAGAGGGTAATGTGTTAGAAATAATTTGACGTTTTCTGGTTTTTGCCGTTGAGTGGATCATGGTCCCACTCAGAAACACGGGGGAGCCAGGAGGAAGATTAGGCGTGGGGAAAGATTGAGTTTATGTTCAATGAGCGCCTTAGAGGTGCCTCTGAGACACCGAAGTTAAACCACGGAGCTGGCAGTTGGAGTAAGGTGGGTCCTGAGCTCTGACTCCTAGCTGGAAACTGAAAGGCAGCGTGGATGAAGTTTCAATGCAAAGGAAGAGAAGAGCAGGGATTGCCAAAGCAGATTCCCCTGTTCTGTAAACAAGAAGGGAACATGCTTTTCCTACATGGCGGACACTAGAAAAGCAGGAAGACCCTCTTGGTGAAAAGGAGGTTCAGAGACCTCCTTTAAATACTCTGCTTGAAACTCATTAGGCCTTTTGTCAGTCTGGGGTACCTTGAGCCAGGACGAAGTGAAGTCAAAGATCTTCAAAGTGTCACTGCTCCTCCACTTCCTAACCTCCCCCATTGCTAACTCCCAGCTAATATGTAGATTGCATTTATGTAGTTGTAGCTTTGGAAAATCCAAAAATAGACCTTTTTGGAAAAAAGCTCTATTGGGCAAGTTATTTAAAATTTTACTAAATAATCGGTCTGGTTTCCCCGACATGGAACATATAATACGTAGAAAGAAGAAAAAAACCATTCTTCTTTATTTTTATACCTTGTTAGTGAATCATAACCATACTCTTCCTTAGGTCCCCTTTCCATCTTAGTCTGCTTCTCACATTCTTAGAAAGAACAATGGGGTCTTTAAATTCACTCTGTGTTGGAAAGAGGCCAAAATTAGTGTCCCATTGATAGTCAGAATAGCCTTCTAGCTGTACAATCTAGGAAAGACATTTAAATCCCCCCCCCCCCCCCGCTTCTTTTTCTAGTTTGGCACATCCTAGCTTGTATTCTACTTTTCCTGTAAATATGAGAGAAAATGAAAGACACCATTCAGCCTTCTTTGAAAAGTCTGGCATTTCAGTGGTTTTCTTTAAGGGGGGTCCTCTTTTGTGGAACCAGCCTTGCCACTAACGGAAATCAATCTGAATGTCCCATTGTTTATCTTTTTTCTTTCCTCACAGTCTGAAATTGCCTTTGCCAAGTTTTCGAGCGGAACCTGAAAGACCCCCTCTCATTTTCCTGTTCATTCTCTGCATCCAGCTGCATTGAATCCTCGCAGAGCTTTCTCAGGCAGAAGGGCTGCAGTGTGAGTACTGGGAGGACCTCGACCTACTCCGCTAACCCAGTGGCCTGAGCCAATCACAAAGAGGATTGGAACCTCACTTGAGCCTCCCCCCCCCCCATCCCTCCCCCTGCAACAGCCTCCTGGAAAGGGCACTGGAGGGGTGAGTGTGTTTGCAATTTAAGACCTTGGCTTTCTGCCCGCCCCTTTTCCAAATAAGAAGGCTGGAGCTGCTCCGAAGTGCAAAGGGGTCTTCTGAATTGCAATAGGATTCAGAAATCCTCGCTCCTGTCCTTATTCTGTTTTCAAGGCTAACGAGAAAGAGAAAGGGTAAGGATGGTGGAAGTTTTCTGTGCTACCTGGAAGCTATCGGACAGTCAGAACTTTGATGAGTACATGAAGGCTCTAGGTGGGTAAAAATCAGATGTCCTCTTCCTAACTTACGGCTTCAGATACTTGCATATTTCTTTTGCACTCATTAGATTGGCAAGTGACAAAGACAGATTACACTGTCATAATCGGATGCTAGGCTGTGCGTTTCCCAGGGAATGGATTTTTAAGGTGCCAGTTGCCTGCTTCCTTGACCAGGGCCAAATAATGGTGCATCTAATGGTGTGTAGTGGATGGGAAGCTTCTGTGCCTTTGTCGTTTTCTCTTCAGCATCTGCTCATTTGGCGTCTGTGTATTATTATAGCTCAGTAGATGTATTGAGTGATCAATGAGCTAAACATGCTCTAACAAAACTTAGACTTTAGGATCTGGATTCCAAAGTAGGAAAGCAGTTTTCTGCTTCTTGAGCTATTTTGGAAGTTGCTGCTGACTGTATGGCTTCCCTTTGCTCTCTCAGGTGTGGGCTTTGCCACTAGGCAGGTGGGAAATGTGACGAAACCAACAGTGATCATCAGTCAGGAGGGGGATAAAGTGGTGATCAGGACTCAGAGCACATTCAAGAACACAGAGATTAGTTTCCGTCTGGGAGAAGAATTTGATGAAACCACTGCAGATGACAGAAACTGTAAGGTAAGGAGCCACTTTGCCAGGTGAGGATACGGGGAGTGAATTAAAAAAAGAGAGATTCCAGATGCTACTTTCTTTTTTAGATGTTGGGAAATGGAGCGTGTTCTCAGTTATTTTGTGTCCTTCCTAGAGAAGGACATCAGGGCTAATTTTGGATTCTAGCACGTATAGGTTGTGTTCTGAACTACAGGTACTTGCTGTAGTTCAAAACACCAATCTATGTTTACCACATGTTTTCACATTGTATATCAAACCTGTTTTTCAAAATAGCGTTTGTTTGAAAGAATAATTGCATTTTATTTAACCTTTCGGATTGCCTCAGATTGACTAAATAGTTTGCCTCACGCTAAGGCTTTGCTTAAAGGAGAAGGGTTGCTAGAACCCTGGTTCATCGTTTTTACTGCTTATGTGAAGTTTTTCTCACAGAGGACATGGCACCGATGTGCTAATTAGTTTTTCACAATTTTGCAACTCTTTCAAAAATCACTGCATTTGAATATCATATCAGAAAGTGGATTGGTAACTATTTTTATGTTCTGCATGTTGTTGTTCTCAGTCTGTTATTCGCCTAGATGGAGACAAACTCATTCATGTGCAGAAATGGGATGGCAAGGAAACGACTTTTGTCAGAGAAATTAAGGACGGCAAAATGGTCATGGTAAGTAATCACAATTCTCTCCCTTCATCCCTTCCCCCTTTTCTAATCTCCTTCCCTCTCCCTCCCTCCCCTCTCTCACCCCCCCTTTCCTTCCCTCCCTCCCCCTTCACTCTTCCCTCCCCCCTTCTCTAATAACATTAAATCATTAGCAGGGTTCTTTAGCCATGTGTAAAAGAGAAGAAATAAACATATCCTAGCTAATTCTTTTCTCAACTGTGCTCCTTTAACTATAGAAAAAGATAAAAATTCTTAGTGTAGTTTAAAAAAAATGATGCCATTGATTTACCTAACTTGTGTTAAAAGAATTTTTGCAGAATCACTGCAAATGCTTAATCTTCAAATAAAATCTAAATATAAAACTATCATGAAAATATATAAAGATTGATATACCTATAAGAATATCAACCTTAATGGATATCAGAAAAAAACTACTTTATAACTCCTGTAATAAACAAGAGATCTTCAAACATTTTATAGTTTAATTTATAAAGGCTATATATCTTGATCTCTTGAAGATCAAGAGATCTTCAAACATTTTATATTTTAATATATAAAGGCTTTAATGTATAAAGGCTATTTCTTTTTTAAAAGAAAAAATTACTTTGTAACTCCTGTAATACACAAGAGATCTTCAAACATTTTATAGTTTAATTTATAAACGCTATAATTTATATAAGTTCAGTGCAGATAATTTAGAATAAAACACAAAAGTGCAACAAATGTAAAAGTGTTAAAGTCCTCTCTAATTGATCCTCAGAGAGAACCATCTTGGTGTTACTTCCAGTCTTTCTTTTAATGTACAAAGTACCTTTCACACATAGCTATTCAAAACGGGTAGTCACGTAAAAATTATAAAATAGAAAAGAATTAAAAATTATTTCTCTAATAATATGTAACATCATAAATTGGGAAAAATAATGTCTTAATCTAGCATCCCAGATACCTTTGTGCGTGTGTATGTGAACTGAGCAATGGTATTTTGACGACACTGGATAGTCAATATGGCATTTTGCCCTTTTTTCTTTTTGAGGAGTGAGGTTGCTTTACATATTCCTTCTCGGATAAGCGCAGGAGACTTTTTGTGTGTTTGTTATTTAAGAAAATTGGCTGTTATTTACTCTCTTTCCCCTTACCTGCAAATCAGAGGTGCTCTAGCCTGGGAAATGGGGTTTTCATATTCCCACTTCTTTTCTTGGGGGGAAGTAGGGAAGCAGGGGCCCAGGTGTTTGTTCATGTTAACAAATATTTGCCCACATTTCCCCTCAAGGATTATCAAAAGAAGGGATTCACCTCTGAAAAACTCAATCTGAATTTTCCTTTCTGCTTTTACCTTCGTTTTCCCCCTGATACAGAAAAGTGACTAGTTCAGCTTTGGCTGGATGGCTGTGATCAGGGAATTTTGAGTTCAAAAAAGGAGACTAAGCATCTCGTTTTGGACAATAAATAAGGACACACTCCTGAAATTCACATTAATACGTGAAAATAATGAACATTTAAAAAAACCTAAATTTTGTAAGGAAGTTTTATAGCAATTCTTCAAGTTGGGTTTGACTTAGGAACCCATGCACCTTCCACATTGGACCCACCGAACCGCCAAGGTTCACGTAAGATGAAGCAGGGCAGCTGATGGCCGCCAGCGCTGTGGGGACATTTGTGCATTCGCCTCTTCCTGCTGATTTTGGAACAAACATCATTTGTCCCAATAATTTGGATCTTCTAGAGCCTCTTTGAAAGTTCTCTGGGTCATGAATTGAAAACTGTTATGAAAACCTACTAAAATTTCACTCATTTTCATAGCAGATAGCAAACTTGTTCCAATTACTCTGATAACCTAAGGCAAAAGGAATTCTTTTGACCTGAATCTAGCTAATCTCAGTTTTTGTTTCATTTTCCTTTTACAGGCATGAACTGTATATACATGTTATTTACTCAATACGTACAAGGGTTTTATTTCATTTTGTTTGAAGAAATGAAGAGCGTGTGCAGCATTTATTGCTTGTAAATGTCATTCTTTTGCGTAATAGTTAAATTATATATATGATACTCTTTAAAAATGTCAGCTCCTGATGTTCCTATCTAAAATGATGTGGTTATCTTTTGAATTTTTCAGACTCTTACCTTTGGTGATGTAGTTGCTGTTCGCCTCTATGAGAAGGCATAGACACGGTCTTGATCTGGGCCTGGAGACGCCGTACAGTTTCTCTGTGGCTCAGGCCTTGGCACTCTTGCTACTACAGCACAGCTGACCGCGAACTAGAGGGTTACCCTTGGTGTGGAGGTAGACCGTGGCGCTTTAAACACTTGTTTAAAAAACTTGTTCCTTTAAGCAACTAGTGCAATTTGATCTACAAATTTATCGTGTTGTATAGTTTGCATTAAGAATTTAAGTCACACCTTTAAAATAAAAAAAGAACACATTATATCATTTCTATTAGAGTGTAAATCGAATTGGAATAAAAATCTAATCGTACCCCTGAGAGATTTTGTTGTTGTTTTTAATATCACTAATCTGTCTGGGTATTATATATTGGAGTTTTAGATCAAGTTGCCTTTCCATGGCATAAAGGAAGGCCAGAAAAGTTAGCACTTTGTTTAAAATACTAATTTAAAACAATAAGCAGAGGCCTAGGGAAATGTGGATACGCCACGGGTTTGTTTGAGACTCCCACAGAGAGTCGTGATGGTTAAATACATTTGGCTGGGGTGCAAAGAGGAATTGTTGCGGGGGAGTTGGGTTCACAGTGACCTCTTGCTGTTACAAACAGGCAGCCCGAAGCAAAATGATATATAGGAAAATGTCTTCTTAAAGGGTAAGTATAATCAAAATATACAATCGAAATGTCATATAATTCAAATTTTTATTGAAAAGGGAATAGTAAAAGGGAGTGAATTTTATCTTGGATTACAAAGATGTGTTTCCAGACAAGTACAGTGTGCTGGACTAAGTCAGTAAGAATGCTAAAATGGAGTGGGCAGAGTGGGCATGAAGGCATTTACCCTTGGCTTTGTGTGGGAGCTATTGTAACTGAGTTGACCAAAATAAAGAAAGTAAATGTCTGCAACCAGCTGTGCTTGGCATTTGTAAAGTACAAACAAACATTATTTCACATCTCATCCTTTACCAAGTGCTTTTTATACATTTTCTCAAACGCACAATGTAAAGCAGGTGAAGTAGATAATATTCCTACTTTTCCAATGAGGAAACTGAAGATTAGATTTCCACGTCCAAGTTCTCCCGACTAGTGAATATATCAAGAACTGGAAACTTTGAAAAATTCTCCTTTATTTTGTCTCAAAAATTAATATTTTATTTTTTTCTGAAACAAAAATGCAGAATTTTATATTTCATGGTCACACTCTAGAAAAGCTTTTCTCTGTTAGCCTCTGGGGGTGCAGAGTGGGAGAAAGGGTAAATATTCTGCAGGACAAATGCACAATATTAATTTTCAATCAACCCAGGGAGTTCAATAAGTTTCTACAAGTTAATTCAAGGTCCAATTAACTTGCAGATATAAGTATGAGGAAACTTCCTTTAACGTACACGATTTACCACTATGATATTATGACTTGACTGTTGTAGTAAATGAAGAGTAGAAAAATCCAAAGTGCAGCTATGGGATTTAACATTTGAATGTACACTTGTTACTGAATGTCGAGATAAAATTGTCTGGCTCAAGTTGCCATTCCTAAACTAGAGTGTACCTTTGTCTTTTTTAACACAGGACTTTACTGGTGGTAACCTGCAACACACGTTTGAAGAGAAAATGTGACGTATTGGGAGTTGGGGGTAACCATGACACCCGGCCCCACACCCTTAGCTTTGTCTTTGAAAGTGTGAGCATTAAGTGTGAGCATTAAGTGTGAGCATTAAGGTGGCCATTGCTCCAGTCGCTCTGACAGCCTTCACTTCACGGGTGCTGCTCCCGGGAAACTGCTTTCCCTGGTGATTCTAGCCTGTGCTCTGGGAAAAGCACAGATTCTGGCTTATCCTTAACAATACAAGGCCAAGAATGGGGAATTCAGCTTCAGGTCTGTATAATTAGGCCAAATAACATCCTTCTGGCATTTATTTCTGTAACAACTTTCTCTCAGAGTGAAGAATGGAAAGGTTTCTGGGTGGTCTAAATAGAAATGAAGTTACACTGGGCTAAAATATGAAGAGTTTCAGTGATGCACCAAAAGCATTTTTTTTCTGGGAATATAATCAGCGGATATTCTTGCCTCCTAAACGTTTTACAGAGCCCTTGAACGTAATTTTTCTTCAAGCCACATTTTATGTCATGTTGTAACCTGTCAATGTACTAACTTTTCTGGTTTGCCCTTTAAAAAAAAAGTTGACCAAAATGGAAAAATGTTCAAGCCCAAAGACAATTTGACCAAGAGGAGCTGGAAGAATGTATCTTAAGCCAAGATCCCAAATATGGAAACTGGGCTAAAGGCTACACTGCAAAGTCCAACTGTTACAGAACACACACACACAGGGCCAAGGGAGGGTACAATATACTAGTACCCAAAGTACCTCCCACTAGGTTCGATTGTCCGTCGCCATAGGAAAGACGTCTCTCAATGCCAGAAATTTGTGAAAAGGAAAGGGAAAGTTTATTTAAAGCTATACAGACTTAAAGTGACCTAATGTCTTCATTAAAATATCAAAGTCTTTGGATACCCATAGATGCCCACAGTGCTTCCTTCTCCCCCTGCCCTAATATGGGGTACTGTAACTCAGGTAAAGAAGTAGGTGTCCATGATTCAGGTTGTGAGCACCATCAGTTGTATTGCTGTCCAGGCAGGATCTCTAATTACTCCAAAGCCATGTGGCACCTTCTCATGGCCTACTGGCAAGAGTTCTTTCACCCTTTTTCCAGGCAAAGTCTCTCCTGCTTTTCAGGCCACATGGCCAAAGGGGGCACCCCAAAGCCACCTGGTCCTCTTCTACCAAAGCTGAAGGGGGTCCCCACTCTGGCCAAAACTGTACGGTCCTTTTTTTCTTCGCCAAAGCTGTGGGGATCCCCACTCTGGCAAAGCCACGTGGTTCTCCATCCCAAAGGCTGCCGTCTCTGGGTTTAAATCCCCAAGCCAATCTTCCTCGGTACCCCCATTTCCAGCTCCTCTTACAATCAGTTATACCTGCCAGCATTCCTGTATTATTTCAAGTTTACTGAGCTGCCATCATGAGTCGGGGGGGGGTGTGGCCCCATGTCATGGAGCCAGTCTTGTCCAAGCTCTCACGCAGGTGCTGTAACCTGGGGGACCTGCCCCCAATTATATCATGGGGGGAAGTCCCTTTCCATCCCCCCTGGCTCAGAGCATGGCCACAGTTATTTAACATATCTATGCAACCAGTTAAAGGTTATAGATGTTAAATGACCATGCCATGGATTAGCTGCAAAGCTGTTGCTGTACAAAACAGCTCTGCATGTTCCTGCTCCATGTGTCCCTTCCCCCAACTCACACTTGTTGGGGGGAAGGGGTGAGGATATCTTATATGTCTTTCTAATATTTCCTAGACACCTTAAATTCTGGACCCCATTCCAAATCCCTATTTGGGCCCTCCGTCTTGGTTGCACCCTGTATCACAACCACGGAAACTTGACAAGGAGTAAGCAGCAGCTTCTTCCTCTTACTGGTCTCTCTCAGCCAATACATATCCTCATAACAAAATACACCTACACCCAGAACATAGAGACCTACAAATATCTAAGGATGAGATTGTACCCAGAGATATTGAGGCACTGTGCTTCTTACAGAGCAGGAATGATACAGGGTGCAGCCAAGAGGGGGGCCCCAAAAAGGGATTTGGAATGGGGTCCAGAACTCAAGGTGTATAGGGATATCGGAGAGACAAACAAGATGTCCTCACCTCTTCCCCAACAAGTGTGAGTTGGGGGAAGGGACACATGCAGCAGGAACATGCAGGGCTGTTTTGTACAGCCACAGCCTTGCAGCTAATCCCTGGCATGGCCGTTTAACATATCTATAGCCTTCGGAGGGTCACTTGGATATGTTAAATGGCTGTGGCCAGGCTTGGAGCTAGGAAAATGAAGTCACTTCCTCCACCAAGATGTAACTGGGGGGCAGGTCCCCCGAATTACAGTTTCTGCATGGGAGCTTGGAGAAGATTGGCTCCAGGACATGGGGCCATACCTGCCCAGACTCACGATGGCAGTCCAGTAAACTTGTAATAATACAGAAATGCTGGCAAGTGTAACTGATTGGGGGAGGAGTCGGAAATGGGGCTATAAAGGAGGACTGGCGTGGGGATTTAAATGCAGATGTGGCAGCCATTGGAGAGAGAAGCATGCAGTTTTAGCAGAGTGAGGACCCCCTCTTGCCCAGGTGAAAGAGAACCACATGCTTTTGGCCAGAATTGGGACTCCTGAAGCTATGTGGGAGAGAATCACCATGTAGCGTTAGCAGGGAGAGCCATACAGTTTTGGCAGAGTGACCAACCCCCTCTTGCCCAGGTGAAGGAGAACCACGTGGCTTTGCCAGACTGGGGATCCCTGCAGCCAGGTGAAGAAGAAAGCCACACGTTTTTGGTGGAGTGCAGACCCCTGCAGCTTTGGTAGAAGAGGCCCATGTAGCTATGGGGTGCTCCCTTTGGCCGTGTGACCTGGGAAATAGGAGAGACTTTACCTGGAAAAATGGGTTAAAAGAACTCTTGCCAGTGAACTATGAAAAGGTGCCATATGACTTTGGATTAATTAGGGATCCTGCCTGGACCATGACACAACTGACGGTACCAGTGGTCTGGAAAAATGGAAGTGTGCTCTTTTCCTGACTTACAGTACCTGGAGTTAGGAAAGGGGGGTGAAGGGAGCTGTGTGTGTGTGTGTGTGTGTGTGTGTGTGCGCACGCACGCATGGGTGGATATCCTAAAGGACTTTGATATTTTAATGATATTTTATATTTGGTCTGTATAGCATTAAATAAACATTCCTTTCCTTTTCACAAATCTCTGGCATTGAGAGATGCCTTTCCAATTGGCGACGGACGATCGATCGGGCCCAGTAAGTGGTCCAGACAATATTAGTATACCATCCTCTGGAGTCCAGTCCCCGGTGTATCTGTTCGGTAACAGTTTTTGGTGTTCGTGGGTGGGACAAATATTGCCCCCCTGGACCTCTGTTCTGTAACAGGTATAAAGAAAAGCAAAAGAAAATAGAGTAGAAGGGAGAATGGTATTTCTACTCATTCATTTCAATACATTGTCCTTTCTCAAGTATTTCTTGGGTTTCAAAATGTGTAAGCTGTACTTTACACTTTCTTAAGAACTATTTCACAATCGATTTATCCGCGACTTATGGAAAAATGAAAATTTCCATTTTTCAATTTAAAAAAAAAATCCTTTTCCTGTCTTTCAGAATGTTTAGACTAGACCCGCTAAGTTGTTCGGCCGTCCTTAAAGTTGTTTGCTCTCGTCCGTTTCCCGTTACTTCCCTGGTCCACTTTCTTCCATACTCTTACACTTATGGATTGAGAAACTCCAAGTATTACCAAGTAAGGTCTTTCTGCCCAGCGTACCTAGAAACCAATCTTACGGCACCGGCTTTTGAGAAAAGGCTTTATTGTGAGGTTGGCCAGGAAGGAGATGGGAGGCAAGGCTCAAATCTGTGTCCTAGACCCAGGGTTCAGTGCAGGAGAGTTTTAAGGGATCAGGGGGAAGAGGCTGGTATGTGGAAGTGCTGGTTGGGCAGGTTTCAGTAGGGGGCGGTTTGAAATTGGACCATTCATGGTAAGATACAATAAGGGGCTCCAGCCCTGGATCTTTCTGGACAATGCACCCTTTGCTTATAAAGGGGTTCTGGTGTAGCTAGTTCTGGTCCTACCCTGGTCCTTTGGTTTCAGGGACGGATGTGGGGGGGTTAAAGGGGAAACTTTGTTTCTGGGTACAACTGGAGGTCAAACTTCTTTTCACTGTACATGCTTAAGTTTTGGCATGACTTGCAGGTTTGGTCTGTCCTCTGAAAAGCAACTCAGTATCTTGTTAGAAACAGGGTAGGGCCAGTTTGAGCTGGTTCTATGGTTATATGAAGTAGCATTTTGTCCACCATTGGAAAGCACTTGAGTTCTCAAAAGGCTTTTGAATCATCCTAAAGCCTAGGCAGGACTGGAGCTGAGCTGGCAGGACGTGAAGCAGAAAATGGAAGAGACTTGATTTTATTTTATCACACAGGATACAAAATAAAGTCTTCTCAGATGGGAAACTGATATACTTTACAAATCTTTTATAAGGTTAGTTATTCTGGAGGGTATTTTCTTCTCCAAAGGGACTGCATACCCTACTAATTTAAACTAGATGCTTCTTTATCTGAAAGGGGTCAGCATCCTCGTAAGTGGTATTGGAAGGAACATGAACCGAGATAGTTTGGGAATTTTGGCTCTTTTGTTAGACTATTGTTAAAAAACAAACTTCAACTGAGTAAACTTCAAGACCTGCTTAGCTGTATTAAATAATCCATAAATTAAACAGCATCCCGCCCAGCTGCTAGAAAGGCTCCAGGGGGTTGTACAAAACAGAAGGTACTTATAGGAATAAGGTTGGGGAAATGGATTAGTAACAAAAGAAAAGAAAGGACTATTTTGGCTCATGGGTCTTTTCTTTGGGGGAAGAGAATGGGAAGAGTTTTTTTCATGCAGATTTCCTCTTCTTTCTAAGGGGGATGGAGAAGGCCCAGGTGACAGATGACCTGACTGGTGCTCCAGCAGAAAACTCCAGACCAGTTAAGGTTGTTTCTTGGAGGTTGAAACTGCAATTAGGTCAGATGTTAAATGTAGGTTTGGTATTTAGCATGAGTCATGCTGTTGGGGGAAAGCCCCAAAGTCTAAATTCAGGGTTGATTCTAAAGAGCTGACATGAAGCCTTATTCAAATTCATAAGAGTTTTAATAGGAGCAACTTACTAGGGTAAAGTGGTTGCTTCCAGTGTGCCTGGAAGAATCCAAACCCCTCCCAGGACAGAATTCCTTTTCATAGGAGTGAGGTGGGTAGCCAGGTACACCAACCAGAGCAATGCATTCTTGATTTAAAAACAGGCAGTTATCACACTCTGTACATTCACTGAGCTCCTTCCTGGGGGCACAATATTTATTTCTGGGTGGCATTCTAGTTTTCTGAGTAGTCAGCCAAGCCTGAGGCTACAGAGAGTTAATCAGAAGGTCCAACATTGCCCAGATGCCTCCGCTGCTGGAGCCATATTGCATCTAAAGTGAGCTCCCCGAAAGATGTCATTTTGGGTCTGTGATTCTCTTCTAAACAGTATCTTCAAAAATTCCGTGGAAGAGTAAAATAAACCAGCTCTATGATTTTCATGCATCCCTGGAATGCATAAAACATGGTTCTGAGACATTGTTCTAATTCAGTTGTTAAAAACAAACTGTTAAACAGAAAAACCATAGGCCCCAAATGGCTTCACTTGTGCTAAATCTCATGATACCAAACCTAGATTTAGTACCTGACCCACTGCTGTTTCAGTCTCTCCCAGAAATACAATCTTAATGAACCAGTCTGAATTTTCTCTGTATACACCAATGAGGTAATTCAACAACTTTCAACTGATGTACTGCAAGGGGCACACTGCTATGCATGGGAAGTTTTAGAACAGGCAACACCTGACTACTTAGTCAGGGGCACTGACCTGTTTCCCCTTAGATTGTCAAATGAAAATGTGACAACCACCAACACACCAAGAGCCATCTGGTGTGAATGAATCCGAATTATACCTAATTTTTTGTCAGATAGGCAGAGATATATTTTTTGGTGTGCTGCAGCATTTTAGTCATTAGTTTATGTGTGCCATGAGAAGACAAAGTTTAAAAATGGAAGATTGTTTACGTGGGCTTTCTCTGCCTCACTCCGCATAGAAAGAAGAGGCAATCCCATTGCTGCCCCACCACCACAGAATTGTTGCTCTAAAAATACATTTTTATTTTCTTCTGTTAATAGTTCCCTTGTCCTGAAACTGAAGGGAAACAAAACAAAACAAAACCCAAAACTGGCGTTCATGCTGCTTGTCACATACCAAACCCAATAAGCAGAGACAGGGATGAATCTTTATGGGCACTTTATTCAGATGGCTGGCAATCTGAGAAGATTGGCAGGTTCATACCCAAGCGACCTTCTTAAATTCCATTTTAAAATGACCTCTTTTATAAGGAGAACAAAGTGTAAGCAGGGGGTTCGGAATTCAGGGAAAAGTTAATTGGATTTAAAAAAGCCCAGCAGTATCTGGCCCTGGGGCCCTAGGCGGTGGTCATCTCACCTGGAGCACAGTGGCTCAGATAGTGTCTTGAATGGCTTGCAGTCCTCCAGCCGCGTGAAGGTGAAGCCATTTGTGGTCTCCTGGAGTCAGGGTGGGTCATACCTTTAGTTCCCGGAACAATAGCTTTTACTCGCATTGATTACTAAGCTTATTAGCCACTATTTAAACTAAAATTGTCCAACTCTGGAGTCCCCTACCAGTCCCACCCTTCTTCCCATAAAAACCTTTCTTTCATCTTCCCTCCGAAGCCCTTATAGCTAGAAGGGACGCTGCCTAATTTACGGATTACTTAATAAAGCCAAATTGCTTTACAAGTTTACTTGGTTGAATTTTGTTTTTTTAAACAAATAAGACCCCAAAACCCAGTGTATTGAGAAGTGGTTTTGAAACATCAACATCATTTTAGCAGCACCTTGAAGGCTTGTAAAAGCTTACAGGATTGGGCCCCAACCCGAGATTGATTCAGTTGTCCTGGAGTCTCTCATTTGTAACTAGAATTCCCCTGTAGTGCCCACGATGCCAGTTCAGATACCACAGTCAGAGAGGCACTCTGCTAACCTCCTCCAAATCAGGGTACTTCAAGGTTCTCTGTGTCACTTCCGTGGAGAAGGCCCTCCAGTTTAGGGCCAGGTGGCATTTAGCAAAGAGGGACCGCCTGGGGCCAGCCCAAACACATTCCTTCCTAGGAGAATCATAACGCTAAGAAGCAAAAAAGGCAAGTAAGTAATCATTAGACAGCTGCTGAAGGCCAGGCTACCCGAGTTGCTGCATTCTGCCCTCGCACGTGACCGTTGGGCGTCTACACCCTCCCGCCTTGTGCCTCCTCCCCCGCCCCAGGGCCTGACAGTCCGAGTGGGGCCGCAGGACAGCTCCAGTCTCCCCGGGCTGTGGCCTCGGCCCGCGATGGCGCTGCTGGACGCGCTCTTCTGCTGCCTGTTGGTGGCATGGCAGGGTCGCCCCGGCCTCGGACTGCCCCTGGCGCCCGCCCGCGGCCAGAGTCCCGCTCCGGCGGCGGGTGAGTCACCTGTGACCCTCTCCCTCCCCCGAGCTGCCTGGGAGCGCTGGGGCGGAAACGGCCGCGCAAAGTCTGGAAAAGTGCTCGGGACGGGCAGAGCCACTCGCCGAGCGCGGGGAGCGTGAGGGCGAGGGTGACAGAAGGGCCAGAGCGCCAAGTCCACCGCCGCGGGGAGAGGGGACAGATCCGGACTCCAGCGCGAGAGGTGCCCGCGCCGGTGGGGGCGTTCCGAGCGCGCGCGCGGCAGTGGTTTCCTTTGTGTCTCCGGGAGTTTTGCTCCCGGAGGAAAGGAAGGAAAAGCTGCACGCCTGCAGGGAAGAAACTTGGGAGTTGGATGTCTCCCACAGTCTTCAATCAGCTCAGAGCTGAGGGGGCGCTGGGGGCTTCCCGCCACACCGCGGGGGTGTAAATGTCACTGGGACTTTTGTATCGTCTGTCCTGCTTCCTGAGTTTGGTGGCCTTTTCTTCCCCCAGGTAGAGTACGTCACAGCCCGGGCGCTACCCACCCCTTAGTCCACCTTAGAACCGTTGGGGGCCTGCTTCTCACTTATCTGGAAGCTAGGCTCCCTGCCGACGACCTATTTCATTGGTTCTCAAAACTTAACACAGTGCCTGTTCCAGTGGTGGTTCTCCAAGTGTGGTCTGGACCAGCAGCATGGGCATCACGTAAACTTGTTAGAAATGCAGGTTTTCAACTCCAACCCTGGCCTGTTGGATCCAAAACTGCGAGAATCAGGGCCCAACAATCCGTTTAATAAACTCCAGGTGATTCCAATAGGCGCTGGAGTTTGAGAACCACTGGTCCAGAAAACATAAATGTATGAGAGATTTTACAATGCCACCTTGAGCCTTCAGTTTCAAGGATCAAGGTACCCACACTTCCCAAATCCCCTTTAAAATAATTGCTCTGTTATTTGGAGGGGGAAAATTAGAAAGGTGGAGTTCTGTCCTATGTTTTGGACATAGCTGTCTCTGAAACTCAACACAGTGCTGAGTCCCAAAACCTCTCTGTAGCTCTCCCTCTCTCATGTGATTTTGGAAATGCTCTTCCAGAAATGTCCCCTCTTGAGACTCAAGTTCTTATGACTCAGCTGTCAGGCAGCTGAAAACAAGAAATGTAAATCAGGTTTCCCAACCATCAGTCATAACAAGAAATTGTTCCAAAACACTTACGTGTGCTGGCTCTGCTTGTCTTAGTTAGGTGGCTGTTTACAGTTTGAATATAAAATGTCCCTGATTGCAAGACATCAAACAATGGCAAGTTCACCATTTGTTTTTTAAAAATCTGATTGCTGAAGGCCTCAATGACAATGTGCCAGGGTCTAGTGACTCTCCACTCACACTTCTGTGTTTAGTTAGGAGAGCGACAAGGTTGAATCACCTAAGGAAGAAGAAGGGAAAGGGTTAACTACAAAGAGCAGCTTGCATGTTGACTCAGCAGTTTCCTACTGGATACGTTGTTTTACTTTTGTGCTTGATGTAATCTTCCCTCTCCTCCAACCCCAAATGCTTGGATTTCCTTACAGTACCCACCAGGACTGGCCTCTGCTCACTTGCTTGTGTGTGTGCATGCCTGTGCAAATTCCCAGTGTCAGTTTCCTGTCCTGTAAAGTTTTGGTGGTCAGAGGACAAAAACCCAGGGAAGCTTCACCAGTGTGTTTAGCCGCAACTCTTTAGCTTTATTTAGAAGGTCAGGACCTGCTGGACTATTTGGTAGAAACTGACATAAACAAATAAACGAAAAGCACCTATTTGAAACATCCGTATGTCCAGGCATCTGAATGATGGTTTCCTAGGCTCATTGGGATAAATTTAAACATTTTAAGCTTAAAATGAAATAAAATAAGCTTTTTTGGTATAATCTTGAGCACTTAGATAGCTATTGTGACAACACATATATACACATACATTTGTGGAAATCTTTTTAATGATTATCTGCACAATAAGAAAGTAATTGTGGTATAGTGAAAAGAACTTTGGATTGTTAACTTTTGGAGTGAAGAGATTCTGGATTGAAGTGTGGGCTCTGTCACAGGCCTGCTCTGGGGTCTTGGACACAAACACACAGACAGAGCATTTTGTATACAATTTTATTTAGAGGTGTGAGGTGTGGCCTCTGGAAGTTCATCATTCATGAATTCCAGGTTAAGGGCCTGTCAGAGCTCCATTCTTGGCTGCTATTTAAAGCCATCCTTCAGAGCGTCTGAGTAATTACCCCTCACTTATCTGTCTGGCGATACAATGTGTGATACAATGTAGTGGTAAGAACACTGTTCTGCTAGTCTGGTTCCAAAATTGCTTTCGTTGCTGAGTCACCATGTGATCTTGAGGAAATCCCGGAACCTGCCTTTGACTAATTAAAGAATGTTCATGGAGGGTCTACTATAGGTCAGACATATTCTAGATGTGAGGGATATATAAATCTAGGTACAAAATTGTATCAGAGGGATGCGTCCTTAATGTGTTTGTAGTTTTGCTTTACAAAAACTTAGTCTATTTATAATCTCATGTTCCTTAATCATCACAGTGTCTACTGTAGGTGTTGTCAGTGTCTATTTTCCATGAGGGGAATGAGAGAAGGGTATTGGAAAGTGAGCACACAGAGAGAGGCAGCGCGTACAGTGGTTAAGAGCAAAGTGGCCTCTGGAGTCAGGTGTCCTTAATCCCTGTCTTGGCTCTTGTGTGTGTGATATATGTGATTGGGGCTTGCTCTCTGTATGTTGCAGTTCTTTATATATAAAATGGACATAGTGATGAATTTATGCAAGTAAGGCATAAAAAACAGTACTAAATGTATAGTAAATACTCAATAACATTTTAATTATTCCTTGGAAATGAGGAAGTTTAATCTCAAATTCAGGCTTAGGGTTATTAGATAATAGTAGGACAACTAATGCTGACCTTACTTGATGCCAGGCACCTTCTAAGAGCTTTATTTCTCCTAAGCCACTGAATCCTCATATAGTAGGGTTACTGTAGGGTTGTTGCAGGATTTCAACTACTAGATTAGTAAATTGAGCTTGGGTTCAAAGTCAGGTGGTCTGACTGTGGAGTCTGCACTTTTAACCACAGCACTATGCTGTTCTGTGTACAGTTTATTATACCTTAACGTTTTACTAATAATGCATGTTTACACCAAAATGAGATGCACTACATATTTGTATGTCAAGGAAGGACAGCCTCCAGGATGATTCTGAGCTATTTGCCAACTCCAGTGTGTGTGTCGGATAAAGATGTCTAAGCTGAAAATAAAAGTTGGAGCATTTTCTGTATTATAGAATAAAATAAATCACTCTTAGCAAATGCTTTGAAATGAAGATTGAACACCAAGTACTTGACCATAAAGACTATTTTCTGTCTACTTCTGGATCTTTTGTTTACCACTTCTTAGTGGTGAACTTAAACGTGTTGCAAAATCACAGCAATGTTGTGAAGAAACAACCCAAATCTAACTTACCTTCTCTATCTTAACAAATGAACAGTTTTCAATACTTTACTTTATTATCTCAGCTTTGGATTTTATTCTAGTGTTTGCTTACAAACATAATTAGCTTTTTTCGTCTTTGTGTAGATAAAAGTTTGCATTCTACTTGTTAGTCCCATGCTTCTGGTGTACAAATATATAATAGAAGATATTCTTCTATTAAAAAACTTTCAAGAACTGCTGGTATGTATAGTTTTAGGCTTAAAACTAGTCTTAAAGTTTTTTTCTCCTCCATCAATGTTGAGAGGCAAGGTTTTAAACAACATAGGAGGTTTAGTTTCTGGTTCTGCAATCTATTCGCTGTGTAACCTTAACAAACCACATCATATTTCTACATCAACTTTTCTATGAGAAGCAGGTAAATAAATTATAAAATCTTAAATTCTGGAAGGAAGCAAACATGCTATTAAAACACAATATAATATTATTATTGACCTCCCAGAAGAACATCTTCATGTATTTCATTAGGCAACTTGTGTTTGTTATAGAGTCTTGTTAGGCGGTCATGCTGTCTCAGAGTTCCTCATTTCTGACACACTGAAGTAGTACATTCTAGTACATTCTTCCTTGGAATTCTCATCTTCTCATAGGGAAGGCTTGTATTAAGCCCCAGGTCCTCTAGCAATATAAATTACTAAGGCTTTCTTCCACCACAGTGAAGTGCAACTATCTGTCATCCTCCTGTAAATATTTGTGTAGGAACACCAAACAAAGAAGTAGATTTAATACCATTTTCTGTTCTCATCAACAGGACAGTTTTGGCATGTGACTGACTTGCACTTGGACCCTACTTACCACATCACAGATGACCGCACCAAAGTGTGTGCTTCATCCAAAGGCACAAATGCCTCCAATCCTGGCCCTTTCGGAGATGTGATGTGTGATTCTCCATATCACCTTATTTTGTCAGCATTTGATTTTATAAAAAACTCAGGACAAGAAGTATCTTTCATGATATGGACAGGGTAAGTTATTATGTAAGTACCATGAGTTACTCAGTATTTATCTATAGTGTCTTTTTTTAAAAAAAGATTTTATTTATTTATTTATCTTTAGAGGGGAAGGAGAGGGAGAGAAACATCGATGTATGGTTGCCTTTCGTGCGTCCCCTGCTGGGAGTTGGCCTGCAAGGAACCTGCCTGCAACCCAGGCAATGTGCCCTGACTGGGAATCGAACCGCGATCATCTGGTTCGCAGGCCCGTGCTCAATCCACTGAGCTACACCAGCCAGGGCTATAGTGTCTTAAGCTTCATTAAAATGATGAATTCCATAAGTTAATTATGTTTTAAAAATCATTTGCGTTTAAAAAATGCTAGATCAAATTAATCAACATCATTAGAGATAAGAAAAATTTTAGAATTTTGGTATTTCTTCTAGAATACATGCTCTAGAAAAACCTAACATAAATAGATTTATGTTAACTAAGACATGAATCCATAAAGAGCAGACTTGCATCGGTGTCTTGAAACATTTATTAATGTGATAGAAGTCTTGATGTAATAATAAGAACAAGTGCAACAGTGTAGTTAAACTGTGATAGCAATTTCATAAACAGCATCCTTTGATAGTATAATTAAATAATTTCATCCATTATGATAGAGTGAAGAGGCATATATTTTCTATACCCAAAAGAGTGACTATGACACTATTTCCATTAATTTATACATTGTAACTAATTTAATCTTTACATTAAATATTACTATCCCCATTTTACAGATGAGTAAATGAAGGCATCTAAGTAACTCATCCAAATATACACAGCCAGCTGTGTGAACTTCTAACTGTGTCACAGAGCTGGAATTTGAATCCGGGCATTTTGACTCTGGGATCTGTGCTTTTAATTTTCCAAAAATTTTATCTCGTGTAAATATGCAGTCAGGTGGTAAAATAGAATGAGATGTCTAGTTTATCTTTTTTAATTACACAAATTTTTAAAATAAGATTCTTTGTGGGGGATAGGTAAATGAAGAACAGTTTATTGCTTTGTGGTGGAGGTCTGCAATGACAGTGCCTGGAAACGCATCACACGTCAGTCTGGTGACTTTTAGTAGAAACTGATTTTGTTCTCTATGATTCTTTCTCATTTTCAGGGATAGCCCACCTCATGTTCCGGTCCATGAACTCTCAACAGACACGGTCATAACCGTGATTGCTAATATGACGACCACTGTCCAGAGTCTCTTCCCGGACCTCCAGGTTTTCCCTGCACTGGGTAATCATGATTATTGGCCACAGGTAAATTTGACCTCACCTTCCAAAAGTGCTTAAATGATTTTTTCCCATCAGTCATGTCAAAATTATGACAGTAACTAGCTGCTATAAGGTGTGGGAGTGGGGCCCATCGAGGCAGAGTGTGTTCTTAATGCCAGCCATCCAGGAAGGCAAGACTGGTGTTTTGAGGATGTTAAAGGGACTCTTAATAAGTCACAAAATGTTATATCCAGAGTGAGTTTTGGGAGCACATGACCTAATTTGTGGACTATTAATTTTTGTTTTCCTTTGTAATCTTTCTTAATTTCTCCTTTCTTTTGAGTAATTTTGTTATTTGTTTGCATTTCCATGATAAAGCTAGCAAGATAAGTTGATGTTGACAAATGTTCACATTTTTCAGAATTGCAATGAGGCATACAAAGCTCTCCACACCCTGATCTAAGATAGATTGTGATTGAAAACTTTAAAAACATAGCAACTATCATAAGAACAAAAAGAGGGAGGTTCACGTTCAAGTCAAATTTATTTATTGAGTAATTGAGATGTGATACAAGGCAGAGACTGTGTTCAGAATATTAAATGCCTGAAACAGCCTGAGCTTCAACTTTTCAGAGCAGCTGCTTGTTAAGCAACCTGTGCATAAGAACTGGAGACCAGCCTTAGTTTCAGGTCTTGTCATAGTAGTGTAGAATCTTAGGTTTGTGCAGATTCAAGAAATCTTAAAGATTATTTTTTAATTCAGAGGTTGGCAAACTACAGGCAATTGTCCAAATGGGCTGCCACTTGTTTTTGTAAATAAAGTCTTAATGAAACACAGCTATCGCTGTTCTGTATTGTCTATAGCTTCTTTTGCACCAATGGCAGAGTAGAATAGTTGTGACAGAGACTATATTGCTCACAAGCCTAAACTATTTGTTAATTTGCTCTTTGTAGAAGTTTGCTGACTGTGGTCTAGATCTACTCTTCATTTTGTAGATGAGAAAACTGAGGCCTAGAAGTGTTAAGTTGCTTGTTCAGGTGCTCACTGTTACTCATGGGCAGAGCCCACACCCTGGATCTTTTGTGTGCAATTAGACCAACATCCTTTTACGCATCCCTTGCTCTTGCCAGACTGATATACTCACATCTCATACATGATGTTTACTTTCATGCCTCTCTTTGTCTGTATGTTTCTTTTGCTTAGAATATCTTTTCCATCTCACATCAAAAGGATGCATCATGAGAGTTTTCATTGTATTAGTTAATCTAAACTGAGTACAGTGATTTTGAAAAGTTGTGCTTTCGGATGACCTTAAGTTTCAAGTGATTTCTTGGCATTGGCCTCAGTCTTAGATGAACAGTACATGAGTCTTTTTGCGTTGGCCTTTCAACCAGTGGTCAACCGCTGTTACCACTGAGAAGTTAGACCACACAGTGCAGAGGCTTGGGGAATGAACCATCTCCAGGAGCCAGTGGTTGTACACACGTTGCTTTTATGTGCTTTAGGTGACAGACTGGTACAGTGGAAAAGTGGGATTTAGAGTCACGTCTACTAGAATTTAAATCCTTATCCCACCTTGCTTATAACAGCATGACCAACTTGGGTATTTCACTTAATGTCCCTGATCCATAGGTCATTCATTTCTAAATGAGAGTAATAATGCCATCCTTGCAAAGTTTTTGTGAGAATTCGTTACACTGTATGAAAAGGGCGTAGCTTCCTACCTGGCACAGAGCAAGCCCTCGGTAAGTGGAGTAGTGGTGGTTATGGTATTAAGCTGTGGCATATGATACATTTTCTCTAACTCCTTTGAGGAATTTTTTCTCTTTACTTTTATCTCTGTCTTCTTTTTATGAAATCATAATATCACATCTTACAATAATTCAAAAATGTTGCTATTATCCAACTTCTATACTATACCTTATTGTAGGAGCAACTAAAGTAAATTGCACAGCCTGTGTACCTTAATTTATTTTACTATTTTTCTACCTTAGGACTTTATGTCTGAAAATCTTTCTATTATTCTATGCCCGTCCTTCCCACATGTTATTGTCAATAGCGTGGTGACAACAGTATTTGTCAACATAGCACCGCATGTTATAGCACCTTCCACTCCACATACTATTTCACGAATGTTAAATATAAGATGAAAGGCCCACAACAATTTTACTGGAGATTGATACCGGAGGTTGAATTCTTGTGAATGTTAGTGACAAATAGAGATGAAAAGTGTAATTTCCATTAAAACCCCATAAATTTGTACGTAAACAGCTACATAAGCATGTGTACACAGATGCATGCCTCCACGCATTCCATCAGAAGCTGATATTAGTATGGGCAGCCCAGGGATTCCTTCCAGTTGCCTCCCAGAATGTAGATTGAGCCAGGGTCCTCATTTACCCCTAAACTGGTAAGGCTAGGGCCATGAAACTTTTGGGTGGGTCCCACTGTATACTTCATTTCTTGGCAGTGGTCATGTCATAGCCTAAAAGGACTGAGATGGCAATGTGGTGAAATAGATACTTAGACATAAGTGCGATGGTGCCAAGACCTGGGATTTAGACCCAGCTCTGCAACTGACCAGTTCTCCCTGGTCAAATCACCTAACTTCTGTGGTGCTGATATTTCACATATTTAAAATAGAGAGAAAAGTGTAGAGTGAGACAGATATATGTATATATATCTGAGACTCCTCATGACCATATCAGTATGTTAGCTTCCATCTCAAAGTAAAGAAATGGCTAAAACTGTAGGTTTTTTGGTGGTGGCGATGATGGTGATGATGATAACCAATTTTTAATCAGAATGTAGGTTGGCCTAAGCCATTGTGTAATTTTCAGATACATGGCTCTAATCTCTAACAGAAGCTGAATATGCTGTGGATAATTAGTTTGTTAAAACAAGCCATTTGGTTATTACTTACTCTGAATGTATTTATACTTTCATCATGCATTAGGCCTGTGCATTAAGAACTCATGTGACTTGGGTCATCTTGAAATATACCTAAGCATTTTAATTAATGCTGACAGGGACACCCCTTTAAGAAACAGGTCTCTATCACTGATACACAGAAGGAAATGATGATAGTGAATACAAAGGCATCAGTTTTTTATTGTCATTCTTTAAGTTGGAGCAATTATCCAATTTTGCAAATGATTTCTAGGTTTTTATTTAGTTTCTACTTTCTTAAAGTTTTGTTTTTTATTTCCCTAGAACTTACATCACCATACTTTATTGTAATATGACAAAATAGAATGATAAAATATACTTTACGATACTAAAATAAATGCTTTGTACTTCTAGTATACTATCGAAAGTCAAAACATGCTGATAAAATTTAGGTTGACATAAGACACTTCTTCAAGTCAAATTTTTGTTGTTATAAACCTTTAAGAAGTTAAGTAGCTTTATACTAGTATTAACATGTCAGAGGACTTAATCTAATTTTCTCCATTCCTTCCACATGCTATACTAGACCCTGCATTTGGTCAGGCCGAAAGCTGCCTCTGTGTCTCTTTAAGGAGCTCATTTTCACATCCGTTTTGTGCCCTGGTCTCACTAAAACGAGTTCTCTTCTCTGTAGGTATATATAGCACTGTCTTTGTGTCAATCATTGTTTTTGCCTTTTTAAGAAAATATAGACAATATACAACATTATATGATTTTCGGGGATATAACAGTGATTTGACATTTCTGTACCTAACGAATTGGTCACTGTGATAAGTCTCGTAACCATCTGACACTGTATGAGACTATCGTGATATTGTTGGTGGTGTTCCCTACGCCGTTCTTCCCATCTCTGTGAACCCACTGATTTTGTCATGGGGACTTTGTACCTCTTGTTCCCTTTCACCTCTTCTGTCCTTTCTCTCTGGCCATCCTCCGTTTGTTCTCTGTGCCTGGGAGTCTGTTTCCGTATTGTTTTGTTCATTTGTTTTTTGTTTTGTTTTTTTAAGTTCTGCATATAGTGAAGTCATTAGGGATTTGCTCTCCTCTGTTTGATCCCTTTTTCTCTCAACTTGACGAATGATTAGTCAAGGCCCGGTTCCAATGCTGTATTCTCTCTTCACACCGACTCTTCAGACCAGGCTTGATTATTCTTGCTGCTGTACCCCCAGAATCTCTGCATTGGCACCTAGTGCACTGTGTTACAGGTGACTGACGGTAGTTTGTCCCTGTCTCCCCAACGCAGTTATAAATTCCTCGAGGATTAAGTCTAACCAGAGAGGTGTTCATCTTTTCATTGTCAGATGTGTAACTTAGTGGTAAGCACTCAAGCAAGGTTTAATTTAGAATTTCATTGGTGCATTGTTTTGTCTGTGGCCAGGATCAGCTTCCTTCATTCACCAGCAAGGTGTACAACGCAGTAGCAAACCTCTGGAAACCGTGGCTAGATGAGGAAGCCATTCAGACTTTAAGGAAAGGTAAGGGAGAGATCTACTCCTCTCTGTTTTGCTTCTATTTTTGTTCACATTGTTTAGACTTAGATCCTTATTGTTTGTTTGAATGTGCCCATCCTGGAGAAGCCTCTGTACCCAGGTTTTCTGGAGGCTGCGAGTCATGTTTGAAAGCTGAGGAGAGAGAGGCATGGACCGTGAGTTGGCCCGGGACAAAGAGAGCAAGGCCATCTCAGTGGCTAGTTTTGACAGCAGATTCTGGGGTGTTCTGTCACTACTGGGTTGCTGGTGTCAGTGGGGTTGTGCCTCTAAGCCTCCTCCGTACAGAGATTGTAGCAGCCCTGGCTTGCCTGCCATTTCTTCAGTCGTCTCTGGCAAGACCCGTGTGTGTTCTCACTCTTTGGATTTTGTATTTCACAATAATTCTCACCTTTACTTCCCCAATTGTACAAAATAGAAGTTTATATAATACTTTTTCTTTTACAAAATTCAGTACCTCATTGCTTAGTGTCAATATATTTAACCTTATTTTCATCTGAACATTGGAACCCACTCTTGCTAGCTCTGTGTGTGGAAGGGCCAGCGCTGCACCTGGCACAGGGCAGGTTTTCAGCAAGTGTTTGTGAAACCTGATTTTTGGCTAATGGCTGCCTATGTGTGTACGAAGGAAACAATGAGAAGTGACCATGACCGTCCTGACTGGCTTGTAAACTTTAATTAAGAATTTGCTTTCACAGTGACTGCATATCTGTGTGTGTTTTTCTAAAATGTGTTTAAATTTGTTTTTATAGGTGGCTTTTATTCACAGAAAGTTTCAACTAATCTCAACCTTAGGATCATCAGTCTAAACACAAACTTGTACTATGGCCCAGATATTGTGACCTTGAATAGGAGTGACCCAGCAAATCAGTTTGAATGGCTAGAAAATACACTGAATACCTCTCAGCAAAATAAGGAGAAGGTAGATTTCATAGACCAAAATCACCAGGGGATAAACAGAGGGCTAAATTTCTGAATTTATTAAACTTGAGGGTGAGGGTCAGATATTAATAAATGTGTTATAATTTGAAGATATTTTCATATGAAACACATTATGATTTATTTCTGTTGTTATTTTATTTTGTTTGTTTTTAATGTTTTGAGGATTAATTGACATCAGTGGCTATAAAAAAAGGTTGATATTGAAAAAATTGTAACCTATGTCCCAGTTACATATCATCAACAGTGTATTTTAAATGAGGCAAGTGCAAATGTAGTGAGATTAGTATGTTTCTAATTTTATCTTGATAATAAACGGGAGGGATGGTATACTTGCTTTCCAAATTTTAATCAATATAGTATTAATCTTGAGTATCTAAAAGTCATTTTGTCATAACAAATGTGATGACAAATGTGCAAAAAAGATCTTTTGCTGTCCTCCCGTGCTTCTGCCCCCAGGTGTACATCATAGCGCACGTCCCGGTGGGGTACCTGCCCTACGCCACAGGCACTACGGCCATGAGAGCGTGCTACAATGAGAAACTGGTAGACATTTTCAGAAGATACAGCAATATCATTGCAGGACAATTTTATGGACACACTCACAGAGACAGCATTATGGTTCTTTCAGATAAAAAAGGTAGGTAATATGACATTTTGTTTGTGTCTCCCCGATTAAAGATGCTAGAGCATAGCAGCAGATCTCTGGTAATTTTAAATTAAATGTTCCATTAAATCGACCTGCCAGCACCAGATCGTACTTAGTCACCATCCGTAATGGAATGGTGAGTGGTCAAACCAGAGTAGGGCCTGGAGTCGGGTTTTTCCCGTGCGCCCCACAGGGCCGCTGATATTCGATTGCCAACACCGCAACACAAAAATCCCCTGAAACCCTCAGCTCACTCAAATTTTCTTTTGCACCGTCACATTTAGAGAATTATTGCTGTTTGATGTTTACCTGCTAAACTCAAGTCGTTTTTGAGATGACTTATTTTAGTTCCCCTAATTTAAAAACCAACGCATAAGGTTTACTGTTGATTTAAAGGAAAACATAATGAGTTCTTACTTTTAAGTGCTTATAGACATTGTCATCTACTCATCATTAAAAGAAAAAAATAGAAGAAACTCCAGCATCAGACAAAACAATCATGTATTTTTAAAAATGATTCCTGCATGAGGACAGAAACCTGAGTTAACAGGAGTTCTGACTTTGCAGCAGCCAGCCGAGAGAAAAAGCAATACATTTTTTTTTCTTTTCAGTAATTGGGTAACATTTTTGAAATGCTGTACCTCTTACATCTAGAATGAGTGAACTTGGTAAAAATGATCATTTTTCAGAACTTGATAGCTTTGTTACTCGGAAAGAAATTTAGTTCTACAATATGTATAAAATATGGTGGCACTGTAATCAAATTTTTATTATGTAATGATTGGAATATCATCTGAGGCAGAGGTATGGCGCAAACTAGTTCTGGGTTTTTATTGTGTGTACTTTTGTAAGAACTTGTTTTTTTTTATCATAAAAATCAGCAGAGAGAATGATTTTTAAAAAACGTGTACCATCTTTATATTTAATATCTATCAAGATTTTGCCACATTTGTTTACCTATCCATTTTTTAGTTTTTTTTTTCCTGAAGTATCTGAACGTGAATCTTAAGGTCAGATGTTTCAGCCCTCCATGGTTCTGTCTGCATGGTTAAATACATGAGTAACTTACATAGTCTTTATATCATTAACTTATGGAACAAAATCAGTGATAAGTCTTTGCTCTCATGTAATACTAATCTATAATAAAAATGTCCCTAATTTCTCAAAAGTGCTTTTTTATAGTTGTTTCAGGTCAGGATCCATTAAGGAACATATATCATTGGCGGTTATGTCTGTTAATCTCTTAATCTGGAACTTGTTCATATTTTTAATAAGAAACTCAACTTGTAAAAAACTATTTTTATGTGCACATGTTTTGTCCAGGAAATCCAATAAATTCTGTGTTTGTGGCTCCTGCTGTTACCCCAGTGAAGGGTGCTTTACAAAAACAGACCAACAACCCTGGTATCAGACTATTTCAGTATGATCCTCTTGATTATAAATTATTGGTAAGTTGGTACAATTTTAGAACTAACCCAACACTTATGCATTTGTAGTTTTCATGGTAGTTGAATGTTTTTCATTACTTCAGTTCAGTGTTGTCAGCATAGCTAGGTGAGCTATATTTGTTCAAGTTTTACAATGTCTTTCTTTTCTTAAATATACATTTGGAGTGTCAGCCCTTTCCAGGTGTGGGCTTATGCAGTCAGCCTTTGGTAGGCTGTTTTTCTAAAATGTCTCTTCTACAGGCTTCACATTTCATTAGATGCAGTTTTCATTAGGTCGTGTCCTATCTGTGGACTTGTGTACCTGTTGAAATATTTCACTAAGCCATATTTATTATTAGCTACTCTTCCTTAGAACATAACTGTGAAGGTGAGTGTAGGTTCTGACCCCACACTTTCTCATGGGCTGTATCACCTGACTTCTCTGTCTGAGTCTGTTTCTCTGTGCTTGGTCCATGGTAAGTTCTCAATAAATGTTGGCAAAAAAATTTTTGTAAAAAATATAAGTTGAGTTGAACATTTGTTTTTGCTGTAAAAGTTCTCTGGAGCTTGTACATGACTCTGCTTTAGACGCATTTAACATTGAAAGACTGGGCTTCTAGCTTACAGGGAGTAGTTCTTTCCACAAATATAATGGGGAAAGAACTTCTCAAAGTCTCCATTGATATAACTGCTTTATTTTTTCCTAGATAAATTCTATGGGAGGTAACTCTTTTATTTCTTAGAGCAGGTTTGTATGAAGGAGGTAGGTAGGGTAGGGGAAATCTAACTTAATCAATAAACATTAGATTAAATGAGGAAATAAAACTATTGACAAATAAACTAGTTCAAAGGAATTGTCTTACAACTGTTAGTTGCCTATTTTTGGATCTGAACCTTAGATACACACACACAGACACACAGACACACACATGTACGTGTGTATGCTGACATAAAACAATGTCCCTGATGTAGTACTCACAGACACACAGACACACACATGTACGTGTGTATGCTGACATAAAACAATGTCCCTGATGTAGTACTCAATAATTTTTGAAAGCATAAAACAGTTTGCATAGTATAACTTCATTTTTTTAAAAAGAAACAAAAATAGGAAATAGGCATATATATTCTAAATATTTATTTTGGCCACAAAGTCTAGAATACCACACATGTGCCAGAGTGCTGGTAAATGTTTAACAACCTGCTCACTGGGGGAGAAAAAGCACTTTGATTTTAGTGTTTGCCAAGTTCCCCAGTGTAAATACTCCCATCCTGGCCAGTTTCAAGCTGCCGGAGTCACATCCACCAACTCACAAGATTCCTGAAAATCTGGTGGTAGGCTCTTGTGATCCGGTTACCAGCAGCCCCCAGTGCACCACTGACATGCACATTATTAGTGTTGGCTACTTCTGAGGTTTGTGAATTGAAGGCTTTTTACTTTGTACATCTCTATATAATTTAGATTACTTTATATTATATTATATTATTTCATTCTTTTTAAGATGAAGAAAGTAAAGTAGATCTTTTGGGACTCTTTTTTAAAAAAACGAATTCTTACCTTTTTTAATGACTTCAACTTTAAATTAAGAACATCACATCTGTCCTAGTAAGGACTCTTCTGGCTGTGCAATACTTTGCGGGGCCTAAAATGAACCAGACTTTCTCACTGTTTTTGACTATAGGACATGTTGCAGTATTACTTGAACCTGACAGATGCTAATCTCAAGGGAGAGTCCAACTGGAAGCTGGAATATATCCTGACCCAGGCTTATGACATTGAAGATCTGCAGCCAAAAAGTTTGTATGGATTAGCTAAGGAATTTGCAACCCTAGACAGTAAGAAATTTATAAAATACTATAATTACTTCTTTGTCAGTTATGACAGCAGTGAAATTTGCGATGAGAAATGTAAGGCCTTTCAAATTTGTGCAATTATGGCTCTTGATCATAATTCCTATGAAGATTGCCTCAAACAATATTATTACATAAGGCACAGTTTATAGTATTTCACAACTTGTGTTCATAGAAAATGTAACATTGTTTTATGTCTGAGATCAGTTTGTGGAAATTGTTACATAAATCTTCCTGAGTTACTGAGTGGGCAAACAATTCCTTTCTTTGTTTTCTTTTTTATGATGTTCAAATGTAGATATTTTCAATATTCTAAATTTGTATTACATTGAATATATTTAAACGTAAATTACTAGAATGATGTCTGGATGTTAATTTTCTATCTTCCAGTTTATATAATTATATTTAATTTATGCCCTTGCCATTTTGCCATTACATTAAAGCAATGTAATGGCAAAAATTGCCATTTTTACATTAAAGCAAATAACTTCTTCCTAAGTGTGATGACTGGTTCTTAATATATCTCAATCTCATATGTAAATGGAGTTAACACTGTTGACATGCCCTGTCTCCTCTCGGGAAAACACCATTGTCTCGTTAGCGTCTGATTCCGTGACATATCCCTGGCAGGTGCTGTCTGTCTGCACATTTTAGTAGTGCTGACTTTTAAGGAGAGAATGTCACAAGCTGTTCTTGCTGTAACTGCAGTACTAGCACGAGGCCTGAGGTCCTAGTCCAATGTCAGAAACTTGGTAAATGATTGTTGAAATGAAGTGAGAGGTGTGTATATTTCTCTAAGAAGCACACAGGGATGCAGTGGTGGCATTTTCTTCATCACGATATTCTGAGGGCAGCTAAAAACGGACTTTCCTTTGGTGGGTTTGTTTTTAGGGTTCTTCCGTAGTTGTTTGCTTCTCAACAGCTTCTCTTAAGCTGTTGCTTGTTTCCAGTCTAAGTGGGAGAATTGGAGTAGAAGAAAGGAGACAAGGCTGAGAGATGTAGGGGAGGAGATGATTGTATACCCCATACATGGGTTTGCTGGATGAGACATACAATCAGCAGCTTCGGGTTAATCAGTAAGGAGAGTGGAATTCCTTATCCTTTAGACTACTTTGATTTAGTATAAAAAATGACTTGTAGATGTAAGATCTCATCATAATAAAATCAAATTGTCTTAATTTCCAGAGGGGTGAGTATGTATTTTCAAATGAAAATATTGTATCTAAGAAACTATCATCATTCATTAGGTAAACATTTTAACATTTTGTTTTACATTTAAAAATATATGAGAATGATTTGGACATGAGAATACTGAAACAAATCAAAGACTTATTATAAAATAATCATATTATTTAGAAATTTTCCTACCTGCAATTATATTTAAAGTTAGTATTGTCCAATGCTGCATCATATAGTTATATATTCTTACACTCAATGGGCAAATGTTTTAAGAAAACAGGTTGTGCCATCCAAGGAGAATTGGTGAAAGCCAAAGGTGACGTGAGCTGACCTAGACAATGAGCCCCATAACTGAAAGTGAGCAAGCTTGGGCTTATTGTGGAGGAAATTTCTACATTTTGGGGGGACTTGGGTAGTGAACATTTAGAGCCCTTCCCACATTATTCTACAATATAATATTTTAATGCTACCTTTTTATATTCAGTTTACTTTTACCTTAAAATACAAATAAATGATCTTAAAGTACCAGTAATATTTAGGTATGTTATCAGTAGTTACGTTAGTTTTTTAATTCTATAGTCAGAGCTGTTACAATTATTTATTGTGTTTTATTTCAGATTATGTTTAATTATGGAAAAAAATGTTTTTTTATGTTCATAGTAAACGTCGTCTTGATTTGCCTCCATTTATTAATAGGGATTTGGCAAATTTATAAAACACATTTTGTTTAGATCATTTAAACAGACACTTTCGAACTGGTTTTCTTGCAACATTTAGCCCACACTGGTAGGGAGCATGGAGAGTAAAGGTGAGGGAAATTGGCCAGAGGCCTTAATAATAACCACCGGTTTAGGTGGGTAGAGAGATTTGAAGACAAAGCATACCTGCATATATGTACTAGGAAATATCTATTTAAGTGAATCTTTCTATTTATTCTACTAAAAATAAATTGAACAGTCATCTCCCATCTTGTGTGATGGGAGAAAAATCTGAGTAAATTCAGCAGCCCTCCTAGTGACGCCTAGTCCTAGGATACCATCGATCTCGTGTCCAGACCCCTGAGAAAATTCTGTTACTCCAGACTCTTAAAAGGTAAGTTGAATCCTGCCTCTCAGATATTGCCGCATCTGAATAAGTCAGTCAGGGAATGACAAATACTGTGATTTCACTTGTGGAATCTAAAGAACAAAATAAACAAACATAATTGAAACAGACTCATAGATACAGAGAACTGGTTGATAATTGCCAGAGGGGAGAGGGCTTAGGGGACCAAGTAAAAAAGGTGAAAGGCTTAGGAAGTAAAGTAGTTACAAAATAGTCACGGGGATGTAAAGTACAGCACAGAGAATAGAGTCATTAAGAGTGTAATAAGTATGTGTGATGCCAGGTAGGTACTGGAAATATGTTGAGGGGGGACACTTTGTATATTATTGTCTAACTGCTATGTTGTACCCCTGATATTAATACAAAATATATTCAATATAAACTTTAATTAAAAATAAAATTAAAAAAATAAGGAGTCAACTCCAAGTCAAATGAAAACACATATTGTCACACCTGCCTTGAGTGATTCTTCTATGCAATGAACTTTATGGTAAAAGAAGAAAAGATGGAACTTCATTGGCATACAGTGTAAGTAATATGACTGTTTGCTAAATACCATCTCGGAGACTTGCTTTCATTGTTAATACCATCAGATAAAGTTGTGGGGGAAGATAGTCTTCCCCTTCCTCTGACTGAACTGAACCATTGCAAATAACTACATTGGGTCAATTCTACAATGTAAGTTGAAGATGAAATTCTCTTTTGCTTAGCTCTTTAATCTTAAGACTATTCCTAAGAGTACACTCCCAAAATTACACAGCAAGAATCATGTATAGAAATAACCTTTGGCAGCACTTTTGTACAATTAATAACAATGGTATACCTGTAAACCACTTAAATATGTATCAGCACGAGAATGGATAAATGAAATATTGTTTATTCAGCAGGTGGACTACTATACAGAAGTGAAATTAACATGAATAAATGCCATGAGCATGTTAATGCGTGAAAAACACATTGCCAAAGGACAAATGCAATGTAATAGCATTTATATTAAACTTTAAAAATGCGGAAATGGAGATATGTGTAGGAGACCAAGGAGCTGTGTATGTAGTGGTAGCCCAAAGTAGAGATATGTGGTAGACAAAGCAGAAGTATGCTAGCAAAATAAATATCAAATACAAGAGTGTTAGAGGACAGTGAATGTGGAAGTTAATAAGGGAGAGAGAAAAAGGAGATTTAAATGTATTAGTTAAGTGTTAGTTTCTAAATCAGTCAGTGGCTATATAGATGTTTTCTCTGCTTTTCTTCATACATTTTTTTATAACACACATAATATCTTCACTCTTTGTAAGGGGGCATAGAGATCCAAGATATCCAACTCTGGAAGTTGGACATTTAGGCTCTTCCACGGGGAATGATTCACAGTGAAAGCACAGAGACATTGGGGGGTGGGGTAGAGGAATGCAACTGAGAGGGGACTGCAGGTGGGCTGAGGCGCTGGCAGTGGAGGGAAGTAGCCCCCGGGGGTGATATATTTTGGAAGCAGCAGCAGAAGGATTTGGTCCTGAACAGGGAAGTGGGGTTTAGAGATAAGCGTGAGACCTGTTTCAGCTCCTTTACTCATTTCAATACAGTTAAGGTACTCACTCTCTAATTCAGTTTCCTTCATCTATTAAATGAGATGGCATTACCTGATTAATAACGTTGTCATGGGAATTAAGTGAAAATGTAAAGTTCACAGTCCAGGTTTGGGACCCAGCATTTTGTCAAACTTATGAATAGTAATGCTGTTTAACGTCATTGGAGGCCCAAAGTGAGCAGAGTGGATTAGATGGGAAATGGACTCGAGTACAGAACATGGAAAATGATCTCGCACTTTTTCTGTGTTGCTCTGGGGAGCATTCAGTTTATAAAAAAATGAGCCACCACCACTGGGTTTTGGGTGTCACCATTCTTTCCACAAAAATGTATGAAGATCCTTCAATGTTCCAGGCACTGTTCTAGGTGCTAGGGGTGCAGTAGTGAACGGAGATTCCTGACCCCGTGGAGCTCAGCTTGGCACACACACACACACACACACACACACACGTGTGTGTGTGTGTGTGTGTGTGTGTACAGTTTATTAGGAACACTGTTTGCCTTTGGGCCACATTACACATAATTAAAACTGAAATAACAATTAAAAAATTTAATGAAGTTACCTTCATTACAATGTACTCCATTCCCAGAGAACTAATTAGTGGGGGCTCTCATGTCATGAAACAAGTGTCAGAAAAACTGATAATTATATTACAAAGATGTCTGAAGAAGTCTCCAATATGTGGGGAATGTGATAGAAAAATACTAAAATTATTGCTTTGTCTAAAACCATGTATTTATATAAACATGGAAATGGTTATCACAATATAGAAAAATGATATTCTGATTAGTCTGTCAGGCAGTGTTATTATTTCCATGACCTTTTTTGAGATGCATGTAGGATACTTACAAAATCCTTTTTTATGCATGTGTTTGAGAAGCATTTACTCTCAGATTACTCAGGTGGCAATGGAATTGTGCTTGGGACAATGACAAGAGTTATGTAGGGTGTTTTTTTTTTTATCATGTATAAAAAGTCATTTAATATATACTTCAGGATGGCCAATAGAAGCTGGTTAGATATTTAGCCTTTCAAGCATTCTTTTTACAGTTATATAAAAATGTTTGCCTTATTAAAAGAAATCTAGTCTAACAAAAACATACCCACCAACAGCTTGCATTTTATCCCAGGTTTGCAAGAAAATTGGAAATACATACATGTGTATCTCTGAGCATGTCCCTGTACATTAGCTAATCAGTTTTGGCAACACACTGCACAGAGGTATACATCACTGGTTTCTGACTCTAAGTTAGCTTCAAGCTTATTGGATATGCCAACAACTGCAGGCAGCTTGGACCCCAGTGCCTGTAAAGCATTTGCAGAGCTCACTACCTGTTTGCCTGACACCTTCTCAGGGGTGAGAGGTCTGGGTACAGATTTGCTAATCCAAGGGTGTCTTGTTGCTTGAGCCGGGGTCAGGCGGGAAGAGGGATCCCAGTGAATATACCTTTCCCAAAACTCATTTGTCTTCTTTCCTGGTAATCTCTCAGATGGCTGTCAAGTGACATCAAAGCACCACAGCAGCAGCCCGATGCAGTTTCTGTCCACCTGAAAATTCATTAATCACCTTTTCTCTAAAAATCTAGCTAGAAACTTCAGCTGAAATACATGTGTTTTTTTTTACAATCCTTTGGGAATAGTTGGTAACATTAAGTTTAGAACATATGGATATGAAAATTCTTTGAAAATTAAAAAGTCACTTAAAATTTTTTAAATATCATCTACTCATTATGCTATTTTAATGGATGTATTTGCCACACCAAGAAAAACTAACATATTTCATTTGGAATCATTATGCTTTTGAAGCAAAACTGATCTTTTCAATAAGAATACATTTAAGAAGCTATTTTTCTTCTTCAGTTGAGAATAATAGATCACCCAAGATCAAATTATGAGCTCTTTAGTTTAGAAGCCACCATGTGTTTAAGTTACTAATATGTTCAATAATTATTTCATGGGAATGGGAAGGGTAGATCTGTACATTTATTTGTGAAACATTTTCTTAATGTCCATTGAGTGTGGGTTCTGTGGGAGGTGTGGGGGTACAAAGGTAATTGAAACATGAAACAAAAGGGAAGTGGTTAATTAAAAATTACTGTACTCACCACAAAAAACAAATGGTAAATATGTGACAGGATGGACGTGGTAGTTAATGCTAAGGTGGTCATTGTATTGCAATATATGTGTTTGAAATCAACCTGTACACCTTAAACTTAAACAATGTTATATGTTAGTTACTGGTATATCTCAATAAACTTGGGAAAAACAGGCTACCAGTTTAAGAGGATCTCAATCCAGAAATTATATCCACCCTTGGAATTCATATTAAAAACTCTAAGAACAGACAGAATGAAATGCCAGTCTTTGGAGACATTTTCCTGAACTACATATATTTTTGTGCCAATCGGTGCTGCAACTTGAACCATTAGTCCAGCAGATTTGAACCATTTTTTTTCAAATGGGAAGACATATTCTTGGTGAAGGCTTTAAGAAGATTTACATTTAATTAAAAAAACAAAACTTCTTCCTTCTTCTAAAAATTATCTTATTTATCAGTAAGATAAATCTTACTGATTTGCTGTCTCATTTTGCTCAAATTTTTAGTTATGAGTTCCTTAATTTTTGCATTCAATTAAGGACTTTAACATGGTTTCTAAATTTATTTTTTGATTCTTGTGATGAATTGCTTTTGAAATATAGCCCCTTCTGGGTCTGAAGACAGTGTTTTCTCTCCTTTTGCTGTGTTAGTTTTATAAATATCCATGGTGGTCTTATCTGTTTGTCATATAGTTCAAATGAGAGAGAGCTAGTTCTGGATTTTACCAAGGGAAAGAAGAGAGTTTTCTCACTTTTAAAACAGAGATGTTAATAGTACTTCACATGGAAGGTTGTTGTGGGTTAGTTTTTGTAAAGCGTGAAAAATAATGTGAGGTCCATAGTAAGTGCTACAAAAATATGCATAAACAAAATTAAATATACTTTACTCTTGATCCTATTCATTATTTCCTCAAGTGTTGTGAACTGACCCAAATTAAATAACTCTTTTGGCTTCTTTTTTGCAGATAACGGTAGTGCTCTGGAAATTCTTGGATGTCAGGTAAAAATGAAAGCAGGTTGGAGCTTAATCATACCACACATAGAGATACTGACTAACGACATACTTATTAGTAAGGTAACATTTAGACAATAAAATAAAAACAAAGTGAATGTTTCACACTACTCATTTTATAAGTCTAGAAGATCATTTTCCATTCATTGAGGGGCTTTGATCACTACCCTAAGTGAAAGTTTTGCTGGAACCAAATACCAAAATTCTAGACACAAGATATTTTCAGTATCTTGTTAAATCCTGAGATGCTGAAAATCTGGGCTTTGAGGCAGTAGCCTCTGGTGCAAAATTTGAAGAGGAGGTATCAAAATGCTTAGCAATCAAGAGAAAAAAATAAATTAAAAATTAAAATAAATGCAAAATAATTTATCATGAAGAAAATGTCAACATTTTAAGTAAAGTCAAATTATTGTTTGTTTTATTTTTCTGCATTACTGGGCATAAGTCATTTCCAGGTGGCTGATTGTTACTGGCCTGCCATAACTGTTAACGAAGGTTAGCAAGGCATCTCATCCCACTGGGCAATGGTGGGTAATGCAGGTCTTTATGTAAGGCTGTGTTTTTGATTATAGAGATTTTGTTAACTTTTCTATTTGGTTCTAAATATGGAAGGGTATTTTGGCACAATTTTTTTTTCTTTGCTAAGCTCAGGTTCCAATATGGCGCTGATGGTGCCCTTAGAGGTTCACCCCTGGAGCTGAAGGAGGTGGGGATTTTAGTCTAAGGCATCCTCCCTCCAGGTGAGGCTGCTGGCCTTTTGGGGCTCTTCTATCTTGCATGATAGAAAGAGTAAATGTCTTTCAAAAATGCATACTTGTCCCTGTCCATCTGTCTAGCATCTGTCTGTCTATATATTCATTCACCGGTCTATGTATGCCACTTTAGCTGGTCTACACACTTAGCATATCTTTAGTTTTATCTTTGAGAGTTCAACATTCATTATGCCAGTCCTCAGACCATTATTTCTACCACCAGAAATCCATTTTTGAGATTGTGTGCTAATTAGCAAAGAGTAACATCTTCATGTTTAGAACTCGTATCATACTGACCACTCCTGAGCCTTACGTTAGTTAGTTGATCCCTTGAGCACATGGGATTTGGAGGACAGCAATGGACTGTTCTGATATTTCAGATGGGATATTTTAGAGTAAGCCATGGATTCTGTAAGACTAAGTTTTAGTCCATATGTTTTTAGATCTAAACTTGGGTGATGAATTACTGCTTAGCTCCTAGGCTAATTTAAGTATATGCTAGACATATTGTGCATGGGGTTTCCCTTGACTTAGGCTGTCATATTATTTTCTCTCTACTATTTGGTTGCTTGAAATGCTAAAACATCAGAATTATGAAAAAACATAATTTTTCACAAGCATTTCTACTCGGGCTTATTGTAGCTCCATATATACATATACTTTTATGTATGAGGTCTACATCTCCCAGATGTAGAAGAAATAAACATTTCTCCTCCCTATTTTTTGCCTACTTATTTTCTGGGAGTTTTAGTCTAGTTTTTAATAGAAAGAAATAGATTAATGGAGGTTGAAAGAAACCGGTAATCAGGTTTTTGCATTCTGGCCGGAGAAAGGCACATGCCTTGATTTCTTGTTGGGAAATGCCTTGGGCTTCTGAGTCAGTGAAAGACAGCGGGATTAGGACAAAGTTTCTCTTCTTTCAGGGCAACAGATTAGCACTGCCTGATCATGTATTATGCAGAGATCAGTAATTTCTCTTCCCATCAAATTATCAGTTCAGATTCTTTCCAGATTCTGACCGTAGGGTGACTCCTAGTCCTCCTGGTCTAGGACTTATGTGTTTTATTCTTTCATCAAGTATTTATGGAATTCATTTTTTCATCAGATATTCATGGAATTTCACCTACATGCTACATGCTGTTCTACACACTGGGGATACAGGAACGATGTCTTTATGGACATCGTTCATAAAGCTTAAAGCTTAAAGCTTAAAGCATAAAGCTTAAATTATTGTTGTGCCTTTTGATCTTATTCTGTGTGTTCATGGAGCAGCAGTGTGATGAACTGCTAGACAGATGTCATTTAAGACTAAGTTCAACCTAAAACAGTTTTGGCATGTCTAGGGAACTTCAATGTTAAGGGTCTTTATTAATTCAATCTATTCTATACCATACATTACCATTAGGGGAATTAAAATTGTTAAATAAAACCGTACAGTACATACATGGATTTCTTATGTGGACTTTCAAAATGATAATTCCTTTAGTATTTTAATATCAGCAAGACATTTTAGCCTATCTACCACATTAGTCATGGATAGAGTTGACTCAGAAAGATTAAGTAACTTGCTTAAGGGATATTCACTTTACCTAATTAAGTGAAGAAGCTGTAACTCACACCCAAGCCTCTGACTTCAAGTTCAGTAATATTTCCATTACGCTGGTCAAGTCTGCAGCTCTCAGCACTTTCCACGTCGATGCATAATTCATCAGGTTCACAGGGCAGTGTATAATAAACTCTTCTACCAAAGCAATTTTAGTTACAAGTTTCACAATTGAGTTAGACACTGAATTTTTCCAAGATTGCCTGTCAGTATTTAAAAACATTGCGTTTATTCAGAAAACACAACGGCCTCTTTGCCTCTTTGTTCTGTCGGAACCTGCCTGTTCTGAGAGCTCAGAATCAACACTCGGCTGACACTGCGTGCCTCCTTGTGAGGAGACTCACAAGGGCTTACAAATTTTATTCTTTCATCAAGTATTTATGGAATTTATTTTTTCACCACATACTTGTGGAATTTCACCTACATGCCGGGTGCTCTTCCAGGTGCCCTTTCACACACTGCGGGTACAGTTATTGATGGAATGAGAACAACACAAGCAACACCAAGCCTATGTGATGTTGTCTTCACCTGCTTCTATTATCAATAAATTAAAACTTCTGTTTTCTATTGTTTTTCCTGGCCAAGACATAATGTAAGAAGCATGGAAAAAAGCATTTATCCTTTTTTTTCTATTACTTTAGAATAAGTAAAATGTAACTTTTTGAGTATAAAGTAACTTTTTCAATTTTGATTTTTATGTATTAAATCCATTATTACTTTCAATAATGGATTACTTTCAATTACTTTCCAGTGTTGTCGGAAAGGTTTCTTTTATCTTAGTTTAACATAACTCATTACATGTTTAATGAGGTTCATCGATTTAACATGGCCTATGGAGCATCCAATCTGTGCAACATACAAGCTTAGTTCTTACGTAACTAAGTTTATGGAACAGTTTTCAAGCTCCTGCTCTGGATCTGGGCCCCCAGAGCATCTGATATTAAAAAAAAAGATCCATCCCTTGGACATCCATCCACCATTCCTTTTGACTACAAGGGTAAAAATCCTACCATTGCGTGAAAAAAAAAAAGAATTGAATTGGGAAAAAAACCCACCAATATATCCTATATGGCATGGCACTGTAGAACCTTCTGAATCTATGTAACGATCAACTGTATTCCATAGCTGTGCCTACAACGCAGCAGAGTGTTTAACAAAGAATTTAGACACTTTCTGTGCATTTGAGAAAAAGAGGGTGGAGAAAGAGCATCGTTCAGGGTTTAGAGTCTATAATCCTTCTATGTAATCTAATATAACCACCAGGAGCAGCCAGGTACGTAGTACGTAATAACGTATTACGTAAGCAATACGTATAACACGGCTGCACGCATGTGCACTCGTGCAAATGGTAAGGATTCTCGGAGAGGAAAAGCTTTTTGCTCAAAATGCGAGTGGGAAATATTTCTGTATGTCTTAAGGAATCAATGATGGTGCCTACTTAATCAAATTGCACAGGTATCTATCTCTCCATACATCTAAACACATAAAAGTGAGAAATGACAAAATTGAAATCTTTTTTAGTTTCTAGTTAGTTGTATAGTTTTTTCAAGATACTGAAATGATTTTTCAACCATCATGTAATAATTGTTTTAAGCAAGTATATCAATGGATGCCAAAACTTAGGTGACAGTTTGACAAGGAACAATATATTACATTATTTCAAAATATCTTCCCAGAGATCACACATTAGTTACAAAAATTAAAACAGTAACTTCGTGGTAGAGAAACCTGACAAACACCCTTACCCATGTTTTTTTAACTACCGGCACTTGGAAGCATCTGAGCTTCCTGCTACGATGCACTGATGATATACTATTCCTGCCTAAAATACATAAAATAAACGCACACTTGAGGAAATATCAGACACTTTGAAGAGCGCTCTACAAAAACCAATGGCCAAGAATCTCCAAAAAAGGTTAATATCATGAGAGAAAAAGAAAGAGTAAGGAATTATTTTAGATTAAAGGCGACTAAAGAGAGACCTGACGAGTGAATGTGATACCAAGTCCTGGATTGGGACAAAACTTCCGTGAAGGGTATCAGGATAATTGGTGGACGCTGAGCATAAGCTGTATGCTGTTTAGTATCACATTAACTAAAGCCTCCTGGATTTACCAGCTGTGTGTGGTTATGTAAGAAAATGTCTTCGTTCTTGAAATACACGTGGAGTGGTCAGGGGTAAAGGACATGGTGTTGGCAACTGTCACATAGTTCAAGAAAAAAACTAGCACACGCGCACACATATCTATACATATACCAACACATGCGTGTGAAATAAAATGTTAAAAAGTAAAATGGGAAAAAGTTGATTGAAGCAAACTTCCAGTCTGAAAATCCAAACCAAACAAAAGTGAAGTGATTGAAACAGTGGTTGCATTTCTCACAGCCTGCGGCTGTGGCAGCTCTTAAGCTCTAAAATGCCTTTCTTACTTAAGTGTCACAAACTATGTCTTCATTGTTTTAGGTTCCTCATGAAATTTTACATAGAAGGCAACTTAATTACGTTTTCTTTGAACTTCCTCTCTCGCTTTTCTCACCATTTCGGCAGGCTGCTTTGTTGCTATGTAACCAGGAACCATCCCGTACCCCATAGCACCGCCCCTGGTACCTTTAGGTAACCTCCGTTCTCACTCTGCATGTTAAGCATTGCTGGTGATGAGGCTGCCTGAACCATGGTAACCCCTTGCAACTCAGTCGGCGACAGAAAGTAGATGGGTCATTCTTTCTAGTGGCATGTTGTGAGGTGATTGGCTTTCATTACAGGCTTTCTTGTGGAGGTGAGGGGGATTAGATGCTGTAAGCACAGGGTAGAATATATTTGTTCTCTCCAAAGACCAAGTTCACGATATTTATGAATCATTCTTACTTTCCCACAGCCATTTTCCGTTTCTTTTGAAGCCTTTAAAATGCATACTCTTTCTCAGCATGGTTTCTTTCCCTCTGAACATCTCTTTAAGGCATTCTCATCCTTCTGTTTAAATGATCCTGAAGAAAACTTTTCTTTCTTTCGTATATTAATTCAGCGCCGAGTAGCTGGAAGCTATGTGACTGTAAGCCACGTTTTCCTGGGGAAAGGCCACTACTCCTCTCATGCATTCCTTTGAAGCCGCAGGCAGAGGAAAACACAAAGCTTTCCTTTGTGTATCTGGTTGCGACCACGTAATGTTACGCAGACTCAATCAAATATGCAAATTTATATTTTCAGAATGTAAAAGTCTTTACTGATTAAAAACTGGTAGGTTATAGGAAAAGAACTTATCCAGCACCACTGTAAAGACTATTTTCATAGTATCAGTGACAGGGGTTTCATCATTTCCTGGAGCTTCTTGCTGCTGCTCTGTCATCAGCGCTGCAAGAACAACAGTAATTTGGCAACAGGGGATTTTTGTCAAACCTACTTTGTGATACAGGTTTTTAAGGCAGACTTCATCAGTTCCACTGCATCTCTTTTGCTATCAAAGTTTTGCCAACATGTTACCCTTTGATTGTATTTCTCTTTGAAGCATTTTGAATTTGTGATTAGTGGTTTGGAGGAGGGGTTTGAAAATCTGGCTTTTGTTGCAACTAAAGAAGCTCTTTGGTGTAGGAGTGATTGTGAAAGGACCTTTGTAGTTGGTAATAAAAAGTTGGGGCCTGCCCTGACTGGTGTAGCTCAGTGGGTTGGATATCATCCCATAAACAGAAAGGCGGCTAGTTTGATTCCCAGTCAAGGCCCATGCCTGGTTTGTGGGCCAGGTTTCCTGGTTCAGGACATGGGAGAGACAACTGGTGAATGTTTCTCTCCCTCACTTCCCCTCTCTCTAAAAAGAAATAAATAAAATCTTAGAAAAAAAAAGCTGGAGTCTTTCCCCAAAACCCAAGAAATGGTTTGATTTTTTTTGCATGTTTAGCATTACTTTCACTTGTTTGTCTGAATATAGATGGAAGAACTACATGAAATTCCCAATACTTTACTCCATCATTAGAAATGTGGGATCACAACAACTCAGTGCTCCAACGTGAGTAACTAGAGTTACAAGCCCGGATAACACTGACTAGGATTTTCCAGGTGTATTCTTTCTAAAATGTATCTGTTGAGGGAAGCACCTGCGATAAAAGCAGCAAGCCACTTTTTTTTTCCTACTGCCCCGTTCATAACCACCTTGTTTCCACTTTACAAAGAAAGACATTCTTCTCCTCCATCCAGGATATTTCTAAGGTTCTTGAGCCTACTGTGTAAAAATTTCCCTGGGACAAAATAAAGGAACACTTAAAAATATTTCAGCCCTGACTGGCGTGGCTCAGTTGGTTGGGCATCGCTCCACAAAGAGAAAGCTCGCTTGTTGGATTCCTGGTCAGGGCAAATGCCTAGACTGCAGGTTTGTTCCCTGGTGGGGCGCATAAGGGTCTCACGTCTGTGTTCCTTTCCCTCTCTTTTTCCTTCCTTTCCTCCCTCTCTAAAAACAAGCAATGAAACAAAATAAACAATGTTGAGAAAGTGAATACCACTAATGACTGCACAACAAATTCTTTCGTAAGTCAAGTGCTTTCTAATTCTTTGCTTTCATTATATTAACAGATTAGTAAGACTAATAGAGATAGATTATTAAAATTAACAGAGCTCTAAACAGCTGCTTTGAATTCCACTGGACCCAGACTTTCCCGCAGCTTGTTGGAGGGGGTTTTGCCTCACACATTCGGTTTTCCCAGAAAGTGACCCCCTGTTGTATGTATAGTTCTGAAGAAGCCGAGTACTGCATGCATTGCAAACGCTCTGTCTCGCCTCCCTGCTGGGTTCCTCCGTACCCACAACTTTCAGATTCCGGACTGACAAATTTGCTCCCTTGCTCCCTTCTGAGGTGTGTGTATGAGGGAAAGGAGATGAGAGTCTGGGAATTGGACCCTGGTTTTGCAGCGTGATATTTTGAGGAGCTAGGCAGACCAGAGTCACTATAGGACACTGGAGGGATGTGACCAGGCGGCAGCCGTAGACAGGGCACCGGGGCGAGAACAGATCCCTAAGCTGAGTACAGCCCACTTAGCACCGAGCTCAGGGAGAATAATTGGCACCATCTCTTGAGAGAGTTGGGTGAGGAATAGCCTCTAAAACATGGGTGATCATTGACACAGCAGTTAAATGAGTAATATAATCAATAATTTAACCATTTACTTAATTTTACATATCTAGTTTGATTCTGATGCTTCATCATTATAAGTAATGCTATGAGGGATATTCGTACACATTAATCTTCGAGTGTATTTTTGATTATTTTTGTAGTACAACCTCTAGAAATGAAATCGCCAAATCAAATAATATAAAAATGTTAAGGCTCTTTATACCAATTTCTCTCCACATAAGATTTTATATTCCAATTTTCACCCTCACTAGCAAAGCAGAGAGTACACACTTCACCAGGTAATAATTATCCTTTTTAAAGGCTTTCTACCATCAATGACAATGTTACATTATGCATTTATTTGAATGAATCATTTTCTGTATTTAGTAGTAACTTTTAAAAAATTAACAAACAAGATTACTCTGGGTTAAATTAGAGCATGTTTTACAAAGTCTCTCCATCTCAATTTCATACACATGTTACAAGACTGGCTGCACCTGGTGGTTATATTAGATTACATAGTAGAAGGATTATAGACTCTAAACCCTGAACGATGCTCTTTCTCCACCCTCTTTTTCTCAAATGCACAGAAAGTGTCTAAATTCTTTGTTAAACACTCAGTCTGACTGCAGCGTTGTAGGCATGGCTATGGAATACAGTTGATCATTACATAGATTCAGCTTCTCATAATGGCCTTTCCTCCCCCTTTTGTCTCTCAGGACACATCACTCTCTCCTTCCTGAGCTCCAAGGGCCCTTCTTTTTGCCTTTGTAACTCATTTCCTGCACAGCTCACGTCTTTTACCTCTGTGACATTTTAATGAAGCTTTCTCTTATGGGTTGGATCTTGTCTCTGAATTCTGTCTTAGCCAGAACTCAAGTACTGAGGTCACTGAACCACGCTCTAATATCTGGTGCCATTTTGCCACCAATGTAATAGCATTATTATGATTAGTGTTATTTTTCTAGGTATTTCAACCATGACCACATGCTTTTAAAACAATTTAACCTGGTTTCAATGAAAAGATAATCAATTTTTGAAATTACCATTGTACTTTACAGCACTAATATTTTACTCCACATTACTTGAAGCTGTACTCTGGTATGTTCTTACCTCGCTTGCCCTGGAAATCCTCTTTGTTGACATTCTAACCTAAATATGTATTCTACCTTAGTTTGTATGACAGCTTCCAAATGAAAATGTGACACACACGAAGATAATGGGCTTATTTTTAGAAAGGTTAATATGTGAAATATCCCAATCCAAAGGTCAAAAGATAATTCTGACTCTTCAAAGCCAGCCCTCAGAAACACCCTGGAATCAGGTCAGCACAGCTGGGTTCCATCCTGGTGCAGATGCACGCGTTTAGGGTGCTGGGACCTGATGCTGTCCCACATTTGAGTCACAGAGTGTTACGGACTGAATGTTTATGTCTCCTTAAAATGCCTGTGTTGGAATCCTAATTCATAATGTGATGACATTAATAGGTGAGGTCTATGAGAGATAATTAGGTCATGAAGGTGAAGCCCTTGCAAACACACATAGTTAACTCCTTTTTTTCTAATCTCTTCCTTATTAAACACCCTTTCTATGGTTTCCCTTCCTTGTAGCTGGAGTTGTATGCTGGTTTAGCTGATACAGCAGTTCAATCTGCATAGTGCTCATATTTATTTTCTGTCAACTTTATTTCCATTCCGAGTTTGTAAAAGAACAGCTTAAGACAACTCAGTGGCTGTTCCTACCCACTCGGTGGCCTGTGCAGTGTGGGCTGCAGACCCATCTTCAATAGCAGCTGAGTCTTCAGTAGGAAACTGCGGAATAGGCACAGAGGACACCTGTGCCTTCAGACCAGTCTGTGACCTGAGGCTGGGCAGCAGTGAACTTGGGAGCCAGAACAGACCATGCACCCTGAAATTCTTACTTAGTCATGGCCTTTTCAGCAGCGGCCTGCTCTTCCTTCTCAATCTCTTCAGGATCTCTGTAGAAGTAGAGATCAGGCAGGACCTCCCATGGGTGTTCATGAGAGATTGTGCTACACATGTGCAGTACTTCAGGGGCCAGCATGCACCACATCAGACCCACGGAGCAGCACCCCTGTGGTTGCCAGGGTTGACAATGTCCACAAAGTGCAGAGGAGAGCCTGTGTGACACAGAGCAACGGTGGTCAGGTGGACATAAGGCGCCTCTGTGAGAGGCTGGTGGTCAGCCCTGGGATCAATAACACCCAGAAGTCGGCTCCCAGAAGGCTGCCTGCCCAGGTTTGGTTAGTGAGGGTTCCAGGAGTGAAGTGCGGATGATGGGGTGACTGCAGTGGCAGCAGCAAGCTTCAGCGCAGCTCCCTGCAGGAGGGGACATTGACGGCAGGGGGTTTCAGTGGCAACAACTGCACGAGCTGCAGGCAGAAGCTCCTCCCGGGTCCTCTTCAGATTTAGGGTGCAGATGCCGCCACTTTTCCTTCTGTACCTGTGCCACTTGACTCGGAAGTCAAGGTTGGTGTCACCTAAGTGGGTTCCTGCTGGGAGGAATTTGAGGGTATCTCCCTGCTTCATTTGCAGGACATCAAGGTCTCCGGACATTGTGACAGTTTTCCTTTAAGTTATGTGGAAACCAAGAACAATGCAGTGTAGGAACTGAGAACAAAGCCATATGGGCCTCTCTGTGGGTAATGTGGAAGTGCTAACATTTATTTTTAATTAGGGTAAAAAAGTAGGTGTCACATTCCTTGAAAGTGCTGAGAAAATAAATCTTAAAAATAATTTAACATAAAGGTTGCGTTGCAGAGAGGTCAAGGGCTCAGCCTCTGGGTCCGGACTGCTGGGATTCAAATCTCACCTCTAATGACAATTAGTTGTATGGCCTTGGCAGGTTTCTGGGCCTCAGTTTCAGCATCGGTAAGATATGATGACTCATAGAATTTATATCACAGAACTAGTTTGGGTATTAAATGTGTTAATTCTCATTAAGTGCTTTGAATGGTTATGAAGCAAACAGGAAGCACTATGTCACTGTAAGTTAGCATTGTGGAATAAATTATGCATGCATGTGAGCTAATTTCTTAGTGTTCTTTCTCACTTCATGTCTAATTCCAAAACCTTGTATAGCTCGCATTCAACTTTTTCCACATTCAGTTTTTAGTAGGCTTAATGTTTTGAAGATTTTGTTTAGCTCAGTTGGACGGAAGTTTACACATGCATGTTATCAATCTGGAATTAAGCAAGTTTCCATATATAGATCTTACCAAATGTCTCTATGAATTTATCTATCATAAAAGATATAATTGGATTATTGGAGTCTTCTCAGAAGAGAAAGATGATGACAAAGAGGTAAATACAAACAGGCAATATGTGTGCTGCTTGGGGAGTGTTAAAAGCATAGAATGATGCAAATAGGTGGGACTAGGCAGGCAAATGAGTAGATGACATCGGTAGACGAGAGAACCTGCAGTATTCCTAAGAAGCACTTCAGACCTCAGGGCCAGTTTTAAGTCAGAGCTGGTATATTTCTGTTACATCCCATTTCTGAGATCACCAGTAATGTGATTGTAAATAACAATCTTGTCCCAGAAAGAACAGGTTTATTATACTTAAACTATATTTTAGATATTACTTGATGATCTTTGGTCAGTGTGATAATTTTTAAGTGTTTCCAACAATTATCATTTGCACCTTCAAGAAATGACTCTCTTGCATACATTAGGAAACAAATGACAAAGTATATGCAATCCACAAAATTCGTGCCTGTGAATAGTTAGTGGTGTTCACTGGAAGCCTAAGAGGTAACAAATATCAGTTCTGGGTGTTAACACATAACATTGCATTTCCCTTCTTCTTCTTTTCCGCCATCTTCTTATTTATTTGTTGATTCTATAACCTGACACTTGCTTCTCACTCCTGATGTTAAACATGCACTTTTTCTGAGTGTGGACTTCAGAGGGTGTTCTGTCAGTCATTCGCCCTCTGTAGTTGCTTTGTTCGGGACTACAGAGTGGGTGTGAATGTTGGAAGCTTCCCTCCTCAGCAGCCTCAGGGGCTCCTTTTCTTTCATGCTTTAGGGGCGCTTTGTCAGCGTTTGAATGCTGCCTCTTCAGGCTGCCTTTGTGGCAACAGCTTGGGATCAGATGTGATTTAGTTGTAAGCTGATTGCCGCTCCGTGTGTGAAGAGAGCATGACCAGTTTGCAGGCAGCCAGTCGGTGCGCCCCCAGCCCGTTACATCAGCATCGCATGATGGGAAGCCAGGCAATGCCAGGCAGTCTCCCCTTTTGCCTGTGTTTTTTTGTTTTTTTTTTTATCTTTCAAGGAAAAAAAGGAAAGCCTGGGAAAATAGCAAGAGAGGCCTGCTTATCCTTGAGAACTGCTCAATGCTATGCTCCGTAACAGTGTTTTTTAAAAAATTGAGTTTCTAAAAAAGGAGAGGAGAAGCAAAGAGAGACGTAAATATTGAGAAAAAAAATTTACAGTTTGTGCGACTTGGTTCCAGTATATTAGCTTTATCTGCTTTGGTACTTTATGGAGTCCTCTGGTACTCCATCCCCATTTTTCTAGTGGTTATATTAATTTTTACCTAGAAACATGTATGTGCATTAACAGAGACAGAGAAAACAATACTTCTGTCTGTTTGGGTTTTGATGAACTTAAGTAGAACATTTCTTCTTGTTTGCTGAATGTTCTGGACTTCTCCCTTTGTATTTCGTTGCTTTCAACAGGTGGTGTTTTTTAAATAAACAGTGAACTGGTTCCTACTCCTTCCTTGTGTTGTTCCGCATCAATGTCACGTCCGGGTTGGGAGGCGTGTTTGAGTCATGTGACACACTGGTTTCTCACGTGCTGTCATCTGAGGACTGGAGCACAGAAGTTCGTCTTTCTCAGGTGGAGGGAGCAGTAATCTGCCCCTTGTCCGGCTGAAGTAATCGACCTCATTATTGACGGCCCACTTCCACAGCTGGTTTTGCGGCCGTCAGCGGTGTTGTGACTCCGAGCCTGAACACTTGAGCAAGAAGGTTTTTACGATAAGGACCTTATTCTGCTGAGGCCCATTGACACCTCCATTGCATGTGGATCGGACTCTGGGAAGCATGTGTTGCTGCTTATCTACAGCAGAATGGCAGAATTATCTCTGCGATCACAGTGTTAACAATAAGTATATCTGGTGATACACTCTTTATAAATCATTAGAAGGAAGCATCTGTGTTGAAACTAATAAATTATGCTTTCTTATACTTCTAAAAAGAGAGATTCATTTCTGGAAAAACTTGTTCCAGTTTATGAAGCAGATGCAGCAAATCACTGACCTCAATTTTTGGTCATTTTTAATAGAACTCATTAATAATATTACTTAATAACTGTCATTTTCCTTTGCCAAAGGAAGTCCCTAATTTTATCTTCAGTGTATTACTTAGTACATTTTGCTACTTTGATGACATAAGTCAAGGAACATTCTCATTGCAAGAAAATTAAGAAAATGCAGAAAAAGAAAAGAAAATTGTTCCATCATTGTGCTGCTTAAAGGAAACCTCTTCAGTGCTTGCCTTGTGGGTTGGTTGACAGATTATTTGTGAGGTGGCCTGAGAAAGCTTCCAGCCATCCACGTGGCTCCTGGCATTTTTTGCCTGTAGCCCTTGTCACAGCTGAAACGCTCTCATCTTCTATGTAATTTAAATTTTCTGGCTAACTCTCTTTCAGTTATATGTGTGTGTATATATATGTATATATATATATATATATGTGTGTGTGTGTGTGTGTGTGTATATATATATACACACACACACAAACACACACACACACTCCATGAGGACAGCTGTTTTCTTCTGCTTTGTTCCCTGTTGTAACCCCAGCACTAAGAATGACGTCCAGCGTTAGGAGACACTCACCAAAGGTTTGTTAAATAATGCTTTAATGAATGAGCATAGATAGCCTTACTTTTTGAGTAGTCCTTCTCTGGTTGTGCTTATCTGGTCTAAGCAATTTTGTATCCTGATATTTCAGTGAACATTATAAATGCAATACTTTCCTAAGCTTTTAGCAGGGATTCTTCATACAGCTCTGCAGAAGCAGATGCTAAGAGTATTGAACACCCTGCCTCTGGGTGCTTAAGACAGGATTCCTCTGTGCTTGTGATCAGATGATAATCCTGTGACTGCATTCCTTGTGCCCCACGTTTCGAGCCACGCTCCTCCAATTCCCAGTGCAGCTATGGCAGGGTTAAGGGCCATGGCGGCCTTCAGTGATGCCTTCTGGTCTCACTGACCTTTCGAACTTGCCAGAATTCTGCAAAGAGACTTTGCACGAGTCATTCTTTTGCCAGGGAGACTCTCCTTGCTGTTCAGAGAATGGCACCTTCAGCTCTGCTCTTGGCTGTCAGTTACCAAAGCAGGCTTTCCTGACCTGCTGTAAGCATAGAAGCACACACATCACAGCCTGGTGCATCAGGTATTTAGTGATTCAAGTGTATGTATCTCTTACTCCATTCTCCTACTTCCTACTAGAATGTTTTCATGATAGCATGAAGCTTGTTTTGTTCACTGTGCATTCTGTAGTGAGAATAAACACACTTGACCACTCTTTATTCAAGAAACATTTATTAGATTTACATGTTCTCCCATGCTATGTGCTAAATACTAGGGAATTGCCAGGAATACCACCCTAACTGGGGAGAGATTTGACAGGTTCTGGGGGTGTGGTACAGTTCAAGGCGGTAAAGATAGAGGAAAGAAAAACTCAGATCATTATCTACTTACAGTTTTAATAAACGCTATTAAGGAAATTACTAGATATTATAAGGACACAGCAAGGATCTAGCTTGGATAGTGTGATTCATTCCAGATACTCTGACCTTCTATTCTGTCAGAAAATTAGATAATAAGATGTGTTTATTTACTGCACTTCAAATAAATGGCGTGGAGACCTTTTTCTTTGTTTCTTTCCAGGGAGAGACATCCACTTACATCAAAGGAATTAGACCAAAGAAAACACGTTCCTATGTTGATTGTGCTTTAAAATAACGGCCAGCACCAAGAGTGCAAACTGCATCTTTCCACACCTTGTTCTTTTAATGAGAAAATAAAATTCTGTGAGACATGAATGTGGATTAGACATTTGAAATAAGTCAAATGTCAGAGCGGAAAAAGAAATTATCCTAAAGCAGAAATTAATGCATTTAATCCCATAAAAAGATGACTTTCATTAAAGTCACTTAAATATTTAATCATGAAAAAATGATTTATCTTGCATATGGTAGTAAGCGTTATAGTCAGTGGTACTGTGCAATTTGGGCAATATTTAAAAATTTTATTCTGAGGTGCTATGCTAACTCAGTGACTGAACTAATCTCCATACTCCCTTTGATAACACTTTAATTTTCTCAAATCAACAGAAATGGTGAGTGAATTTTATTAGGGGGAGTAAAACAAAAATAACAGCTTAAAAAGAATTATTCGTCCAATGCTTTGTTGACTAGCTACACGCAACTCTTTACTGCCCTCCACTGATCAAGTTTAGAAGTCCTACTTCTTTCAGAAAAAAATTAAACTTTTCCATCATTAAGAAAACAAATTTAGCCATTTCCTTAGATGGATACATTTAAATGGTCTCTTCTCTGGGAGGCAATGTCTCAAGTTGCTGTACATTAGTTTCTCTCCAAATGTAATAACAAGGAAAGAAACCACAGTGTTTCATTGACATGATCTTAGGGACCTGGAATCTCCAATGTTGTAGGGGTTTTTCCTCTCATGAAATATTACTCTGTCTCATTTAAAAAATTAAGATGTGGGAATAAATAAATTGAGTCAAGCTCACTCACTGATATAGTCTACCTTCACACAAAGGGTCTTTCTATTGAACTTGTGGGTAGTTAAATGAATCCCAGTAGCTTGAATACAACTTTATGGGAAATACATGACCATAACCTCTAGCCTGAATGTGAAATTAAAGATGTGGTAAATGAGTGGGGGTCTTATTTGATTTAGAATCATGGCATATAAAGTCCAGAAGTGAATCAGAGTCAAAAAATATCCAGCGCTAACCCCTGACTTAAAACCATCCAACTGAGGCCGAGAGAGTGAAGTGACTCCCCAAATCACACACAGCAGAACCGCAGTTGCTTCAGCCACCCCCGATTCCCCTTCTATTCAGGCTCCGCTGTTTTTGAAAAACCCACTAGTTGTGTTTAACCTGGCTTGACCTGGCTTCGAAAAATCCTTCCTTGGCTCCTTTGTGTGCACCCGGGTTTCAGGTTCCATCATTAAAACTTAATGCTCTTGTGCTGCTCTCTGGTGACAAAAAGCATGTACTACAGCTGCAGATCTTGGTCAGGCACATCCTGCTCCATTCATTCCACAAATATATATTGTGGTCTACTAAATGCCTGCCAGTTGTTCTAGACACGATAGCTTCAGCCGTAGACACACACACACACAAACCCACACAAACCCAAAGTATTCCTTCCCTCGTGGAATGTATGTACTAGTCGAGAGAGAGAAGAGAGTAAGCACATTATATAATACACAAGGACCATGGATATAATAAATCAGGGAAGGATGTAGGAGTGTGTGTGGGCAGAAAGTTGCGACTTTAAATAGCATGTTCAGGGCCTCAGTGAATGCATGACATTCGAGAAAAGACTTGAAGCCAGTCAGGGAATAAACCACCTTAGTGTCTGGAGAGGGATAGTATAGGCAGAGAAAAATGCAGAAAGGGTGGGAAGGAGAGAATAGCTCCTGATCCAAAGAGGTCAGTACACCCTGAGCTGAGCGATGGGGGAGAACCAGAGACAGGACAGAGAGGTGCAAAGACGGACAAAGATAGGCCCTGTGGGGCCTGTTGGCAGAGCAAGATTTTGGCTTTTCTCCAGGTGAGATGGGGATCCTCTGGACCTTGGGGAGTAGAGGTGTGATAGAAAGTATCATGTATTATTACAAGGTTACTGTGACTGCTGCCTGGTGAATTACTGTAATAGTAGAAGCCAAGAGGCCAGTTAGAAGGCTGAGGCAAAATGATGGAAGCCAGCACCTAACAGATAGTTATGGAGGTGAGACCCTGGACATACTCTGAAGTTAGAGCCAGGGGCAGTTGCTGATGATTTGCAGTAGGTTGTGTGCACAAAAGACAAGTCAGTGCTGACTGGAAAATGTTTGACCTTCAAGGGAGAGGCTGGAATTGCCATTAAAAGAGGTAGAAAAAGCTGAACAAGAAGCAGATTTTGAGAAAAAAATTCAGGAGCTCAGTTTGGGGCATTTTAATTTTTATATTTAGCTATAATGTACCACTTATGGTGCTTTTCATGTCCTTATGTAGGGCCAAATTAGCATCTGTCTGGCATAGTTTTTCTTCTATCAGAAAAATATCTCTTACTATTTCTTTGGAGATACATCTGTTGGTGATTAATCCCTTCAGTTTGGTTTTTGGGGGAGTCTGAAACCATTTCTGTTTCCTTGTTGATATTTTTATGGATATAGAATTCTGGGTTAGCAGTCTTCACCCTTCTTCACAATACATTTCATTGCTTCGTTGACTCTGACTTTCATAGTTTCTGACAATTCTGTTGCCATGCTGGACTTTACCTTTTGGATTTATTATGCCTTTATTTTCTAGCCGCTCTTGCATCTTTTCTTTAGTGACCAGTTTTCAGCAATTTGATGTTGATGGGCTTCGTTGTGACTTCCTTTGTGTTTCCTTTGTTTGGGGTTCTTTGAGCTTCTTGGACACGTGGGGTTATAGTTTTCATCAAACTTAAAATGGTTTTGGTCATTATTTTTGCTTCTATTTTTTTCTCTCATTTCCCCTTTCTGGATCTCAATTATATCATGTTAGATTGCTTGATAGATATTGCCTCCCAGCTCACTGGTTTATGGGGTTTTTTTTAAAGTCTCTCTCTCTGTTCTTCATTTTGGATATTTCTATTGCTTTAAGTTCACTCCAGCACCTTTAAAGTCACTGATCTGTGGTTAATCCTTTCCGTACTTTTCATTTTCGATACTATACTTCTCTCTCTACAAAGTACACTTGACTCTTTTTGTCTCTTTCCCTACTTCCCTCACAGTGTTCACATTTTCTCTCACCTCTCTGGGTATATGACCTGTCAACATAATAGTGTTTGAAATTTACTGTTTGCTAATTTCACCATCTCTGTAAATTATGCTTCTTTTGTTACTGATTAACTTTTCTCCCAGTAATAGTTCATACACCTTGCTCCTTTGATGCCTGTTTTTAAAATCTAAAGACAGACATTATGACTTTTATGTTGTTGGGGGCTAGATTTTGTTGTACTCACTTAAATAGTGTGGACATGGGTCTGGTGCACAATTAAGTCCCCTTAGATCAGTTTGATCCTTTTGAGATCTGCCTTACGTCTTGTTAGTGTGAGTCCAGAGCACTGACAAGCCCTTGGCCTTTGGTCAAGAACTAGTTTATCCCCTACATTAAAATGATATTCTTCTGAGGATTTTTACCCAGTGCTCCATGTATTACAAGTGGTAGGAATAGCGAGTATTCCCAACTCGGCATGTCCTTCCTTGTTAGAATTGTTTTGCTGTGGCTTTTGGGAGGTTCTTTCGTTACTCTTGGGTAGTTTCTTTTCACCTGTGCTCGAACAGCTACTCGGACAAGAACTCAAGTCTCTTCATGAGGCTCTCTGCTCTCTGGGGTCTGCCTCACACATTCTAGCCACCTTGGTGTCCCTGAACTCAGATCCCTGTCTCCCCAATTCAGCGAGATGCTGAGCTCTGTTTAGGTTCCTTCTCATGGCTCTATAACCTGGAAGCTCTCTCCGGGCAGCAGACTAGAGCCTGTGGGGGACTCATCTAGTTCCTTTCTCTTCTCTCAAGGTTCACTGTCCACTCCCCTTGCTGTGCAGCATCCAAAACCTGGCTTGGACTCTGGCTTGGAAACCGGCTTCATATGTTTTGTCTGCTTGCTGGTTGTGTAACGTTGGGCTGCTGGTGGTGGTGGTTACATTCAGTCTCTGTTCTTTCATCTGGACTGGAAGAAGTCCCAGGGTGTTTCAATTTTGAGATGTGTCTGTTGAACATGCAAGTGAAGATATCAAATAGGCAATTAGATGTATGAGTTCAAAGTTCGGGAAGGAGATTCTGATGGAAGATAGATGTTTATAATATAAATTTATCACCTATTGCCTTGCATAATTTCTCCCCACTTTTGGCTCCATTTTATCAGAACTAAATTGTTCCACATTCTATCCTATCAGGTTTCTACTAGGGAAGAAACGAAGTAAATGAAATGATAAGAGAGTCATTAAGCTATTCTTTCCAGCTACATATTTATTATATGTTAACAAGGCCCAAGATCAATATCTTTACGAAGAAAGGGCAAGGAGATGTTCCCTGAAGTGTCCCTTTCTGCGAAGAATGGGCTCCTGGAGTGTCACACACAAAAGGACCCTGAGGCCATGCCCAGGCTCGGGGAAGAGTGCACTGTTTGATTGCTAGGCTCTGTTGTGGAGTCAGGGGAAAGAACAGAGGCCACTCCACTGTGTGTTTACTCCGCCCATCTTGGCATAATGGGTGGATACATTTGGGGCAAGTACGACACAAAGGACACTTTTGTGTCAAAGAAGAATACCAACTATTCTTCTTTCACTGAGGTAGATACCACCCGTTTATTTCTGAGAAATAACATGTAAGCATGTATCTCCAAACCCAAATCAGCCAAGCACTCAAATGCCTGCCCTATTTTCTCTAGCACCATGTAGTTGGAAACAGAACATTTACTCATTCAAAACTGCAGGTGGTTTCATCTGACGTCATGGAGGATGATGTCAGGAGGCGAAGGAAATCTTTTCTCTCTCCTTTCTATCTTGTAGGGCTTCTCACTGGGACCTCACTTCTTTCTTGCGTAAGGGGCAATGCAAAGAGCAATCTCATTCTCCAACCTAAGAGCTAAGAAAGGATTTGTCTGTAACATCAGAGCTAAACCTTCTTTCAGTTCCATTGGGTTGCATCTACCTGCTGGGTTTGAACAGTGTTGGGAATGTAGTCTGCTGTCAGTGCGTATTTCATGAATGTCTTTATATGATTTTTTAAAAATGTTTTTAAAACAAAAATTACATTGGGTTCTCACCTTGACTAGATACCTCAGATTATTTTTGAGGGTTTTCTTTGGAGCAATATGTTCACCCAGTGGGCTCACCCACTGCTCCATTTTCTTTGGAGCAATATGTTCACAAAGCATCTCAGGAAAGTTGGGAATCCTCAGCCACATACCAGCTACTCAATAGAGTAGATCAGACTTTCCCCAAAGGCGAACTTACATAAGATATCAGAGCCCAGCATAAGATGGAGTTGCCGTCATTCCACACAGATCACCTGTCAAAGGTAACAGTCAACCTCTTCAGTTGACTCGGCACTTAGTCATGCTAGGGAATTGTGTTTGCGGTTTAGGCCTAGTTCAATATGGCAAATATTTAATGAGAACTTACTCTGTGGCTGGGTTTCTCAACCCTAGCATTATTGATATTTTGGGTTATCTAATTCTTTGTTGTGCAGGGCTGCCTAGTGCACTGTGGGATATTAAGCAATATTAAACAACATCCCTGGCCTCTACCTACCATATGCCAGTAGTATTTTCCAACCTCCCTTCCCCATCTCTTGATAACGTTTACAAACTTTTTCCAGTGTCCCCAGGGGTAAAATTGCTGCTGTTGGAGAGTCATAGCTCTACGACCTCACCTTTATAAATAAACCTTCCTTGAATTATCCTATTTTGAGTATGATGTCTGTTTCCTGTTGGGACTATGACTGATACACAATGCATGCAAAGCTAAATGAGCTTGATGTTCATTTTGAAGCTTCATTTTGTAAGCTTCAAGGAGAGATAATGAGTATTTGGACTTAGAGCATTTGGTTAACTTATAATGTAAAAAATCACTTTGGTGAGTAGAAAGGGTGTTTGAAGGGCTAAATCTCAAATTCAGTAGAATGCCTGAAAAATATTTAAAAATATTCAAGATATGATTCCGAGGGCCTGAAAAAAGGCTTCTCCACTGAATGAATGGGAAGAGCTGTGCTGGGAGATGGTTGGAGAAGTCTCCAGGCCTACTTTTCTTGGCAGCCTACAATTTTACCTGCTTACTTCTGTAGCCTTGTGGATTTTGCTATTTTTTATATGTAAAACATGTAAAAAGTATGTGGACAATGGTATAAACTAATTCACCGACAATGTGGATGGTAAGGAGGGCCTAGGTTTTCAACACATGGAAGGCGCAAACTTGATTAGACTTGGCAGATAGTTCATGTGAGGGTGAGAGCTAAGGATAAGTAAGAATGACCCATGGATCTGCTGAGGAGCCTAGACATGGAAAGTGATCATTTTGCCAACTAAGATCAAAACACAGAAGGAAGAGCTTGGTTTGGAGCAGTGGTTCTTAACCTGGGGTTCCTGTACCAGCATCATCAGCATCACCTGGACACTTGTTAGAGCTGGGAGTTCTCAGACAGCCCTCTGAATCGGAAGCCCTGGGGTGGGACCCAGCAATCTTCTTTAGGAAGACCTCCAGGTGTTCTGACGTTTGATAGAATTTGAGAGCCTTTGCTTTGGAGAGAAGGTAGTCATTTTCACCTGAGACTTATTAGATGGTCCATTAAGACACATGTGCAGAGACTGTTATCAATCCCATTCTGGTCCGTCCTATGTAGGTATTTTTGGAGTGAATGAGGATGTCAGGCTCCTTTTTCATTTTTTTCCTGTTTCCTAAGGATAGCAAATGGGGTCACGGGGAGCATTTCTGTTAGAAAAGTGACACAAAACTTTGGATAAATGATGTTCATGGAGTTTATGTTTTAGTCGTAAGGCTACCCTTTCTTTCTTAGCCCTGGAATTTTGTAGACTAACTGGTGTCTTTGTGTTCACCCCTTTGTACTGCTTTCCTTTCTGTGCCTTAAGGGTAATAACTAAGTGGCGTGAGTACTTCCTGTGCGCTGTTCTCTAGTGGAAGCACACTGAGAGGGACTTTGGTGCCATCTGGACTCAGCCCTAGGTGTCAGGACCTAGAGGTGAGAAGCAGTGAGCAAAACCGCTGCTCCCTCCTCCCACCGGTTTTCTGCACAGGATGCAGCGATGGCCCTTGGGCTAACTCCATCCCACTACAAGTTTCTGCAAACAATTTTTTTTTTCCAAAAAACATTTTGTTAACTGGAAGAAGTCCCCAGGGTGTTTCAATTTTTGAGACATGTCTGTTGAACATGCAAGTGAAGATATAAAATAGGCAATTAGATGTATGAGTTCAAAGTTCAGGAGAGAGATTCTGATGCCAGATACATGTTTATAATATAAATTTATCACCTATTGCCTTGCATAATTTCTCCCCACTTTTGGCTCCATTTTATCAGAACTAAATTGTTCCACATTCTATCCCATCAGGAAATGCCCAGGGTCAGTATCCATTTGAAAAATAGACATACTATCACGCCCATTAATTCACATATTGACTATTGCTGAGTTTGAAGTAGTTATAATAGGGACAGTATAGACTTTCAAATCTAAAACATTTAATTTCTGGCTTTTTACAGAAAATGTTTGCTGACGTATAGACTTTCAAATCTAAAACATTTAATTTCTGGCTTTTTACAGAAAATGTTTGCTGACCTCTGCTTTAGACCAGTGGTTCTCAAAGTTTAGCTTGCATTAGAATGCCACGGTGGCTAGGTTGCCCTCCCAGAATTTCTAATTTGGGAGTTTGGGGGTACAAACTGAGAGTTTGCATTTTTAACAAGTTTCCAGGTGGTGCTGATGTTGCGGGTCTGGGGACCATGAATTGAGAACTAACGCTTTCCGGTAGTAAATACAAACCCTCAGGATACCATGTGTGGATCAGAGCAAAAGCTGCATTAGCTACGTGTTCAAGGGATTGTTTCAGCTTGGACTATACCTCAGCTTGGACTATAACCACCCTTATGAAACTTCATTTTAATCCTATGAGCTTTCTCTTTGTGTTCTTCCTCTCTGCCCAGGGCTCTCAAACAGAAAATTTGTTTTAAAAGTAAGCCTGACCCTTTTCTTACTATCCTGTTAAATTATTAAAATTTCGGCATCTTGATCTTTTTAATAATTAGCAGCAACTCTGATCAATAATACCTTTCTTTTTGCTTATACTTCTATTGATGCTATTCCTGTACCATACAAATAAACAGTTTGAAGACACGACTTTCATTGTCCTTACTTGAGTGGAAGCTTTGAAGGAAAGGGAAACTGTGCTTTTTATGAGTCAAAGAAGGACCCACTTAAATCGGCTTGAAGTAGGATTTAGGGAGAATTGGGGTTGGAGCTGCTAGAAGTGGTGGTTACTTTCTCCGTCTTGATGATTTAGTCTTTTGGAGATTGTTTCATTATTTTGTTAGAAGTGCTGTGATTTAATTATTGTAGCAACAGATAAGACCACCTGTAAACACGAGAGAAAGAAAGGAGGTTGGATGATAAAAGGTTCGGCACTATCCACTGTTCAGAATTATCAGTATGGCTGTTCCCTTCCATTCTTTCACAAGCGTTAATGTGACCGCCTACGGAATTCCCCTAGAAAAGAAGATTGATATGGTTTAATTTTAAACTTTAAGTTCATAGGAGGCAGGACTATGTTTATTTTATTAAATGACAATCTATAAGTAAAGTACCATATCCACCCAGTTGCTTAGTAAATACGTGCAATAATATTTCTTCTTAAAATATTTTATGTATTTATTCTCAGAGAGAGGGGAAAGGAGAGAGAAAGGGAGGGAGGAAAACATTAATGTGTGGTTTCTCCTCACATGCCCCCTACCAAGGACCTGGCCTGCAACCCCGGCATGTGCCCTGACTGGGAATGGAACTGGTGACCCTTTGCTTCGCAGTCCAGAGCTCAGTCCACCAAACCACACCAGCCAGGGCCAACGGTATTTTTTTCTCCTTTTCTCATACTATGCTTCTCATGGTCCATGGCTCATAGAAGAAACTATCAAGGAATAATGATGGTTTATATCTCAGGGAACGGTAAATTTATAAATCAGTTTACTTCTCCCATTCTCTGCCTTGAGAAAAAGAAAGAAAAATTGGTAGTAGGGAAATATGATTGATTCATCATCCAAATTTTAAAGAAAGTAAAACTCAACCTCTGACGAACTCATCATCCAATTTTTTAAAAGCATAAAAAGTGATGGACTATTTAAATGAAGAGTAAGGAAAACATTCCCAAATCTATATGTTGCTCAGCCAGAATGAAGTATTACCAGGCACTCTTTAAATATAAAATGCACTGCTCCTCTCCATTTATTATAGATTTTATGCCTCAAATATATTTATAATATATTACAATGCTAAAGTTTATTCCTCATCTGCTTATAAATTTAATATTTCTCTCTCAGAATATGTGAACATGACTAAAGGCAAGGTTATATTTCTTCTTGGTAGTAATAAAATAACAAAGTGTTACACATAAATAAAGCGCACTCTGAATTTACGCCGATGCCGCACTCTACCTCATGTTGCAGGGCCGTGCAATGCTCTCGCCCACCTGACAGAGTGACTTCTTTCAGCATCACTACTTTTCCCTCTTAGGACCGCGTGATGAAAGGTCATCTATTAAAATCTGGTTCTTTCAGATCTTGGTAATTCAAAATGAAATACTTTCAGAAAAACAGATTTCCTGGAGCATCCCTTATGGAAACCAAATACCTCTAATCATTGTGTATTTGATTTAATGCCAAATGGGTAGTAACATGACTAATATAAAGTGGCAGAGTTCTTATTTCAAGGTGCATTAGCCAAGCTATTCTATGGTATTAGAAGGTAGAACGGTGGCACCAGTTATATCTGGAAGGTAGTTAGTCCCTTGAAAGGGCATGAGAAATCTTTTGAGTTGCTAGGAGTAATGTTTCTTGATCTCAGTTTTTTTTTCAGGTTTTATTTATTTATGTTTAGAGAAAGGAGAAGATAGGGAATAAAGAGAGGGAGAGAAACATTAATGTGAGAAACACCAATCGTCTGCCTTTCATACGTCCTTCAATCAGAGTGGAACCGAACCTGCAGCCCAGGCATGTGCCCTGACCTTTTCACTTTGAGGAAGGACTCCCAACCAACTGAGCCACACTAGTCAGGGCTTGATCTCAGTGCTTTTTTCATGAATGTGTTCATTTCATAAAAATTCACTGAACTATAGACTTATGATTGGGGTTTTTGTTGTACTTTAAACATTAGTAAAAATGTTTATTAAGAAAAAGTACAATAGGGTGACATAGAAAATAAATTCTTCTTTTCTATAGTTGTAATTTTCATGTGTAAAAGTATTATGCATATGTAAACATTTTCTAGAATTTAAGATAATTAAAAAGTAACCTAAGGGACTTCTGGTCAAGATGGCTGTTGAATGCAACAGCCACAAAGTGTACATGCTCACTCAATGGCATATACCACCTCCATTGACTAGAACAGTGAAGTCATCATTGTTCACACATGCGCATTCCAGTCCACTCTCCTTGGCTGCCAGATTGCATCAATGTTGCACAAAATGTTCTTATTATATTAACAGTGGCTGGACTTTTTCTGGATAGACCTCATGTATGCAGGACCCATGTATATGGACAACAGTCTGGGGATCACCTGAGGGAGTGAAGTGGGCTGGGTTGAGGGGGTCACATGTGGAAAAGTTGTGAGAACTGTAACAGCATAAACAATAAAATATAACGAAAAGAAACCCTAGGGGATCAATTCATCCTGCAGTCTGTTGCTGAATTGTGTGGAGGTTGCACTAGATATCTCTTTATAAGGAATGCTTCTTGATTGTCAACCAGCAGTGTACTTTGCAAACAGAAAGAGAAGCTTAGAATATTCTAATTTAACCTATAGAAACAATAGCTCACTTGGGCCCCAAAGATAACATTGTGATGGTAAATCTGGACCAAATCTTTGGTGTTGGTTAAAATCTTGGTCCTTAACCTCATTTCAAATAAAGCAAAGACCAGGAGTTTCATACCTAAAAAAATACCTTGATTATATCAGGAAAAAAGGAAAAAGATCAGGAAGCAGGATGTTTGAGTCCAGACTCTGACACGTACTAGTTCTATGACTATGCTCATAACCAGTCTGAACATTAGCTTTTCCATCGTTAACATTAGCATAAGACATGTGAATGCAGTAGAAATTGTAATACCCTTAGAAGCTGCAATTGTGACCAATACAGAAATACCAAGCACTGATATGCTTTGTGCCCTTGGACTGCCCCTAGAAGTGGCTGGGAGGACAGCGCGTGAGCAGTTGGCCAGATGACAGAACTTCTTGCGTTTGAGAATGCATGGACTTGATAAACTGCTTTTAAGGAGACACACCCAGCAGGCTGGGCCCACGCTGTACCTTTCACCAAGGGCAGGGAAGGAAAGAACGAGGCGTTATTTAGCCCTTCCATCTGGTTCTGCACTTTGCTTGCCAATTCGTCTCTATTGGAGAGTAGCGGATGTCTGTTGCTCAGTACCCCCAATGAGAAGGGAAATGTATAACTAGATGTCACCTATGTTGTTCATCTTGGGTATAAATGGAAAAAAAAATTAAATCTCTATAGGGAGGAGAAGCAGAGAAAAGCAACTTGATTTTGGTGGTGGTGGTGAGGGCTGGGCTTTCCTACTGGTGCTGAGCCTTTGAAAAGGGGGGTCAGGGGAGAGGCCTCCCCAGCAAGGGGCTGGGGAGCAAGTCTTGGTGATTCTGATCACCACCGAATGTTCCCTGGATTAAAAAAATATATAAGTGGACATTGTTGGAAAACTCTTCAAGACTAAATCTGCCTCTTGGTGTTCTGAACCTTTTGTTCCTTGTGTATAAGTGCATTAATTTGGGTATTGGCAGGGACAGAGTGATTTTTCCCAATCTTTCCAAAAATTACCCTAAAATACCATTTCCTGCATGTAACAAGGGACACCTCTGGTTTCTCAATCACATCACATCTTCCTCTTCCTTCCCCTATTTCAAATAGGTTGCTAAGTCCTACTTTTTTAGTGTGCATGGATTGCTACTTATCCACTATTTTTCTTTTTCTGCAATCATGGCCATGACTCTGAACCAAGTGCTGCAGAACTAGGTTGTTGTTTCCTCTCTCTTGTTCTCTTGCTCTCTTTACATCCTACTACATCTCATAAAACAGCTGCATCTTTCTAAAGTGTTTCTAAGAAACATACCTACAATCCCTCATTCACAACCCACTCCATTTTAATACCAACCTACCTCAGTTTTAATTCACACTCTTCTCATGCATTTGTCAAAGTGCTGTCTGTCACCACACATGTCCCATGTTCCTTCATTCAGGCCTTGACCCACCAGGTAATATCTCTTTGCCAGACATGTTCCTCACTTTCCCTTGACCACGGGCAGATCAGGTATAAATTTCTGTTAGTAGAGCATTTTTAGAGAAAGGAAGGAACCCAGGGATTGCTGCAAACCTGCTTCCAGGGTGAAGTGAGAAAGGGAGGAAGAAATACTAACCAAGAGAAGAAAATGAGGCAGCCCTGGAACAATGAAAGCCAAAGAGTGTTTCGTCCTGAGAGTCTGAGCCCGACAGCAATGCTTCATCCCACCCCGTGTTCTGCTTGTTCCCGTATCTGTCCTACTCTCCACCTAAATGGGACAACTCATAGTTCCCTCTCATCATCGCCATTATTATCTCATTTATTTTGAAATTATCATATAAAAATGGACTTCTTTGGTAAACAGTTTTAGGGATTGTAACACAGGGGTAGATGTATAAAATCACACCAGAATCAGAATGTAAAGAAGTTTTACCTCCCCCAGAAATGCCCTAATGGCACCCCCATGAAATCACACCCTAACCTCATCTATGACCTCTGGCAACCTCTAATATATTCTTCATCAGAATGGTTTTGTCCTTTTGAGAATATTATATAAGTGGACTCATGTGCACGTTACTGTTGAGTCTGAGCTTTGTTTTTTACACTCAGTGTAATGCCTTTGAGATTCATATGAGTTGCTATTTGATCGTTTATTTCTTATTATTGCAGAGTAATATTCAATGGTTTGATGCACCGCCATCTGTTTATTTATTCACCCAATGAAGGGCATTTAGCTTATTTTTAGTTTTTGGAGATTATGAATAAAACCACTATAAACATTCACATACAGGTTTTTAAGAGAATATAAATTTTCATTTCTCTAAGATTCATACAAATGTTTGTTCAGGCTGCTCTAATCAAACACCATAGAATGGGTAGGGTATAAACAGTAGACATTTATTTCTCACAGTTCTGAAGGCTGGCAGTCTGAGAGCAGGGTGTGCCAGCATGGCTGGGATCTGGTGAAGACCTTTCCGCGTGGCACGCAGACTGATGACTTTCACTGTATCCTTCTGTGGCAGAGGAGAGGCATGGGCTCTTTTTCATGTGAGTATTAACCTCATGCATCAGAGCTCTGCTGTCAAGACCTAGTTGTTCTCCGAAGTCACCATCTCCTACTGCCATCACATTCATGGTTAGAATTTAACATATGACTTTGGAGGGGACACGTCAGTCCATAACAACCCATAAACTGGATTGCTGGGTAAGGGTAAGTGGGTGCTTAACGTTATGAGAACTGACAAGCTCTTTTCCAGGGTGGCTGTATCATTCTGTGTTCCCATCAGCAATGTATTTCTTAACTCTGTGTTCCTTGTGATGTGTTTCTCTTGCTCCACATCCTCACTAGCACTTGGTATTGTCAGTATTTTTAATTTTAGCCACTTTGAAAGGTGTTTAGTAATGTCTCAATATGGCTTTAATTTGCATTTCCCTAATGGCTAATAATTTGTACATCTACTTATATTATTTTTTTTACCATCTATAGATCCTTTTGGGTGGAGTATCCATTCAGTTCTTTTTTTCCACTTTCTAACTGAGTTGATTCTAGTCCATTATTGAGTTTAGAGAGTTTGTTATATTCTGGATACATGTCCTTTGTTGAATATCTGATTGGCACATATTTTTCTTAGTCTGAACCTTGTGTCTCTAATTATTTGACAGTGTCTTTAAAGAATAAACTTTTTTTATTCAGATGAACTTCAATTTGTCAAATTTTTTTTTTATGGATCTTGATTTTGGTGCAATGTTTAAGAATTCTTTGCCTAATCCCAGGCTGAGGAGATTTTCTATTTTTGTCTAAAAATTTTAGACAAAATATTTTACATTTATGTATGATACATTTTGAGTTAATTTTTGTATAAGACTGAGGTCTAGTTAATTTTTTTAGTATAGATGTTCAATTGTTCCATCACTATAGAAAAGAATATCCTTCCTTCATCAAATTGCTTTTGCACACTTGTCACAAATTTATCGGCCATATCCGTATGAGTCCATTTCTGTGTTCTCTGTCCTGTTCCTCTGACTTATGTGTCTTTCTCTCTGTGAGTACTACCACACTATCCAGTTCCTATAAGTTTATAGGAAGTCGTAAATTCTGCTTGAGTAATTTCTGAAAATGTATTGTTCTTTTAAAATATTACGTTAGATATTCTAGTACCTTAGCCTTTTCATATAAATTTTAGAATTATCTTGTCTCTACACAAAAAGTCCTAGTGGGATTTTTATTGGAGTGCATTAAATCTAGAGATTAATTTGGGGAGAATTGCCATCTTTACTATATTGACTCTTCAGATTCTTGAACATGTCATGTCTCTTCATTTAGTTAGCTCTTCTTTGATTTATTTTATTAGAATTTTGCAGTTTTCAGCATACAGACCTGGAAAATATTCTATTAGATTTATATTTATTTTGATTTTAGAGGCGCTATTGTAAATAGTATTGTTTTAAAACTTTTCTCAAGCATTCACATATACATTAATGGTATACAGAAATGCCGTTGATATTTGTGTGTTTATTTGGTGGCCATGCTAAAGTCACTTGTTTGTCCTAAGGTTGTTTTTGCAGACCAGTTTCACATTTTTCCAGATGGGCTTGTTAAAATCCCTTTTCCAAGTACTTTATTAAATATGGTCCTTTTTTGAAGTCTTTCCAGTTCCTCTTACCAGATGAAACTTCTCTCTCTCTTAAATACTCAAATCACTTTGTCATTACATGTCACTCATCTATTTCTCCCTGTGTTATCGTGAATTGAGTACTTCTCCCATTCTTCCAGTTCAGTATAGGAATTACTATGGGGTTAAATATTTTAAATCCTAATTGGAATATTGAGCAAGTTTTCTAATCTTTTTGACCTTCTGAGATTTCGTATTATTAAAATGGGAGTGATAATATTTATTTTGTTGGTTTAGTGTGAGGATAATGTGTTAGGAGCTCAATAAATATTAGTTTCTGTCCCATTCCCTGGAGTTATACATTCTTGAGAACCTACTGCTGCATACTTGCTTGAGTCCTCTGCAGTACCTGGGGTGGTGTAAGTAAGCCTTCTATAGATGTGTATTTGATCTTATTGATAGAACTTAGCACAGAGCAAGGCACATGATCTCTGCTAAGTTAACTCTTACAACTCTTCACTGTACAACAAATTTTAATATTAAATGATGGTGAGGATCTTTAGGGACATAGTCAACCTGCAGCATGAACATATGGAGAAAATAAATTATTCCACATTCGCTGAGCAGCTATTCAGTAAATAAAGAAACTCACCACGAACTGGGTTGAGGGTTAAAAATAGGGGAGGCAGGAGAAACCAGAAAGAGGTATCCAAAGAGCAAATTTAATTTAATAGCATGTGAAAAGTGGTTGGAGTGTGATAAAGACTGTCATCTTCAGAGATTACTTTGGGATCTCAGGTGAAGGGCAAGCAGGGGGCATCACACTCACTGAACTCCTCCTCTAGAGGAGCTAGAGCAGCATGTCACCCTCACTAGTCACTGTGGAGTTCATTAGTGGGGTTGCAATTCCTGTTATTGCGATTACAATGTCACCGGTGTAATGTAGACACACCTGTTTGTGCACTACAAGATGAACAAGAATGACTTCAACATTCAGAAATGGCTCTCAATCCCTTGATACCCTTTTAAATAAACTAGTGTCTTAATTCAGGCTGCTATAAAAGAATTGCCATAGACCTGGTGGCTTAAACCACAAACATTTATTTCTCATGGCTCTGGAGCTGGAAGTCCAAGGTCCAAGTGCCAGTAGATCTGCTCTCTGGTAAAGATCTGGGTCTTGGAATACAACAAAGGTTTAGTAAACAAAGACGTAGCCAAAGAAGAGAAAAATGAACTATACTATACATAAGTCCGACAACAACGAACGGTTCAACTGGACCCGTAAGAGGGCTGGAGCCAACAGCGGAGCAGGGTCAGGCAGGAAAGATCCCCGACCCCAGGAGCCCAGGCAGCCATGGACAGATCCCAGGTGTGGGTAGCAATGGGCGGACCCAGTGAGGGCACAAGGTGGCAGGTTGACCTTGGTCACACATTCGCACGCAGTGAGACAGACCACGCAGGCCCCAGCGGCGGGAAGCTGCAGAGGGGACCGCCATTGCTCCTCTTTGACCCCGCCCCCACTGTGCCGGGGTCAGCATCACAACCCAGCGACTGAGTTGCCCCACCCTGGTGAACACCTAGGGCTCCACTCCTCATATGTAACAGGCACAAACAGTCCAAAATATGGTTCAAGAACTCAAAGCCCCAGAGCCGATAACTCTAACCGACCAAGAGATATTGAACCTCTCAGGTGCACAACTCAAAATAATGGTGATCAGGATGCTCACAGAACTGGCCGATTTTAGTCACAAATTAGAGGAACATATGAAGGCTAAACTAATTGAAATGAAGGGAAATGCACAGGAAACCAATAGTGATGGAAAGGAAACTGGAACTCAAATCAAGGGAGTGGATCAGAAGGAAGGAAGAAATGACCAAACAGAAAAATGTGAAGTATTAAGAATGAAAAAAAATGAGGAGAGGTTTAGGAACCTCCAGGACATCTTTAAACATTCCAGCATCCGAATTATAGGGGTGCCAGAAGGGGAAAAGAAACAGACACGAGTGAAAAACTTATTTGAACAAATAATAAAGGAGAACTTCCCCAGTCTGGCAAAGGAAATAGACTTCCAGGAAGTCCAGGAAGCTCAGAGAGTCCCAAAGAAGTTGGACTCAAGAAGGAAAACACCAAGGCACATCATAATTACATTAGCCAAGATTAAAATGAAGGAGAGAATCCTAGAAGCAGCAAGAGATTAAGGGGACAGGCACCTACAAAGGAGTTCCCATTAGACTGTCAGTGGATTTCTCAAAAGAGACCTTACAGACAAAAAGGTGCTGGAAAGAAGTATTCCAAGTCGTGAATCCAAAGACCTACATCCAGGATTGCTCTACCCGGCAAAGCCTTCATTTAGAATGGAAGGATAGATAAAGTGCTTCTCAGATAAGATTAAATTCAAGGAGTTCATCATCACCAAGCCCTTATTTAATATGAAATGTTAAAGGGACTTATATAAGATAAAGAAGATGAAAAATATGAACAGTGAAAGGACAGAAAACTCACAATTACCAACAACCACACCTAAAACAAAAGCAAACCAAGAAGACAGCTAGATCAGGAGCAGAACCATAGAAATGAAGAACACATGGAGGGTTAGCAACAGGGCAGTGGGAGGAGGAGAAGGGGGGAGAAGGTACAGAAAATAGCATAGACAGTAGGTAGAAAATAGATAGAGGGGAGGGCAAGAATAGTAGGAGAAGTATAGAATCTAAAGAACTTGAGACAAGTGGTCATAAACTAAAGGGGGGAATGGTGGGGGAGGGGTGTGCAGGGTGGAGGGGAATGAAGGGGGAATTGAACAACTGTAATGGTATAATCAATAAAATATATTTTTAAAAAAGATCTGCATCTTGATATGTAAACAGCCAGCTTCTCTCTGTGTGCTCACAAGGCCAAGAGAGAGATAGACTTTTCCTTTCTTTTCTTATAGGTGTCCATTCACAAAGACTCCGTCCCACTTTCCAAAGGTTCCACTTGTAAACACAATCACACTAGGAATTAGCCTTCAAAATTTGAATTTGGCGTGTGTCACAAACATTCAGACTACTGCACTGAGAAAGAGAAAGCTTTTGCAGAAAATGTTGATATCTAAATTGGTATGAGCCGGATCAGTCTATGAACCAAGGAAAAGGAGGAAACTATTTTGAGATCATAGCAGTAGACACTGTCTCCCCTGGGGGTGTATGCAAGAAGCTTGTCTAAGAGCAGGTCGCACTCCCGAGGGAGTCCAGCAGGGCGCACCAAGCAGCCAGGAGAAGGGCACGCAAGTGGAAGTGGTGCAACCGCACATGCACTGAATGAAAGGTATTAATAGCAAGTTTATTGTGACATTTAATGCGGAATGAGGCGAGTGAAAGCAGGAGAATATTGGGATGGAAAAAGGTAAGAGTTGGTAAGCAGGTCAAGCACCAAACATTCAAGAATTTCTGGAAAACTAATAAATGATTCAATTTAAACTTTAATCTTTGCACTGATAGAAGGAACCCCTGCAAAAATTTACAGGCTTTGTCCCTAAAACAAGCTACAGTAGTTTTATTCTTTACAATATGGGGCCAGGTGCATACAAGGCGAGATATTTTCCAGATCTCTTGAAAATAGCTATGCTTTTACTTTATTTCGTCATGTACTTGAAAGGATATGACTATTTTAAAAGTGATGTAATTAATCTTTCTTCCTCGGATCAGTTATGACCAAAAGGGGCATCAATAGTGTGGTCTTTGGCAATGCACAGATGTAGTCATTTTCTAAATGCAATGCAGTAGCTTGGAGAGTTACTACTAAAGGTACTAGTGTATTAACTAGACTTGTCTCCTCCTCCCCCACTGTAACTACTGAGTGACACAGCTGAGAAATGTATAGGCTCCTTTTGTCTTGGGGCAGAAGCCCTCAGGGCTGCTACCACTAATGCTGCTTAATTGAATGTCTGTGGTTCCAGAAACGTGGAGTCAGTTTCAACTTCTCAGTTAACGGCTTAATCTGTCCCACCCTAGAAAAAGCCAGGCTGTATAAGAGAGAGTGCTTGCTGCTCACACTGATACACGTCAACTTTAAACAGACTATAAACATTTACACCAGGGATATATCACATAGAACTATATGACTTGATCTTAGTTGAGTCTAAAGCAGTTTTCCGATTCTAAGGATAGAGTTAAAGGTACAATACAAGACAATACAATGAAAAGAGCTGAAGTCTTTAATAAAGTTGGAATTTGTAGCTTTGGGGCTTAGAAGTCAGANAATGCAATGCAGTAGCTTGGAGAGTTACTACTAAAGGTACTAGTGTATTAACTAGACTTGTCTCCTCCTCCCCCACTGTAACTACTGAGTGACACAGCTGAGAAATGTATAGGCTCCTTTTGTCTTGGGGCAGAAGCCCTCAGGGCTGCTACCACTAATGCTGCTTAATTGAATGTCTGTGGTTCCAGAAACGTGGAGTCAGTTTCAACTTCTCAGTTAACGGCTTAATCTGTCCCACCCTAGAAAAAGCCAGGCTGTATAAGAGAGAGTGCTTGCTGCTCACACTGATACACGTCAACTTTAAACAGACTATAAACATTTACACCAGGGATATATCACATAGAACTATATGACTTGATCTTAGTTGTGTCTAAAGCAGTTTTCCGATTCTAAGGATAGAGTTAAAGGTACAATACAAGACAATACAATGAAAAGAGCTGAAGTCTTTAAAAAAGTTGGAATTTGTAGCTTTGGGGCTTAGAAGTCAGAATCTGTACATCAAGTTATACATTCTTATAAATTATTTGGCTAAATCAATGCTTGAGGGGAAGAAAAAGGGAGGTCAATGTCAGCTCAATGTCTTCTTTTCAGAACTTCAGTTCACCAAGGAGTGGGAAGACAACTCAGAAGGGAGATGTCGTGCTTGTTTATTTTTTATTTAATAAACATTTCCATGGTAACAATACCATGTCTCGAACATTATGTTTAGTCATCTGTAACTACTTAACCATTTCTTCTTCAAAAAACCAGTGAAGTGGGTCCCATTATTGAATCCATTTTACAGATCAGAAACCGAAGCAGTAAGTAGAGTGGCATAAATTCTAGGGATCCCGCAACCCATAGTCAGTGAAAATGAAAATGACCCCCTCAAAATTTCCACATTTGAAAGAATATAACTTTTCATGGTAGCTTTTTGGTCCAATTTTATGTTTCTTGCAAAAAGCTTAATTTCAATAGCTGTTTACTACTCTGTGACGTGTGCTTACTAAGATGAGGAAAACCCCCATTTAAAAAAACGCTTTATTGTTGACACTGCTACAAACGTCCTAATTTCCCCCCTTAGCCCTCAGTCCCCCTGCACGCTCCCCGATTCCATAGTCAGTCCCCAACCAGTTATCCGTGTCCATGGGTCCTTCGCTTATGTTCTTTGGCCAATCCCTTTACCTTCCTTCGAACAGTCCCTGCCTTCTCCCTGCCCTCTTCCAACTGTCAGCCTGTTCCATGACTCTATGCCTCTCAGTTTGCTCATGAGTTTATTTTATTCATTAGATTCCTCTTATAAGTGAGATCATATGATATTTGTTTTTCACTGATGGGCGTGTTTCACTTAGCGTAATAGTACCAGTTCCATCCATGTTGTTGCAAAAGGCCATTGTGTAAATATACCACAGTGTGTTTGTTTTCTATCGACTCCTACTGATGGGCACATAGGCTGTTTCCAGCACTTGGCTATTGTAAATAGCATTGCTATGAACACAGGGGTGCACAGGTTCTTCTGAACTGGTGTTTCAGGATTCCTAGAGTATACTCCCAGCAATGGAATGACTGGGTCAAAAGGCAGTTCCATTTAAGTTTTGAGGAAATTTCATGTTGTTTTCCACAGTGGCTGCACCATTCTGCATTCCTTTCATTTTTCCTTGATTTCTGTAAAACACTCCTATTCCCACAAGACTTAGTTTTAATCCTCACCTGGGTGTATACTTATTGATTTTAAAGAGGGAGAAAGGGAGATAAAGAGATAGAAAAAAACATTGACATGAGAAACATTGATTGGTTGCCTCCTGTATGTGCCCTGACTGGGGACTGAACCCACAGCCTAGATATGTTCCCTGACTGGGAATCAAACTGGTAGCTTTTCAGTGCATGGGACAATACTCCAAACACGTGAGCCACTTGGTCAGGGCCCACGTAGCTTTTTATGTAATAGTCAAATTTATAGAGGGTTCGGGAAGATGAACAGCTATTATTACACCTTAGCATTTGAATGTCCTTCAGTTCACTATCAGGGATATGTCATTGCCTATTTCTGTACTTGCCAGTCTCTCTGTCTCTCTCTATTTTTAAACACATACATACATTTCTTACCTTTCCCTTTCCTCTTTCCCTACCCCATTCCCACTACACTAATCCATAGTTACCTTGTCTCCCATTTTTATATCTTCTACCCTCCTCAAAGTCATATACACAGAAGATTAACATTTATTTCTAACATATCCTATTAAGATGGTTGCTAAAATAATAAAACGGTTGTATCCTCTGGATCAAAATGATGCCAGCTCACTTAAATACAGACAGCTGTAGTAAATTGTAGTCTTATTGACCCCTTTCTTTTCAGCATCATTAAAATGTTGCTTGTTAATTTATATTTCTGTTTACTAAACATAAATTCATAGACTGTTAGAACTAAAAGACGTTTTTAAAACCATATAACCTGAATTCTCTTTTATAGATCAGTCATTCCCAACCTAGTTGCACACTGAAATCACTTGGGCATTTTTAAATTTACTAATGTCTGTGCCCCCTATATTCTGATTAAATGTGTTTGGGTGTTGTTTGGCAATCAGAACTTTTTTTTTAAGTTTTCAGATGATTCTACTGTGTAGCCAAGTTGAAAATCACTGTTATAGATCCAGAAAAATAAATCTATACAAGGTCAAATGATTATTTAGGGAGCCAATTAGATTTAAATTTAGTTTGATAGTTAAACCCAAGTTGTATTGTTTCCTGAGTTACTCTGGGTAAGTTTTTAAAGGTTCGGAATCATATGCACACCCCTTGTGTTCTCTCTGGGTTTGAGGTTGGGAAGTGGTGGAAGCTGACCTGGTGAGACCGTGGAGGTATGTGTCTGTTTATGGAAGACTTATTGCCTTTTTAGGGTCACTCTTGGTGTCTTGAAAATAAATTTACTAACAAAAAAATTATGTACTTTCCCTGGCTGGTGTAGCTCAGTGGATTGAGCGCAGGCCTGTGAACCTCATGATCGCGGTTTAATTCCCAGTCAGGGCACATGCCTGGGTTGCAGGCCAGTTCCCAGCAGGGGACTCACGAGAGGCAACCATACATTGATATTTCTCTCCTTCTCTCCTTCCCTTCCCCTCTAAAGATAAATAAATAAAATTAAAAAATATGTGCTTTCAATTAATGGGCCAAAAACAAGGCCTCTCTGAGCCTGGTGCACAGAGAAAAGAGAAGGGATTTAAGAAAAGAACGATACAGAACAGAAAAGCACCTTGTATTAGTTTTCTATCACTGTGTAATGAATTCCTTAACTCAGTGGCTTAAAGCAGCACCCATATTAGCTCATGGATGGGCGGGGCAGAAGTCTGGCGTGGCATGGCTGACTCCCTACGCAGGGTAGCACAGGCTGAGACCAAGCTGTTGACTAGATGGATCTCTCATCTGCAGACCCTGGGGAAAAATCTTTTTCCAAACTTATTTTTAACCATTATCAAAATTCGGTCCCTTTTATCTCAATAGGATCGAGACCCATATTTCCACACTGCTGGTCAGCCCCAGGCTGCTCTGAGCTCCTGAATGTTACCTGCATTTCTTGCTATGTGGTCCCTCCATCTTCAAGCTGGTGATGGTACGCTGGTTGATTCCTTTTGTGTTCAGATCTTTGGCTTCTTCCTCTGCCACTTCCCAAAGACAATGCTCTGTTTTTGAAGGGCTCCTGTGATTAGATCATCTTAATTACATTTATAAAATCCTTTCATAGCAGTACTTAGATTAATGTTTTCTTGAATAACTGGGAGAAGTATATACCAGGGGCTGGGAATCTTAGGGCCAATTGCTTGAAATATTGTCTACCACATTCTACTCAAGATTCGTATTTGGTTTGAAAGCTTTTTATTTCATATTCCACCCTTAATTCTGAGAGCAGCATTATAGTGTTTCATGATATGCTGAATAAAGAACAAATCTGTTTACTAAAGTAAACTAACCAAATAACCAGTTGATTTAATTTTTCATATACAACAAGTAATCAATCTCGATCCTTCACAAATTTTAAAGTAAGGAACAGTTTTTCCCACTTGCCATATGTAAACCTGATGCAGTTCCAGCTCACTATTACCCTGCCTGGGAGGACAACCCCCTTGTGGCTCCGTGTGGCAGCCCTCTCTCACTGGGAGCAGTCAGTGAAAAAGGCTTTTGCATTTTATCTGTTGAGTACATTTATGTTCTGTCTTGCTATGCTAAGAACCTGTAACAATACCCAATATCATGCAACAGTTTTCATCCTTGACTGCTCGTTGGAAACTAAGGGAGCTCTACAAGCTACTGATGTCTGAGTCCCATCTCAGAAATTCCAGTTTAATTGGCAGGAGGGCTGGGGAATTAAAAGTTTCCTAGATGATTCTTTCTACAACCAGCGAAGATACTCTGCTGTTGATGTAGACATTGTGGACATGGAGAAGTACAGGATGGAACTGATCTCTAGAAAGTTCACTATTTCCCACACCACTCAGACCAAGTGTTCTGAGTGGTTTTGGCTCCACCATGTCCAAAAAGCTAATAATGAAAAAAAAATCTGAGCAAGAAACAATGGGAAAGCACTAAAAAATCATTTAGTAACAGGTTTGTGTTCAGAAGTCTTCTGCATCAATCATGATTATAGCTAATATTTCCTGCTTATTGTCATGTACTTTGGACTACATCTGATGTATAAGGACTACATCTATTTTATCTTGTTTTACCCTCAAAGCAAAGCCCTGAGGGAGTTATTATTATTACCCCTATTTTACAAGTAAAAAATGAGTCACAGCCATTAAAATACAAAGTCAGGATTCAAGACTTAAATATTGGTCAATCTGATTTCAAAGCCAACGCTCCTAGCCTCTGAAAGGTACCTACTAATAACTTTGAAACTCACAATACACCATTACCAAGACAAGAAGTCACTTTGTTATTATCAGCTATTAAAGGACATAAGCCACACACTTGTGCACACTACACTGAGGCATGCACACGCACAATAATCAGATCTAGTAATAGTAAAGCCTCATTTACTAGATTCTGAATTTTGCAAGTTGTTGCATCTTCTGAAAGCTCTGTTTAATATAGTTCACCTATAGTCTAAGAATTACACATGGATTTAGTGTAATAGGATAGATATGGAGTAGAAATTTGGGGGTCTGAGTCAGTGACCTCTTCCAATCTGCCTCCATAATGCAGACCAGCTCCAGGGCTCTGGGTCAGCGACCGCTCCTGCTGCATCTCGTGCCTGCAGCTCTCCAATGAACGTAGCATTTGCACTGAATGGTCTCTAAAGCCCTTTCTAGTTGCAAAGGCAACAGTTTTGTTTTTAATTACTTAAAGCAATTGTGTAACTATTTCCTTTCCTCTAGTATTTATTTAACTTTTTGCTATTCATTTATGGTTGAAATCTGATTTTATATCAAACAGTTCAATAACAGTGAAATAATGATCATGATAATAATAATAGCTAGCATTTATGAAACACTAAATTCCAGGTATTTATGAATATATATTAAGTCACTTACTCATCATAAGTATCTACAGAAAGTATTTTTGATCATTTCCCATTGTTTGGATAACATGCTATTTTAGAGATGGGGAAACTGAGTCACAGTAGAGCTAGTGGGCAACCTGCCCAAGGTTGCACAACTAGTATGTGGCAGAAGAAAGAAGGAAGCTGGTCCCTGAATTTATTCTTTAAACTATTGCATTCTATTCTTTCAATATTTTTAGGTGCGATGCATGAAGGACTTGCATGCTAATTAGTGTGGTTTATTTAATGGCACATTAAAGAATATAGAAAACAAAAATAATAAAGCTAATTTCTATATTTTGATGGTATTTGATTTAATAAAATTCTAGCTTTTTACCACAGTCCCCCAACACAGGTGCACACCACCTCCTGAAGCCTATTTCTTATTTTATTTGTAGCCCGGGAGACAGTTGATCTCTGGGATACTCCTTTATGAGAAAAACATAAATGTCATATTTAGGAAAAAGAAGAGTATCTGCTTTTATGTTTAGGACATTACATCTTCTCATTTTTCTCTGCATTCTGGGAATTTAATTAAAATAATAAAATAGAGAGAGCTACCAAAGTTTGTCACATAATGATGCTAGCAAAACAGAACAGCATAAAGTTAATCCCCTCTCTCCAAAATATTTCCTTGTGTGCACATTTATCCAGAAACTAATGATGCCAGTCATATCAACAAAGGGCCAGGAGCTCACTGCAGACTATGTGGGATCGGCTGATTGTACAGCAGTGATTCAAGTCTCAGCTATAAAGATGGGGAAAATACACAGTGGCACAAGAAGTTGTGAAGTTGTCACCACTGGGGTGGTTGGTTACCATGGTTTCTGAGACTGAAAGTAGAGCTCAGGTAGACTTAGAGGTTTCTGAGTCCAAACCCTTACTCCCAAGGTAAAATAATGAAATGGAGCAATAATTCAGATAATTCTTATAATGTGGAGCGAAGGTGGCTCCCTCCCTTCCCCAGGAATTATCTGGCTGGGTAATATTTTTTTGATCATTTCCCATTGTTTGGATAACATGCTGTGTTTACTCCCATGGAACATGTGGATTAGAAGGAGGTAGATAGTGCTATGCTTTGATGTTAAAATGCACTCTTGCAGAAATTTTTGAGAATTTTGTCTTTCTAATAGTACTTACAGGAGTGCACATATTATTTAGTGTATATAAATTATATATGTTATATAATATATGCATACATATATTAGCTATGAAGACAGCTAAGACACAAAAGGAAGAAAGTGAAAAATTGTAGGTAGTCTCCAATCACTAATATGATACTTTCCACAAGTTTATGTGTAAATTAATTGTTTAGGCATCTGTAAGCATTTTTCTATAGAAAATCACAGTCTGGATAATTTCTTTTTTCACTTTTGTGTTATGAAAACATATTTAGCATTTAAGTATGTCATGATTGTTTTATTTTCTTTCTTTTTTCCTTTTCTTTCTTTTTTTTTTGCTGTTCTGGGTATTGGTTTATTTATTTTTTAATTTAAATTACATTTTATTATTTATGCTATTCCAGTTGTCCCAACTTTTCCCCTTTGTCCCCCTCTACCCACTCCTCTCCCACTCCCTCAGGCAATCACCTCACCTCTGTCCATGCTTGTGGGTCATGCATATATACTCTTTGAGACTATATTCCCTATGCTGTATTTTTAAATATATTTTTGATAATTCTATTACAGTTGTCCCATTTTTCCCTTCATTCCCCTCCACCCTGCACACCCTCTCCCACCCACATTCCTCCCCTTTAGTTCATGTCCATGTGTCTTATATTCTTTAGCTTCTACATTTCCCATACTATTCTTGACCTCCCCCTGTCTATTTTCTACCTACTATCCATGCTACTTATTCTCTGTACCTTTCCCCATCTCTCCTTCTCCAACTCCCCTGTTGCTAACCCTCCACGTGATCTCTATTTCTGTGGTTATGATCCTGTCCTAGTTGTTTGCTTTCGTTTTTGTTTTAGGTGTGGTTGTTAATAATTGTGAGTTTTCTGTCATTTTACTGTACATGTGTTTTGTCTTCTTTTTCTTAGATAAGTCTCTTTAACATTTCATATAATAAGGGCTTGGTGATGATGAACCCCTTGAACTTGACCTTATCTGAGAAGCACTTTATCTGTGCTTCCATTCTAAATGAAAGTTTTGCTGGATAGAGCAATCTTGGATGTAGGTCCTTGCCTTTCATGACTTGGGATACTTCTTTCCAGCTCCTTGTTGCCTGTAAGGTGTCTTTTGAGAAATCAGCTGACAGTCTAATGGGAACTCCTTTGTAGGTGACTGTCCCCTTATCTCTTGCTGCTTCTAGGATTCTCTCCTTCATTTTAATCTTGGCTAATGTAATTATAATGTGTGTTGTTATGCTCCTGGTCCAACTGCTTTGGGACTCTCTGAGCTTTCTGGATTTCCTGGAAGTCTATTTCCTTTGCCAGATTGGGGAAGTTCTCCTTTATTATTAGATCAAATAACTTTTCCATTTGTTGCTCTCCCTCATTCTCTTCTGGTACCCCTATAATTTGGATGTTGAAATATTTAAAGATGTTCTGGAGATTCCTAAGCCTCTCCTCATTTTTTTGAATTCTTGTTTCTTTATTCTTTTCTGTTTGGTTATTTCTTTTTTCTCTCTGGTCCACTCCATTGATTTGAGTCCCAGTTTTCTTCCCATCATTATTGGTTCCCCATGCATTTTCCTTCATTTCACTTAGCATAATCTTCATTTTTCATCTAATTTGCGACCAAAATCAACCAATTCTGTGAGCATTTTGATCACCAGTATTTTGAACTGTGCATCTGATAGGTTGGCTATCTCTTGGTCACTTAGTTGAATTATTTCTGGAGTTTTGATCTGTTCTACCATTTGGGCCATTTTTTTGTCTTGATGTGCCTGTTATGTATGAGGGGCAGAGCCTTAGGTGTTCACTAGGGTGGGGCAACCTACATGGCTGGGTTGTGATGCTGGATGTGGGGGCGGGGTCAGAGAGGGAACAATGGCACTTGCTCTGCACTCTGCTGGATTTCAGTCACTTCTGCAGCTTCCACCAAGCAAACTGGGCTTTTCTGGTGCTGGTTCCCATGTGGATGGGCTTGTGTATGTTCTAAGACCCTGTAAGTCTCTCCAACAAACTCTCCTGTGAGGCTGGGAGTCTCTCCCTGAGCCTCAGCCCCCACCTGTGTTTTCAATCGTGTTTTGAGGCTTTATTTTCTGGTGCTGGGACCCTGGGTTTCAATGTCTGTCCTGCGCTCCAGTTTTGCCTGGTTTATCTGTGCACAAATGTGGGACCACTGCCCAGTCAGCCATATGCCTTGCACGCCATGACAGGCTTCACCATTGCTGCCTTGCCAGGTCTACCTGTTGCCACCCCATACCTGAGGTCTGCCAGTCACCACCTGGGAGCCTGGGGTCTGCCCATCTTGCATGCCCAGGGTTTGTCAGCTGCTGCCTTGAGTGCCCGGGACGATTGTTTTTTTTTTGCCTCGACCTCTCTCTGCTTGGCCTCCTGACTCCACCCCTCCTACTGGTCTGGATGAATGTGTCTATTTTAACTCCTTGGTTGTCGGACTTCCATACAGTTCAATTTTCTGTCAGTTCTGGTTGTTATTTTGTTTCTAAATTCTTGTCCTTATTTTGGTTGTGTGAGGAGGCACAGTGTGTCTACCTATGCCTCCATCTTGGCCGGAAGTCCCCTATGACTGTACTTTACATCCCCATGACTATTTTGTAACAACCAACTTGTACTTCTTAATCCCTACATCTCTTCCCCCCATCCCTATGACCTCCCCTCCCATCTGGCATTCCTCAAAACATTTTCTGTTGTTGTGATTATTTCTGTTCTGGGTATTTGTTTATTTTATCTTTTAGACTTAGTTACTGATAGATATGTATTTATTACTATTTTATTGTTCACAGTTTTAATCTTCATCTTCTTAAAGAAAGCCCTTTAATATTTCATATAATAATGGTTTGGTTATGATGAACTCTGATTTTCTCCAGGTATTAGGTAGAGCTGCTATTACTCCCTGGCTTGGTAGAGTGGTCCGTTGTAGTGTTTCATAGGGTCCAGTGGAACAGCTTCCCGTGGGAGGGATTTGCCCAGGCTGATCAGCTGCAAGTCCTGACAGTGACCACTGACCATAACCGCTGACCCCCATGGGGGATCAGCTGTGCAGGGGCCACTCCACAGAGCAGGACTTACTTCATCAGGGCTCTGGTGCCTGCTCAGCCCACCTGTTGAGTTTGTTGTCTGTAGATCTGGTTGGGCAGGGGTGCTCCAATGCAGTCTGTGGCTGTCAGCTGAGTGCATAGACTCTGGGGCCTCCTGGGAGGTGCAGGCCAAGGTTACCTACCTCATTGTTCTGTCTGAAACCACCCAAATAAGCTACAATGCAATCTGCATTTGGCTTCTACTTGTGCTGGGCTTGGAGGTCCAAGCAAGTCCCGGCTGTGAACTTAGGTCACCTGTTTTGCTGCTAGTGCTGAGCCTGGGGCCACTTAGGAATAGGCAAGTGACATGCCGAAGTGAGATCCTGTTTGAGAGAATTTAGAAAAATCTGAAGCATGAGCCAAGACAAGACGTGTGTATGGAAAAAGTCGGTAGAAACAGCCTGGGGGGACCCTAAAGTTGGATGGGATGGAGACTTGGGCAATCACTAGGGTGGGGCAAACAGTGTGACCCAGGTTGATTGGAGTCTCAGATATGGCACCTGCCTACTGGCTCTGTCAGGAGAGGACTCAGAAAAGGGAAATGTTCTCTGCCAGCACTTTAGTTTAAGAGAAAGCAGTCCCACAGTTCTTGCCCTGGAGCTGGACAATTCAGTTCCTCCCCACATGTCTCTGATGCCTTTCAAGCTGCTGCCCGCTTGCTGGAGCTCAGAGGGCGTAAGACTGGGTATAGGCTTATGCTTTAGCAGTTTCTGAGACCGTTTTCCACGGTCTCAATCCCCACTGTTTTAAAATATATATATATATATATATAATTATGCAGTTACAAGTTGTCCCAATTTTTCCCTTCTGTGCCCCTCCACCTGGTATTCCCCTTCCCTCTAGAAACTCCCCTTTAGTTCATGTCCATGGGTCATGCATACAATTTCTTTGGCTTCTTTATTTCCTATACTATTCTTAACATCCCCCTGTCTATTTTGTACCTACCAAGTATGCTTCTTAATCATCACACCTTTTTCCCCATTCTCCCCCTTCTCCCTCCCAGCTGATAATCCTCCAAATAATCTCTACATCTATGATTCTGTCCCTGTACTGGTTGTTTAGTTTGTTGTTTTAGATTCTGTTTTTTGTAGTTGTGAATTTGGCACCATTTTAATGTTCATAGTTTGGTCTTCTTTCTCTTAAATAAGTCCCTTTAACATCTCATGTAGTAATGGCTTGGTGATGATGATCTCCTTCAGCTTTATATTGTTTGGGAAACACTTTATCTGTTTTTCATTCTAAATGATAGCTTTGTTGCATAGAGTAATGTAGGTTTAGGTCCTTGTTTTTTGTCATTTTGAATACTTCTTGCCAGTCTCTTCTTGCCTGCAAAGTTTCTTTTGAGAAATCAGCTGACAGTCTTATGGAAACTCCTTTGTAGGTAACCCTCTTCTTTTCTCTTGTTGCTTTTAAGATTCTCTCTTTATCTTTAAATTTGACATTTTGATTATGATGTGTCTTGGTGTGGTCCTCTTTGAGTCCAACTTGTTTGGGACCCTCTGTACTTCCTGGACTTGTAAGTCTACTTCTTTTTACAAATTAAATAATTTACCTTTCATTAATTTTTCAAATAAGTATTCAATTTCTTGCTCTTTCTCTTCTCTTTCTGGCATTTCTATGATTCAGATATTGGCACATTTGGAGATATACCAGAGGCTTCTTATGTTATCCTGGTTTTTTAAAATTATTTTTTCTTCTTGCTGTCCTGGATGAATGCTTATTGGCTCCTTGTGTTCCAAATTGTTTACTTGAATCCCTGCTTCCTCCCATTCACTGTTGGTTCCCTGTAGAATTTTCCTTTATTTCACTTAGTGTACCCTTTGTTTTTTCATTTATGTTGTTGCCATACTCAATGGGTTCTTTGAGCATCCTGATCACTTGTGTTTTGAGCTCTGCATTTAATAGGTTGATTATCTCTGTTTTGTTTAGTTCCTTTTCTGGGGTTTTGTTGTATTCTTTCATTTGGGCCATATTTCTTTGTCTTCTCAATTTGGCAGCCTCCCTGTGTATGTTTCTGTGTATTAAAACTGCTTTGACTCCCTGTCTTAATAGTGTGGCTTTTTGTAGAAAAGGCACCTGTAAATTGTTTGGGGTGAAGCCTTAGGTCATTGCCAGGGTTGGGGAACATGCTTCACTCCTCTGTGGCTCTGTGTGGGTGGAAGAAAGGCTCTAAGAGGGGACAATGCCACTGCCTGGCTTCTGGAGGTTTGCCTGGCACTTGCCCCTTTTCCAGTCACTTCATCCACACCTTGTATGCGACTGGCACCCTTCCAGCTGTTGCCCTGATATTGAATCCCAGAGCGGGTGGGTTTGCATGCATCCTAAGACCCTATGGCCCCTTTAAGTGGAGACTCCTAAAAACTCTGCAATTTCATCCACCACCCCAAACCCCACTGGTTTTAACAGCCAGAAGTCATAGGGATTATGTCTTCCTGGTGCTGGAACCCTGGACCGTGAGGTCTGGCCTGGCACTGGGATCGCTCATTCCTAAGGTATTCCTCCTGACTTTTATCTACCACACCTGAATGTGAGACTGCCCATTCCACCACCACTGCCTCTCCATGCCCTACCCCATCTCCTCCCCTCTCCGCCTGTCTCTGCATCTCTGCCTCTCCTGCCCATCTGGACGAATGTGGTCTCTTTAAATCCTTGATTGTTAGACTTCCATACAGTTCAATTTTATAACAGTTCTGGGTGTTATTTGTTTTGAGGTTTAGCTCTAATTCTCTCTGTGGTTGTGTAAAGAAGAAAAGTGTGTCTACCTATGCCTCCATCTTGACCAGAAGTCCCAGCCTGGTTTCCACAGCCAGAAGTTATGGTGACTTTTCTTTCTGGTTCACAGCCCTGGGCTCTGGGGCCTGGTGTGGGGTTTGGACTCTTTGTTCCTGAGGTATCCCTCCCAATTTGTATCCACTACATGTCAGTGTGGGACCAACCCATTCTGTGGCTCTACCCCTCCTACCAGTCTGGATGTAGTTTCTTCTTTAATTCTGTGGTTGTAAACTTCCATTCATATTGATTTCTGGTGGTTCTGAATGGTGGCTGTACTCTACTTTAGCTGTAATTTTGATGTAGTTGTGTGAGGAGGCCAATCATGCTTATCCACACTGCCATCTTGAACAGAAGCCCTGCTATTATTTTTTCTGGTTCCTGGAGTCAGTAGTCTTTTGTTGTTATAAGAAGAGGAAATAGAAGAAGCCAGAAAGATATGGGGTAGGATCTATGGGTAATTCCATGTTTTCTTATACTTTCTTTTCCCTCCTAATCATTTAACTGGGACCCTGGGCTCCTCTGCTTAGGGCTGTGAACTGGTCAGAATCTCTCTCCAGGGCAGCATGCTCAAATGAGCCTTAAGTTCTCATAAGTACTCTGTTCCCTAAAAATACTCTTTTGGTTTTCTTTAACTAGCAATCAAAATCAAGCTGACGTGTATAATTAATTACAATCACAAATCCAGATTTCTCATACATAAGGAATTCATACATTTAAAAAAATAGACTTCCTCCATGTTTCCTTTATACTCTTTATCAAAATGTTACTTAAAAATATATAAATATATTACCAGGTATACATCTTTTAAAAATATTTATTTATTTATCTTTAGAAGGGAAGGAAAGGATAGAGGGAGAGAAATATCAATGTATGGTTGCTTCTCGTGCATCCCCTGCTGGGAACTGGCCTGCAACCAAGGCATGTGCCCTGACTGGGAATTCAACCACAATCTTTTGGTTCACAGGACCATGCTCAATCCAATGAGCTACACCAGCCAGGGTACATTTCTTATACTTATTGATTTTAACACAACTATAAACTAAAATGTTTATAAATCAAATACAAAGCCAGACAATTCAAATAACATTAATATTGTGTAGTAAATAATATTTGACCAGAACTAAATTTTTTTTCAAAACTAAATTATTGATGTTGGGTTTAATAGTAGAAAAGTGCTATTGGCATATTTTACATTTCACTTCTTCATAGCTTGGTTCTTTAGATTTTTAAGTATGAGAGATCATTAATTAGTTATAAATTATTAAAAGTCATAACTAAGTCATAAGTTGAGTATTTGAATGACTATCATTAATTTAAAAATTTACGTAAGGTGGAGAAGTGTATAGGGGTGATAAATGTTGATGGAAGCAGACTTGACTTGGGTGGAACACAAAACAGATGATGTATGGAGGAACTGTGTACCTAAAACTTGTATAATTTTGTTAACTAGTGTCACCCAAATAAATTCAATAAAAAATAACTAAATAAATAGTGAGTGGAATAAGAAGCAAAAACTGGCAGTTACCAAATAATTATGGTAATAACTAGTAATAGTAGAATACTAGGAAATAGAGTACCCAAAGAACACATGATAATACTGTAATAACTTTGTACAGTGACAAAGAGTTACTAGACTTCTCATGGTGAGCACTTCATAAGGTATATAAAAGACAAATCGTTGTTGTACACCTGAAACTAACATAATATTGTATGCAATTATACTTTAATTAAAAGGAGCTTTACATTCCAGAATTTTTTTAAAGAAAAGAGAAAAGTTATTGTTAGGTCTCTGGAGAATGGGGTGGTCTACTCTGATCTAACTTGAGGAATGCAGAGAGCTCTCTCTGTTTTGGTGAGGCACCTAGATGGTAGCCCTGTATTCTCCAGAAAATCTATAATTTGGGGGAACATTCTATTTTTGGAACACTATACATATTTAAAATGTGTTCTTTTCTATTTTTCCTTATTTCCGAGGTAATTTTTTATAATTCCATTTTAATTGTATTTTATTGCTTATGCTGTTAGAGTTGTCACCATTGTTACCTCTTTGCCCCTCTCCACCCAGATCACCCACTCCCTCAGGCAATGCCCATGTCATTATTCATGTCAATGGGTCATGTGTAGGTTTTTTGGCTACTCCATTTCCTATATTGCACTTTACATCCCCATGGCTATTCTGTAACTACCTGTTTTTACTTCTTAATCCCCTCACCTCTTCATCCAGTCCCCTATACCTCTCTTCCATCTGACAGCCATCATAATGCTCTCCATATCCATGATTCTGTCTCTGTTCTTTTTGTTTGCCTAGTTTGTTTTTCAGATTAAATTATTGATAGATATGTATTTATTGCCATTTCATTGTTCGTAGTTTTGATCTTTTTCTTAAGTAAGTCCCTTTAATGAAATGTAATCTCCCTATTACATTTCATATAATAGTGGTTTGGTGATGATGAACTCCATTAGTTTTTTCTTGTCTGAGATGCTCTTTATCTGCCCTTTGAATCTAAATGATATGTTTGCTGGGTAGATCAGTTTGGCTATGTGTCCTTGCTTTTCATGATTTTGAATATTTCTTGCCAATCCATTCTAGCCTGCAAAGTTTCTTTTGAGAAATCAGCTGACAGTCTATGAAAATTTCCCTGTAGGTAACTACTTGCTTTTATTTTGCATCTTTTAATATTCTATCTTTGTCTTTAACCTTTGGCATTTTAATTATGATGTGTCTTGGAGTGGGCCTCTTTATATTCGTCTTGTTTGGGACTCTCTATGTGTTCTGGATTTGCATGCCTATTTCCTTCACCAAATAGGGAAGTTTTCTTCCATTATTTTTTGAAATGGATTTCTAATTTCTTGCTCTTTCACTTCTTCTGGTACCATGTAATATAAATGTTGCACCCACTGAATTTGTTCCAGAGGCTACTTATACCACCTAATTTCTTTGGATTCTTTTTTCTTCTTATGGTTCTGATTGGTTGGTTTTTGCTTCCTTATATGTCAAATCACTGATTTGACTCTCAGCTTCATCAGCTCTACTATTGTTCCCTGTAAATTGTTCTTTATTTTAGTTAGTGTATCCTTTGTTTCTGACTGGATCTTTATTATGCTGTTGAGGTCCTCACTAAGTTTCCTGAGCATCCTTATAACCAGTATTTTCAATTCTACACCTGATAGATTGTTTATTTCTATTTTGTTTAGTTCTTTTTATGGAATTTTGATCTGTTCTTTCATTTGGGCCATGTTTGTCTCCTCATTTTGGCAGCCTCCTTGTGTTTGTTTCTATATATTAGGTAGAGCTGCTATGACTCCCTGTCTTGTTAGCCATGCCCAATGTAGTAGGTATCCTGCAGGGTCCAGTGGCACAGCCTCACCTATCACTCAGGCTGGGTGCTTGATTGTGTACACTTCATGGAGGCTGAGTGCATCCTCCTCTTGTAGTTGAGACTCGAATGCTATTTGCAGGCCAATGGGAGAGATTTACCAAAGCCAGGCAACTGCAAAGACTGGCTGTGACCACTGTCTATGAACCTTTACCCTTCATGGAGGATCAGCTATGTGGGAGCAAGATGGTGGTGCTTCAATGTAGTCAGTAGCTGTCCACTGGGTGCACAGGCTCTGGGTTTCCCAGGTGGCTCCGGCCAAGGTCAGCTCCCACTTGCGTTTTGCCTGGGGCTACCCTGCGTCATTTATGAAGCAATCTGAGATGGTTGCTACTTGTGTTGGGTTTGGATATTCTTAGATGAAACCAAGCTGTGAAACTAGGCTGGTTACTGTTATTGCCAGATATGAGGCCACGTAACACGTAGTACAGGGACTGGAGCCTCTGAGGCTGGCTATTGCTTGTTTGAAAGGATTTAAGAAGTTGTGAAGCATGTGTGGAGACCAGCAATTCATATGAAAATACATCATGGGTGTGCCTATAAGTTGGGTTGAAGGAAGTCTCTGGGGATCTCCAGGGTGAAGCAAACAGTATTAGCCCAGTTGGTGGAATTTCAGATATGGCACCAGCCTGCTAGCTCTTTGAGGGGGAATGGTTCAGAAAAGGGACAATAGCTTCAGCCTGATTTCTGTCTAGAAGAAAGGTTTCCCCAGCTTTTGCATTGATGCCAGACACTTCAGTTTCTCCCTGTACGCCACCAGTGCCTTTGAAGCTGCTACCCCTGTGCTGAGGCTCAGATTGAGTGAGTCTTAATAAGCTCATGTGTGGGTTTTTAAAGAGGAACTACTTGGGACTCCAGAAGTTTTTTCCACCAACTCAACCCCCACTTTGCACCCAGAAGTTATGGGGACTTATCTGCCTGGAACTGGAACCCTGGACTGGGGGCCTGTTGTGGGGCTAGGACTCCTTGCTCCCAAGATATCCCTCCTGAATTTTTATTTACAATATGTGGATGGGGGATCCGCCTTTTCTGTGTCTTTTCCCTTCCCATCAATCTTGATGGATGTGCTTTCTTTAGTTCTGTAGTAGTCAGACTCCCATTCAATTTGATTTCTGCCAGTTCTGAGTGATGGTGGTTCTATATTTTAGTCGTAATTTTCATGTGGTTGTGTGAGGAAGTGAGGTGTGTTTACCTATGACACTGTCTTGACCAGAAATCTCCTGGCTGATGAATATATTTTTTTGAATTACTATCTCATTCCCATTGGATAAGAATCTAGATGTGGTATTTCTGTGTCATTCTTTCTTTTGTTATAGCTTTTGTTTTAAAGACTATTTAGTGTGTGAGTATCACTATCCTAGCTTTTTCCCCCTCTGTTTTAATGAAATATCTTCTTACATCCCTTTAATTTTAGTGTTTGTTTTGACCTGAAGTGAGTCTCGTGTAGAATCTTTTTTCCCCATTCAGCACCCTATGTGACAGGTGCACTTACAAGCAGTGCCCATGGCATCATGGATGAGATATGAGACAAATTCACACGGATTACTGACTCCTGTGGAGGAAAAGGGCTGGCAACGCTACTCTCTCAAGGAGGGAGAGTCTCAGAACAGCCTCGCCAGCCCCTCAAGGGGAGAGTGGCTCGGACGGCCAGGCAACTCTTTCAAAGGGAGAGAGAGTTGCTGCAGCAGCCAGGCAATTCTCTCACCAGGGGAGAGAGAGCACCCGACCTTTGCCTAGTCAGGCTTTTATTGCGGTTTTTGCACAGGAGGTTAGGTACAGCTTATTAGTCATTGTCAGGCAGTAAACAGTAGATGGTATACAAAGAACCATTAGGGTTTCTTCTAAATTAGGGCCTGTCAGCTAAAAGCCTACAGAACTTTGGGAACATAAACTCTTCTTCTGCCTGGTCCCTTATCATTTATCTAAAAGCATTCTTAAACAAAGCAGGTCTCACAGGGTTTCACATATTCCTTCTCAGGCCTAATTACCCAGGGAGTCCGCCATTCCCAGCACAAGGCTTGCACCACCTTCTCCATCATAGGTTTTTAGGCTTAAGTGGACTAGAGCCAGGAAGTGCTTCTCCCAGAGGACATGGGGACTGGGGCTTTGTCACAGCTGGGGGGTGAGGGTCTATCACTCCCTCTTTGTCGCAGCCCCTCCCCGCCGAGTCCTTCCATGATGGCCTCCCAAGTGATCCTGTCTGGCCTAGGTTGCCCCTCCTCTGAGGGGTCTCACCTGTCTCTGAGCATCCGATCATACTTTGGAGGCAGGGAGATGAAGCAGGGGCAGCATCTGTTGCCAGAGACAAGCCTTGTCTCTTAAGTGGCTCGCATTCTGGAGGTCGCTCACAGTCTTAGACATGGGAGATGGTTTACAATTCCTGAAACCAGGCAGGGTGGTCCCTAACACCTATGTCCCCATGTATTTTGGTATTTTGTTTTCCATTACTACGTACCCCCCCTTATACCATTTCACCCTCATCCATGAACCTCCCTTCACAATTGATAGGTATGTACTTACTGCTATTTTAATATTTTCACATTACCTTCATAAGTGGTTGGTTTCTACCTTTACTATATGTTTGCCTTTATTAATGCAAGTTTTTTTCATATATTTTCTTACTTCCAGTTTTGGTCTTTTCCATTTAAAGAACTCCCTTTAACATTTCTTATAACACCAATTTAGGGATGATGAACTCCTTTAGTTTTTGCTTATCTGGAAAACTCTTGATTATTCCTTCAATTCTAAATGATAACCTTGCCAGGTAGAGTATTCTTGGCTGAGGGGTTTTTCCTTTCATCATGTTGACTACATCATACCACTTACTTCTGGTCTGAAGAATTTTTGTTGTAAAATCAGCTGTTAGTCTTATGGGTATTCTCTTTTATGTAAGCAATTTTCTCTTGCTGCTTTTAAGATCCTCTTATTATATTTAACCTTTAATATATTAATTATGATGTGTCTTAATGTGGTTCCTTTTGGGTTCACCTTGTTGGAACTCTGTGCTTCCTGGACTTGGATGTGTGTTTTCTTCTCCAAGTTAAGCAACATTTTAGCCATTATTTCTTTAAATGGGTTTACTGCACCTTTCTTTCTCTTCTCATTCTGGTACTCCCATTATGCAAATATTAGTATGCTTGATATTGTTCCATAGGTTTCTTTTGCTCTCTTTATTCTTTTTCCTTTTTGTTCTTCCAATTAGGTGATTTTCAAAATGCTGTATTTCTGATTGCTACTTCAATATTCTGTGTTATTTAATGTGTTTTGATACCCTCTAGTGTATATTCTTTTAAATTTTAATTGTTATATTCTTCAGTTCTGATGGCACTTTTTATTTTTTATATTTTTATCTCTTTGTTGAAGTTCTCACTGAGTGTAGTACCCACCTGACTGCAGAGATTTATGAGCATTTTTACTATTATTAATTCGAATACTTTATCTACTAGATAGTTTAACACCATTTCATTTAGATCTTTTTCAGAAGTGTTTTTTGTTTGTTTTTTATTTTTGAACATGTTGTTTAGTCTTTTCACTTTGCCTGTTTGTTTGTATGTATTAAGTAGATCAGCTACATCTCCTGGTCTTGAACAAATTGCCTTAATTAGAAGGCACCCTGTGGCTGACCAGTGGTGGAATTCCCCCTTTTCACTAGAGCCAGGTGTTCCAAAGCTGTTCCCCGTGTGGCCTGGAGTGGCCTCCTACTGTGGCTGATCCAAAACTGCCCCAAACTCACTGGCAGGTGAGGCCAATCCCTGACCCATCGGACTGCGTGACCTGGCTGCAACTATTGTGGGATGCTTGTGTGAAGAGCAGGCTAGGTGATCGTCCAGCAAAAAGAGTGTTGTAAATGGAGAAAATTCTATCACTAAATCAATGATTGGGTCAAATGATCCCCTAGGATTCTTTCATCTCTAAAATCTATGATTTCAAGCCATACAGTATAAATATTAAAGTATTTTTTTGCTTGTATTTGATACTTCAAATTTACTACCTCTTTTTGGTTGGTAGTGGCTCTTAATTTGTGTAAAAGTAAATTTAAGCATGAAAATAAAAGTGTATGTTCAATGGAAGTAAAAGGATAAGAAGACAGGAAAGAAAGCACACTCATTTATATTTAATGTGAGGTTTTCCATGAGGATGCCTGCAAAAAGAATTGTTTAGTGAAAGGATCATGTGCATATAACTAGTGTATATTATGATTTTAAATGACCAATTATCATGTGACAATACTGTACAACCAGGAACCTGAATAAAATATGTGGTACTTGGGTATTATTAGCAAGCTGAAACCTTGTCACAAAGAGTCAATTGCAGCTAGGGAATTGGAGAGTGAAGGATCCAAGAGACCAGATGGGCAGGAGAGGCAATGAGGTTCAGGGCAATTTCTGTGATGGTGAGGCTTCTGCAAGTGATGCCAGTTCTTAAAGTAGCCTTTCCAGTGGGAGTTTAGCTTCTAGACACCCTGAATTCTTTTTAATGCCTACCGCAAAGGACTATTTCTCTCTGCCTTATACAGTGCCATATAGAAAATATGCATGCTGGGAAACTGAATAATTCAGTCAGTAAAACATTTCTTTGATTATTGTACATGGTTTAAAAAGTTGCCTAATCTTAACTTTCTTAAGTTAAAGTCAGGCATCTAGAATAGCATTTCAAGTAAAATGAAAGATGGTGAACCTAGATTTTTTATGGTAATGTGATATAACATCAAGAATTAACTTTAATAAACAGGTTAACTTTAATAACCTGCCTTTTGGGGTGGTAAGCATTAATGGTGGCATTGCTTGCAGAAGCCTCACTATCACAGAAATTGTTGCGAACCTCATTGCCTCTCCTGCCCATCTGTTCTCTTGGCTCTTTTGCTCTCCAGCTCCCTAGTTGCAGTTGGCTCTTTGTGCCAAGGTTTCAACTTGGTGCCCTCCCATTTTCTTTGGGGCAGACTAGCTAGTTCCCAGGTATCACGTGTAGTTTACTCAGGCTCTTGGTAGTACAGTACTGTCACAAGATAATTGATAATTTAACATCTTAACATACATTAGTTATATATGCATAATGCTTTCCACAGATGCAAATCTAACTTCATAGGCATCCTCATGGAAAAATCTCACACTGAATTTAAATGACAGTGCTTTCTTTCCTGTCTTCTTATCCTTTTACTTCCATTGAACATACACATTTATTTTCATACTTATATTTACTTCTACACACTAGAAGAGTGACTAACTACCTAAAAGAAGTATTTAAATTTGAAGTTAGAATCTAATACAAGCAAAAAATACATTTTGTTACACATACCATGTGACTTGGAATCATAGATTTTAGAGATATCCTTGGGGATAACTTGACCCAATTGTTTATTTAGTGATAGAATTTCCTCTATGTATAAGGTTATTCTTGATGGATGACCGTCTGGCCTTTGCATAAATACTTCTAATAAATTATTTTCTTGTAAGGCAGATTATTTCACTATAAAGAGCACTGTCTGAAAGTCTTTCTTATCATAAACTTAGATCTATTTCATCACAGTTTCTGATGATTAGTTCCTGCAATTCTTCCCCTAGAGCTACTTGAAATAATTAGAGTTTCTTAATTACATGATCACCCTTTAAATATATATTTTTAAAAATTTATTTTATGTTAGATTTTATAGAAAGGAGGAGGGAAGGAAAAAGAGAGGGAAAGAAGCATTGATGCGAGAGACAAACATTAATTGGTTGCCTTTCATGCACACTCGGGCTGGTCACCGAACCCACAACCTACTCAGGTGCCCCTACCAGGAATCAAACTGGCAACCTCTCAACCTGTTTGCGGGAGATACCCAACCAGTTGATCTACACAAGCTGGGACAATGCACAATTTCTAGATAAAGCAAAGGAGATATAATAACATAAAATAAGGAGGTACTTTATACTGATGGTTGGAAAAAAACAAAGGCATAAATTGACCAACTGAAAGAAAGGAAAGGAATCAAATTTAGAGCAAAAATAAAGGTAGATATACCCTGATGCACTGGAACCAAAGAATATATAGGAGTTTTTAAATTCACAGATTGACACTTGACCTTCAGGAAGAGAGAAGCTGTGTGGAGCTCTGCAGAGCTAATTTGGCATGTTGCAGGGAAAGCAAAAGCAATCAGGAGGTTAATAAATAGAGTAGAGTGACCACAGGAAGGTTGGGCTGTTGCCTTGGCAATTCAAGGTAGTTTTGTTCAGCAAGAAGAGATGTATTTTAGGGCAATGGCAACTACATGATCACACAGTGCTACCATCAGGGTTCCTTCTTCTTCTTAAGGCATGTGTTGTATGAGATGAGAACATATCCTCATATGCAAAATACAGGTAAAGCACTTCTATGATGACTGTGTTGTTGTATTGATATTCGTGGTTGCCAAATAGTGTATATACTGGCTGACAGAACATTGAATAGAATTCTCCCCTTTGCCTGGGACATGAAGGCAAGCATACTTGGGTAACGTACATTCTTTGAATCATGACTGAGCTAGGCAGGCAATGTGACAAGACTACACCACTCTACATGTCTATATGTATGACTTTTTTTCTTCTTAAGGTGTCTTCTCAAGCATACCTTCTCTGTTTCCTTAAATTTGGCAGCCAGTAACTTTATACAGCTTGAGTCTTCTTAATAACTGGAAGCAGGCTGAGGGCTGGAAGAAACTAAGGATTTCTTCTAACAAAACAGAGACCAGAGGTCCTCACATGATCTATGATTACTTAATCTAGAGTGTGCTTAATAATAGGTGGTCTAGGTACTCACAGCAGAATGAATAATGGGCCTTCAGGGATGCCCACATCTTCATCCCTGAAACCTGTAAATGCTACCTTGTCTGGCAAAAGGGACTGGCGACTGTGATTGTGAATGTTGAGATGGGAGATAATTCTGGGTTATCCTGGTGGGCCCAAACATAATCATAAGGGTCCTTACAAAAAAGAAGCAAAAGATCAGAGTCAATAGTTAGTAGAAAATGTGAGGAAGGAAGCAAGAGATCCATGTGAGTGGTGTGGCTATTAAACAAGGAAAGCAGATAGCTCCTGGAAATTGGAGGAGGCAAAGAACACCTTCTTCCCTGGAGCCTCTAGAAGAAACAAACCCTTCTGACACCTTGATCTTAGCCCTGTAAGGCTCATTTTGGATTTTGGACCCCCAGACTGTAAGAGAAAAAAATTGTGTTCTTTTAAATCACTAGGTTTATGGTAATTTGTTACAGCAGCAATAGGAAACCAACACCGTCTTCGAATGTTGCCTATTAGCTTAGCTTCTTCCTATGCATATGGAATAAGAGCACATGCTTCTCTCTCTCCATTCACAGGGTGCTGTGAGAGGAAGGCAGATTGGGGGAGTGTATATATTCAACCGGGCAACAGCACATGAAATTAAATTGTATGGGTCAAGGTTTGTTAGTTGAAGGGTTCAGAAAACAACTCTGACATATTTAAGCAGGAAAGTAATTTACTGACAGGCTTTTGGAAACATTACTACTGACTGTAGGATTTGCAAAGTCAGAGCGAGGGAGCTAGGCATCAGCTAGGCCCAGGCTAATCGCATGCCCGAATGAGTCCTGTTGAGACACGGCTGCCACTGGTGCCAACACTGACTTGTGGTAGTTCATCAAGGCACCAGACCCCAGACACCAACCTGCTTGGCTGTCCCTGACGTCTCAGGAAACCTAGAGGTTTTGCTGCTGTTGCCATTCCCTGCCACCAGAATGGAGTTGGTGTGGCTCCCACATCTTTGAATCACTAACTCCTGTTCATAGTCTAAGTTTGGTAAACCTGATTGGTCAATGCTGGATCACACTGGCACACCCTTGCTGTGAAGGAAGCTGGGAAATAAGCTTTCAGCTTCATGAGAGAGACATTGCTCTGTTTCTCACTAGGACAGGTAAGATATGAATTCCAAAATTGTAAGAGTTTCAAATGGCAGGTGGCTTTAAAAAGTACAAATGTTCATGACTAAATGTCAAAGGAAATTGGTTTAAAATACACTAATACATAAGTAGAAAAATGAACATAAGAATATAGTAAAATACATGCTATTTTTACATCATTTTTACAATACAGGATCATATGATATTTGGAGACATGGAAAGATTGAGCTAAAACTAAAAGAATGCAAATGGAGAGGTATCCCTATTCAAAGAAATAACAGTACTAGTTAACATTAATTAAGTGCTTATGTGGCAAGTGCTCTTCAAAGTATATAACATACGTTAACTCTATTAGTCCTGTAGGAAAGCATTTACCTCATTTGTAAACAAAGGCCTCATTTGTTTGAGTAACATGCCCAAGGTCACACATCTAGAAGCAGCAGACTCAAACTACAAACCCGGGCAGTCTGATGCAGACCATCATTAGAATTTACTGACTTATGAAAAAAAAGACACTTTCTTACACAGAAACAGATAAACAACGATGAACCTGTACTGGCTTTTTAATTCAGAAAGTCAGACACACTCCTTGTGGAAACTGCAAACAATACAGAAGTTTATTTGGATTGAAAAGTAATCGTGATCTTTTCCCCATCTGTCCTGCATCATTCGGACGAACATTCACTGGTGTAGTGCACATTCTTACCACCTCTAAGTTGAGTGTTAGGCTGTCATGGTATTATATAAAATCCTAGAAACTGACGTTGTTAGCCTCAGGAGACACTCTCTGAGTGAAGATGAAAAGGGAGAGAAACTTTAGTATCACTGATGTAAAAAGGTTCTGTTGGTCTTTTATCTTATTCATTTTTTTCTTAGCCCTATCTTACATACTTGGATATTGGACAGTTTTTAATAAAATTTAAGCTCAGATAATGTGCCAATGACAATGATACAGTGAAAATAAATTACACTTTCTTTCTTTTTTCTTTCTACAAGGACGAGGTTGTGGTGAGGCTTCAAGGTGGTCCATGAATTGGGGATGCTAGCTTAACAAATTAAATTATAACTGAGGACTCTCTCAATTGTATCTGAGAATATTTATACTATGGTGGAGTACAAAAATCTAGATATATATATTTTAAAACTCTTTGATTCAATATTCCTTTTCCACTGATTTTGTCATAAGCATTCTTCATTGAGATTTTAGTTTATAAATGTTAACCATTGAACTGCAACACAGGATAAAATGTTTTTTGATTGTATCTCAAGATAAAATATCTAATGATATTTAGGAAATTATGGGAAATGCACATTTCGTCAAGTCCTTAAACATTCAACACTCTTACCCCAACTTTTTTCCAGCTGATGATCCCACATTCTTATTCATATGTGAAAATATCAAAACGAGCAGGAACAAATGTCAACAAACTGCCATAGGCACACGCATCTTCCCGTCTTCTAGCTTCTGGCCTCGTAGACTCTGCTCCCTGCCTCCTTCCCATTGCCTGCCCATGCTCTAAGGCGAACCTCCCATCTGTGTGCTAGAGCCTATTTCCAACTCCTACTCAAGGCCATCACTCCAGTAATTCTCCTTTTAGCTGGGTATCAGTGGAGAATACGCTAACATGTTGACTGCTCACACTTTAATATTTTCCCTTCCTAAGTTATTTAATTATTTACTAAAGATGTTCCAATGGACAAGTGTATGACCTGATACAGAGTAGAATGTCCAGTTATTTCTCCCCAGATCTCATACAGTATGTCAGACGCTTCGTTCTTTACACTTTCTCCTTTCTTCTACATTCTCTAGCAAAAAAATCCAGACTAAGCTGGTTCTCTTATTTCTTCAATTCCCCCAACCTCCCACCCCACCCTAAAAAATTCTCCACACCTTGGGGATTTGGTTGTGTGTGCATGTGTGTGTATACTGGGAGAGGGAACTGGAGTGGGAAGGGAAGATCCTTGAAATTTCTTTTCTTATTTTTTAAAAAATTTAGTTGGCTCTGACTGGTGTGGTGCAGTGAGTTGGTCATTGTCCTGCAAACTGAAAGTCTGTGGTTCAATTCCCAGTAAGGGCACATGCCTAGGTTGTAGGCCAGGTCCCACGGGTTGGGGAAGTGAGAGGCAACAGATTGTTGTTTCTCTCTCACATCCATGTTTTCCTCCCTCTTTTACAAAAGCTATACAATTTTGGAAGAATGGCAGGCTGCTGCCTCAGGGCCTGTCCTGTCTAGAACATCCAAAGAAGAATAACCCTGCCACCTTCTGCCAGGCCAGCCTGGTCCTAGGCTGCACCCAGAGTTTCTTCTCCCATCCAAAATTCTGTCCTTCGGGAAATACAGGCAGCTACAACACAATAATCCTGGTGTCCTCAAGGAAGAGTGCCAGAGAGCCAGCCTCTGCCCTCCTTTTATTTTAATTTTTTTGGCTCCTAATTCCATGTGCTCCAGAGGCATTCAGATTCTCAGCCAATCCTATCCTAGACTGTTTACCATTGCCTCAGGCAACCTCCTTCTATGGCCTCTCTCTTCTCCTCCCTAATGATCTGATTGGATCTCTCTGTATCCACACCATTAAAGGTTACTATAGTGAAAACATTCCTGCTGGCCCTGTTCAGCACCATCACTGTTGCTGGTACCATTAGTGTCAGTGGATGCTCAAAGCTCCCAGACAGTCCTCTGTAGGAGCCAGTCGTCTTTGTGGATATGGTTGCTGACGGGTGAATGCCCCTTGCTCGCTTCCTCACACTGCTCACTTCTTAAAATTGTTCTAAGAGGATGCATTTGATAGCTGTTCACGTGCCTATACTTTAGCAGGAAAGTTTTCCAGGAAGTTTCTTGGTGTCTACCTTGGGCAAGCAGGATTCATAGGGCAGAAAATTCTCGTATGTTACACAGGTGTTCAAAAGGTTCCCTGAAGCCAAAAAATATGGCAAATACCCACTATATTAATTCTTTTTTCATTGGTTTTGCCTTATCAGGCATTCTAGCAAAGATCCCTCTGTTGCTACCTTATTTAGACATCTTTCATTTTCATATCATCTCCAAGTTAGGTTAGATTTGGTTGTGGACAGGCTCAATCAATCCTTTGAACATATACCGAGGTTCTTGACCCATTATTTTGTCACGCAGACAAACCCAATGTTAAACAACGTGTTATATTTTTTATGTGTACATAGAGGCTGTGAAGTATTGTTGGAAATAATCACACTATAAAGTGATCATTGTCACCATAAATTATTGGTCTTGGGACCACAGTAACCATGTCCTCAAGGTTGTCCAAGAATTCTGATATGCTTCCCTTGTAAGTTCTCTCCCTTTCTCCACAAGTGCCATTTTGAAAGTTTTTTCTGTTCTCAGACCTCTCGTTCTACCCTTCCTTTGAAGTCCTTCATATTTTGGACAATTTATCTTGTTTACAAAGAAAAAAGAGCCATCAAATAGTACATTTTCAAACAGTTGCCCACAAACCTATAAACCAAATTGTGTTTCAACACCAAATTTTCATCTTTACTTAATAAAATGAGAGAGCTCTTCAGAGTCTTATCTCTTTCATAGAAGTTTGAATACTCCTATAATTTCATATTAATTAATTTAGCACACTAAAAACCAATAAAGAATTGTTGAAACAACTACACTCATGTATTCCCAACTACTGTGCTTTATTTTAACCCTTCAAAAGAAAACTTCTTGATTTCTGCCTTAACTTTCCCCCCAAACAGCACTTTATAAGATTGCTCATTACCTACCTCTCTTTCCTTCCTCCTTCCCTCCTCTCTCCCTCTTTCTTTCTCTGTCTCTCTCTTTTGCTAAAGCCAGTGCAGGGTTTTCTGACCTTACCTTTTGTGACATCTCCAGTTTGGGGAAATATGGGCTCTACCTAACTCTCCTGCCTTGTTACCTGGAGCTAAGGAAAATAGTATTATTATCTTGGGCTTGTTCATAGGAAAATGATATCTGGTAGATTCATAATTAAAACCCAACTATGATGAATCTGAAAATGTGTTACAAATTGTGATAAGGTTGAACTCTATGAGACTGGTATACTCTGGAAAGTCTGGTCCCAAAGAACAGAAGTCCATTAAAATTAGTTTAACTAAAACTAGGAAAACAATGGAAGGATTCACAGTGTTTTGTGGAACTGCCCAGTTGGAAGTGCAGGTGGTCCTCAGGAGGGCCTGGACCAGGACAGTGATGGCCTGGTGCATCTTTCTCCATCTTTCAAGGCCATGATGTATCAAACAGATGAGCTTCACTTTTGCTTTCTGCAGATTCTTTTCTTCCGCTTCTCAGTGCACCGGGTTTACATTACCCATACATAGTGTTCTCAGTATAACACTTGAGTTCCGAAATTAATGTTTTACCTGTATTTTACTCTGGATAGATGAATCTTTCTGATTAGACTTCTCTTTTTCTACCTGCTCTAAAATCTTACACCATATTCTGCCTGATAAATGCATTCAAGTGTTCTTGTGACCTTGAAAAGCTATCTTCTCTATTTTTCAGTTTCTTCATGGGTTTTGCTTTCCATTTCTCTAGAACACTTTCTTCTTTACCCTGTACATATTTTTTCTCATTTTATTTTTAAAGTGATTCTGAAATTGTTTTCCCTAAACTTTTAAAATAGAATGTTTAAATTCTTATTCCAGTAATTATAACTTTTAAACAAAACCATCACTTACATAGGCAATAAACATGTACTGAACACATACTATCTATTGTGCACTGTTTTAGGCTCTGGATAAACAGAACTCATCAAATTTACTTCTTTTCCTCCATCTTCTGGCATCATGATTTTTGGCTCAAACATTAGCAACATTATCACTATCATTTCATAGATAAGAAAATTAGGCTTAGAGGCTTTAAATAATATTTGCGCAAGGTTTCATGATTATAAGTGTAGAGACAAGATTCAAACTAGATCTGGATCTTCAGAATCCACATCACGTTCTCTTTTTAGTATTATCTTAATCAATTTATTTATTTTTTAATGCTGGCCTATTATAGTTGTCCTGATTTTACAGTGGAGCTCTCCCCTGCCCTGCCCATGCCCCGCCCCCACACCACATTCTTATAGAAATCTTTAGTGGTGGCAGAGCACCACTCTTTTGTTTGATGGAGAAAGAAGTTAAACAAGGCTTCTAAAAGTTACTTGGACCCAAAGTGATAAGTAAGATATTTTATTAGATGGGCATGTATAATAATCACAATGTGAATGTAGAATATACATATATGTGTGTGTATATGTATATATTTGTTCTGAGAACTTGTATAAAGGCAATAGAAAAAGAAGTTCCAAAAATACGTTGACTACTGACAGCCTTCACGGAATAAATAAATATTGTAGTTTTCCAAGGTGAAGAAGGTTCCGAAGAATAACTTTCAATTATATATACAAGTTCCTTGTTATCAAAACAGATTATCTTATTGCTGAACCATTAGTCCTGGAAGGCTTTTAAGGAGGAATAACACTCCATTGTCCATTATTACCACATTAGGCCAATTAGTTTATTATATTAGTTTCTGTTACCTAGATAACTCAGAGAGAATGAGAGGACAAAGAGTTCTCAAATATTAAGCAAAAGGCATTCTGAAACATAATAGGTTCTACCATAAGTTGGATAAAAATATGTTTGTGTAATGGGGTTAGTAAAGAGATTAAGATCTATGACATCTCAAAATATGTATTGCCTATATCTTGATTTGGGTTTTGAATTAATTTTTTTTGGATTGTAGTATTTTTGATAGAAAGACATTATGATCTTTTTTTTCCTGTAACACACACAATTTGTACACCCTTATTGTTTGTTGACCATGTGATTCTTAAGGTGTTTTTCTGTTCCTTCAAATCTTTCTGGATGATCATTTCAAATAAGATAAATATGTCTCTTCATTCTTGTTTAAAAACACACATGAACACCATCTGTTCCTTGAGCTGTTCCAGGTGGAGTGGCCACCTATTGCTCTCCATCTGTCAGGTGTACATTCATCCACGTTATGTGAGCTGCCAGTTAATTCTACGCTCAAAGACGGTGGCAATAGTTTCCTGTGTCTCATTTCATGTTTGTTAGATGAGAAATTTTGATTTACAAATAAAATATAATAATACAAGACAGTAAACACAGTTTTCTAAATTCACTTGAAATGTTCACTTGGAAGAGCATTTCATAGGAGGATTTCTAAAAAGGGTTGCAGCCTCACTGCCATGCATTTAGCTGTTCAAGGTGACCTGTTTGGATGATGGCACTCGTCGGGATGCTTGATGTCCACTAACTTAAGCTTTTAAGGGGTAAATCTTTTATTCTATTGTTATAACCGACGCAAATAAATAATAGTGACTATAGTAGACAAACTTAAAGGTAAGCATTTAAGTAAAAAATATTAGCATTGTGTCCCCTCATTCCCAATTTAAAGTAAGTTCTATTTTGAATCTAGAGGCTTTTGCTTCATTCTCTTCTTGAATTTTTATTAATTGTGTGTTTGATGGCATGAATTGGTCTTCTAAGGTTTTTTACCTTTTTATCTATTTTCTCATATTTTTATCTCTTTTTAGTTGGTCTGATTTCTGGGAGATGATCTCCATTTTATGATCTAATTCTCAGTTGAATTTCTATTTCAATAATCATATTCTTAATTTTCATGTTCTTTTAAATTTGCTATTATTGTTCCTTTCTCATTGAGGAGCATTCTCTTTCAGTTATGGATGTGCTGTCTCCATCGGTCTAAACTGAATTTATAGTGAAGTCACCTTTTCTCATTATTTATTACTAATAGACAAGTAGTATGGTTCCTGTCATTCTGAATTGATTAAAGGATTGAGGGGAAATTTTAATGCCTCTATTTCCACACAGAGTCATTGACTTTGCAAGGCTTTTACTCCTCAGCTGACAAGACTAAATCAGGCAGTGTGGAGAAGAATGTAAGCAAGGACCAACACAAGGACCAATGAAGTGTGATGGCTGGGATGTTGATTTCAGTGGATTTAACACTGTCAAAATTGCAAGGTTGCTGTACTTGTGCTGAGTGTTCTAGTTTTCTTTCCCTTTTCTGTTCTGCATTGGCATTTTCCCAGTGTTCTCCATCCCCAAATTGGTCACTGTTCTCACACTGTGCCCACTTTGAGGTCCTATTGAGACCTCTATTTCCCCAGAGTTCATTTAATTTACCATTCTTCCACAAAATCTAATTTGTAGCAAGAAACATCAAAATTAATGGGTTAATTTGTGTTTAGATGTGAATTATTGATGATTCAAAGAGAGATCCTAAAATCTCAATAAACTTTAATTGGCATAACTGAGAAGAGAGATATTTTTGAAAGCAAAAGCCTTTCTCTAGCAGACTTTCAGAAAGTCTGTTCCAAACATGTTAAAGTAGTAATCAGCAACTTAATGTCTTAATTCTGAAAGAGCTTTATAATACCAAAAGTGACTTGTAAATATATTGTTTCTATAAATCTCCATATATCCTATATACACAATTATAACCATGCTCTGTTTTTAGACAGATGAGTATATTTATCTTTCCATATTTTTAAAGATCCAGTCTATACTAAGTAACATCTGCAGAGAAAAAGAGTTAACGGGGAGGCCTTACAAATATCTTGTATCTTCTTTGCTTCTCATACACATCTAATGTCATTTTAACTACAATTTAAAGTTCTTTCAGATACTGACTAAAAAATGTACTTGCTAGAAGATAAATGAGGGTGTTGCCTGTGTTACGCATTGATTACTGACCCAGGAATGCATTCTGAAGCACACACCTGGTTACTCAGTCTGCTCATTGTAGACAGATTTGCAATATATGGACAAGTGCTGCATAGAAGGGCGTTTGTTACATAACCAGAACAGAGTTCCATGGTTGGCGTGATGAACACCTGCACAGACTCCAAAACTAACAGGCTTCCTTTTGTTGAACTTGCTCTCAGATATTCATTATCATGCAACCATAACATGTTCCAGTTTGGGAAGTGGACTCAGGAACATGCCCGACAGTTTGAGGCCTTGGCTGCATTGACGTTGGGTATGTTGCTCCACTTGTGATGTCTTTCCGTAATTGTCAGCAAAGCCTGGTGCTGGATAAGACATGTTTTTGGACTGTCTGCCTGATATTCTCAGCCTCTGTGATTACAAAGTCTGTGTAGGTACAAATGTCTATTCAGTATCTTTAAAATAAAAATGTATTCAGGCAAATACCATTTCATACTGTATTTGAATATAAGTACAAAAGAGAGGAATAATTGTATAACTTAAAGAATAAGAACTTGGGAATTACACCTAGACTTGGATCCCATTTTTGTAATTAACCACTGTGTACATTTCAACAGGTGACTTAACTCTCTTGAGTTTTAGACTCCTCGTGAACAAGATGAGGACACATTAGCAATCATCTTAATAGATAATGCTAATCAACATAATTCTTGATGGTACTTCAGTTTTATAAGATAGGAGATTCTTAAAATACCTACTTTTTTTCTTCTCTTTGTTCCCCGAAGGTCACACTTGGAAAACAGTCTTTTCTTGCACAGCTGTTGCACAGTTGCATGTATACGTAAATATACCTAATTATGTACATTCTGACATAAACATAAGCACTTATTTTTACTGAGAGGATTTGGTGAGTACAAATAATGAAAACTGAATAGGGAGAAAGACAGTTAAAGGAAGCTTTCTTTACAATGTGAGAATCCATGATGAGTAGTAAATCAAGTGTCAAGGCTGAATATTAAATAAAGACTCAAGCTTTTCTGTTACAATACAGATGTCATCAGGCATGTACTTTGTAAAGACAGATCTGGGTTTTCATTTTGGAACTGTTTTTAACCATGCATTCTATCCATTTTCATGCATAACTTATTTGTTCTTTATATGCCAATCTTATGCCTCTGACCATCTCTGTATAACCTGGGACAGCCCAGTTTCAAAAATGGCATTTTAAGTGCCCGTCATACAACTATAGTGTGGAGGTTTTGAAATGAAGAAATGTGTTTGTTGGTTGCTAGTTAGAAGAATAAGGAAATGTCAGTAAAAGATGAAAACAATATTTGTTGTTGGCACTTTTTAAAGTATTGATGTTGATGTTTTTGAAAGGATTGTCTTGCTTCACTTCCAGAAATACATAAATTTAAAATCAAATTTATATATATATGTGGTATATATATATATTTGTGGTATAAGATATTGATAATTTCATATGTGTTCATATATTTAAATAATCATTCCCAATTATAATTGTAGCCACATTGTGTGCATTGAACTAGTATTTTGGTAACTTCTTTTGTTTAAAAACACCCTGTTGCAGTAACTAAATGAGGCATTGATTTTGACAAATATAATTGTCAAAAGAATTCCAGCTTAAACTCAAATTAAACTCATGTCTGGGGAGCAGACATGCATGAACATTTTTGAAAAACTGGTGTGACAATTATATGAAAGCCCATTTTTTATGGATGATAATTCATCCTGAGTAGAAGGAATTGACTTAGTGAAAAAAAAGCCTTAAAGTGTGAATTTTTCTCTCTGTGACATCAGCTTACTGTGTAACTTGGGCCCTTTGAAGACTGCAGTGCAGTTCCTTTGGTGGGGACACAGGGGGCATGAGCTGCCTAAAGGCTCCAGGGAAGGCTTCAGAGCACAGGTCAACTCAGAAGCACTCGTGAAACAAAGGCCTGCATGGAGCGCCGTGAGCACGGCCAGGATTGGGCTGATGATGAATAATCCAGACCATGGGAGTCAATTTAATTGGTTCTTTACATGACTGAACTCAGAAGGGTGCAACTAGAAAATAGGTTCCTCCCCACCCCACCCCACCCCCGCCACAATACCATACCACTCAAACATGCTCTTCAGGATCAATCTTTTCTGTCCTCTCTCAGAATTTAAGATATTAAGAAAAATCTAGTATAAACCAAAATTGAAATGTTACCTACAATTTAATGCTTCTCTTTTTTCCTTAGTTCAAGCCTAACCCAAGGCATAAGAACAGGTATAGGAAAGAGAATTGGGAGGGTGGAGAGAGAGAGAGACAGAAAGGGAGAGAGGAGAAAAGAGAAAAGAGAAGAGGGGGGAATGGGGAGGGGGGAGGGCTGGGGGAGAGGACATAAGTTTAGGCAAACACCTGAGTTAAGGAGACTAGGAAAACTCCACTCATGGTTGCAATAGAGTGGCCTTTACAGCATAGTTTAAAGAAATAGTTAGACATCTCTGGTTGGAGCTTTAAAGTATAACAGCTGCTACCCATTTTATTCTTTCTCACCATTTCTCCTGTGGCATTGTACAAAACAATTTAAATGAGTTATGATGAGAGCAGGGGGTTTTCATAGCATCCCAAATGTTTAGAGTGTATGTGTGAAAACATAAATAATATACCCTCATCCTTGCAAAAGTGAAGTGTGGAAACTGAGAGCTTGGAGGTGGTGAGTAGTGCTATAGATTGAGGTCACCCTGGAGAGAAACGAGACATGTTAATTAATATTTATGTTCTCAATAAACATGTGAAGAATTTTTATTATGACTAAAATTGTTGTACTGAACCAAGGTTAGAGGCAACAAGAAATAAAAACATCTGAATGTGGCTAATATCTATTGACAGTAACTGTTTTACAAGCACTCTAATAAGCAGTTCCTTCCAGAAAAAGACATTAATGTTGTTGTGATATATAGTTCAACTTCTGTGGTTTGCTGGTAAACCTTTGAATAAAAATATTTCTTTTTCTAGCTTTAAAAATTATATGCAAGGGGACCAAATATATGATAAAGAAAGATGATTTGACTTTGAGTTGTGGGCACACAATGTAATATGTAGATCATGTATCATAGAAATGTACACTTGAAACCTATATGATCTTATTAACCAATGTTACTCCAATAAATTTGATTTAAAATTATATGTAATAATGTCCATTATATAAAATTAGAAAAACAAATTTTAAAAAATGAGAAATTAACATCACTCGGAATTCTACCATCCAGAAATAACTACTGCCAAATTTTTGATGAGTGCTTTCTAGTTTCTTTTTCTATGCAAATATAAACTTATTACATATTTTACAAGCATGACATATAAACTGTATTTTGAATTTAAATTATTTTCTTATCTCACAATTTTTAAATTGGTAAATATGCCATTTTTTGCTATTATAAATAGTGCTGCGATATAAACCTTTGCACATAGGTCTTAGGTGCTGCTATAGTTTAAGTGTTTGTATCTCCCCCCAAATTCATATGCTGAAATCTTAATACCCAATGTGATGGTATAAGAGGTGGCACCTTTGGAATATGCTTAGATGATGAGAGTAGAGACCTCATGAATGGGATTAGTGCCCCTGTAAAGGAGACCCTCCAGAGCTCCTTATCCCAGGCTGCAATGTGAGGATACAAGTCTGCAACCTGGAAGATGCCCTTCATCCAACCAATGCTGGCATCCTGATCTCAGATGTTCAGCATCTAAAACTGTGACTAGTAAATGTTGTTTATAAGCCACCTAGTCAGTGGAATTTTGTTATATAGCCCAAAAGGACTAAGACAGGTATACACAAGATCAGGTTGTACATTTATTTGTATGTACTTCTTTATCTTTTTAAATGGATTTTGCTTTAATTTATGTTTTGTCTAAAATTAACATGCTATCTTAGCTTTCTTTTGGTTAGTTTCTGCAAAATGTATCTTTTCCCATTATTTGATGTTCAATCTGTGTGTATATATGTATATGTATGTGTGTATGTATGTGTTTTGGATGTTGAGAGCTATATTTCTTTAAAGATTCTAACCCAACAATCTGTTTTTCTAATAGGTGGATTTCATCTATTTATGTATACTGGAACTAATGATTATAATTGATGGTTAATGACATAAATTTATTTTTGAAACTTATTTTGTGATTTCTGCTTTTTATATTTTCTTTAAAATTTTTTTCTGCTTATCCACCTTCTGGATTATTTTTAGCCCTCTATTATTTTAGACATTTAATTGAATTTAATACTAATTTGGCATTATATATATATTAAACTAGATATATGTTAACTATTTCAAACAGCCTCATGAGTTATATACTATCAGTATGGGTAAGGGAAGATGAGTCATTGAGAGACTGAATAATTAGTCTAAAACCACACAGTTAGTAAATAGAACCAGAATTCAACCGAGACATTTTTCTCCCAAGCCTATGCTTTTTCCAAATACTGGGCTAAATCAGTGCCACGAAGCAAAATACAAAGTATTGGATGAACCCATGTGGAGGTAGGTCTCAGTATTACATACCATGGAAGAAAATACGTGGTAAGAAAAGCCTCATTCAGATGGTGATATTTGAGCAAAGTCTTGAAGGAGGTGAGGACACAAGTCATAAAGATATCTGGGGAAAGAAAATTCTAGGTAGAAACAAATACTAAGCCCTGTGTTGGTGGCCACAAGTACAGAGTCCCTGTTCCTGTGAGTAAGCCAGGGTTCAGTGATGACAGGGGCCAAACCCTTTGGTCACAGGAAAAACTGCGGTTTTGTTGGAATACAGCCACACTCGTTCACTGGTGAATTACCGATCTGTGGAATAGAAGGGTTCCGAGAGAGGCTGCACGGCCTTCAAAGCCTAAAACATGTACTGTCTGACTCCTCACAGAAAAAGTTTGCCAGTCTCTGTTCTACTTCAAAAATGTTTGCTAAATACATGAATAAAATAACTAATGTATTAAACACAAACATGTATACATGCAATGTATATGTTTATACATATAAACATGTATATGTAAATATAATATTCATTACATGTACACTAGATGCATAGTTAAAGCATGTTATAGAACATAAATAATATATAATGGTATAACTGTATATACAATACTATATAATTATATATAACAATACCTCTATAACTTTCTTTATATAATACATACATATATGTATGTATATAAATATATATATCTCTCCACAACTATTATTCTCTTTTATCAAATAAATTTTAAAATAGTTAATGAAGGTTATAATTCCTTTATTATTCTTTTTCCAATTTAGCCTTGCACTAAAGTATTTAATAAATACTTTAAATAAAACTGTTTAAGCTGTGTTAATTCTTTGCCTACTATTGGAGGCTTATATCAGAGATCCAGAAGACAAGCGTGACACAGAGTGAAATAAGTGCTACAAATATAAAGCAATACTTTATTGTAGGAACAGCTATTTGCGTGCAGGAAAAGTGAATGGTCCTTTGTGAGTTACAACTAAACAGTCTCACAGAGCTAAACTTCTTAATGTGCCTTATTAGCAAATGAATAGTTATACACAGAGAGAAGCCAGCTCCATATACTATTGAATCAGAGCTTTATGTATAAGATTTGTATGCTTCTTTTCCACAGTGGTTTGGTCTATTTTAAAAGGTATGGACATTGATGGACTAAAAGGAACCTGGTCAATATTGTTTGACATGTAGTCCAAAACTACATGATTCACTGAGCTGCTTAAAGTAGCATAACTCGTTTGTAGGTAGGACAAACGAAAACAATTTGGAGGAAGCTAAATCCACAAATGAAGGGCAGTGGTGTGTGTTAGGGAGAAAATGTCTTTGATTATATGTTCTGAGTGCAAAAATCTATAGTAGCATTCTATTAGAGCTAGCTGTCTCTTGAATAATAATTTGTCACTAGCTGCATGGAAATTTTAGAGTATCATAAACACTTCTTGACAAACACACAAAAATTAAGGCCTTCTCTAGGTTACACAATGGACAATATTTGTATTGGTGTCATTAATCCAATGTCACCACCGACCACGTAAATGATATAGTTTATAAATTCATAAATCTTTCTCAAGGGGACATGAAAAACTAAACCTGTATCAGCCTAAGTCTGATCTAACTTATTACCTGGTATAGTGGCCATCTGATTGATACTCCAAGGTCTCTATAAAAAAAGATAGGAGTTTAAACCACAATTCACAAGACCAAAGTTTCTGAATCAATTGAGTCCTGACCTATGAATAGTAATCTGCAGGACCTCAAGTCTCCCACTACTTTTTCATGTGCCATTGCAGAGTTTTGATTTAAATCCAGTGGTCTTGTCCAGTGTGTACCATGCGAATACCTTTCTCCTTTACTTTTATGTAAAAACTGCCACCTAAACACAGTCTGTAGAGTTTGCTCTACATTCTTTCAGTGTTAGACTTGGAACATAAACTGTCTGCTCTGGAGGTTGTATTTCTATACCCCAATTTTTACAACACAATGAACAACAGTTCTTTTAAGCACATAAATTTAAAATTTCATAGAAAAAAATGGAGCTGTGCTATGAGGGTGGGAATTATAAGAGATTTGGACTAGTCTTGTTACTAGAAATAAAAAAAAATTTTTTCTGGTGAAGAAATTGTACTCTTTCCTCCTGAGAACCATGGGACACTTATTTGTTTCTACCTCAAGAGATAGGAAACAGAAAACATTTTCCTTGATAAGTGTAAGGGTATGTGGAGAAAGAAATGCTGAGTCCCAGAACACAAGGAAGCAGAGGGAACTAAGCCTCACTGACAACGAATGTGTATGACACTGTGATAGAAGCTTTGCAAACACGGTAGCAGGGTGTCCAAACTTTTGGTGTCTCTGGGCCACACTGGAAGAATAAGAATTGTCTCAGGCCACACATCAAATACATTGTGACACATAAGCACAGAAAACAATCTCATAGTGTTTGAAGTAAATTTTACGATTTTATGTTGTGCCCCATAGCCATGCTGAGCTGCATGTGGCCCGTGGGCCACGGTTTGGACATGCCTGCTAATGTTTAACCAGGACAAGAGCCCTATAGATTAGGGAACTGAGCTTTAGAGATATATTTGCATGACATTCTCCAGTTTATCCTATATGCTTTGGTCTGGACTACTAGAATATGTGATTTAAACTTGTGATTTAAATATGTGATTTAATATGTGATTTAAAGACTAACATTGCGTGAAGTTCAAAGGTAAGCATGGGCTTAGCACCGATTGATTCAATGAACCACATACTATGAAGGACTCAGGATGCTCTGGTCTCTCTGTGAAAACATACACAGTTTGGCCATCCACCTAAAGCAAGTTCCTCATGGCTCTAGGATGCATGCCAGTGACAATAAGCTTTAAGCTTCCTCATTCATATCCAGGAGAATGAGAGAGAACATTGCCTTTGGGGGCCTTCCTGGAAGAGCAAGGTAGATTTTTTTGAGAACCCTTCAACATTAGCAGCCCTTTTCTTGAAGTTTATTGGTCTAAACCCATCTAATCTCACAGGTAGCCCTTACACTATGGTGCATTTAGACAGAATCTGTAGTCATTGCCCTGCATCACCCTTTTTCTGTGAAGGGTGAAGAAAGTAGTCCAACATCATGATTTTCAAGCTCAAAATCATTTTTTCAATATTATATTAAACTTGTACATACTCTTTTTATCCTTGTATTGTTTAAAACAGTATGCTCCAGGTTCTGTAAAAATCTGAAATTTAAATGTACTAAGTCATATTATGTAGAATTTGAAAATAATATTCAAAAGGTATTTTCTTACCATTTCTCTTTCTCACGTTGTTCTCACCCATTATTCTGAGAGAAAATTTTAATTTAAGCCTTTGTTTTCTTATGCATCATTTTCCTTCAGACTGTTTGCTTGGTTAGTCCATGGAAGAATTTGAACACTCAGTAAGTGTTTTTGAAAAGTAAACGTTTTATTTTTTGAAGGGGATAAATTAAGTAGAATTTCCAGATCTAAAGCTCTGAGTTGTAATCTTGGACTTGCTCCAGAATTAATCTCTTGTCAACATCAGAAGTACTAAGTTTCTTAAATAATTCATCAACTATGCTCCCAAGTGACTGTTTTAAAATCTTCTTTATTTTCCTTAACTTTTCATTATCAGGACTTTTCATTAGAAAAAATAGAGTAAAAATGTCCCATATATACATAACCCAGCTTCAACAATTGTCAGCATTTTCCCAATTGACTTTAAAATTTTCACCATACACATTTCCTCCCTAGAATGTTTTAAAGCAAGTACCAGACATTGTCATTTCACCAGTAAATAAGTTTGTTTGTATGGAGCTCTTGTTAAAAGGTAAATATTATGCAAGAAAAATATTAAAATAAATGTGACAGACACAGTTATCCTTCTAGAAATGCTCATGCAGTTCAGAGGGAAGAAGCCTCTGCAGCCTTCTAGTTCCCCAGAGTCACAAGTCCTGACATATTCACAGTGGGATTTCAGTCATGCACCTTAACTCCTAGGTCCTCGGTTTTTACTGCTAAAGTAGAAATTTTAAAACGTCTTTTACTTCAGAGAAAAATACTAGGTTCTTATAAGGATGCAGTATAAGAAGAATGCAAATTGACTTTTTAAACCTCAGATAGAAAGCATTAAACACCTTTTATAGAACCTTCAGAATGGTAAGCACCAAATGGATTTGTGTTAAATGGAAGGACAACTATGTAAAAAATCAATTAAAGACATCTGCACAAGGTTATATAAAAATTATGAACTTGAGTCACTTCACCCAATATTTTGCTCAACTGATGTTGAATGGGTAGTTATTTTGAGATAACAGTTGGGTATACAGACTGTCTGGAAAAAGTACAGCCATTGTTAATGGAATAGAATGGTTTACGTGACATTCATGTACACTGGCAGCCAAGGAGAGTGGACTGGAATGTGCATGTGTGAACAATGACAACTTCACTTTACTAGTCAGTGGGCATGATAGAAGACGTTGAGTGAGCATGTGTACTGTGTGGCCGTCACATTCAAAATAACTGAGTGGAGCAATGAGTTTCTGTCAAATTTTATTTTAAACTTGAATATTCCTCCACGGAAACTATTCAGACGATTTGGAAGGCTGCAGCTATGGACAACTTAAACAGACAATGTGCCCACTCATGTATCACATCTTCTGCAGTGTTTTGGCAAAACATCAGATCACCCAGGTGACTCAGTCCTACAGCCCACACATTTGGTACATTGCGACTTCTAGCTTTTTCCAAAACTAAAATCACCTTTGAAAGGGAAGAAATTTCAGACCATCAATGTGGTGTAGAAAAATATGACGGGGCAGCTGATGGTGATTGGGAAATCTGTGTGAGGTCCCGAGGTGCCTACTTTGAAGGGGACTGAGGCATCGTTGTCCTATTATAATGTTTCTTGTGCCTTCTAGCTTCTTCAATAAATGTTTCTATTTTTCATATTGCATACATACTGGATACCTTCTGCACAGACATTGTATAGTTTATATAAAGCATACCTTTAGGTTGCTTGACATTTTTATCTTTTGGCTGTAGAGCACCATATAATTGACACACATTTTTACTTTTGATTTACATATTTCATTATTATGTAGTAACAGTATGAAAAAATGTGATGCTTTGCACACTACTGCTTGGGCTAAAGATCTGATTTTTGCATTTAATTTATGACCTATAAACTAAACTCTGTGTTTTTAGGATATAGTGCTGCCTGACATGGCAACTAAATAAGTCTTCTCACATGGACTGCTATTGATCATGGTAACCACAGTGATTAACTATTCAATAAATTATATTTTATTTATATAATTATTTTTTAAAATTTCATTTTCTTGATCATGTTATTGCAGTGGCCCTAATTTTTCCCTCTTTGTCCCTCTCCATCCATCACCCCCCAACTCCCTCAGGCCATCCCTACACCTTTGTTCATGTCCATGGATCATACATACAAGTTCTTTGGCTACTCTATTTCCTATACTGTACTGTACATCACCATGGCTATTCTGTAACTACCTGCTTGCACTTATTAATCCCCTCACCCTTTTACCAACATCCCTATACCCCTCTCCCATCTGGCAGCCATCAAAACATTCTCCATATCCATGATTCTGTCTCTGTTCTTCTTGTTTGCTTTTTAGATTCAATTTTTGGTAGATGTGTATTTATTGCCATTATAATGGTGTTCATGGCTTTGATCTTCTTAAATAAGACCCTTAACTTTTTATATAATAATGGTTTGATGATGATGGATACCATTAGTTTTTTCTTGTCTGGGAACCTCTTTACCTTCCCTTTGGTTCTAAGTGATATCTTTGTTGGGTTGAGAAATCTTGGCTGTAGGTCCCTGCTTTCCATGACTTTGAATATTTCCTGCCAATCCATTCTAGTCTGCAAAGCTTCTTTATAGAAATCAGCGATCAGTCTTATGGGAACTCCTCTGTATTTAATTGACTGCTTTTCTCTTGACGCTTTTAAGGTTCTCTCTTCATCTTTAAACTTTGACAGTTAATTATGATGTATCTTAAAGTGGACTTCTTTGCATACATCTTGTTTGGGACTCTCTTTGCTTCCTGGGCTGGCATGTCTATTTCCTTCATCAAATTAGGGAAGTTTTCTCTCATTGTTTGTTCAGATAGATTTCCAATTTCTTTCTCTATCTCTTCTCCTTCTAATGTAAATGTTGGACCTCTTGAAGCTGTCTAAGAGGCTGCTTATACTATCCTATACTATTGGTTGTTTTTTTGCTTCCTTTTTTACAAATTATCGATTTAATTTTTGGCTTCATCCACTCTACTATTGTTTCTCCATAAATCGTTCTTTATTTCAATGAGTGAATCCTTTGTTTCTGACAGGATATTTTTATGTTCTGAAGTCCTCACTAAGTTCCTTGAACATCATTATAACCAGTGTTTTGAATTCTGCATCTGATAGGTTGCTTGTCTCCATTTTCTTTTAGTTCTTTTTCTGGAGTTTTGATCTATTCTTCCATTTGGGTTGTGTTTCTTTGTCTCCTCATTTTGGCAGCCTCCCTGCGTTTATTTCCATGTATTAGGTAGAGCTGCTTTGACTCTGTGTCTTGGTGGTGTGGCCTAATGTAGTAGGTGTCCTATAGGGTCCAGTGGCACAACCTCCCCTAACACCCAAGCTGGGTATTCAAGATGTGCCCTTTCTGTGGGCTGAGTACACCCTCCTCTTGCAGTTGAGGCTTTATTATTTTTGACAGGTCATAGGAGGAATTTATACAGGCCCATCAGCTCCAAGGACTGGCTGTGACCACTGACCATTAACCTCCGCCCTCCATGGAACATCAGCTGATCAGGGGAGAGATGGTAGCTGTCCATCCTGTAGCTGTCCACTGGGTGGGGGCAGGATCTGCATTTTCCCTGATGGTACCATCCAAGGTCACCCCCCACCTTAGTTCTGCTCGGGGCCAACCTGTATGTGGTATAAAGCAATCTGAGATGGCTGCTACTTGTGCTGGGCTTGTGGATTCCCGGGCAAAGCCAAGCTGTGAATTCAGGTTGTCTCCTGTTGTGCTGGGCCTGGGGCTTATTGAGGCCAGCTGTTGCTTGTTTGTTGGGATTTAAAAAGTTGTGAAACTTAACCAAGACCAGCCATTCATATGGAAAAATCATGGTTAACACCTTGGGTCAGTCTGTACTTTGGGTGGGATGGTGTCTCAGGGAATCTCCAGGGCAGGACAACCAGTGTTAGTCAGGTTTATGGAGTCTCAGACATAGCACCTGCCTGCTGGCTCTGTAGCTCTGCGTGGAGAGGGCTCAGAAACTGGACAATGGCTTCTGCTCACCTTTCAGTCTGGGAGAAAGCTATCTTCCAGCTCCCACCTTGATGCTGGATACTTTAGTATCTCCTTGTATGCTGCTGGTGCTTTTCAAGTGGCTACTCTGGTGCTAGTGCTCAGAGAGAGCACTAGTTTGGGATTCCAGAAGTTTCTTCCACTGACTCAATCTCCACTGGTTTTGCAGACAGAAGTTATAGTTATGGGGACTTATCTTCCTGGCACAGTAACCTGTGGGGGCTGTGTGGAGCTTCAACTCCTCACTCTCAAGACATCCCTTTCAAATTTTTATCCACCACAAGTGGATGTGGGGCCAGCCCGTTCTGCATCTCTGCCCCTCCTACGAGTTTGAATGATGTGGTTACTTTAATTCCATAGTTGTCAGATTTCCAGTCAACTTGATTTCTGATGGTTCTGAGTGATTGTTGTTCTATATTTTAGTTGTAATTTTGATGTGGTTGTACAAGGAGGTGATGTTTACCTAGGCCACCATCTTGACCAGAAGTTTGTCTTTATTTAAATGAAAATTCGAACTGGTTTGGTTAAACTCAGCACAATTAGACACAAAATATTGAGTTTTATATCTTTGGAGAGTACCATTTTTTTGTGGATGTGAGAAATATGAAGATGAAAATGTCATAGGAACTGCCCTTTAAAAGCTTGCAATCCTGTCATAGGTAAAAAATATGCAAAATGTACACTGTTAGAATAAAATAAGTTCTTTGAGGTATAAACAAGTGAAGACAAAGGAAGGTGCAGTTGAATTCAGACCAAAAAATGAGTGGGGAAAAACAAAATATTGAACTTTGGGCTGTAATTTGTATCAAAAGCCTGAAAAACTCAAATATAGGTAATATATTTTATTACCTTGAGAGACTACCAAAAAAAGAAAAGAAACAATTATGAAGTCTAAAACAATTAACATAGATTTTCTCTTTCTTCTGTCGATAAGCTCACAGGAAGGTTAATAATATGTGCCCTTATAATATGTAATAACCCTAATAATATGTAATATTGTAATTGATAATAGGAAAATAAATAAAAATAAGAGAAATGAGGGTTAAAATCAGCAGTTTTTTTCTAAATTTACTCTCTTTAATACACTAAACAATTTCTGTGGGAAAAACTACATAGAATTATAGTCAGCTTTTTAGTCAAATCAACTGCTACCATGATTGGTGTAAGGCTTGCTGAATTCAGATTTCCCAAAATGCTTTCTCAGTCACCATGGTGGCTTCTCATTTTGTCATGCTGTAATACTCAATTGTCTGTATAAACCATAAAAGGCTTACAACACCTAATAAATGGAGCTGACAGGATTTAAGGCCTTTGCTCTCATCACTCTAGTGCTATATAATACACCATGTAGAACCTGATAATTTGTCTTTTCCCATTTTAAAAATGCTAGTGGGGAATCTGAGAGTGTATCATAGCAGCACTGGGAGAACCCTGTGGGGGTGGCTTTGCCCGCAAGTCTCCCCGTCTGCCACAGATGAAAGTTATACTAGCAAGACGTGATCTGCTCGGGGAGGAGAGGTGGCCAATTTCTCAGAGGAAAAAAGGCCATGACCCCCTTCCTTCAGGGGCTTTTATTGGGTTGTAATACACAAGAATACAGGCGGTAAGGATCAAACAGTAGATAACATTTCAAAGAAATCTGAGGGCTTAGTCTGTGTCAGTGTCTGTCAGGAAAGAGGGTTGCAGAAACTTTGGGAGACATACTCATTTCCTGCCCAGACACTTAACATATGAATGAAAGCATTCTTAGCAAAGCAGGTTTCATAGGACTTTTAGGAATTCTGTCTTATGCCTGATTACCCCAGATCCTGCTTTAGCAAGGCAAGGAGTAGCACTGCCTCCCCTATCACAGGTTTTCAGGCTTCATTTCTGATGGTTTAGGTGGATTAGAGCCAGGAATCGCTTCTCTCAGAGGACATGGGGACTCAGGCTATGTCAGAATAGCTGGGCGGGGCAAGAGTCCATCACACCCTCTTTGTTGTAGTCCCCCGAGTCCTTCCATGATGGCCTCCCAAGTGATCGTGTCTGGCTTAGGTTGCCCCTCCTCTGAGGAGTCATACCTATCATAGACTAACCGACCATGCTTTGGACGCAGGGGGAGAAAGCAGAGCCAGCATTTGCTACCAGAGACAAGCTTTGTCTCCTTGTGGCTCAGATTCCTAAGGTTGCCCACTCATCCTTAATCGTGGGGGGGTGGGGGGTGGCAACTCTGAAGCCAGGCAGAGTGGTTCCCAACAGAACTGAGTGAAATTCCCATTGTTATGAAGGGATGACAAGGGATACATGCCACCTAAAACTTTTAAAAATATTTTATTTATTAATTTTTAGAGAGAGGGGAAGGGAAGGAGAAAGAGAGGGAGAGAAACATCAGTGTGTGGTTGTCTCTCATCTGCCCCAACCTGGGGGCCTGGCCCACAACCCAGGCATGTGTCCTGACTGGGAATTGAACTAGTTAGTGACCCTTTGGTTCACAGGCCTGTACGCAGTCCACTGAGCCGCCTCAGCCGGGGCCCACCCAACACTTTTAGTGTACATAATTTATGCTTTTGCCCTAAGGAATACACACCACCTAGGCCATAGTGGGAGAAGGGGCTTCCTCTGCCCTTCACCCCGATGCTCCCCTGAATGCAGTCTGCTTCTTTCCTGGAAAAGCCATGGAACTTCCTGGGGCCAGTACTGCATGGTGTTCCCTCTTCAGTTTCCTCTCCCGGAAAGCTGTGAGCTAGATGGGGTGGGATGAGTATGTAAGTCTGTGCCTGGTGTTTCCTTGGCCACACATTCTCTGGGACCACCCTCTGTTTTCCGGAGTTGTAATACAGTGCTGTCAGAAATATGGAGCATCTTGCTCTCCTGAACCATTTTCATAGCTCCATTTTGTGAGACAGTAAGGGGAGGATCATTCTTTTTATACAGATAGAGTCAATTGATTTCCATTCAAGTGTGAGGCATGTTTGCTTTAAATGGTACATAATCAATGCCCATTCTACTAAGACAGTCTGTATGCTCTTGTGATGAATTGCTTTTAATTTTGCCCTGACAGTTTGTGGATAAATTCTCAAAGGTGATATTATTTTGTTCATATAAAACTGGGAATTTTAGATATATAGCCAGATGACAATGTACTGATGTTAAATTATACTCATTTGAAGAAGTATAAAACTAACATTTGAAATTATTCATACTAGCTTTCACATTGTTCTAATCAAAGAAGGTAATGCATGGAAAGGTACTAATAAGATTCATGGAATCTGAAAAAAAGACCATTCAATTGATAAGTGAATTTCTATATAAGGTTGAATCATAGTGATTAGAATTGAATCACAAAGAGTAGATTTAGGAGTAAGTTTCAAAACACCATTTACAGTCCAGACAAATTGTCTTTAACTTCAATTTTATTTAAGAATTACATTTCCCATTTGGTACCAAAATCACAAAAACAAACCAATTTATCAGAAAAATATGCGAGATATTTAGTCAAGCCCTGATGGTTTATAAAGATATGTATTTTTTTCCTTACTCCATTTCACACAACTGAATAGAGGTAAAGAAACTATATTGTTAGATAAATACTGTAGGGAACATTTGAACTTTATATAGATTCTATTTACACTTAATGTCATTATCCAAATTTGAAAGAAATGTTAGAAATTATCTAACCAAATGCCATTATTTACAAGTAAAGAAAAAGTTTTTAAGAGGCTTTTAAAGAGTTTTTAAGAGTTTTTAAATGGCTTAACCTAATAGCACAGCACGTAAGACAGACATAACTAATTCTGATTTTTTGACTTCTACTAATACAATTTCTATCATATAATTCATAAAGCTATTGTATTCCTTACATGTTTTATTTTTTGAAAATATTTTATTTATTCATTTTTAGAGAGAGGGGAAAGGAAGGAGAAAGAGGGGGAGAGAAACACCAATTTGTGGTTGCCTCTCACACACCCCCTACTGGGGACCTGGCCTGCAACTCAGGCATGTGCACTAAGAATCGAACCAGCAGCCCTTTGGTTTGCAGGATGGCATTCATTCCACTGAGCCACATCAGCCAGGGAATATTTCTTACATGTTTTAAATAACTGCTACTGTAATATTTATTTGATACATTTATTTGAGCTTTTGAATTCCTTGAGAAACCTGGTATACTTTCTAAACTGGAAGACCAAATGTTGTTACTCATTCACTTAAAATATATTTGTTATATTCTTACAAGATAAAGCCCTAACTTTACACAACTATGCACACAAGGAGACAAGATAAAAAAAAGTGAAAGCATAAAATTACAGTGGGACTGATATGTAACACAATAAGATACACAGTGTTATCATTACAGAGCAGGGATTAATCTTGGACAGAGAGGGATGGGTTGTATAATGAGGTGGATTTTAAGTTGAGTCCAGAACGATTAGTAGTGGTTACCGTCACAGTGAAGAGGGTTACAACAACAATGCCCCAGTATTGGGAGCAAAGTGTGGAACAGAGGGTGCCAAGCCTTAGTAGAAAAACTGTATGGTGTTTTTGCTTTCAAGGATGCAAAGAGGCTGAAGCTGAGTGAATGGTAGAGAGATGAGTAGAGAAGTAAGCAGTGTCAGATAATACTTGGATGTTAAACTAAGGGACATAGAAATCTACTGAAAGATATTAAGGAGCAGATACAAAGTTCACTCCAGTTGAAAGGCTGGCACTGGCATCACTGGACAGAGCAATCATCTTATTATGTGATTTTCTTGCTTTTAAATCATGCAGTGGCTTCCGTTCTCCATAGTACAGAGTCTAATTACCTTACAAAGGTTATAGGAATCTGTATCTGTTTTTATAACCCTGACACCAAATTTCAGCCACACTAGTGAAGAATGTTTCATGCCAAGAAGACTGACTTCTAGAACATTGAAAATGGTGCTTCTTGCCTTGGACACTTCTTTTTATCTTTGTCCAGTATGTACCTACTCATCTTTTAAGTTTTAGCTCAAATGTCATTTTCTACAGAAAGCCTTCCCTGAAATCACCCAGTACCATTCCAAGCTGGTTTTCATCTACTTGGTGTCTTCACTCCCTCCCCATACTATCACTATCATATCATCATCATCTTAGACTATGAGTGCATTGAAGTGCTTATCTTCTTAAAAATTGAATATGAATAATAGGTGTATGACATTACATGAAATAAGGATAATTAAGCTCATACTGATGGAAAACGATGTTGTGATCCCAAGTTTACTTATTTTTCTCACCACTGGCTGTGAACTCTGTTCAATAAATGCTTCTTGAATGATTAGAATGGCACACAGCTGGAACATGAGACCAATATGAGGTGGTTGCAGATGTAATAAAGGCCCTGACCTAGGGAATGGCAATGGAGTTGAATGGAAGTAGATGGGCTCTAGATGGAATTGGATGAAGTAGATAGAAGAGAAGAACTGACTGGACCAGAGATCAGTTGTGAAGGATAGTGGCATAATAGTGGTTAACCTTCAGGTTTTTGGCTTGTGCAATGGCTTTATTATGGTACCAATCACTGAAATAGGGAGCCAAAAGACCGAGTACTTATGGAAGGTCAAGTTGATTGACGTGCACCCCAGCCCGTGGGGTCCGCCACATTGTGGATGAGGCACAAGAGAAATTCACACAGACTACCGAGTCCTGTGAAGAAAAAGGGACCACATGGCTACTCTCTCTAGAGGACAAGCTTTTACTGGGTTTTAATTTGCACATGAATACAGGTAAAGCTCATTAATTATTGTTAGGCAGTAAGGATCAAACAGTAGATAACATACAAAGAACTTTGAGGGCTTATTCTAAGGCAGGGTCTATTAGCTAAAGGGCTACAAAACTTTGGGAAACAAACTCATTTCCTGCTTGGACTCTTTATCATTTAATTGGGAGTGTTCTTAGCAAAGCAGGTTTCACAGGATTTTATATATCCTTTCTTAGGCCTGATTGCTTGGGGAACCTGCCCTTTCTAGCACAGGGCTGCACTGCCGTCTGTCATTGTTTCAGGCTTAAATCAGGCAGCCAAGAGATTAGAAGACTTCTCACAGACAGAATGAGGACTCAGGCTATGTCAAAGCCAAGGCATGAGGGTCCATATCCCCTTTTGCTATACCTCCCAACTCCTTCCCTGGAGGCTCCCTGTGATCGTGCCTGTCTTAGGTTGTTCCTCCTTGAGGAATGTTATCTGTCATTGGCTAACTGAGCAAGCATTGGGGGTCAGTCAGGGTAAAGAAAAAGGAGCCGAGGTAGCGCTCCTGCCATGGAGATAAGCTTTGTCTTCCTAGTGGCTTACGGTCTGAAGGTTGCTCACTCAGCCTTAGCCAAGGGGGGTTACAGCTTCTGAAATCAGGCAGGGTGGTTCCCAACAGTTGATGACTTCAGTTTTATTTTTGTTGCATTTTTAGGCCTGAAGGATCTGCAAGTACAATTATGCTTGGGACTGTGGTAGGGGGTCTGGAGCTCCTCGGGATCATTTGGCTAAAGAGGTGTGAGTCACTGGTGTGGGAGTGGGAGGGAGGTGTATTAAGTGATAGGAAAAGATGGACATGCAACCTGAGAAACACAACATTTTAGGATTCGGAGAAGAGTAATGAAACTGCACAGGTGTAATGAGGTAATAATAGTTAACATCTGCAGTAGGCTTACATATACCATAGACAACACCAAATGTTATATCATTTAATCAACCTGACAACACAGTGAAGTCTATTTCCCTATTCCTCACTTTCTCTTTCATATTTTATAGCTATCAAAGTAATACATACACTTGTATAAAATTTGCCATGATATAAATACATAATTTAGAAGATAACTGTACTATACAATCCATTCCACAAAACAGCTTTTGGCAAAGTGTGGTGCATATTCCTCTAACTTTTCCTACTCTCTACACATTTATTGATATTGATGATTCTTTTTTTAAAGGCCTGTGTTACTTTTGTGTAACTTAATACTTTTAGATGATCATAACTGACTTATTTTATATTTTAAAATAGCTCCTGGTGTTCTGTTGTTTGGATACAATAAGTGGTCCAACTAATGCTGCAATGAGTAATCTTTACAGTGAAGAAAACTGGGTTTATAGGTAAAAATTACCCAAAATACAACCATCAAGGAACAATGGTTTACGTGGTTGAAATAACACTCATAAGAGAGAAGCCCAACAAACATCAGATCATGAAAGCTTAAAGATGACTGGATATTAAGGGTACACATGCTACAGAGATTAAGACTTAGCAAGAATTCGTTAGTGGAAACCGCTAATGTGTGATGAGTACAACTTCACTGGAGCAAGTCAGAGGGCCTAGTAGAGGGTGATTGGAGGGTGACTAAGAGGATATAGTGATCCTACTTGTTTTTTAAATTTTTATTCATTTTCATTAAAAATTAATTTATTTTCAGTTATAGCTGATATACAATATTATATTAGTAGTTTCAGGCATATGGCATATGATTATACATTTAGATGTCTTACACAGTGATCATCTCAATAAGTCTAGTACCCTTTTGACAGAGTTGGTGATTTTAAACAGCCCTTTCAAAAAATTTAAAGGGGAGGAGAGGAAAGAGGATGGTAGAGAGATTTATGAGGTTGAAAAACCCCATAAGCAATAGTATTTTTGAAATTCAAGTCCATTTTAATAACTCTTCAAAATATTTTCCTTTGACTTGCAATTGGATGAATATAGAAACATCAGAGAATGTGGGTGTGTGTATACCTAAGGACAAAAATCACACTAAATAAAGCATATCACATATGCATATAAAGGTCACCAAAGCATGTGTATGATTGAAGCAATTCAATTTTTTTCTTTCTTTAAAGCCTATTATGAAACATTTAAAACAAAATGTTTCATAATAGGAAATAGAATATTATGAGAAAACCCTTATACCCATTATACCTACTAAAAATATGATTATGCCAAATTTTCTAAAGCCCAATGGTATCCCTCTTTGATCTTATCTCTCTGTCTTCACCTGAACAGGTGTCAATATTATAAATTTGGTAACTTCTCTGCAAGAGAAAACACTTTTTTCTAAGAATACAATCTCATTTTGTATTTTTGGGGAAGTAAGATGACAGCTAATAGGGATTAGTATAATGCTGATCTATTATTTGACACTGTAAGACATGCTCAATTTTGAAAATGTTTAAAATATATTCTTGTACAAGTACTAAAATGGACTTTGAAAGATGATTTAAGCCATACCGGCTAAGTTAATTTTCATGTAAACCAGACAGTCTGGGCATTCTAGTTAAAAATAAAGCTTATGAGATAAGCTAAAGCTTTTGCTTTGACTGATGCACATAATTTCATGCCACTTCCTATTCTCATAGTGTCTAATGTCATATTTTATGCTGAAAATGATTCTTCTCTGGGGTAAGCCTCTGAGGCTGAAGTACCAGTCTTCCTCGTGAATTATGCCGTGCATTTGGTTGGAAGGATGTGCTGTTGCTAAAGTGAGTCTCATATCATCAGTCCAGGTCAAGGTGCTGCACTAGTGGTGTGAGATGAGGGGAGGGGAGGGTGGCACATGATTCTAGGGACACACGACCAGGTGTAGTCACACTCTGTGCTCCTTCACGTGGCATTCCTCATTCATGCAAAATTGTGGACACATTGAAATCTGTCACTGGGGCATAGGTAGCAGTGTCCTATCAGACAGGAATGTCTGGTCTTTCACAAAGATAGTGCCGAGTGTTCAGAGTGAAATATTTCAACTTTATGTCAATTAAAAGATGCAACTTGCTTTACCAGATTACTTTCCCACTTTTTAAAATAACTAAATTCCATTTTGATTTATTGGTCATTTTTTGAAACAAAAATATAGTTCTTGATGCTCTGGAAGGTCCTCTCTTTTTTTCTTTGGAAAAAAAATTTTTAGTCTCTTAATTACAAAACATCAATCAACATAAATAGTCACAGCAGGTCCTTCAAGATAGGTTTGTATTAGATGTTGAGATGTCAATATAAGTAAAATTTAGTCCTTTTCTTCAAGAGGCCCAAAGATTTCTGTGTGGATGCCATCGTACACAATCATACCTGCAGCGTCCAGGTCCAAGTCCTGGAACCACAGCACATTTCAAAGGCTGGCATTGCACCCAAAGACACAGCCCTCACACATCCACTGAATTTCTCTGAACTTTCAACTCTCCAACATCTTTGTTCCCATTTACAAGATAAAGGAATGTCTGGAGACTTTGTTCTACCTCTGTGATGTCAAGGCCATCACAGATGTTAGATCAGGTAAGTCAAATGTCAGGCTTTCCAGGCTGCAGATGCCCTTGGTGGGTTCCATGAGGAGTCCTTCCCAAATCCACAACCTGTATTTCCTGTCACCCTGCCTCCACCCTGCCCACAGTCCTGCACTCTCCTGCAGACATTCCATCGCCTGACCTGACAGGTGCAGTGCTGTCTCCAAGCAGCTGGTCTCACTCACTATCTCTTTCCCCTGGTTCCTCTCACTGCTTCCACTTCTGGTATTGATAAAATAGGTTCTGGTTTTTTTCACTGTTAATGGTTTTTCTTTCCCTCTACAGGCAACAGGCCTTTCAACTAGGCCTGCCAGATATAATTTAAGATGTTCAGTTAGATTTGAATTAAAAAATGCTTAATATATCTCTAGTATTTCACGGACAACAAAACTTTATTTGTTGTTTATCTGAAATTCAAATTTCTTGGAGCTATTTTCCCCTTTATATTCAGCAACCCTACTTTTAACTGGCCAAACTCCAAGTCCTTTTGGGACCTGGACGTTAAAGCTCTCAAGTTTGTAGCTCCTTCTGATGGGAAGCCTGACCACATCTTGGACTTGAGCTCCACACTGAGGCTGCGAGCAGCTTGCAATGGGTGCGGCTGGAGGAACATGGATAATGATTATAGGGGGCATGGAGTGCAGCCTCTTGCAGAAAGCACAGGGCATTTTGAAGATTTTGGCTGGTAACTGTTTCCTTAGCTCATTTGTTTTATATTTTAGGAATTCTTACAGCCTTATGAAGTCATTTATTGATTAAATTTGAAATCATAACACCAGTATTTTATTTCTTCTGTGCAGTGACCATGTATCAAACTCTTCTGACATTCTCTTGTAACTTGGTTCCCAGAAAACTTACAACTATTTTTAGTCCTGTTTTGCAGCTTTTAGAGGATCACGGGATCAGAAGAGAGACACAAGATGTTATTTTCAGTGATTAGTTTTCTAGTGATAGACAATTTGAAAACTCTTGTTTGGGAGAATCGCTACCAACAGTTTTTTTTTTATCACAATGTTATTTTCTTATTATGTTTTGCTTCACTGTGACAGCTGTTCTAATGTTTTTCCATAGTAACTTGATAGGTGTATGCTGTAAAGTTGCTGAGGTGTGAAAGTATTTATAGTAAATAAGTCTCTTAACCTTTGTAATCAAGGGGTGAGAAAATGGGCAGCTAACAGTACGACTGAGTCCATGCTTTTGCAGGAAGAGAACCCTTTTTGGTACTCTATGAGTGTCTTTCCAGCTGGTGGCCAACACCAGGCTCTCCATCATTTCTTAAAATGGAAAGGAAACTGTCATAATACATGAGTGTCAAATTAAATGCCTAGTCTGGCTTCTTTAAGTTACATTCTCCCTTAAATTGGTGGACTCAGAAACAATACTGGTTGGATACAGTAAGAAAGATAGAGCCGGATCTCTGAGGTGCTGTTGGGCTCCAGGTGCTAATCTGAAGGAGTTTAGGGAAGCAGTGAGTAGGTGTTGAGGGCTGATGCATGTTCAGGTAGTCAGGGTGCAGCCTCTAGGCCTTACACTGGTGGGAGAACATTCAGAAGTCAAAGAGTTCACGGTCATCTCCTGGAGAAATTGTCTATTGAGGTCTGGTATCTGGTTACAAATACAAGGAGATGTCATAACCACAAGGAGAGCAACTAGAGCAAGCACAGCAGAATACTAGATGGACAGTGAGTATACAAGGGTTTGGGACAAGCTTCATAGCTCAGTCCTGTGGACTGGGTTCACAGGGAGTCCTGTGGACTGGGTCAGATAGAAGGGAGTTCTGAGATGTTGTGACTTAGAGAGTATACAGATGTTCTAGCACACTCTGTTCCAGGGAGTATGGTAGCCAAAGTGACTGAGGTGCGGGGAGGTCAGTAGGATAGCACAACCTGAGCATCCAGGAATGCAGTGGTCCAAAAATTCTCAGGTTTGCAGCATGACAGAAGAATAGCTTAGGCAGAACATGCCATGTTAGTCAACGTCAAAGGTAGCACAATGGCAGCCCAACAGATGTTTTGATGTTCGGCACAATGTGCCAGAAAAAAAAATCAAAATGCCTGGATGCTGAGTGTGCTCTCAAGTTTGCCACAGTTACCAACACTCCCTGTGGCCTCACACGGGTTGCTTCAAATTTTAAGATACCCTGCAGCTGGGCTCCTAATGACATTTGAATTTGGACACTTGGGTTGATAGCTTACTTTTCTTTTGATTGATCTGGGAAGCTGAGAAGAGCCAGAATCTTCAGAAGAAGCCAAGGTTGGATCTTTGTGAGAAGCTGGGTCAATTAGAGGCAGAGAAAGGAAGGTAGCTGCTGACATTGCTAAAGAGAAAATTGTCATCAAAAGAGCTGTTATCAAAGACATCTAATTATTCAGACACAACAACTAGCTAAGCTTTGGAACCACTAAACCCTAACCACTAACCACTAAACCCTAAAGTACTGACATTTGGAAATTGTTTATCTTCACACATATAACTGTGAGTAGGATTCCAGGTTGCATTCTTATAACTCACTATACCTTTCAGAGAGTTCTTCTTTAATGGAAGAATATTGGATAAAGTAAGTGGTCCAGGAATTGCACAAAAGTCAAAGTCCCATTCTCTCTATGGGTTCATGGTGAATTATCTAAAACAGAAAACCTGTTTGGGAGGTTGAGAAAAACTGAGCTGCCCTTAAAAAATATTAAAAGAATACCTTTTTAGTTACAGCATCAGTATGAAAAGCCACAGTACAACTAGTGTTGATTATTATCCCAAAGAACTTTTTAAAATTTACAGATCTGTTCTCATCATAAACTAGAAAACATAACCTTGACAATAAAACCCTAACTCTGAGTCATTTGCAAAATTAATGTAATAATTCAGATCGATTGTCTACAGAATACTTTGCAGCAGTGAGCTGAAAATGAAGCAGAGAGGAGAGTTGGCTAGTGCAGGGCCTGTATCATAATTGGTTCTTGGTAAATATTTGGTGAAAGAAAAACTGAATTAGTAAAGGGCTGAAAGTCCATTTACATCTTTAAACAACATTGTCTTGAAACCTTATGTGAGGATCAATCTATAATGTACCAGACTGATTTTTTCAAAGCACTCTGCATCCCTAAAAATGCCATCTCAGAAATTCTCCAACACCTAGTCAGTGGGACAGTTTCAAGGTTTTTTTTTTAAAGTCAGAGGAATACAGCTTGGGAAAGGCATGTGCATGTCTGTAACTATAGCCTGAGAAGCAGCAAACCAGTGACAACCCAAGGAAAACACTTTCAAAGAGTGATTTAGCTGAACTGCAAAAGTCATCAGAGAAAACCAATTTATAGCACATTGAGCAAAATGTCAAAGACAACTGCTTTCAAGAATCTAAAATATCACATGCACATTATGTGGACTTTGTCCACTTAAAATATTGGCCTGCAGATGGCACACATCAGGATTTTGTTTTTGTTTAATATCACAAGTTATACTTTTCTTCCACTTTTCCCTGGTGGCCTTCTGAGTACTTCATGAGTGCTGAGTGTCGGGCCTGACAGGCAAGGTGAACATGCACTTGGTTTTCATGGGTTTGTTGTAGAAAATTTACTTCTGTTGTGAAGTTTATCTAATAATGCTTCATTAAAACAGATGCAGGCCTTCTTAGATGATTATTAACGATACAATGCAATAACAGGATTGTCAGTATTTGTGAGAACAAAATCACTCTTGAGAAAATGAAAGATTCGAGTTTGAGCAGTTGGTATGAAAATGTGTTACGACTGAAATTACACGCCTCACGACAAAAGCACTGAGGCAGAACTAAATCTGTTCTCTACTGATGAGACGGCACCACCAGGGTGACATTTAGTCATGGGTGTGCTCACTACTACAGACAAGACTGGATACAACTACATTCATTTAAGAAATGAAAACTCTGGGAAATTCAGGAAAATGGTAGTTTTCCATATGTCTACATATCGAAGTGTCTTCAACCTGATAGACTCTTTATTATCAGAAATTGGAGGATGTATTTTAGGGGAGTTAGTGTAGCTTGCATGTACCAAACTGCTACCCAGGGAGTGAGCACATTGCTGCTGATTGTGTTGAAAATAGTCAAGGCTCATAACCATCTCTCTAGACCTTCATTACTTTTCAAATCTACACACACATACATACGCACGCACACACACACACACCCTGAAACCTTTTATGAAATGTTTTTCCTTAGGGTGGCTGTTGATAATTACTTTCATCTAGTTTTATCCGTATAACTGTATTAGAACTACTGACATATGAAATGAAGTGATCTAGGCAAATTATATCTCTTTTAGGAAATACTTTTAGCCTTCATTAAACTCTGAAAAATAAAGTAAAATAAAATAAATTAATTAATATAGATCTGTGATATGAAACAATATTAAAACAGTCATAGACAATATATATTATACTTTCAAATAAAATGTTTAGACTAATCAGATGTAATAAAAGCATTTCTAGGATTGCATTTACTTCTCAAAAAGAAAGGAGAACAATACAACCACCTCCAATGCATCTGACAGGGTCTCTGGGAAGCATTTGTGCCACGGGGGGAAATAGCTGGATCAGTTTTTTATTCCTGGCTTCTGTGAAGGTGTGAAATCACGACACTGAGATGAAACGAGAGTTTGTCAGCCTCGTCTGAAACACTTAGTCTACACAATGTTCTTCAAGACAATGTCCTAATATTAATTTTTAACTTATCTGTAGTACTATTTACATATACAAATAAAAAAGGACAAAAAGACCCACAAAATACACCTCTGGAAGAAGGAATGTTGCCTATTAACTAACACAACGGAGATTGTGAACTATTATTATGACGGTGAAGACTGTGAAGATATGACCTGTTTTCTCTTAGTGCTCTCCTATGTTGAGGAGGCAACTACTTCTGAATCGTGTAATTGCAGAAGGAAGGAAACGCTAAAGTCTTTGATGAACTGATACATTAGGAACACTGGTCTTTTAGGTCCAAGGTTATGCAGAGCTTATAGGAGTGGGTGTGGCTAAAAAGAGCAACATAAGGGGTTCTTGTGGTGTTTAAAATACTCTGTCTCGTGACTGTATCAATGGCAATATCCTGATTATGATATGTGACCATTGGGAAAAACCAAGCTAAGTGTGCATGAGGTCTCTCTGTGTTATTTTATAAAACTGCATCTAAATCTGAAATTATCTTAAAATTTGAAAAAATAAATAAAAATTCCTAATTTTAAATTAATTTTAAACTTATAAACATTCTCCTATACTTTTGGGATTAATTGTTATTTGTGAGTATAACTTGCAGATCATGGAATAAGCACTTGAGAAATAAATACTAAAGGGAGATTTAGAATATGTTCAATTTCTTATGAAAATTTTTGCTTTTTCATGAACATATACTCCTAGTAGTGATTTAATTATGCAGACATAGTTCCTGCTGGTAAAATAGTTTCATATAGCTCATAATTATACAGTGTAGATATAGATATAAAATTATGGTCTCCAACATTCAAAAACTGTTCATCAGTCATGAGAAAATTTGGAAATTGGTTTGAGGTATTTTGGAGATCAATACTCTTATTGAAGACTTATAGAAGTGACAATCAACAAAAGCAAACAATGCCTAAAGATATCAGAGAGCCAACACCATAGGACCAGAGGGAAGTAAGAGAAGGGAAGTCCAGCATTTGGGTCCATTTTTTCCTTAGAAGCATTTTATAATTGAGGAGAGAAGAGCTTAGAGTTTGAAGGGTTGACCAGCACTTGTGGCAGCTTTGAAAGTCTACAGGACAGGTGTCAGAGTCCAAGACCACTGAAGTATAGTAGAAGTGTACTTGTCCTCCAAGAGACTGCAGTTCAGTTACAAGTAATTTTATTCCTTGTAATAGGATTAAGTGGATCTGAAGTTCTAGTCCCCAATTGTCCATAGGTGCTAGTGGTTGCAGGTGACTGATAGAAGCCAATGTAAAGCCTGTTCAGAGGAAGACAAAATTGCAGTTCAGGCCTTGATTTATCCTATAAATAATTTTTTAGGTGTAATGACCAGGATATAAAACAAGATACTTAAAAACATACTATAACATAAATAAAACTAGCATAAGTGATGGGTAAAACAATAGAGCAGCTCCACCAGGAACCCAGTTATTAAAGATTTTTCAATCACTACATTTATGTTCAAAGAGATAAAAAGTAAGGTCGCTAATCACAACATAACTGATGTGTGTGTGTGAAGTAGAAATCCTAGAATTAAAAAATATAAAATTAAGAAATCAATGAAGAGACAGTCAAGAGACAGAACAGTAGAATACCAATAGTTGAAGATGACTTACTGAATTGAAAGCAGGTTAGAGAAAATATTCAAAATGAAAGATGGAGAGAAAAAATGATGAAAAATGCAGAAGAGATATTAAGAGATATAGAGGGCACAGTGAGGAGATATAACACGTGTGTCACTGAATTCCAGAGTCAGAGGAGAAAGAAAATGAAGCTGAAGCAATATTTGAAGATGCTACATTGTGACTTTGATCCTTCCAAAAGAGATGAGAGCCATCAAAAAACTAGTGAAGAGGCCCAAGCAAGATTTTTTAAAAAATCTATAACGGAAGAAAAGAATAAAAGTGGTAAAAGAGCAAAGTGGTAAAAAAAAAGTAAAGCAAAATTTCTAAAAATGAAAAAAATGCAAAAAAATATTAGCTAGAGAAAAATAGAGATTACTTTTCAAGGAATAATAAAAAGATTAATAGCTAACTTTACAAGAGAAATAATAAAAGCCAGAAAAAATAGATTACAATATTTAAAGTGTTGAAAGAAAATAGCTATTAATCTAAAATCTTATACCTAGCAAAAATATTTATTAAGAGTTAAAGTACAATAAAGTGCATTTGAGGCAAATAAAAAATGTTATATATAATCCCTAGATCTGCACTAAAGGACATATTAAAATATCTTATGTAAGTAAGAGGAAAACTATTCTATATGGAAATACAGAGATGAAGGAATAAATAACAATAAAAAGATAAATATGCACATAAGTCTAGAGTAATGATTCTAGGTTTTACACTAGACTTGGAATCTATACTAAAGTTTTTTAGTGTATATTTGAGACACTTGAGAGTCTGGCCGAAAACACTGTGAGGTCCCATGCCAGGATTTCTGATCCAATACATCAGCTGTGGGATTTACATTTCCAGCGGGTTCCCGGATGATGTTACTGCTGCTGGCCTGTGGCCCACACTTTGAGAACCACTGAGGAATATTGGTTGCATACAACAGTGATGTCTTCTGGAGTTTACAATTCATATTGAGTTAAATCCATTCATATATGGACAATTACTTTGTGCCTCGTAGCTCTTCCGTATGGTACAAAAAAATGTCTTTTAAATAAATAGTGTCAATAAGAGGTGGCTGAGTCAACTGGATATTTATATGGGAAAAAATACTTGGTGAATTGCAAGACTAAATATGAAAGGTGAAAACAATAAAACATCTCAAAGGTATTATCAGAGTGAGTCATTTAAACAGGATCCAAAAAGCATATTCAAAGAGGAAAATTTAAAGTACATTAAAATATAAAATTGTGTTAATGAAAAGACAGTTAAGGAGTGAACAGGCAAGCCAGTGAACAGGCATACAGTGGCGACACATGACACAGGGCTCGTGTGCAAAATCCATTAAGATCTTCCAGAAGTCGTGGTTAACCAATAAACAGCTCAATGCAAAAATAGGCGAAATTCTTGACATGTCACTTCACACACAAAAAATTATACAAATAGCCAAAAAATAGAAAACCTTGTTCAACCTCGTGAGTAATCTTGGGAATGCATACCCAAATCACCATGCAATACTCAAAATCAGAGCTGATAGAAAATGATAGTGATGGACAATAGTAAGAACCTATGTGAGACTATGGCCCAGTGAGAAATCTCACACACTACTCAGAGGAGGGTGAAATGGCACAACCATTTGGGAAATAGTTTGACATTATTTATTAAATTTGAAGTTACACAACTCTTATAAACCAGCAATTTTATTTCTAGGGATGCACACGTGCACCAAGAAATATATACCAGAATGTTCATATATCACAATTTATAATAGCCCCAATCAGAAAAATAAATTTTCATCAGCAGTAGAATGGATAAGTATATTGTTCACAAAGTGAAATTCCATCATCATTGAATGTGAACTAACCACATTCAACAATAGGGATGAATCTCACAAATGTAATATTGAATGAGACCAGCCAGTCACAAAATCACACGAAATGATTGCATTCATTTAGATTTTAAAAAGCAGGGAAAACTAAATTGTAGTGCATCGTGACTTAGTTTGTAAAATATTAAAGAAAAACATTCTCTCATTACTTTCAAAATGAAGGTAATGAGGCATCCTCTTTTGGGAAGGAGAGGCCTACAGGAGAGGAGGAGGAGGAGGGCGGGGCTTTCTGGGTGCCAGCGACATTCTTCCACTCCTTAACTTGGAAGGGTGTTCACACAGGTGTCTGCTTTGCAATATGCATGGAGCTGTGCACATCTTTATTTTTGCCCCTTTCTCTCTCTCCCTCTCTCTCTCTCTCTGTATAATTTAATAAATGGAATAAAATATTTTAAGGCAAATTACTTAGTCTATCCACTCTAAATACAGCAGTAAATCAAAGTGTCCTTTTGAGTTGCTTGAAAACACCTGAAGTTCTTGATTTAATTATTTTTCCAATTATGCTCTAATTCTTCATTTAATTTATGCTCATATTCTAGTTCCTACATTACTTTGCATTAATTTGGTGAAGTAAATTAATATTGAATGAGAATCGAAGGCTCTGATGTCATTTGGATTAACACTTTGTTTAATTATTAGGAGGCTTTGTATATTTAGTTTGGTTTCAGAAATGACTTCAAATGTGTAAATATAGAAAGAGTAATAGTATGATCTTTGGAGGAAGGACTTAATCATTTGTAAAAATAATGAAAAATACTCTTAGATGTATCTAACTGATCTACTGCATGACAAATTAAAACCACAATGAGATACCACTTTACATCAGTCAGAATGGCTATCATAAACAAAGAAACAAACAACAAGTGCTGGAGAGGTTGTGGGGAAAAGGGGACCCTAGTTCACTGTTGGTGGGGTTGCAGACTGGTTCAACCACTATGGAAAACAGTATGGAATTTTCTAAGAAAACTAAAAATGAACCTGCCTTTTGACCCAGCAATTCCACTGTTAGGAGTATATCCTAAGAACCCTGAAGCACCAATCCAAAAGAACCTATGCACCCCGATGTTCATAGCAGCACAATTTACGATAGCCAAGAGTTGGAAGCAACCTAGATGCCCATCAGTAAATGACTGGATCAATAAACTATGGTACATTTACACAATGGAATTCTATGCTGCAGAAAGAAAGAAGGAGCTCCTACCTTTTGCAACATCATGGGTGGAACTGGAAAGCATTCTGCTGAGTGAAATAACCAGGTGGTGAAAGACAAATACCACATGATATCACCATTAACAGGAATCTAAATAATAAAACAAACAAGCAAGCAAAATATGACCAAAGACACTGAAATACGGAAGAGGCTGACAGGGACCAGAGGGGAGAGGGGAGAGAATCACAGGGGAAAAGGGGATGGACTCACAAGAACAAATATAAAGGACACATGGACAATAACTAAGGTAGGGGGTGGAAATGGGAGGAAGGTGGGGAGCACTGGGGCGGGGCAGGGCTGGGAATATAAGAGAGAAAACTGTACTTGAACAGAATTAAATAAAAAATTAAATAAAATTAAAAAGCTATTTATATCCTCTATTGATATATTAAAATGAACCTGGCTTGAAGCAATTATATTATTAATAAATATAAAAAATCATCACTAAATATAGGTAATGCCATATCATGAACCAACAAATTAAATTTAATTATATATTTCATTCTAAAAATATAATCTAATATTGCCATCTCAGAGAGTACAACTGAGCAGTTGGTTGTTAATCACCTTGAAAAATCAGAGATTTAGCCTACCTGCAAGCGAACCAATTTGCTGGCCACAGTTGCATGGATGCTGGTAGATGAAAACTCCTGGGTCAGAGAGATAAAGACTATCACTCAGGGGCAGCAAGCGGTAGGAACATCAGCATATCATGTGCTGGTTTCCTAGCCCCAGTTGTCACAAGCCTAAGAGCATCAGGTAATACTTGCTCACACAGTGGGTGTTGTTACAGGAGACCAGGTCTGAGTTGTGGGAACTCAAGCCAGTCTGCCTTTTGTTCAGGAGAAAGACACAATCCCTGTCTTCCTAAACTCTAAGCAAACTTACCCTTTGTTCAAATGAAAAGGCTATCTTTAGCTTCCAAGGCTCTTTCAAGATTGTTTACCACAGAGCCTTGACAATATAGTCTGGAAAAAAGAGAAGTTAGTGCCTTGCTCATAGACAAGTAGAAACACAAGAGATCCATGGAGAATTGTCTTCCAATACTGGTGATGGTTTTTCAACCATCATCCAGTCCATATGAAACAATTTTCTTCAATTTTTAGAATACTGGCCTGGCTCCAAATTAATTTTTTTTGAAATAGAACCACATTATTTAACACTTGCATTCAGAATGCTTTGGAGAGTCCAATCACATAGAAGGACTGTTACATGGTGTGTATGTATACACAAACATACCTAGGTGGCTTATTCTAATCTCCCCAAATAAAATGTAAATTTCTTGAGAATAATGACTTTGTCTCTGTGTGTCTATGTGTGTAATTTATTCTCTTATTCCGGTTTCTACATTATCTGCATTAATTTAATTAATAAAATGATATAGGTCTGCCACCCATCTTCTTAAAACAATTTTAAAAAGCATGGCCATGAGAAGAAAAAGTGTAATCTGGGGATTCTAAAAGCCATAAAAATGACTATTTTCTTATTTTCAACATCATTTATCCATATTATCTAGGACAAAGGCCCGCACATAGTAGAAGTCGGTAAGTATTTTTGCAGTGCTGGACTCGAACTCAGTCGCCCCTTCTACACTTTGCAAGCTCCAGGTTGCTCTTTTTCAGTAACACATTTTGTGCTTTGAAAACGGGAAACATTTCTTTTCCTTTTTTTCTTGCAGCTTCAGATAGTCATGTTAAGCTTAACGATTCCTGTTCCTTACAGTGATTCTAGTATATAGGTGCATAGCACCGGGTTGAAGAATCGTATGTCTCCAGAAATACTAGTTTTATTATAAGAAGTGAGTCAAGGAGTGCCTATTTTTTCTCTTCTTCTTCAATACAAATTTAGCAACCACAGTTTAGGGTTGAAATACTATGCAATAAGTTCCCCCCGAGGCTTAATTATCAACACAATGGTTTGGAAACACTCTGGTCTTCTCTTGTAAATTAAAGGTTTCAACGACAGATACAAAAAGTATAAAATTTTCCCGTATTTCTCGTTCATTAAATTACCTCGTACAGGAACAGGCAAACGGGCGTCAACGGGAATTGCCATTTTTAGGGGCCACTCTCCCGCCCACTCCGGGGTCTCGCACACAAAGGGTGGGAGAGGGGTGTGGGGAGGACGCTGGGCGTCGCCGTCCCGCCTGGCCGGGCGGTGCCCGCCGGAGTAACCGGCGGGGACCCGGAGCAGGGGACCAGGAGCAGGCTGAACTTGGGACTCAGGATACACGAATGCCACCTCCACTGCCGCCCTGCCGAACGAGCCTGGCAGAGAGGCGAGGAGCGCGCGTGAGCCGAGTGCTTACGTCGCAGCGAGATCAGGGCTGGGGTAATTAGAGAGGAGTTGAGCTGAACCGAGTCCGCCTTCCAGCGGCGGGAGCGGGAGCCTCAGCAGCAGCTGCAGCAGCAGCAGGAGGGGAGCGCCTGGCTCCCTTGGTCCGGGCGAGCACGGGGAGAGGTGGCCCGTGCCCCTCGGCAGCCACCCCGCCGCGCCCACCGCCCCGGCGGTTCCCGGTGCACAAAGGCGGAGGCCGCCCGCGTGGCCTTCGCCACCAGGCGTTCAGTTCCCGCTCCTTCCCTTCTCTCCTGAGAGCGAGAATGGCAGGGCTGAGCGAGGGCCCGGGACAGAGGTGGCCCTAGCTTTGCACCCCCCTCCGCCCCTCCTGCTGGGAGGGGAAGCGGGTTGCTGGCGGACGATGTGGCCGCGGCTGCTCCCCAGTGCGTCCTGGGCCCGGGTACCCGCTGCCGTCCCTCTTCTCTGCTGGATGCATCCCACCGGGCGGAGTTGATGCTGCTGTCGCCGCCGCCGTTGCTGAAACCGCGGCTGATGGATGCCAGGAAGTGCCGCATTGCTTGGCGTCCCCGCCTCCGGGTTTGCTGGTAGGAGCCTTCTGCTCTTTCTTCCTTCCCTCTTGCTCTGGGGTTTTATAGGAAGGTGGAGGCATTTTGATTTTATTCTCCACTCCTCTTTTGCACCTTCTCACCCCACCTAGCATTTGTCATGTTCGTTCCCAGAGAGAATCCCCCAGTCCTCCTGGGCAAGTCCGTTGAAATAAAGGGCCAGAGAAAGGCAGAAGTTGGGGGTGGGGGTGGGGGTGCGGGGAGCCAACGCTGGTGCCAACGCGACCAAAAACCCTTCTGGTGCCTTCGGAGATCGCGGGTGTATCTAAGAGGGGCGGAGGGAAGGTGCGCTATAGAGTCTCCACCTAATCGGATCGTAATAATTTTAAATAAAATCCCACAAATATCTTTTACAAATAGATTCTTTAAATAAGCAGAAAGAGAAATAAGCTCCTTTCCCCCCTCTTTCTCTTTCTGTCTTTTTCTTTCTGGCAAAGACGCTCTTCTCCTGCTTGGAGCTCAGCGCAGAACAGCCACCTTATTATTAATCACAATCCCCATCGTTGTCCCTGGCTGGAGCATCCTTCTGTAGGGACCGCAGAAGCGTCGAAGTGCTGCGGTGAGATGTGCGTGGGGGTTGTTTTTGTTACATCTTGGGAGAGAAGAGGACAGCACCAAGACCAGCACCGCCCGTGCCGGGAGCGATTAGGCGCGTTCTGTTAGGGGAGTGAAGGGACCAGAGAGGAGCGCTGGGACGGCCAAAGGTGCGCATCTCTAGAGGAAAGGAAAGAGGGGACCAAAGTGGGGGGCGGTTTTTCAAGGGAGTGGGGAAAGAAGTTTCTATCCTTTATAAATAAAGCTGTGGGAAAGCGGGAGCAACAGGGTACTTGATTGGGCACAAAGACAAATCATTTCCTGTAAAGAAGAGGAAGCAGGCATCTTCCAGGTCTGGAGGCCAGAGTGTAGTAGTGGCAAGGGCCAGGTTTGTTGTGGGACAGTCAGCAGGAGGAAGGGAAGGCTCAGGAACAAACAGAACAATGACTCACTTACAAGCTGGTCTGTCTCCCGAGACCCTGGAGAAAGCTCGCCTGGAGCTCAACGAGAACCCCGACACACTGCACCAGGACATCCAGGAGGTGAGGGACATGGTCATCACCAGGCCGGACATTGGTTTCCTGCGCACGGATGATGCCTTCATCTTACGCTTCTTGAGGGCCAGGAAGTTTCATCACTTTGAGGCCTTCCGTCTCCTGGCCCAATACTTTGAGTACCGGCAACAGAACCTGGACATGTTTAAAAGCTTCAAGGCCACTGACCCTGGCATCAAACAGGCGCTGAAGGATGGCTTCCCCGGGGGCCTGGCCAATCTGGACCACTATGGCAGGAAGATACTAGTCCTTTTTGCTGCCAACTGGGATCAGAGCAGGTAAATCTTAAATCCCAACTTATACTAGGGATTCTTTTATTCTCCTATTTTACAGGATTTACCCTGAGTAGTGTCTTATAAGGGCTTTACAGCTTTGAGGCTATGACTTGGCTGGGAACTGGAACTAAAACATAAGTTATTGGGAGGCACCTGGGGTAGTGAGAGGAGGGAATTTTCTTAAACCTTTGAGACTCTTACTTCACAAGCACCCAGTTTCTACTGCAGATTTAAGTGCTTCCTGAGCCCTTTAGATTTCTGGGGCAATCGAAATAATTTAACTTCTAAATAAATCTGCGGAGTCTCCCACCTCCTAAATAAGTTTGCTGTGCTGCAGAGAAATTAGTATAAGGATGGAGATGACTTTTTTCCTTCCTTCTAAAGAAACTATGAAACTAGATTCTTCATCATCATTATCATCATCACCGTCGTCTTCGTTACCACCACCACCACCACCATCATCATCTCTGTCTTTGGTACTGAGGTTTTATTTTTTAAGGATAGCCTGGCATTCAACCAAGATCAAGCGGTTTTATTGCTGGGGAGCATTTCTGCTTGGTGACATGCAGATGAAGGAATGGTAGGATGTGTGTCACTTCAATGAAAAGGCAGGGTTGTGTTCTCATTTTCTGAGCGTGCCTGCCCACACTGGAATGAAGGGTGACTGGTGTGCTTGTTCTTCCCTTGTCACTAATCCAAAGAAGGTGTTTCCTGACTGGTGTGATTTTTCATCTCTTGGAAGGAAGTGGAAAATACTCAGGTAGACTTTTTGAGCTCTCTTGCTTTTAAATGGAGGGGAAACCATATTTTAATTTTGTTTACATTACCATAGGAAAATGCAAAGAGTGAGTCTCCTACTTCCTCGATCAGAATTCTTTTCTCAGACTGATAGATACAAGGAATTATAAATGCTTGTGTATAAGGGAGTTTCAATTAAGTTCAAAGGCAGTGTATTTCATGGAACATAAACTTGTTTATCAAAACTGTGACTCATAAGGAACTGGTTGTTAAAATATTGGTGTATTTTTAGGTCTGTGAATGGTGACTTTAGATGCACCAGGTTAGTTTAAACTATCCCTGGAGCAATTGTAAAAGGCTTTTTTTCAGTGACTGGGAAATCTTATAGATACTCAGAATCTTGGGATCCTAGAAGGTAAACTAATATTGCAACAGGCTTTTACTCTTTAATTGGTTATCTTTTCTCTCTAATTTTAGGTTGAGAGTTACTACAATTATTCTTTAGGTAAATATAAAGACAAACTACTACATGAAGAATCCTAAAATCATAAAGCTAAGAAACTCACAGAGAGTTAGCCATTGAGGGGGAATGGAGTCCTGTTATTTCCATTGATTGGTTACAGAAATCATTTCTCTTTTTAAAATATTTTATTTATTTATTTATTTATTTATTCATTCATTCATTCTTAGAGATAGGGGAAGGGAGGGAGAAAGAGAGGAAGGAAGAGAAATAGAGATGTGTGAGGGAAACATTGATCAGATGCTTCTCGCACACCCCCATACCTGTACTGCAACCCAGACATGTGCCCTGAACGGGATAGAACTGGCAACTTCTGGCTTGCTGGAGAATGCCCAACCCACTGAGCCACACCAGTCAGTGCAGAAGTCATATTCTACTTTTTATCAGGTAGAAAAGTTTAAAGGACCATGATATGCCAATTTTGACCACTGTGTTTCTTTAACTTTTTTTTTCATCTGGGCAATACATTTTAGGGTCATGCAAACCAATGATTGTGTATATCAAAATTGAAAATTTCTATACTAAGTAGAACCTGGCATTCTATTTGTCAGTTAGATTGGAACTTTGTTTATTAAGCTACAGTTAAAATGGGGGTATGGAAATAGCTCTTGCATTTAAATATGTCTCAAATTCTGAAAGTTACAATTAGTGGGGCAGATTACATTCAGGGAGGCACACATTTACATTAGACCTATTTTAATTTATTTTTATAAGTGAACTAATATTCCCACTGATTTATAAACCTAGTTAAGATGAAAATCACTTAACACTTCTCATGTATGTGGGTAGTTGATTATTCCAGATTACTAAAGAAACTGTGTTTTTGTTGTCTATTTCATACTTTTTTTAAAACAATGTCATTAATTCAAGTAAATATTTTTGAAGATTTTTATGTACTTATTTGTAGAGAGGGGAAGGGAGGGAGAAAGAGAGAGAGAGAGAAACATCAGTGTATGGTTGCCTCTTGTGTGGCCCCCACTGGGGACCTGGCCCGCAACCCAGGCATGTGATATGACTGGGAATTGAACCTGAGACCCTTTGGATCACAGCCTGCACTCAATCCACTGAGCTATGCCAGCCAAGGCTATTTCATACTTTTATATAAAGGATAAGTTACTAATAATCAAAATCTGTCTCCCTAGGAATCTGCAGTGGGAGAAGATTTATTAATTTGTACAATAAACTGCTTTCTATTAAATGTACATAAAAGTTTTAAATATTAAAATTTTGCACATGTGAAATTAAACATGAGAAGCTGTGTCTTGTGAAAACACTGTAATGGGTTGTGTACATTAATAACTGAATTCTATTTCTATGGATGAAAATGAGAATAATCATGAAGTTATAGTATATCAAGGTCAAAAGAAAGCACAGGGGGAAGTAATAGGGGGAAAATGGGACAACTGTAATTGAACAATAACAAAAATATTAAAGCAAAAAAATAAACATGGAAAACCAGGGAAAAAGTTCTATGAGTTATTTAGAACCTGACTAAAATTTAGTTGAGTTTTCTCTTTCCATATATTTTTTAAAAAGTTATTTCTTCCTTCTCATCTCCTGCCCCCATCCCAAACCTACATATCCCTAATTCCAAGGACTAGTGGGTAAACAGGTCTACCCTCTTGGCATCCTCTGTAAACTATTATCATTTGGAAATATGCATAAGAAAGGCCCTGAAACTCGCAGCACCTGTGCCTCTCTGGCAGTACCAGGGTATCGACAGCCCGCCCCCCACCTTCCCCTCGGCCTGAATCCCCTTTCTTCTTCCACTTCTCAGCCTCAAGTCCTATCTGACTAGATTCCTGTGGAAATTGCTACCGCCTTCCCTAGATGAGTACCTTACTACTGCTTTGTTAGGTGGATAGCCCTGTGCTAAATTCTCTCATTCCTCTCCTGTCCTGTGAGTCAGGTGTTCTCACTTTCCCACTCTGATCCTGCAGTCCCAAACAACCTGGGTCTCTTGAGAAGAAGACTGCACGTCTGAACGTAGTTCTGGCCACCTTCCTTGAGTTGTTCAGCAAATTACCTGGCTTTCAACAACTTTTTACAGAGTAGCATTGTTTTAAAGCAACAATAGGTGGGTGGGAATGTCCACAATTACAGAGGCAAATTCCAGACATGAGCTAGAAAGAAAATGCCCCCCATGGATTTGGAGAACAGGTTATTTTCAACTTCCCAAAGGGAAGAGGAAGATTTTTTCAATGAGTATTGAAAAACTTTATAAAGATGTCCAAAATAATTGATCTTTATAAAAAAAGAAAGACTAAACCTTGTATTATTATCTTTATAAGAGCACCTGAACTAGAGTGAGTGCTCGATAAATATTTGTTGAGTTGAATGCCATTATGTATTTTTTTTAAAAAGAATGCTAAGTAGGAAGTGATCTAATGCATACTTTCTCCTATATTAAATTTGTAGGACAGTTTTCTATGCTCCTCAGGAGGCTAGAAATAGTAAGTGTGTGTGAGATGGTGACTATAAATAAAATAGTGTTTCTTTCTACTGTGATGTAATGCAGGTCAGTTTCAGGTTATTTAATTGGACCATTTCCAAAGCCTTTACAAGAGGCATGGAATCTTCAGGAAGACTAAGGTAAAATAATATTTACAGTATACCCACTTTCTAATAAATCTTAAAAAATGAAAAAACTAGAATGTCAAAATGACTTTCAGTTTAGTTTGTGGTTCTTTTTAAAAAGAGTTGAACAGGGTTAGATGATATTACATTTCTTGAGCAGGCTATCTTTGGAAAATATTCATACAATTTTATCTTCTTTCAGATTATCTAACATAATTTCTGGGCACAAAAGTAAATTCTACAAAATGAAAAACAATTTGATGGTTTCACTGCATCACCAGGATGCAGGTGGCCTCCTTGCATTCCATGCTGTATTCCTTTCATGAGTGACAGTGCCCTGCTTAGGATTTGCTCTGCAGAAACCTTCACATGTTCACCTGATGTTAACAACAGAATGTGGGGATGATGTGCCTTGAAGCTAGAAGTGATTGCACTACCTTCATAGGAGGAGGTTTGGAATTAAAGTAGATCATGATCTACACCCTAGGGCATTGGAGTGGGCATCTGAGTAGTTGAAATTTACTGACATATATACTTCCTGGGAATATTCATGAGCAAATTGTGTCACCTGGAATATAATGGTGACATATATTCTGGCAGTTGGCTTGTAAATTTTCAGTTAGCCTGAAAGTCATATTTTACCTCATCAGATTTATAGTTTTCTATGCTTTAGGGCAGCAAACAATCTCTTATCTGGAATCTGGTTAATAACCATGGGAAAACAATTAAGTACAGCTAAACTAAAATGATTCTTGATACAGTGGCAATTCAGAAAACACTGGTCATTTTGTAGCTCTGTTTGGCTCATCATGATGGACATTGATCATCACTTAGAATATTTATTGAAGCCCTGAGGGGTGGGTAGAAGGCTGGCTGCTCGGACACAGCTCTGATCCCGAAACCTATCCTGGAATCGGCCCGAAAAACGTGTTTTTGTCAGTTTGTTTATTTTGTGTGGCTTTTTCATAGAAAATATACAAATGGTTAGCTACTTGCAGCTTTAGATTGAATTGTGGTTATGTTTCCATTTATTAAAACAATGTAACCAATCTCTAAACTGAAAGAAGGTGTATGATGACGATAGACTAACATTTAAAAAGTAACCATGGACTATACAGATAATTTTTGGCCTCATTTTTCAAGACCCCCTGGCTTAATTTATTAAAATGTTTGTATATTTCTCAACTATTTGCTGCATGGTGTTGTATGTCATGAGAAGGTCAGGAATGTTTCCCTTCGGAATCCTGGAGACATTGCTGTGCTGTGTTACGGATGGATTTTGAGATTCAGTCAAAACCAGTAACGGCAGATGTGGCTTCCACGGGGCTTCTGTCCCGGCAGAGCTTCGTATTGCTTCCTTACAGGGATGGCCCTTTTAACAAATACTCTGAAAACTGCAGGTTGTTCAACACTATGTCTTTGGTTCACACCTTAGAAATTGGGAAAGCAAAAAAATTGTCCTGAAAAACATGAGTGGGATATTGGGATAAATCTCTGAAAAAAATAAGTCTCTAAAAATTAGGACAGTTATGTAGGAATTAGTAAAATAGTTTTGAAATAACAATGAAGACCAAGAGAACTAACCTGCAGTAACAGTCGATCGGGTCTAGACAAAACCAGGCTTGTTTCAGATATGCAGCTTCAAACAGAGTTGAAGAGAAGGATTTGAGGTTGCTACAGAGCACTGAAAATAGGCCTCAAAATAAATGTTTAAAGATATTTTAAAACATGAGCCAAGTTAAAGAAATAATAAATTATCCTTAGTAAATTAAAACATTTCCTCCATTCCGGGAAAGGGTCTGAGCACGTTTACATCACTGAGCACAGGTACTTGTCCTTCACTAACATAGCAAGTGACACTGTTGACATCAGGGAAAGGATGTCTCTGTCCGCTGGGGCCTCATCACATCAGGGAGCGAATAGTACTCAGTTCAAGTCAATTTTTTTAACAAAAGCACACTGCAGTCAAACACTTGCTACATACATAGAAATTTAACGGTTGCTGGAGGCAAATAAACACATATACCACATTCTTTGTATTAGCAAGGGATATACAACCTCTCCGGGAAGAAAGAACGGGGAAAGGGACATTCATTCCTTCCAGAGAAGTTGTAATGAGGGTAACAGTGCCCGTGGAGAAGTTCGGGGCAGTGGGGGAGCTGTGAGCCACTCAGTGTTTTATAGAGAGAACATTATCTATTTGGTAAAATAAATTCAACCTTTTATTGTTTCATTTTAATTATTAATTAACTAATTCATTCATTTAAAACACTTGTTGTATGTGTCAGGCACTCCTCTAAGTATTTAACAAATATTAACTTATTAAATCTTCATGATAATCATACAAGGTGGGTCTGGTTAATATTTAAATTTTGAAAATGAGAAAACTGAGGCACAAAGCAGTTAAGTCTTTCATTCATAACCAGTCAGTTGGTCCAAGTTTTTGTTTTTGTGTGTGTATAGACAGTTACCAACATAAATCTAGGGAAAAAACAAATGTAACTCTATCAAAAACCAAGCTCTGAGTATTTAAAAAATCATCTGTGCTTTAGAAAGGCTTGATTCAGTATCAGAATATCGATGACTAGGTACTGAAGTTGTTGGAATAAATGTTCTGAAGGGAACGGCTTTACCAAGCAGACACTTGCCTAGAACATTCTTCCTTTCTGGTGGGTTTGTATATTTTCAGCACAATTCTGTTTTATTTTAATCTGATGGAAGTAGTGCACACTTTTTAAACTTTTTTTCAAGGAAGGACATTTTCTTCTTTAGATGTTTTATTTCCAACAAAACATCTTTCTCTTGTTCTCCCTCACCTACATTCCCATAGCAGTAAAATTAAAGCCAGGCCCAGACAGATAATCTTCTGTGCTTAATGATACAAACCAGACACATGAGTATTTCGGACTTCATATTTTCCCCGGGATTTGTAGACTTAGTTTTTTCCCATCCCAGTTCTTTTGAACGTCTTGTTGCTTTTCCTCCACTAAAGCCCCCTGTGGGGCCAGGCTGGGGTGTGTCCTGGTACCTGACCCAGCACAGTGTTAGTATTGACTTTCTGATCTGTCTCCTGACACACATTATGCCACTGAGACATGAAAAAGCAGAACATCTATTCATCAAACTCTGTTCTAGGTGTGAGACAGCATAGGGAGTGGAGAGAATTGTGTCAGAAAGAGGTGGCTTCTCATCTAGGCTCCCATTTCCTCCCATGGTGACCCTGGGCATATTGTTTAAATTCTCTGAGACCTTGTGCCATCATTGCTGATGAGGTTGGGCGCATTGAGGGTGGTATGGCTGTAGACTGCCTTTATCTCTAATTTGCTGAGACCTCATCTGTGTCCTTATCTCCAAAATAATAGGATCAAAGCCAGCACTGAGACTGGCTTGTTTTGAGATCAAGGTAATGCATTTGAAATTCCTTTGAAAATTTTAAACTATTCTGTTAGCCAGACAGAGATATTATTATTATTCCCCTCAGTAATATGAAGCATGTAATGGGTTCAACTTTGGCACTAATGATGCCTCGAGATATTAATAATGGTGATTCTTCTCCTTTGTCTCTCCCCTAGCAACTTTCTTACAGGACCTGTCTTAATGAAAACTGATGGGCGGGGGCAGCCTTAATGAAGAATTTAATAATGGCTGATTGATTTAGTGACAAAGGGAAATTGCTTGCTGTGTGCTGCTCAATGTGATGCCAAGATGCCAGTTTTTCCCAGTCAGACCAAAAGAAAGGTTTGGAAAATAGGAAGGAAATGACTTGCTTGTGATTTACGTTGTTCTTAGTACTGATTATAAGCTATGGTAGAGGGTGAAATACTTTGAACCTCAGGATTGAAGCACAGGACAGGTAGCCACTCAGAACCTTTCAAGAAGCGTCCCTGCTCTTGACTGTGCAAGTAGTAAACAGGAGAAGTGGGTGTCAAAGTTTTTTCTTCCTAATTTTTATGCATAGTCTACTCCGCTCTTTCTTTCAAGAGCGATGGTCTATATAGGCTGGTGTCCCACTTTTAAAATCCCTTAATTGGTGTTTTTATTTCTTCTTTCTATATGCTACTTATCATCCTCTCCAAGTTGATTTCAGATTCAGGCTCAATGCTATTTTGGGAAGCACAGTCAGGAGTTAAGAGCTGCATAAATGTGCTGGTTTGTTGCCTATTACTTTGTTTCAGCGTACAAGAGGAGTAGCATTGGTGGAACGCCTGCAAATTGGGGTGTAAACCCAAAGCAGAAACATGTCGATCACTTATTGTACTGACACTTCATAAATTGTAAAATTAAAAGTAACTTCAAAGAGTAGAACTCTGGTAGGGTTTCTGAAGAGATGAAATTCATAAAATGCCCCATTTCTTTGGAAGATATTTTATGGAATTTAGCAAGATCTCTTTTAATAATGTTCTGCGTAGGAAAAGCCCTCTGAGCTGCTGATGGGAGTAATATGACATGTTTGACAGCAGAGTGTCAAGAGGCTTATGACCTGCTCTTTGAATACTGTAAGCTAGGATGTTTTTATGTTTCTTTCCTTAAACTTGTACATTCATATGATTTAGATAAATGTCATTTAGCTCTTTTTTTGGAGTAAGATATTCAATTTTAAAATTTAGTGAGATTTATGCTTGAAAACATCTCAAACCTGCTTTTTTTCATGGATGATCCTGGAATTTACCTTATTTTAGATACTTCAGAATAATAATATACGTATAAATTTTCTCCTGACTTGGACAGTTTTATAGAACCATATATAAAGTGTGTTAGCTAAAGAAATTGCTTCTTGTTTTGAGCCCTTACTAGGGTCATGATTAATTTTTTTCTATGTACGATGCATCGTCCTTCCACAACTTGTTTCAGATTCAAGTTCTACTTAATGCTACTTTGATATTAATCATATTTGGTACTGTTGTAAGAAGCACAAGGATGATCACAATGAGGAAACAGTTTTAAGTTGCGCTGTTCTAATTTTTAATTTTCTTGATCATGATGTTATTATAGACTTGAGGAATTAGAATGAATTTTTTTTAGAGGTGGGTCTACATTCAACCAGAAATATAACTTTCTTGCTCCAACTTCCCAGTTGATGTAGGTTTGTAGGCTTTTGCTTGTGACACTGTGATTGGCTATTAAATTTAAAAAGGAGATGGACAGGGCCCAGTGTGACTCTGTTGATTGGGTATCATCCCGCAAAGAGAAGGGTCACCAGTTTCATTCCTGGTCAGGGCACATGCCTGGGTTGTGGACCAGGTCCCCAGGTGGGGCCTGTATGAGAGGCAACCAACTGATGTTTCTCTCACACACCCACATTTCTTTCCCTCACTTTCTCCTTCTCTGAAACTAAATAAAATCCTTGAAAGAATAGAAGAAAATGGAGATGGGTTAGCCACAAAGTGACAGATAAAGGTATTCAGCCATACATACTTCACAGGCTTAAAAGACAAATAAGGTGATAGAGTTCTACAATAAGTTTTATTATCTTATATATTTAGAAAGTATTTTAGGATGCCATATCCTTATTACTATAAGTAGTCTGTATACCATCCAGAGTTTTAAAAAGAACCTGTTGAACTTTGCCTTTTACAATAGTAATAAGTTATCTAAAGATCATCAAGTTTTAAAGTAGAATGTAAAAATGAATATTCTTTAGTTCTGAGCATACCTTACCAAGTATATCCAGGTTCATACAACTAATGAGGGATAGGGAAGAAATTTATCTCGAAATTTTCTGACATCATGCTCTACGTTTGGTGAATGCTGGGATCCAAGAAATATCTTACTCTGTATTACTGTACTAATTTTGCAGATAAGGAAATGAAATCCAGAGAAAGTGAAAAGTCACCTGAACTTTTATTGTTATTTATTTCTTCCTTCTCGCACTACTATGCTTTCTCTCTTTGCCTCCAAATGTTTTTAGAAGTACAAATAGGATGACTCCCACATATGCACTCACTGTCTCATACTGAGTGAGCATTTAGTAGTGGAAGTCAACCTTCACTTCCACTAAATACCAGTGATTTCCACTTCTAATCCACCACCTTCCCCATCCCACCTCTTCCTGAGGTCAAGATTTTTTTCTGTAGCTTTCATCATTTTAAATTATATTTTATTGATTATGCTATTATAGTTGTCCCAATTTCCATCCCCATGCCCCTGTCCACATAGCTCCCCACACTCCCTCGGGTAATCCCCACACCATTGTTCATGCCATGGGTCATGTATACAGCTTATTTGGCTACTCTTTTTCCTATACTGTACTTTACATCACCATGACTATTCTATTCTGTAACTACCTATTTGTACTTCTTAATCCCCTCACCTCTTCACCCATTACCCATTATCCCATTGGCAACCATCAAAATGATTCTATCTCTATTCTTGTTTGCTTAGCTTGTTTTTTTAGATTTGACTGTTGATAGATTTGTATTTATTGACATTTTATTTTTTATAGTTTTGATCTTCATTTTTAAACAAGTCCCTTTAACATTTCGTATAATCTAAGATGGCCGCTATTTGTGAGAGGACTGTGACTCACTGAGGCCAGCTGTTGCTTGTTTGATAGGATTTAGGAAGTTGTGAAACGTGAGCCAAGACCAGCTATTCACATGGAAAAGCAGTTTGGGTGGGCCTGTAACTTGGTTGGGGTGGAGTCTCTGGGGATCTCCAAAGCAGCTGAACGGAGTTAGTTAGCTAGGTTGATGGAGTCTCAGATGTAGCATCAGCTTGCCACCTCAGTCTGGATGGCTGTGATTTCTTTAATTCCACAGTCGTCAGACTTCCATTCAACTCAATTTCTGATGATTCCAAGTGAAAGTTGTTCTATATTTTAGTTGTAATTTTGATGTGGTTGTGCCAAGAGGCTAGACAATTATGCCTATGCTGCCATCTTGACCGGAAGATTCATCTTAAGGTGAATTCATCTTAAGATTCCAAGATGAATCTACATCTTGAATCTACATCTTCTGTAGATTTTATTGAACATTTCCACCTGCAATGTTGAGGAGAAAAAAAAAAAACTTGAGAAGCAGCTAAAAAATTGAAATGGTTAAAATATTCCATAATTGTGCCAATTCCTCTTAAAATGCTGACATTCTTGTCTTAAAATAATTATCACATTTTTTTCTCTCAGCTCTGGCTGCATTACCTCCTTTACTTTCTTGAATTTGAGATCTGTATGCTTTTTATTATGAAATTTTTAACCTTGAGCTCTCTCTTGAGTTTAGTATATACTTTTTCAGATACCTAATTGCTATTGACCAGGGGAACTACATGTTTTCAAATACAACAGGTTCTATTCCAAAGTCTTTATTTTCAGTCATCTCAACTGTGTCTTCTTTTTAAATTATAATATTTATTCAGGCTCTGAAGCTAGAGTCTGTGTGTCATCCTTTACTCTTCCCTCAATCTTAGTCCCCACATCTAATTAAGTGTCAAATTTTCCCAAGTTTACTTTTGAAATACTTGTCAAATTTGACTTACTATCTCCATCCTTATCTCCATGCCTTTGTCAAGATAGTGCCATAATCTACACTAGTGTCTTTATAGTCTAGTCTAGTCCATTTTACAGAAACAATATAAAGAACATTTATTGAATTTTTATACTGTGCCAGGCACAGGGTTAAGGTGTTAGTCAGAAAAAGATAGAGACTCAACCCTCATTCAGAAGGCCTGCATTGTGATAGACAGGTCAACTTCCCCCTTTGTACTCATTGATCTTTCTTTCTCTCTGTGTATAAACTTTTCTTCCTTCTTTTCTTTTGTCTTCATGATACAAACTCAATACAAGTAATTAAAATCTGTTGCCACTTTTACTCATTTATTGATTAGTATCCCCAAATCTCATTCTGAAAAATTTCAAATATGTTGACATGAAATGTCTATTACTTAGAGCATTTCTGAGCTATTTAAAAGTACATGACTAATTTTGAGATAAGTTACAGTGAGATCAGAAAATAATAAAAAAAAGCCTAGAGGTAAAGTACATGGTTGTGAAACATGAAGAAAACTAGTGTTTTCCAAAGCATTTTAGCTTGTTTTGGTAGAATACATGTTAAATTCTATTATGTCCCAAGTGCTGCAAAATCAAGTTCCTTTTAAGAGAATATTTTAAAATAAAATTATCTCCTTAAAATTCTTTAGCTATTTTCAGAGGAGTTTTTAGTGTGTGAAATTTTGTCTATAGTTTATGAAGAAGTCGCTGTCAGATTTAATGAGAACTTTTCTCTTGTTGATAGGTACACACTGGTGGATATTTTGCGTGCCATCTTGCTGTCTTTGGAAGCCATGATTGAAGATCCCGAGCTTCAAGTGAATGGCTTTGTTTTGATAATAGACTGGAGTAACTTCACCTTCAAGCAAGCCTCTAAACTGACACCCAGCATGCTGCGATTGGCGATCGAAGGCCTTCAGGTAAAGATTTGCAAATTACCCACTTTCTTGGTCTCCCACTTTTGACTCACCTGTTAGAATAACAAAATGTCTTACTTGAGGAATAAAAATAATTGTTATACAGTTTTCAAGCACAAACATTAAACCACTAACTGGACAAAGGGCTTTAGAAGAAAAACTGAGGACGTGGGCCTGTTAATAAATGAGCATTTGTACTACTTGGTGCAAACCCTGACTATGCCTACACATAAATATGGGTGATGATGACCCAAGATTTTTATCTTGAGAATCAGAATAAGCAACGTCTTTTGGATTTTAATGATTAACTATTTAAGCTTGCTTTTGTTTCTTTCTCCTTTTTTGTGTATATTAGTTAAGTGTTAAAGGTGTGCTTCATTATCTCATTTAATCTGGTGAATTTAGGATGTGACAGGCAATATCTTCATGTTGCCTAAAAAACTGTTGGAAAATCCATCAAAATCATTTTGATCTCCGAGCTATAGAATCACTGTTTTCAATTACTTTTTTAGACTTCATTGGGGTTTTTGTTCTTTTTTTTTATTTTGGTAGAAGGGCTATCACATAGAATTTGTACAGGAATGGTCTATCTTCCAGTGAATGACACTTAACTGATTGAGAATTATAAAATGGAAGATCAATCATTATTTAGTGGTATGTCATATTTAGTTAATGGCTCATTACTCCCTAAAAATGAGCTACTTCTTCAGGTGGCAGGACAGCTTAACCAAATTAAACTGACAGTTTAAGTTTTGCTTCTGTAGTGAATAAGACACTGTGATCCTTTGTCTCTGCATAGGTTTTTTCTGATGCACATTTCCTGACTTGCTTTCAGTGAGTCACCTTGGCTCCTGTCTTATCTTGAACAACACTCTTTTTTAACTCCATAGAGAGAGTTAATAAGGTTGGGAGAGGGACAGAATAATGCATATTTTAGAGTGCACCCTATCACCAGCAGTGTATGAAGTGTTTGTTCTTTTATAAAGAAAATCAGTTGCCACCAACCATGTGACTTTTAAGCAGGGTATAACCTAGCTTTTTAGAATTGCTATCACTATTTAACTTGTGCCTTCTCTTGTGCTAGAGCTAGACTAGACCTTTAGCTGCGTGAAGGACTGGAGAACTCATTCTGAAGGAACTCAAAAAGCCACCTCAAGGGTAGACTCAGTGCCTTCCTGTGTGCCAACTTATATACACTGTATGGAGACAGTTAGTAGAAAGGTCTGAGTGGATTGATGTAAGGATTGATGCCTCCTGGTTGCCTGTTGAGAAGCCACTTAAAATAAGAGAGCTCTTCCTACCAATAAATTTGACATGTTATTAACCTTGAAACTCAATGTTATCTTCAGGTCAGACTAATTTTTTAAATGCTCTATATCTGTGTCTATATGTGTCTATGTCTCTGTACTATATTTAGAAACAATGGTAATTCTGAATTGGATTCTAAAATGTGCTAAAAATGTTCCATTGTAACAGGCATCATTTCATATTTAGCCTTATATAGAAGTTACATTTTCTGACTTTTTAAATCAAGTCTCTGTTAATTTTTCACCTACCAGGTGAGAAATATTATTGTGTATTGATATATGTTTCATGTAGAGCATGAGTAAACTTATTTTTGAGATTGACATTAGACCATAAAACATTTTCATTAGAGATACATATTCAATTTTTTTAAAGATTTTATTTATTTATCTTCAGAGGGTAAGGGAAGGAGAGAGGGAGAGAAATATCAATGCATGGTTGCCTCTCATATGTCCCCTGATGGGAACTGGCCTGCAACTCAGGCATGTGCCCTGACTGGGAATCGAACCACAATTGTCTGGTTTGCAGGCCCACGCTCAATCCACTGAGCTACACCAGCCAGGCACATATTCAATTTTTTGTCACTATACACAACTAATATCATCATCAAAACCACCAACACTATCACAACAATAAATAACTTCCAGTTAGTCTAGTCGGGGAAATTAAGATGTGATATTTCATTTATTTTTAAATTTTGATGTGAGAATATTTTTAATAACTGAGTGACAGTTTATATCATGTCATAATTCTGCTATAATATATTATTTTCACTGAGGTTAAGTGTAAAAAATATTTCAGTAAGTTGAACCAAAAATAAGAAAGGCTACAAATGGGTCTAGTGCCAGAAAGGAAACTTAAACTTTAATGATATGTATTACTAATCGGATATAAACATGTTTTGAGGAGTCCCCATCTCTCTTCCTTTTGCTGCATAACCTCTCTATTCTTCACACACTAACCCCCTTTTTCCTCAAGCAGAAGGGTATTTTGAGTGATCTGTCTAGGGATAGCTCCTGGTACCGTGGCTAAAGACGCATAGACCATTGCTAGAAGATCTGCCTGTGATCGCTGCACAAGGTCCATGGAGAGACGGTGTGGGAGGGTGAAAATAAAAATCAGTTATAGAGACAGACCCAGATTTGGGAGACAGTTCTGCCATGTAGCAAATACTGGGTCAAATTCCTGAAAGTTTTTGAATCTCAGTCTGTTCATTTATATCACATTGAAAGTATTTTATTAGAAGTGACACATCTTATTATATTTTGCTTGCTTATATTAAAGAACAAACTGACAGTGTCCAGAGGAAAGGGGGATAATGGGGGGAAATAGGGGAAGACCTATCAAGGAACATGTATAAAGGTTACATGGACAAAGTCAAAAGCTGTAGGTTCCAGAGTAGGAGACAGGGATGGGTGTGGGGGGTGACATGGGGTGAAAATGGAGACATCTGTATTTGAACAACAATTAAAATAAATAAAGAGAGGAAGAAGAAAGAAATAAAAGAAAAAAAAAAGATACATCTTGTGCCTAGCAGGTGATGTCAAGGATGGAAGTCATTGATCTGCATGAGTTCATTTTTTTTACAAGTGCCCAATTTTCTACACGTGTGCTGGTTTTTGCACAATTCCAGTGACCACCTAGACAGTGAAGACTTAACGTTGATTGACATTGGGAATCTGAGTGATCTCATATTTTGCATTTAGTGCTTAGATTGTAGATGCACAGATTGACTTTTTACAAATCACTTCACTGTGTGGTTAAATAGTGTCTAGATATGTTCATGTTAGGTGCCAGATAAAATATTTTTCCATGTTGGAAGCCAAGCAAAAATGAGATCACTTCATCTAGTGAAAAATAATCTTTGTTTCTTCTAGGAGAATCTCCAGGCAGGCACAGTTGGAAAGGTGGTAATTGTGGAGATATCTTTGACCTTGAGTGTTGAGCAAGAGTTGGCTAAGTTGACAAGGACAGAAAAAGCCCTTCAGGCAGGGAAACTTTGGGGAAATGCTTTTGAAGAAACGCACAGCCACAAGGGGGTGAAAATACATGATAAATCTGTTTTCATATGGTTGAAATGAGAAATGAATTGAAGGTAATGGCCAGCAATGATCTGGGAAGAGCAGGCTGAACCTTGTCTCTGTGGGAGGTATGTCCAAGCCACAGGCTGTGAGTTGCATGCAACCCAGGATGTCTATGAATGCGGCCCAATACAAAACCATAAATTTACTTAAAACCTTTTTTTTTGCTAATTAGTTTTCAATAGTGTTTTTGTGTTTAATGTGGACCAAGATAACTCTTCTTCTTCCAGTGTGGCCCAGAGATGCTGAGACCCCTGGATCAAATGGCACGCTGTGCATTTAGGCCTGTGTTTTCAGACATTGGTGGGGGGGGGCAGATTTTAGACAGGAAAGTGACCTGGTCACTACTTTGCCTCAGGAAGAACTCTTGGGTAGAAGAATGGACTTGGATCAAAGGAGGGAGGGTTTAGATCTAGTAAATCCCAAACTATCCCATAGATAATTGTGTTAATTCCATTTTGTAAGACAGGAAATGAAACTTCAGGGAATTTGGCACTCAGATTTTCTCAACTAACTTCAAGGCTTGCGTCCAGGTTGGCCAACTCCACAGACCAATGGCTCTCCTGAATTGTGTTGTTTCTATTGTTTCCAGGCCTGTGCTTTAAAAAAAGTGGGCAAGTTCCATTTAGAGTAATGTGTCTCCCCCATGCCCAATTCTCACATGTTAATACAGGTGAAATTTGTTTATTGGGATAAAAAAGGCAATGCCAATTGGCCTTGGCACTTCTTTTTTTGACAGCAAGTGGTAGAACCATTTCTTTCCCCTTGAGTGACTGCCAGCTTCCCAGTTCCCTGTGAGTGAGGCCAAGGGAAAAGCATTTCATCTGATAGCCAAAGAGAACTTACAACAACACAGCCCAAAATTTATAAGGCACTCGTGATAGTGGTTTAAGGAGATTCCGTATACTTTCTCTGTGCAGACTATTCAAACATTTTTTTAAAACAGAAAGCATCATACATTTTTACCAACAAAATGTGGTTCTGTGATAGATAAGAGGCAACATCAGATATTTTGTGGAAATAAGCACTCAAGCTTCATTGGAAGGGAAAGGGAAAGAGAAAATTGTCTTGCTACTTACAAGAAGTTAATTGATTCAGGTAGTTATAGTAACAGGAAGTCTCTTAGAAAATCAATACAAGATTAAGTGGAAGTGACTTGTAGACTTTAATATATCTGCCTGGGAAACCAATTAAAGCATGAAATGTTTGGAAATACCTGGAAAAATGTAAACTTTTTGAATTTACAGAGAAGTGATGTGCTTTTTAATATTTTTTGGTCATGATAGCTCTATTTTTTATTTTTTCTTATAAAATATTATCACTTAAAATCCTTTGATAATGAAAAACCAAACTCTCTTATGAATCCAGAAGCTTTTATTTGCCAATTCTTAAAAACATTATCCAAGTCCTGCATGTATGATTTGTCATCCTTTGGATATATTTATATGTTACTTTCCTCTTAGCTCTGTCCTGCTTTGTTTTGTGCTTTGTGCTTTGTTTTCACAATTTCATAGGAATCCCCAAACTCTATCTGCTGAAAAGGACATAATGTAGTCAAGATGTGGGTCTGTTGGCAGCGGGTTCAGCTGTAATAGAGAATTGAATAGCTCTTTGAGTTGCTACAGTAAGACTCAGATGTGGAGGGTGGGGCATCACACAGCGCCAGATTCAGTGCCAGATTTGTAAGAGCCCTTCGTAAAACTAGGACTTGTGAGAGAATAAAGAATATGTAATTAATTCGCAGTACTTAATAGGGCCCTTTCTTTTGACTCAAGAAGAGTTCTGTGTTACAAACAGCCACCAATCTGCTACATCTGATAGTTCTGGTCATTCATGTGGAAGGCAGAAAGTGCTGCTGCTACAAATTCTGGCTCTGACTGTTTGGAAGCTCAGTCCTATCTAGGGGATCCTGCCAAACACAGAGAACATGCTAATGACTTGGAACATCATGGTCCAGGACTAGCAGGTGAAGAGCTCCATTAACTTCTATTCAGTCCTCCAAATCTACCCACAATCTCTGAATCTCTGGCAGCTTTGAAACTGAACTCCTGCGTGTGTGTGTGTGTGTGTGTGTGTAGGATGGTCAAGGGAGAATATTAAAAAGCAACTCCATCAAATATTGAGTAAATTAGGGATTCATAATAAAACAAAAGGATCCTGTGCTTTGCAACAGTGTCCTTTGCGGTGGTTTAAACCTGTCAATAGTTTTCAGACTAATAATGCTGTGGAAAATACATAGTAGGAACTTTTGCATATAAGCTACCTTGTAAACTTAAGGCAGAATTATGGTGCATTGATGGGAGGAGGGGTGAAACAATGCTTGTCTTTTTAAAAATAAACACAGGAACTCATGAACTGTATTCATTTAGACAGCCTGGAGGTGGGAGCATTTATTTGCATATTTTGTATGCACAGGCAGGACCATATTGAGAAACAGTGATGAGGGCAGTGTGTAAAAAAAAGTGACATTTTGTTCATCACATGCATTACTGTCTGAGATAAGTGTGCTTCCTTTCAGTTGTTACTTAACCTAAAACAAAATGAGTGAAAACTCTAGCTTTGCTGTATTTCATAGTGTGAGACTGTGGTAGTTTCACTGAGAAATTTAGTGCCCAGAAATAGGACATTGGAAGTCTTTTGAAAAGCTGACAATGGGCATGTAAAAGCTATATGTAATATTTAGTTTAATGAGCAGGCTAAACATTTTATATGACTTTTGATAACAGACTATACATAGATATACACACAACATAGATACATGTACTTATACACACATACGTATATACATATCACTATTTTTCTTGCATTAAAATTGCTATTTATTTTCTTTGATTAACAGCTAAATTTGTGTAAAATGGTTAGTAACAGGAAGTAGGTGTAGAACTGGAGAAAAATGAAGAGGTGAGTGCTCTAGGGGTATTTAATTATTTAACAGATACTTATTCAATTAGAGAGTATCAGAAATTAATAAAATTTAATGCTGCTACACTTTCAGCCACTGGAAAAAAGACTAGTTAATTTTGCTTCAAGTAAACAAAAAATCGAAGCAACAAAATAGAAAGAAGTGAATAACAATCTTTTTGATTTGAATCATTGAGATAATGATAAATGGATAAAAAGTAATTATCTATAATGAAAAAGTAAATGAATAATATGAGCTAATGTGCAATTTATTTTATTGGCTATGTTTAGACATGCCTTTAACTAGAGAACAAAAAAGATGAATAACTACAAGTTCTTTCTTATTCTTCTTAGTAACAATGCAAATACACCTTGATATATCATTCTTCCCTAGAAGAACATCATTTTTCAGTGTCTTCAATCTAAAACTGATAAATATGAACATCCATTATACTTTAAAAATTAGTTTAGATAAATGGAATACAGTTTAATCTTAAGAAGGAAATCCTGCTATCTGCAACAACATAGATGAACCTGGAAGACATTATGCTAAGTAAAGTAAGCCCGGCACAGAAAAACATTGTATTGCCTCACATATGTGGAATTAAAGAAGTCAAACTAATAGTAACAGGGAGTACAATGGTGAGGGGATGAGATGCTGGTCAAAAGTAAAACTTTCAGTTATCAGATGAATAAGGTGAGTGTAGTTACTAATTGTATATTTGAAATTTGCTAAGAAAGGTCTCAAGTGTTTGTACAGACACACGGAAAAAGTAATGATAAGAGGCGATAAATGTGTTATTCTTAATTGTGGTGGTCATATTACAATGTACATGTACACTAAAACATGCTATACCTTAAATATATATATATATAATTTTTACTTGTCAATGGTACCCAATAAAGCTAGAAAAATTACTTTAGAATCCCTGTATGATCAGATTTTCTTACAGATGTTGATAAGTTTGGCACACTTATCTTTCAAATGTTTGGTCACTTCAGCTTCATAAATGTGATCTCATGAACATCTAAATCAAAATTTTTTGAAATCTCAAATTGAGCTCTTATTTTTGTGTTCTTAAATTTTAAAATTGCAGTACCATATTGCTAAAATCTCGGAGGTCAATGAATGTTCTCTTCCATTCATGGAAAGAACTCTTACTGCTCTTGTTATATTCTCTTAAATTTTATCTAAAACTAGAATACTCTTTATTCTTTATTATAACTATTCTAAAGATATGTTTCAAATAGGTTTATTTTCTTTATATCTGCAATTGGAGAAGCCACAATAAACTTGTAAGAACAGTGCCTCCTTGTATTTATCCTGGTGTGCTATGTAATGCCCGATCAATAATAGTGTGTTTCTATGGTTTAAGTCAATTTTGAAAGGCCCCAATCAACTGGACTTTTAAGGTAGTTGTATAAGGTAATGATAACTGCTGTAACAAACCAAAATGTGCACTACTGATGGAAATGCAGATTGGTGCAGCTATGAAAAACAGTATGAAGCTTCCTCAAAATATTAAAAATAGAACTGCCTTATGACCCAGTGATTCCACTTCTGGATATATATCCAAAGGAACCCAAAACACTAATTTAGAAGAACATTCCTTGCAGTATTTTTGTTATAAAAATCCCCAGAGACATTAATTTTGGAGTAAAATATAGAAATAATTTCCTTCCAGAAATCAAAATTCTGAGGGATATCCTCATAACTCTTTATTTTTAATCAGAGTTCAGCATGAATACTTTTATATAACTGGTGGAAAATAAGCCGTACATTTTAAAGATGAACCCACTGAAAAGATAATAGTAATTTTTAAAACAGAAATTTCTGTAATCATGTGACTATTCCATCCATATTAAAAAACTAATAATTGAAGTTTCTATTTGTAAAATGCTAACATTGTTTCTGTGGTAATGCAGATGCTTTGAATGACCCACTCAAGGAAATTCACTTAGTCCAACCTAATGAAGTCTGTATCCTTTGTGTATTGACAGAAACCCTGGCAGTGCCTATTGAGGCCATATTTCCAGATCAGACTATGTCCATTCAGACAGATGTGGCAAGAATGAGAATCCCGGCAGAATTTTCTTGGATGGCTCCAGTATATCTGCTGGTGATTCATTTTCCTCTTTTGTATGCAATGAGGCAACAAGGGGCCATAATTATTTGCAAATCAGTATAAGAAGTCTACAAATCTTAGAAACTAGGTGTAGTTATCACCTGGTTTTAAAAGAAGAGTTCAAAGAGATGCTTATGGTCAGCCCATTATCTTTCCTAACGTGACTAATGAAAGCACATTTTACTGCACTTGGGATAATAATGTGTTTCTACAACTGGTAGGCAAACTGCATTTAGTGGTGACTGAAGCCTGCTGTCTCAACATGAGGTAGATGATCAGCAGTGTACTGGGTTACTGCTATATGCCGAACTTAGAGATATAATTTAGTCAGGGGAAGGAGAGTGAAAGCACTCTTATGCAAGTAATAAGAAAATGTTTTCTAGTTTTTAACTATTTACATCTGAAAAAAACCTTAACTCAACTCAAAGAGGAGCTAATGTAACTTCAGGGTCGCATAGAAACCTTCAAAGGAGGCTTGGGCTGAATTGAGCAGCACCATGGAGAGCTCCCAGGAATTCCATTGCTGTGTTTTTTTTCTCTTTTGCAGTTCCTGTTTTCTCTAGCCGTTACTGTAGCCTCTAGAGTGAGCCCCTCTGCTTTTCACAGTAGGTCTCAGTCCTCACAGAAGTCAAAGTTTCCTTCATTATCTCTGAGTCTCATAGCTTGTGTGTTTAAATAAATGCTGCATTTTTTCATGTGGCCCAAGGTTCTCCTTTTAAGACTTTTCCCGCCCCTCTATTATTAGCTCCTGTTTTGGAATTGTTTACTGGAAACTCATGTATCAGCACTGGAATTAAAATTATCCTCTCCTTGCAGTTGCAAATGGTAGGAGCTCCTTTATGCTAAGTGAGATAAGCCAGGCTGTGAAAGACAAATACCATGTGATCTCACCTATAAGTGGAACCTAATCAACAAAACAAACGAGCAAGCAAAGTATACTCAGAGATAATGAAATTAAAACAAAAGGACACTAACCAGAGGGGAGATGGGAGGGCATAATGGGGGGAAAGGGAAGGGTCCTCAAGGAACATGTATAAAGGACACATGGACAAAGCCAAAGGTGGGTAGGATCGAGGGTGGGAGGTGGGGATGGCTGGGGTGGGGAGGAGTGGTGGAGGAAAAATGGAGACAACTGTACTTGAACAACAATAAAAAAGACAGAAGAAAACAATACAATAATTAATAAGTAATACAAGAAAAAAATAAAACTATCCTCTCTTTTCCCTTTCCTTCCCTCTTAGAGACTTCTCAAAATGTTACTTATAATCTAATTTTAAAAACACAAAACATTCTTAAGTTGGATATAAGGTGAACAAAATGAAATTGGTTTGTATTTTATCTTAAGGCCACATAAAGAAGAATGAGATTATCTTATTTTGCCTGAGCAAACTGCTGGGAAAGAAATGTTTTGATTACCAGTGTTCTTCCTAAAGAGTTGTTTGGAGAACAATTATAAAGGATATGGCTGAAAGCAAAATTATCTTTCTTTTTGACAATGGCTAGGGCAAACTTTAGAATCAAGCACGCTTGGGCTTAAATCTTGCCTCTGACACATGCAGATTTTAATTTTAGATAAACTACTTAATTAATCCCAGTCTTTGTTATTTCATCTAAAAATATGGGATTGGCACCTTCCACTTGGCATTATAGTGAAGATTAAACAAGATAACATACATGAAAGAGATGGCCATGATACCCAGGCAGAGAAGGCACTTGGTTCAAGTCCAACCTGTCTGTGTACTTTTTCCTTGCCCTATGCTCAGGAAGAAAATCTAAGTAAACTTATAAAACAAGATTACTTCTTAGACCAAAACATTATCATCACACAGTGCAATCCATCAGCCAAACTCGGCAGATCATACAAAACTGACCAACTGAAGTTATGTGAGCTGAAAGCCTTCCCCACAGTTTCCGTAAATTATGAGAAACCACAGGCAATAGTTACTTCAATGTTTATAGTTCCTGCTTTGGTCCTTTCAGATTGTAAGCTAATGATTAAATATGATTATAAAAAGTATTGGTGCTTTATAATGTATGGAATTCATTGGTTTATTCTTAGGCTGTAAGACTCTCAGGGTTTTCACTCTTTGGAATATCACAAATGTTTTCCATTGAAACCAGACTTGTACAAACATGATTCATACACTTATCTCTCTTCACTGTTCTCAACTAGATAAAAAGCTCCCCAATGGCAAGAACAATATTCAGTTCAGCTAAGTAAGTCACCAGCTGGCTATCAAGGAGGATCATATCACTGGCTGCAGTAGGAAAATAGGCATATTGGAGAACTGCAATTCTGAAAACTCTAACCTGTGGTGAAATAGGGTGGGAGACTCTTGGGAGAGGATACACTGGAGGGTACAGTGTCTCAGGTATTTGAGAGAATCAGGGGAAGCAGATCAAAAGGAAATGGGAAAGAGAGGATGCATTAGAGAAAGTCAGTGAAAGGGCTTCCTGGGCAATGGGGATGATAGGATTCAGAAACAATGGCTGGGTAGTGGCACTTAATATAGGAAGTAGGTTGAGTATTATTATTATAATGAGTGGCAAAGTTGGGTGACAGCCCTAAGGGCCTGGCCTCCAGGGAGCTATGGATATGGTTATGAAACATGGTGTTCTTGTGGGAAAGATGGATAGGGAAACAATAAGTATTGTTTCAAATACTTGGTGAGTATTACACTGAGGCAAAAGGAATGAAGGCGGCTATCCCAGTGTTGTTAAGTCACCATACTTCTTTTTCTGACTTGAGCTAGTTCTCGGCCTCTGAATTCATAAACTGTAGGAGAAAAGAGACCCCCAAAAGAAGGACCTGCAACACCAAGTTGTTTCTGTGATGGATGATCTTTCAACTGTTAGGAGTAATGTTTGCAAAAAGTAATAACATGGGTAATGGTTATGTATAATGTTAACCGGAATATATGTGGTATGAAGAGTGTAAAATACCACATTTATGTTAGTAACGTTTAAAAAGAGAAGAAAAATGCATTGGAACACAAACTTATTTATATGAGAGAAGTTGGACTATGGTGAAATTTTCTTTTTTCAACTTTCTGCATTTGACATATTTACCATTAGAAGAAGCAGTATTTTTATCATTAAAATATTGTATTTGAAACATTCACCTGGCTGGTGTGGCTCAGTGGATTGAGCGCTGGCCTGCGAATCTGGGGTTTGATTCTTGGTTGGGGGCATGTGCCTGGGTTGTGGGCGGGGTCCCCAGTGGGGGTGCACAGGAGGCAGCCACTCACTGATGTTTCTCTCTCTCTCTTTCTCCCTCCCTTCCCGTTGTCTAAGAATAAATAAATAAAGTCTTAAAAAAACATTCATGGTATGCTGCAGAAAGTAAAGGCAATTATTTAACAAGTAAATATAAGTATGCTATTGTTAAAAAGGTTAGTGTGTATTTTAAAATAATATTAGCATAGTGCGATGAGTAAATTAATAGAATCTGGCAGCTGCAGCTGCTCATCTTAAAATTATGCAGTGCTAATACATATAGCTGTGATGGGTCGTATTTGGAGACCACAAAGGAAATCTACAGCAAGACCTAGGAAAGCAGAGTCGGTTGAAATGTAAATATGCTTTGGAGTGAAAAAGCATGTAATCTAAAATATTTTTCTGGTATACATGGCATGGGCTAAACAGTTTTTCATAGGAGGAAGAAAGTTAAATTTNGAATCTGGCAGCTGCAGCTGCTCATCTTAAAATTATGCAGTGCTAATACATATAGCTGTGATGGGTCGTATTTGGAGACCACAAAGGAAATCTACAGCAAGACCTAGGAAAGCAGAGTCGGTTGAAATGTAAATATGCTTTGGAGTGAAAAAGCGTGTAATCTAAAATATTTTTCTGGTATACATGGCATGGGCTAAACAGTTTTTCGTAGGAGGAAGAAAGTTAAATTTAGTCAGTCATCCATCAATATGCCCTAGTAAAAATATTCTGAATAAAATAGGATGAATTAAAAAAAAACAAAATTATACCTTATAAAGACAATCATGCTTTTAAACAATACATGTTAGTTCTTCGTGTCAGTTTTAGCCTTATATATTTAAGTCAATTATTGAATATAATTTACACACAGAATTTACAGACAGAAGTTCAGAAGTTCATAGGAGGGATTTATGGTGTCTGGACTAAAGTGATATAAAGTGATAACCTTTGATGAAAGGGTTGAAAATTGAGCTAGATTTTCAAGGATGACATGGTATGGCTATGTAAAGAGACACAGGGAGGGAAATAGCAGAGTTAAGGTATAGAGGTGAAAATTAATAGATTGCATTTTGGATATGTAATTAGTTTAGGTAGTCTGATGTGAAGGACTGATACAAGGTAGGCAAGAAAATAAACTGAACAAAACTGACAGGTTGGGGTAAAAATTCAATGCATTTTGAATTTTAACTATGCATTGTGAATTATGGAGAATCAATGAGCATTTTGAGTAGGAGAGCAAATCATGAAAAATTAATGTGACATTATTCATTTGTTCATGATTTCATCCTACAAATATGTGTTGAGTGGGATAATTTTAAAGAAAGAGTTTGGAAAAATGGAAAGTTAGGAGAGGCTTAAATGGCAATCCAGCCCAGAAAGCTGAAAGCCCACATCAGTGGCAGGATAAGTGACAATAAAAAAGAAGACTTTTGTCCATGTCTCTTCCTATGCACATTTTTTTCTATTATCATTTAAATTTTCATTGCATTTTATTTTGGTTACCTTGAAAGACAAATCTGTGGCCTTAGTTCTAGCTAGTGCCCTGGACATGGTGATCATTAGTTGTCTTTCTGGTCACCAACCTGTGTCTTTGTTTTCTCCCAACCAGGTCTTTACACTCATTATTTGCTTTGCATAGATAAGAAGTAAGGACTCTGTCAAGCCCTGCAGACCAGAGCTCCTTAGGCTTTAGTGGAAGTAAAACAGAGAAGACTTTTAGCAAGGCAACAATTTGGAACTGAAATTAGAATTCCATTTAAAGATTATCTTGAAAAATTTAAATTAGTTGTTACACTTGGTAAAATCTCTTTTGGAAAGGGTTTTTTTGAAAGGGTTTGTATATTTTTATTTGCTCAAGATCTAATGATAGACTATGTGATATTAATACACTGTGCATTTACAGAGACATATATTCTGTTTTATATGCATTTAGTAAAATTATTTTTTTCCAAAATCTGATCAAATGTTGGTAAATTACAAATGCTTATTTGTATACTGTAAGTAATAAGGATTACAAATTCATGATTTTTTTCCGGAAGACTTTCTAGACTAATAACTAAGTCTGAGTGAATGGAAAACTGTTAAAACATCAGGCCATGTCTGAATATGATTTTTCTAATTTAACAGGGAGGTTACTTCTTGGTATTTTATGTGGTTTTTGTGTTGGGCTGTTGGCCCCAAGCAGATCTGAATGAGTTTTAGCGGATGCGCAACACAGGAGCACGTATCATGTCACGTGCTATAATGAAAAGCTGAGCGTAGACATGTCTGGATTCAGAATCTTAGCACTTGGAGGAAATTTAGAAGCCACACAAGCCCTCTTACATAAGACCGGCTCTGCGGTAGTCTTTAGAGATGATTATGCAGCTTGGTTACGTTCATTTGAGCCTGCTAGTGCAGTGCCTTATGAGGCAGCCCAATTAATCTCTAACTTTGGCCACAAAAGCTTTTACATTCAGCTAAAATATGACTTTGAATCTTGCACCCTTTGGCCCTTATACCTATACTTAAAAACAGGACTAATGCCACTCCACTCAACACACTGTCTTTTACATAACAGTATTTCAAAAACAGAGTATCTGTTCCTTTGAACATTTAAAACCTGCAGATATTTTTCATTTTATAATTTGCTAAATACTTACAGACTGTCCCTTTCTCTCATGATGTAGTTGCTGTGCAGTGGGTCATTTTGGATGTCTTCTAAGTTCAAAATGTTTTGTTGGCTTATTCCCAAGTAAGGAAAATAGTTCTTCCACATGTGTTTTATTAGTGTTGCAAGTATATCTTACTATTAGAGAAGAATATTGTCAAATAGCCAGAGGTGATGTTAATTTAAAATAAAAAATGCTTTGTAAAAGAGTAAATAACATACCAAAGGTGAAGAAAGAAGAAAGGAAAAGACAATTATTTTTCACTTAGAGAAAGGATTAAAAAGAAAATATCTATAGAAGGCCCTAGAAGGGTTTTGAAAGGAGGAAAATGCATTGTTAAAAGCATCATAGGTTGAGGAACAGTTGGGAGGAATACAGAGATGAATATGTATATGATGCATTTGGGTATTGGCAAGTAGGTTCATTTAGTTATACTTAACATTCATGAAGAAGTAAAGGAGGAAATGAGGGTGCAAAAGTTGCTAGATACCTAGTAGTAGAAGCTCATTAGTGCTTCTCTACGGTTGGAGTTTTTCTGTAGGTGACCTGTCAAGTTTTTGACTTAACAGGATGTGTGTATTTTAGTAGATAAATCTGCTGGTTCTATGACGAAGAATGGAGTCATCAAAAGGAAACATGGTAACACTTGCAACATGCTGTTGGTTCACTTTAAGTATGTCGTCAACCATAATTCAAACAAATACTGCCTGATGGTGGAATTCAAAGGTAGCAAGGAAACTGCATATTGAAACACAGATTGATGAGGCAGTTTTTGTCAAAAGCTTTCTGAGAATAGTTGTCATAAATCATCTTACATGGAGAATGTTGTTAAGCTTGGAGATATATTACTTTTCCTTAGTGAAATGCTCATAACCTCCGCACACTGGACATTTAGCAAGACATTACAGAGAGAGCAGAGTCAAAGCTTTATGTCAAAGCTCTTCAAATGCCAACTGTGATGAAAAGGCAGGAAGTTAACAGTTTATCACCATCACAGTGTTGTATTATAATATCCTTGTGTCTCCTTTTATGTCATTTCCGTCTTATTTCTTTGACATGGGTTTTTAAGTGAGCTGTTAGTAAAAGCGTGTAAATTTAGTTCTTTTCTAGTTCAGTTCTATCTGTGCCCGATCTTTGATCTTATCTCTTATCCTATGGTGCTGTTATAAGACACAGATAAGAGAATAAATTCTTGAATTCACTGTGTAATGTTTAATCTTCTGCAGAGTCTCAGTTAGCCAAGAACCCTACCTCATATTCTGTTTTAGTGTTTTCATTGCTCCAGCCATGAGAAGCAGGAATAAGTCATTTGAAGTCAAGTTTTTTTGCATCTAAAACTATATGTAGTTCAGATTCATTTATGAATGCTTGGAGAATTACTCACTCCCTGCTGGCTAAGCATAAAGGTCAGCCTTATCTTCAGTAACGTTTTCTCCAGCTTTGCTTCCCTTTGTCTTTTCTCTTAGCTCCAAACTGGACTTTGCTGGCCAGGTAATAATACTGGACTGGAGCCAAGCCATGCAGAACGAATAATAGTATGTGCTTTCATCTTTGATATCGGAGACTAAAACTTGCTTCGCTGAACTACCTGGAGTAAATCCTAGGGACTTAAATCTTATTTTATTTGCTATGTGTTAGGATAGGGTTGAAGTAATTCTGTAAGGAGCATCTTAATCTTGCTGGAAGTTCACAGAGCAGAGGAAGGATGAATTTCTGTTGTTAGGCGTCTCTGTAAGACCTCCTTTATTTCCACAAGCGAATGCCAGTTCTGATTCCAGCTCATGCATCTGCTAAAGAATCTGCTGAGCTTTTTACATGACTATTTCCAGTGGCGTGTCAAAGGGTACGACTTCAAAGTCTGGGGCTAAAACGCCCAAGGACATATTTGCTGTCCACTGGTAGTACATGTTTTTATTGCATTAATCTTGTTTGGTCTCTTAGTCTTATTTTTCCTTATTTTATACTTAACTCTATTTGGAAATACTATCTCAAATAAGATATGTAACTCTTCATAAAAATATGAGAGCCTATAATTAAAAGACCTTTTCCCACTATTTATTGCCAATACCTTATAGTTATCTGCTTATAAATTTATCATAAAAATTGTTTTCTGTGAAAAAAAGCTCATTCTTTTTTTAGGCCAGACACTTTCCTTTCTAATTTGTCTAACTGTCTTCTAGTCTTGTAGCATGGCTATTATCCTGGGTTGTTTTTCCGTGAAATCCTGGTTTGAATCTATAGTTTCTTGTTTAATATCCCTCCTTCATTCCTGTTTTTCACACTGTGTTGTCTCTGTTTGATCCATTAGACTTTTATCTTCTCTTACGCCAAAAATGCTTTGAAATAACTTATGTGATGGTGTTTTTCTCCACTTCTTTCATTATTTAGGTTTCATTTCCTTTGAAAAATATTCATTTCTCATTACTTTTGATAAAACCTCAAGGGTAAGAGCGACAAATACATGTGCTCCGTCTGTCATTTTAAATCAGAAATACTCATCTGCTTATAAATAATTTTATATATCATTGTAAGGCACCAACATGCTCACTGGTAAAACACAGAATATAAAAGTTTTATTTCAACTAACTAGCAACATCCATGGTTGGCAGGTATGGTGTTTTATTCACCATCACTAAGAGAGTGGCAAAAAATGGAGCTTAACAAGTGTTGGTTAAGTACATGTATCATCAGTAAAATGTGATGTTTTCCTCTAAACTAAGGAAAGGATAGAGGTGGATATTAGTTGTCATGATTGAAACAGCATCACTACTATAGGGCTGTTCCAATATTTTCTTAGTATGATACTTAGCTCTTGTCTAGTATTCAAAATCTGATCTCTTTCTTAGTTATGAATAAAAAAGTTGCAATAAAATATTTCTCATTTAGTCATGAATAAAAAAGACTAGGAAGTAGATTTGAAACTATGGTAGAATCCATACTCACCGTAACTAACAACAGTTTGAATTGAACTTTAATTTTTTAAATCTTCAACTATTTTTCAGTTTTCTTAGTTTAAAATTAATATCATGCAATAAAAGGCTCATCTAAGAGGTTATGGGCATTTGGTAAATTATACACATGAAAGATTTATTTGTTGTGTATTGTTTCTTCATCTATGTCAGAGTGTTTTAAAAATTATTTTTTAGTTGTATTTTTTTCTTACTAATTTTTGTCAATTTTAAAACATGTATCTTTGACTCATGATTGTGGTTTATCTTTTTCATATTGACATATTAATCATTTATTTTTTAAAATATTTATTATTTATCTTTAGAGGGGAAGGGAAGGAGAGAGGAAGAGAAACATCAATGTATAGTTGCTTCTCATGCATCCCCTGCTGGGAACTGGTCCCTGCCGGGAACTGGCCTGCAACCCAGGCATGTGCCCTGACTGGGAATCGAACCACGGTCGTCTGGTTCCCAGGCCCGTGCTCAATCCACTGAGCTACACCAGCCAGGGCTTATTTTGTTTCGTTTTGAAGGAAACATTTTAAACTAATGTTATTTGGCTCATGAAATTGAAAGATTAAAAATGACAGTTCATTTTTTAGCTTTTTTCTCAGGAAGTATTTGTTTTCTTAAAAATTAACTTTTATTTATCTTTCAAAAACAATGCAGGATTATATCTGGAAAATGTTTTAAATTTGCATTCTTAAATGAAATAAATTTTGTTCTTTTTTGTGTCAGATGTGTTTGGAACAATAATATTAGACAGATAAATATTAGAATGTTGAATTGATAGACAGATAGACACATGTAGATCAATGGAACAGAGCAGAAAACCCAGAAGTAGACTTACACAAATATTCGCAAATGATTTTTGTGCTGATTTTTGTGTGTTTTTTGTTTAAATGTTTTATTACTTACGCTATTACATTTTTCCCCATTTTTTCCTTAATCCCTCTCCATCCAGCTTGTCCTCCGCTGCAAAGCAAGTCAGTGGAGAAAGTACAGTTTGTTCAACAAGTAGGCAAGACCGTGAACCTTGACTTAGAGCTTAACTTTATGCGTGTTAACTCAGTATGGATTATAGAATTAAATGTACAAAACAGAACTATAGAACTTTTAGAAAAAATAAAAGAAGACCTTTAGGATCTAGGGCTAGGCTAAGATTTCTCAGATGCAATGCCAAAAGGGCAATGCATAAAAGAAAAAATATAAATAAATGGAACCTCATCAAAATTTAAAAAAAAACCTTTGCTCTGTGAAACAATTCCTTTAATGAATGAAAAGACAAGCTACAAAGAACTTTATCTAGAAAACATAAAAACTTCAGAACGCAACAGTAAAAAGCAATTCAATGATAAAAAGAGTAAAATACATGAACAGATATTTTACTGAGGAGGATCGACAAATGACACATAAGCACAGGAAAAGGTGCTCAACATCTTTGCCTTTGGAGAAATGCAAATAAAGATATAATAAGATGTCATTACGTACTTACCAGGATGGCTCAGATTTAAAAAAAAATGATGAAAACACTAAAGGATGCAAAGATGAGGAGAAACTGGCTCTGTCCTGTCTGTGAAAGTGTAAAATGGTGTATCATGCCAGCACTTTTCTATAAAACTAAACGTGCACCCATATAATGCAGAAACTGCACTCTGGCACATTTAACACAGAGAAATGAAAACTTCTGTTCACACAAAAACTTCTAGATGAATATTCTTAGCATGAGAACCCAAACTGGAAATGACCCAGATATCCTAAAACAGGTGAATGTTTAAAACTGGTACTTTCATAGCATGACATACTACTGAGTAATTAAAAGGGGGCAATATACTGTTGATACGTACAATAATGTTGATGTGTATCAAGGGCATCATGCTAAATGAAGAAAGCTTATCTCTGAAGGTTGTATACTATATACGTCTACTTATATTAATTTCTCAAAATGACAAAATGGTAGAGATGGAGAAGAGATTAATGGTTAGCAGAGGTTAGGGGCAGGGGTCTGATGGGTTGGTGTGACTTTTCCAAAGAGATAGTGTGGGGGAACCCTGTGGTGATAGAACATGTCTGTATCTTGAATCTGATGATGGTTACACCAAGGTGCAAAGATGATAAAATTGCAGAGAGTACATACATAGACACTCACAAATGAGTACTTGGAAAACTACTGCCATTTGAATATTTTCTTGGGCTGCACGAAAATTAATTTCTTGTTTTGAATGGTTTTATTCTAGTCAAGTATCCCATTTGGGGGAAACTGGAGGAGGGTGCATATCTTAGTGCTCAGTTCTGCAGCTTTTTGTGTCTATGATTACTTCAAAATTTAAAAATCAAGGAATCAATAGACACAGGTACCTTCAGACACACTGATGACAGAAAATGAAAATACCAGAATGCTGAGCCCACCACCGGCCTTGCGCCCATGTGTGAAAAAAACAACAAACACTCATTGAATGAGAAAAAACACTTCCATTATCTCTTTTGAAGAACACTAAAAGATACTATTTTAAAAAGTATCTTTTATTTTGTATCATTACAATGAGTAGAATTTCTTTGCTGTTTGGTTTAGGTTTGCTCATATCTGTAAAAGAAAAAGAGTATTCTAGAGATAAAAGAAAAATTATTCAATTTTAATTCTACCATTTTGTTAATATTTATATGTAAAGGGATATTTTCATGGCTTTACCTACATGTGGCCATTAGTTTTTCGAGTTGATATGTAGACCATCAAAGGGAGCTTTCCATCAGTTATATATATATACATAAATACATATACACATGTATGTATAAATACATATACATGTATCTACAGAGGGAAAGGGAAGTGGGAAGTGGGAAGGAGTATCATAAAGACCTGATCCAACGTCAAACTACAAGGATGGGTGGGAAAATGTTGAAAATAAAGATGTTGAGAAAAGATGTATCTCTCTGTGTTTTAGCTCCAAAATCTCTTGAATCCATCAAAATTGTACTCACAGCTGAACTACAATCTAAAGAATAGAAAGTGAATATTTCAAAATTATGGAAATATTACTATTTTATGTACTTCAGTGTTTAAAATGACATGCATCACCCCAGTCAGATTCACATGTGACGTAAAACCCCGACCAGTTTTGTCAGTCGTCCAGAATTGCCTTCGCTTAGATGTCAAGGGCAGGGGAAGCACAAGGAATAGAATCTCCAGTTGCAAGGGAGGGATTGAAGCTATGGTGCTCTTTTAGCCACGCAATCACACATCCATGCATAGACCAGTAGTTGAAACAATTTTTTTATTCAGAAAATCTGTACTTCTTTAAGGATTTTATGCAACTTTTGGTAGCTCAGCTAGAAATTTTTTATTGATTATGGACAGAAAGACTGCAGATGTGTGTGGTTGCTCTAATTTGAATGCTTGGACAAACAGAGATGCTTGCATAGGTTGCTCATGAACATTGCCAGACCAAAGTCTTATATGAGCTCTCCAAATCCACTCCTAGATCCGAGAGTGAACAGAGACCTTGAGTGCATAGTCATGTAGTGAGAGAAAGTACTGTCATCGACATCTCCATTCCAGTGAAGTGCATCATGGTCCAAAAATTCGTAGACTATTACCTCCTATGTAGCTTTATGTATAGGAGGACTGTGTAGTCGTGTGCAGGGAAACTTCTACGAAAGAGCTTTGGATCATTAATTCCTGCCAATAATGTCACAGGAGGTGAAGCAAGAGGAAGAAAAACCCCGTACAGGCCACATGAATTCCTGGTGATTGAATTAGAATCCCTTCAAATTAAGAAAATTAATAAATATCTTTAAGATTTTAGAATAAACATAAGAAAAGCATAGTCAAATCTTTGAAGCACTGAATTAAAAGTCCTGTTCTGTATTCAGAGGTGTATTCATGAAGTGTTTTTGGATTTTGGAGAGGGGTGATGATCTCAAGCCCAATCCTTGCTTCCTTCTGTTGTATTGATACAACTAACAGGCGAGAGAAAATAAATGCTCTCAGATTAGCAAAAGGGAGGCATAATCCACATTACCCCCAGCCTTGCACAGACAGAGACTGAATGGGAGTCCCTCATTAACAGTGGCAGGTGGAGGGGCTGCCTGTACCCAGGGCCTCGGTTGTGTTGTTCCTAATGTGTGCTTTTTTGAAGGACATGTGGCTGAACATCTTTAGATCTTCTCAAGCTATCTTTGTAATCCGCTGCCTTACAATCCATCTGGACGGCACAGTCTTGGAAGGAGTTGGTAGGGCTAAAAGTGTTCTGGCAGAAGATGGGAAAACATCACTCTGGCTCCAGTGATCTCTTCTCTCTCCAACTTCTTACTGAAGCCAGCCCTTCTCTTCAGCTTCTTACTGGTCAAGAACTTAAATTAGAGAGAAGCCTGTGTGTTATTATTCTTTTAAAATAGACAGATGACTGTAGCATTTACAAATGCCTTTCAACATATTCATGAATCTTAATTTTTTTGCTCTGTTGCTGTTTTCTATGCACCTACTATAGTCTGAGCTATCCAAACTTGGGGACATCGTCACACAGCCTTCTGATACTGGAAATTTAAGATATTACACTCCTCCTCAGTTTCTATTTCAATTTCTATTACAATTAGTGGTCTCTCAACTAACCAAGATTAATGAAATGACTTGTTTTCCATCATTTTATCATAAACCTCCTCTGCGTCCAATCATTTGTTAAATTGTGTAGCTTCTCTCTTCTTCACAGCTCCAATGTGTGTACCGATTTTCCTTTTACAGTTAATACCTTGATATAACAAATTCAGTCTCTAGTTACTTGTATAGTGCTACATTTTCAACCTCATGTCTCCATCTTTGCTTTCTCCCTACTTGAAATCAAGTAAATTTAGACATTTTTCAAGGGTTTATCAATAGATCTGGGCAGGTCAAAACATAAATCACTGTTTTTTATTCCAAGAAATGTGTCCCAGAGACACCCATGGCTCTTATTCTGTTCTTATCTTCATCCATTCCCATGTGTGATTCCGATCTTGTCTCTCCCTTAAGCCTCACCACCTCATCCCTGCTGGCCGGTGGTGGGAGGTCACGATGGTAGGGCCTGGTGGATGCATGTGTGTGTCACACATCACTTGATTATTTAAAAAAATAATATCAAACTCTAGTTGCTTTTTATTTGTAGCCTGAGACAGAATGTCTCACCATAAAGGTATTGCACTAAAATTTAAATACTAAAATACCAATCTTCCATAATAAATTACATACCCTTCTAGATTAACTGCAATATGTCACTCTCTTCTCAAGACTGCCCAGTGCTACAAACACACAGACTCTTATATGAGACAATTTGGATGGTCCAGGTAAACCCCCAAATCACCTCAGCCATATTGCTAACATTCCCTTACCTTTACCTTTAATTGCAGACAAACAGTTTTAACAGTTGTACTCTAAATGTGGCCCGGTTTTCCTATCTCTGGTCTCACTGCTCTTTCTCTCGGAGGTACTACTCTCTGAGTGAGGCATTCTCTCCTTGCTCCATTGTCTCATCCACAACTACCAGATTCTCACTGACACCCAGGATCTCTTCTAAGTGCTACATCTTTGAGGAGTTCTTTCCTCTCTCTTCACTCTTTTATTCTTGAACTTCTTTAAGTCTCACAGCACATTTGGAAATAATGTTTCCTTATTTCATGTTACTTATTCTCTTTGCCAGATTATAAGTTCGTTCAAGGTAAGAATTCTTTATCATTCATATGCCCCTTATATTATCCCAGGCTCGAGTAGTTTTCAGTAAATATTTGCTAAACTTAATCAGTGCTTAGAGTGCTATATTGTTATCTTTTTTACTTCAGCAGGGCTCTGATGCACAGTGAGTCTGCCCCTTGAGTATGTCACTTGTGGAGGTGGTTGGGTAGCCATGCCTCAATACCGTCTGTAGCTGTTCACTGGGGGCACTAGCTCTGGGGTCTCCTGGGAGGTGCAAGTTAAGGTCAGCCACCACTTGGGTTCTGTCCAGAGCCACCTGGCATGAGCTACAAAATATTTTGCAGATGGTTGCTACTTATCCTGGGCTAGAAGAACCCAGGAGAGGCCAAACTGTGAACTAAGAATGGTTGCTGCTAGTTCCAGCAACTAATGGTTCCTGGCTCCACTTAGTGAGAGGTATGGGACATGCTGAGGCCTGAAGCTGATTGTCTGAGAAATTTTAGGAAGTTCTGAAGCATGAACCAAGACCAACAATTTGTATAGAAAAGCCATTGGAAAAAATCTTTAGTGGGCCCAAAAGTTGGGTGCAGGGAATCTCAGGAAATCACCAGATTGGGCAAACAGTGTGAGCCAGGTTGGAGTCTCAGACATGGCATTTGCCTGCCAGCTCTGTTGTGGGAGGGCTCAGCAAAGGAGCAATAGCCTCGGCCATCAGTTCTCTCTGAGGGAAAGCGCCCTGAAGCTCTTGGCCTGATGCTGGACAATTCCATCTTCCCCATGTGTCTCTGGTGCTTTTCAAGTTGCTGCCCCAGTATAGAAGCTCAGAGGGAGTGAATCAGAGTAAGGTCATACATGGACTCTTTATGAGGAACTGCCTGGAGCTCTAGAAGTCTCTGTCTCCCTCAGCCTCAATCTTCACTGGTTTTTATAGCCAGAAGTTATGGGGACCTTTCTTTCTGGCACTGAAACCCTGAACTGTGGGGCCTGGTGTGGGATTGGGATCCCTTGCCTCTTGGAGGGGACCCTGCCGCTGAGACACCCATCCCAATTTTTTCTACCATGTGTGAGTGTGGAACCAACCCAGGTTACACTTTGACCCTCCTACCAGCCTTGGTGTGGCTTCTTCTTTAATTCCCGAGATGTATGACTTCCATTCAGCTTGATTTCAGGAAATCTTGAATGATAGTTGTTCTGTAGTTTAGGCATAATTTCAATGTGGTTTTGGGAGGAAGTGAGTACCCTGTTTACTTACTCTGCCATCTCTTCATGTTGATTTTTTATAAGCATATTTGTAAGCAAGTGTGTTTGTGTGCATGCTACATTGTCATTTCAGAATACTTGAAAAATGAAAAATGCACAAAGAATAAAATAAAAGTCATCTATTATTCTGTCACATAGAGTTAACCAGGCTAATATTTTGACCTATTTTTCCAAGTCTTTCTTTTATATTCCTTTTAATTAAATTATTTTTTCCTGATTTGTTAACCTAATATTATATTTTGATTATTTTCGGTTAATAATTCTTTAAAGTGCCATATTAAGGCTCTTTAATACTACATATTATAAATACATTATTTATGGATTAGCTTTTGTTGAAGTAAATTTAAATGGATTCCAATGTTTCCCTCATTACCAAATATGTACAAAACACTCTTGCACATTAAAATGACAGTTAATGACAATTTCTTTATCATTAATTTCTAGAACCAGTATTAAGGGACCGAAGGAGTATTTTTTGAAGGTTTCTTTCAGGAATATTTTACCAGTTTATATTTTTAAAACAGAATAGCATGGGTCCTGTTTTGTCAGTGCCCAGAAACAATGAATCTCTTCATTAAATACAGATTTGCTGGTCCTTAAATATCCACTTCACAACTTCCACCTAATTCTTTTCATAATTTGCTTTCCTCAGTCCTCTAGCAGCAGTTCTGCTCCTTAACTGCCCTTTGGCTATTTTGAATATAAGAACATCAGCACTTTTGAGTGTGTGCTACTAAAGTCGTTTAAAAGTCAAGTGAGAGATCTAATCCATTATTGATACAATGGCTGGTGTAAGAGTCAGGACTTCCTGCTGGAGCTGACAAATAGGTTGGAGCTACAAGCCTCAAGATTCAAATCATAGAAAATTGCTACACATTCTGTTTTGATGTGAAATGACACCATTATTTGTTACCCTTGCTATGCATTCAGTTTTAATAAAAGATCCTAACTTAGACACATTAGTAACATTTTTATAAGATAGTAGTTTCTACTTTGGGTTTTCTCCTGCTGATGTACTTGATTGAAATTGGTACTTCACGGACTGTGAAGAGGTGTGAGAACAGCTTCCTGTCATGTTCTCCCTGTGATTGGCTTGTCTTCTCAACTCCCCCACAGGCACCAGGCGCGCACCAGCGGCGACTCACTTAAATAAGGCTTGTGTCTTCATGTTAAGGCTCTGTGGCTGTGATTTGCTTCAATCTGTTTTCAGCCTTCTCTGACAGAAAAGTAGCTGGGGAGAAAAACCACCCTTATTCTGCTCAGGGAAGAGGGATCTTCTTGCCATTCAGTTATATGGTGGCCTAAACATATTAATACAGGGTAGGCAAAAGTAGGTTTACAGTTGCTCATATGGAAAATAATACAATAATTAATAAATAATGCTACAAGGGTAAACTGTATTTTACCTACTCACAACTGTGTTTGCTTTACTTCAATAAATATTTTTTGCTAGGCAGAGAGAGCTCTTTCAAGGAGGAATATTTTACATAATATCACAGTTTAAGTTGTCTGTATTTTACTGTTACCAAGATTCAGACCTCCTCCTCCATATGTAAAGTAGATGCAGAGAGTCACTATTGAAATTTCAGAGGATTATCCAGGCGTAGGGCTGTATTCACACCAATATACCAGCATCGCGTTTCTGGGTCCTCCACAGGGTGGGAGGGTTTTATTTGAAGCGATGTTAGCCAGCTCCAGGTGGTTAACTGTAGGCACACATGCACAATGACAAAATAATAACTTGTCTAAAATTAGAGTGTACTTGAGATTTTTAGATCAATTGGTCAGTTCTCACCCACAGATTTCAGAGGCCCTTATCATACACAGTCGCCGTTACTCCTGTAGGATTGTTCTCCGTGATAGCCCCTCCTGTCTTCTTAGTAATTCTGTGTGTGGCTGGGAGGGAGGGACGGAGACGCTTTTGCTGACACAGACAGATTTATCAATAACTAAGAAAATTTATCTCTGGGAGCTAGCCATGAGTGTTATGGTTTACTTAAACACCTAGTTCAAAATGCATTAGGAAAAGGAAAAAAAGAAATAACAATGCTCTTTTTTTCCTTGTGAAATCAGTAAATAACTTATTTACAAGTGATAATATACTGGTGGAAAAAGGAATGAGGTTTTGTTTTTGTAGATTTAAGCAAACCAACCATACTGTTATTTAGGATTTTAAAACAAAATAAAAAAAATTGGAAATGATCATCTCCATTAAGATTGCAACAATGATAGGAGCATCACAAAGCGCTCATTTTCATGTGAGCAGGTGATACTCCTGCACCATCATGGATGAGGAAAGGCAACTCCTCGCCTTTCTCTGGGTCTGCGGCTTCACCCACTGGAATAGCCCTTGGCCACCATCGTGTTCTGGGTTACAGAAGAAGATCCCCTCTCATCCTTATGAGTAGAATAAATGCTGAAGGTAGAGTCCCTGAATCAATGAAGGCAAACCGCTCACCTTCGAAATGCTGGTGTGAGATTCGCTCTCTCTATAGCACATGTCCATCCACCATTTAAAGGGCATGATTATTTTCCTTCTAATTCGCTGTGAGATGATCCAGCCCTCTAGTAAACCCTTCTAAGCTTTCTTTCTTGTACCCTGTAAAAGAGCTGGTCAGGCAACATCGTTCTACTTGGGCGTCATTTGTAATTAACTTTAACGAAAAAACCAGAGGACACTCTCAGACAGGGCTGAAAAAGAGCAGAGTTAGCACATCTCTTTAATGGGAACTGAATGTCACCAACGGAGAGTGACAGGGAAACGGAGGGTGATTAGCAGTCACAATGTCATGAAGTTTTCTTTAGTCAAATACTGATGTATACAGGATGGGGAAGCTGGCTGTTTTTTAATAGAAATGTCAGCATGATATGTAGTTGCCTTTGGGTAGAGCGTATTGTGCTGACCACCCTTAAGAGAAATACATGTTGACACACTTCTATTCATGATAGATGATTTAAACAAAAGCTGACATTTTGATACAGATCTTAAAATAAATCAGATACTGTAAAGCACGCAAATATATATCTAAACAAATTAATTTTCAAATTTAAAAATTCAACCTAAAAGTTGTATACATTTTAGTGCATATTTATATTTGCTACTTTAACTTTGGGCAGGGCAAGATTAATTTGAAATATATTCATATCTCAAAAAATTTAAATTCTACAAGGAATTTTACCTACAATGCCACGTATTAATGGGAAATTAGTGTATCTCACTAATCACTCTTCTAAATGATCCATCATGGTTAATCCAAGTTTCTTAAAACACTTATTAAAATTAATACATTGTTTTCTGAGGAATAATGGTAATTTAAGCCTGTAATTTACATGCATTTTGTCTCAGAGACTGGTCATCAAATAGAAATGTTTGGTAAGTTGATGTTTTGAAATACAAGGCAATAGGTCTTTGCAGGCTGACTTGTTTCCCATGACAGGAATTGACTATTATTTTAACTATTAAATTAAGGTTTTCTTTTTTATATTGGATGAAAAAATTCCTAAGTGTGATAAAAACTGGCTGTAGAAAAATGTTAATCATTATTCTTTCCCAACATATCAGAGCAACTTTTTGATGAAATTTTGCTTCTACATAATTCTTGCGTCCAACCAAGTGTCTTTAGTGTATGCCTATTTGGGCAATGTGACCTTTTAACGGCAGGTAGAAATGAAGAGGATAGAGGCGAGTCTTCTCCCTGCCTGTGTACAATCCCAATTTAAACTCTTATCTCTGTGGCAGGGATAAGATTCTTTGTTTTCAATTTGTTATTTGCATTTATTTACATATGGCTCATTACCAATTATTAGACAGGGACGGGACAGACATTCTAACTAGCTGGTAATTAAATAGTTTATTGCTGTCTACTCTCAATTTGGCAGAAGACACTGGTTAGAATGTGTTGGTAAAATCTGTTTCTTTCGTGAAAGCAATTGAATGACTTTCCTAGACTTGTCAGTCCACTACTGATAAGTCTAAATATATGGAGTCACAACTATGGTTTTATTATTATTTTTTTCAGTACTAGGCACTTCACAGGGTGCTAGTGGTAGGGAATGGGAGCAGGGCTTTGGAACCAGGATAAACATGACCTCCTTTAAGAACCTTAGTCTTGTAGGAAATGAGTAAGATGTGTACACAAATAGCTAATACAACATTCTAAAAGGTAGAGAAAGGGTATATAAATAATATTATTCCATTTAGAAAGGATACCTGCAAAAGACATGTTTAGGAAAACATGATGTGGTTTGCACATCAAGGTAGACCAATCTTAGTAAGTTTAAACTAATCTTGATGCTGCTTAAAGAACCAGTAGTACCAGCTGTGACAATAATCACCTTCTGCTTTCTCTACATAGGCACACTTTTAGAATGAGAAATATCATATATGTTGTATATGTAGGAACCATTACAGAAACACTGTTATAGTAATTTCAGGCTGTTAGAGTTTCATGTCATGTAATTAAAATTTAACTGAAAAAAATTGGAAGCATACTCTAAGATGCTTAGAGTCTTGCTTTTGTCTCTGGTTGGTAAGGTTTTTGGTGATTTTTTAAAAATTATATTTTATTATGGCTCAAAGTTCCTACAATAAGCCTGCTTGATATTTATACTAAAACATCATAAAAGAATGGTGTAATATTTTTGATCCCAGTATAACTTTAGAGATAGAGTTATGGAGTTAAAGGAGTAATTTCTGCAATTGTAATTTTATTTCTATATGTACCTTTCATAGTGTGTATAGCAGTTAAAATTAGGTGCTTCACAGTGTAAGAGAAGGAAAAGAGAAAAACAAACATTTAAAAACCTAGTAGATTTAAACCTGAATGGGTAGGTTACACACAATTTTTGCTGATGTCCACACTGCAGTCACTTCTTCCCACAGTGGATAGATTTAGGGTCCCTAGACAGTCTTGTGGAATAAGACCAAAGTTGTGGATTTATTTCTTATAGAAAAGTTGCCTTTACTCACATTTATAGTTGCAAATTGTACCCTGATTGCTCCAGAAATTATAATAATTTGTTTTCAAATGTGACAACTTGTGATAATATCTTAAAACATATTTTTTATATTTCATTAAAATAGCCCTGGCTGGCGTAGCTCAGTGGATTGAGCATAGGCTGCGAACCAAAGTGTTGCTGGTTCAATTCCCAGTCAGGGCACATGCCTGAGTTGCAGGCCGGGTCCCCACTTGGGGGCACACAGGAGGCAACCACACATTGATATTTCTCTCCTTCCCTTCCTCTCTTCCTAAATATAAATAAAAATAAAAAATATAAAAATACATTTTATTAAAATAAATTAAAGAATTTAAATAAGATTTGAATTAATATTCTTTAACTTTTCTTTTTGAATAGCTGTACACTTGAGGCAAACATATTTTTGCTAGAAATACCTGAATAATTTACTTATGTATATTTGACACATGTAAATATATTTATCCACATTATATGTTTACCTCTGTGGTTGCTTCCATGGGTGTAATGTGGGGTTGATATCCCAGTACCTAGGAGGTGTGCTCAATGAGTAACAACTATGGGCAGCCATCAGCAGTTCTATTAAATGTTGTTCCCCTTTATCAGATAAGGGGATTGTGCCTCAGAAAAGTAGTTTATTAAAGAGTAAATATCAGAATCTATTCCATTCAATAAAAACGTATCTAGTTCCATCCTGGGACACACATACACACGTTTTTGAAATGCTTCGGATGTAAAGATGAATCAGGCACAGCCTGGTCCAGAGTCTGGTGCACAAAACAGAAATCTCTATGGGCAGGTCAAGAAAAAATGGATTTAAAACACAGAGTTAGTGCTTCAAACCTTATTGGAAGAGTGGAAGAATGAAAATTTGGAGAGGATGGTGACTGCTGTCTTGGTTTTGAGGTCACACCCTGCAGATGTGAGGCAGAGGTCAGAAACTGCTGTCTCCACATCCTTATTGCTGCTGTCCCGGAGGCCTCTCACCTTCCCCAGTGGCATCTAGAAAGTGGAAGGTGTGGCCCTGGCTGGTGTAGCTCAATGGATTGAGTGCGGGCCTGCAAACCACACGATCGTGGTTCGATTCCCAGTCAGGGCACATGCCTGGGTTGCAGGCCAGTTCCCAGTGGGGGACACATGAGAGGCAACCACACATTGATATTTCTCTCCCTCTCTCCTTCCCTTCCCCTCTCTCTGAAAATAAATAATACTAAAAAAAAAAGAAAGTGGAAGGTCTGGTTCAGACTCTGGTGCAAACCCCTCCAGAACTTGCAGCAGGAAGGTGACTGCTGCCTCCCTGGAAGTCCTTTTAACCTCACTTAAGTGCTTCTTATTGAGAGAAGCACTCTCTCCTATGCAGAATCCCTGCTGTGAGATTTATATGTTTTAGTCCTTTGCCCCCACCTTGTAGGGTAGAGATGGATGCCAGTTCAGCACCAATAGACCAAAGAGTGGAGGCATAAAAATAAGGAGACAATTTCAGAGTAATATGGCAAGGACAGCATTGGATTTAGGCACTGTGCTGGTGTTGGAGGGCTTTCAGTGAGTTCAAAGGTAGAGAAGGGAACACAGCTTCCTGGAGATGATGTTGCTTGAATAGTTCTTACGGAATTAGCAAGAGCAGGTTGTGCAAAAACGGAAGGGAGGACACAGCAAGCGTAGGGGAGAGAACAAAGTGTGAGTAAGTTGTAAAACAGCACATGGACATGACTAGAAATGAAGAGGATGGAGGGAAGTGACATGCTGCTAAGCAGGGGAGTGGAGGTAGTAGGTTTTGGATTTTACTGTGAGGGCAAGTGGGCAACTGGATGTGAGACTGACCCTGTGTTCCTCTGGAGACTATATGCTTAGGGATAGCTTGTGCCAGGAAAACCCCACTGGCCAGGAAACCTTTAAGGAAACTTCTCTGCCTCACTCATATCACCATTAATAACGGAGATGATAATAATAGTCTTCTCTGATATAATCTGGAGCCATAATTTTTTACAGGGCTCTAAGATTTGAATATGCTCTGCACAAATAAACCCCAAGATAGAAAATTAAATTAAAGGGAAATCAGGTTGATAGACAATCTCAAACAAGCTCATTTGGAATTCCCAGTGATTAATATTAGCCAAATATGATCTCACCATAAACAAGTTACCACAAATAAGAGCAGCAGAGACAGCAAACAAATTCAAACACTCAAGGACTCAAAAACAAAGTACTTGTGTATTAAATAGTTATGTCATCAAACAATGTTACTAATCACAGAATGTAAAAAAAATGGGCAAAAGCCAAGCAAGTACACAATTCGAGTATCGTGAGAATCTCTTTTACACCCACCAGATTGGCAACAACTAGAAAAATTCACACTACCAAGTGCAGGATATGGAACAGCTGCAACTTTACTGCACTACTGGGGGAAAGGAATGTAAACTGGTACAACTGCTCTGACCAGTTCCGTCAAGTTGAAGTATATACACTCATGACTTGACGTTGACACTTTTAGGTAAACGCCCCATACAGAGAGAGTACACTTGAATATGCAAGACAGACATGTTTAAGAAGGCATCTGCAGGGCAGCATTGCTGTCAATGGCATAAAACCCGGAAATTTGGGAAACAAGGTGCATGGACAGAAGAAAAATAACTTGTACTCTACCACATAATGCTGTACTATTCAACAGTAACGATGAATGGAAGCTATACATAACATGGGTAAACCTCAATATACTGAGCCTCAAAACCAATGTTATGCGACAACAGAACAATGTCTGCACTATGATAACATTTTTATAGAGTTTAGGTACTTAAAACACTTAAGAGTATAATTTAGATTTATGGATAGAGCAAAAGTACAGTATTAAAATACATAAAATATAAATATAATATTTATATGTTTGTAATATTTATAAAATACAATAAAGGCAGGGAAATGCTTTTATTTAAAGTATAATATGAAATTTTAAGATGTGGGGGAGGGTGAAAGAATATGAATAGAGTGAACTTCAAGGTTACCAACAATTTGCTATTTCTTCAGCTGAGTGGAAGGCTCTTGAGTGTTGATCTTAGCATTCTTTTTATTTTTATATGCATTATTTATCTTCTTTTCATATATAAAATGTGATTAGTTCAAAAAATATTTGTCTGATTTCTATTTGATTTATTTCTATTATTGTAATAACCTCTTGATGAGGTTATTGACTGTCAGAAAAGAAATCACATTTTACCTTTAGTTATTCTAACTTATTTATTTTTGAGGTACTGTGGGTTTTTAAATAGTGTGTTATTCTCAGAGGTAGACATTACTTTGTAAAAATGCTCATCAGTTCTGAAAGCCAGTGTACATAACCAATAATTAATTGTTAAGGCTTATATGTGCCTCCCAAAACAAAATAGATTAATGGTGTTACATTTTGCATGTTTTTAATCTTTTTGAATCTTTAAAAAAATATTTTAGTTATTTATCTTTAGAGGGAAAGGGAAGGAGAGAGGGAGAGAAATATCAATGTATGGTTGCCTCTGCCGAGGATACACAATGTATCATGTGTGATGTGTTCCCTGTGTGATAACGCATGTGTGATATCATGTGTACCCTGCCGGGAACTGGCCTGCAACCCAAGCATGTGCCCTGACTGTGAATCGAACTGCGATCCTCTGGTTCGCAGGCCCGTGCTCAATTCACTGAGCTACACCAGCCAGGGCTAATTTAATCTTGTTCAAGAGAACATTCACATAAAAAAATACATGTACACTTATTTTATTTCTTTACTTTTGTTTCTGTTAATGCTTAGTAGAATCCAGAAGAAGGTCAGTTGTGATGCCCATTGAAGCACATTTGTAGTGGTATAGTTTTCCTTAAACAAGAAGACGTTAATAATCAAGTCAGTGTGGAAATCTGAAACAGTAGCAAAATTCAGGTCCATTTATGTGGAATCCCATAGCACTTCAAATGTTGCGATTGATTTTGCTTAAGGATTCCCCTCCTGTTGTGGAATGGGTGTGGGATGTACCTCTCTACAACACTTCAGATGCAAATGCTATACAGGTAGGTTCTTGCCATTACAATAGCCCCATTTCCACGTGTGTGGTGAGCTCAGCAGGTTTTGACTTTTATTTAATCTGGCAAAATCCATCTCCAAATTTCTTACACTGCAATTCTAGGCTTTTCTTTTGCTTAAGCACAGTTTCTTTTGTTAATGGTTGAAACAAGGACAGAAGAATGTTTAAAATAAAGTTGATAATAAGAGAAAAAGAATAAAGTGAGTTTTGATACCTGACATTGCTCACATTATAGATGACTACAGTGAAATTTAATAAAACATTTTAATTTGAGTATACTTCAATATAAATATAAACCATTTAAATAAAACACTTATCTATCATAGGTTCATTATTTGGCAAATTTCTAATATCTTTTAATTATGTTTCTTGATGTATAATGACCATTATGGTAATTAAAATATGGCAATCCTAAACGTGCTGAAATCCTTACCAACAATCTGTTATTAAGAAATATTTGCTTTATTATATATTGGTTCTGTTTTTGTGTGAAAGTTGCAATGTTTAAAGTGATGAATTCCTTCTTTCTTCTACTAACTATACAGATGATCTCATTTAATTGTGTTGAATAAGGAATTTGTCTGCTATATGACTTTCCCTGAAACTTCACCATGTATTAAGGCACATTGGATTTTCTTTCCCTCTGTACTCCTCTAGGACAGTTTCCCAGCACGATTTGGAGGAATTCATTTTGTCAATCAACCATGGTATATCCATGCCCTGTATACTGTGATCCGGCCTTTCTTAAAGGAGAAGACTCGGAAAAGGGTATTTGCTTATTTCTGTTTTTATTTCCTTTCACCTTCCCCATTCAATGAATTATGATACTACTATGTGTATAATATTGGCTATGGTAAACATGCTCCCATAGTGCATGTCAATATTCAACATACAAGACATTTAAACATTCTTAAAGATATGTGATTAATTCTTAACCTTATCTGTGAAAGAAATATTTAAAAGTCAGCTCTGTTACTTTTCCACAAATTAGAAAAATGCTTTAGCACTTTATTATATATTAATGTTTCAGTTTAAAAGTAAAAAAATGTCACCTCTATATTTATTGGTACACTTTGTATCAAGTAGGTCTAGACAAAAGCTATAATATTATAAGTTGGTAAACGGAATTACTTCACAATATGTATTGCATTGAATATAATGCATTGTATGATAGCTAATGTGATTGTGTCATGATTATCCTGATCAATCTCACATTTCAGAAAGAATGCTTATGTGTAGAAATATTATCATTTAAATTACAAGTAACTTGAGTTTCTAGATTCAGTTTCACCTCACAATGAGCACATTCAAAGTACACTCAATAAAATCATTATTCTGAGAATAAGATTATTTATATGCTGGCCAGCACTCAATCTGATGAGCCACACCAGTCAGGGCAAAATAAGATAATTTATATAAAGCATTTAGCACAGTGCATGACTTATGATAAATGCTGAACACATTTATTGTTATTAATAATACTGATTTAAAAGTACAGTTTAATGCATATCATTTTATTGAATTCTTCAAACAGCTCTGGAAGTAAGCTTGGTAAACATTATGTCCTATTTCTGAGCAGAGGAAAGTAAGTCTTAGGATGGATAAGTAACTTGCTTACTCATTTATACAGCTGTAAAGTGGTACAGCAACATTCAAATCAAAATAGCTCCATATTTAGAGCTATTTTTACCATTGTGCTGTGACCAATTTTCAAATGATTAGCTCCATATTAAAATATACCTCTAAATCTAGGTGGAGATAATTTTCCACGTCTCTCAGTGAGTGAAAAATCACTTTAAGTATTTCTGTGTTGTAGAAGTCTCATTGTGAGTGGGTATTTGTGAAATAGTCATTAAGTATGTGTTCATATCCAACATTAGTGATGGAGAGTTTTCTGCTCCTGAATTTGTTGAAAATATCCCAGTAGTTTAAGAGGAAGAATTTTGTAAATAATTATAATTGATATTAGAAATTGTTTTTACCACTGAGTCTCAAATTAATTTACATTTTAGAATTCAGAAAAATGGATTGATGTGCCTCACAAATAACACTTGCAAATTTTGTTTTGTGAAGGGATGATCAGGTGAGCAAAACACCCACTGGGGCTTTTAGTACAAATTATACCAGTTGAACGCTTCTGTAGTAGTCACTCTGCACGTGGTCCAAGTAATTTACACATGTCAACTCATGTAATCCTTAAAACAAGGCTTATTTTTTCTCTTTCTATAGATGGGAAAACTAGGCAAGATGGTTAGGCAATTTACTCTAAAATCACTGCTAAAAGGTAGTAGAATTGAATGTATGGGTTTATCCAGAATGCTGCTCCAGGCAGAGGGAATAGCAAGCACAGAGGTCCTTGGGCTGAAAACTCCTGGTGTATATGACAAATAGCACGGAGGCCACGGAGATTGGAGTAGAATGAGCGTTGGGGGGGGGGGGGGCGGGTAACAGAGGACTAAGTAGGAGGGAAAATGGTGTGCCCGGCCCTGTAGGGCCTTGGACACCACTGCAAGAACCTGGGCTTTCAGAATAAAATGAGAAGCTCGTGAAAGACTTTGAGAACAGGAATGATTGTTTTGACGTGATTTTAACACAATTCAGTTCTGTTGAAAGAGACTGAAGAGGATTGAATTTAGAAAAGCTCCAGGTTTGGGGGTTATTTGATTGCATTTGACAGTTTTGATGGTACCTAAATGAATGCATTTCTCCATTATTCTAGATGGAAGGGAGGTAGCAGAACTTTAACATTTTAATTAAAACTATATGACTTTGAATTTTTCATATGAGAAAATAATTATAGGTGAAAACTCCTTTACTGTCTTTCTATGCAATCAATGCACAATGCAAAGCTGTAATTTTTCCTTACCATTGGTCTAAGGAATTCAGAAAAACATAGGCATAATTGTGAATCTTCCTTTACAAACAACAAGAGCCTGGTTCTTCATTTGCTTAACTTCAGCCTGACTTTGCATCCTCAACATACCTGGCTTATGAGAAGAAATATCAACATTAGGTGTTATAGGGGTGTCTTCTTCTCAAAATCTCACTGATAGCTGGAATCCATCATGCAGAGTCAGACTTCTCAACTATCATGGCCACGTCTGACATCATTATTCAAGCTAGTATTAGTTCCTTGGATTAAGTTCTCCTTCTGCTCTCAAGATGTCTGTGAAAAAAGAGCGTCTTTCCTGTAGCTAGAACCCACTGGCTAGGCTTTAACCCACTACCCCGGTGCACTCTTCAGCTAGTCCATGGCTGTGACCTTGCCACTCCTCAAGAGCTGACAGAAAGCAGATTTTGCTTCTGGTTTGTACAAATTTCTACCTCTTCCTCAAATGGTGAACTCTCATACCATGTTGATTTTCAGAAGTATTCCACTCTAGTTGCCTAGCATCTTCTCTTTAATGTCACAGTTTAGGAAAATGAAATAAAAGTTGGAAGTGTTATTCAAGATAATTGTTTTTGCCTTTGAAGGTGCTCTGGGGCAAAGGAGCCCACAAAGACAAGACTTCTTGCATGGAGTTCAGGAAGAGAAAAAAGAAGGAGAAAAATAGTAAAACTTTGATAAATGATGCTACTACACAGAACTAGTTAAAACAAAGAAAAATCTTAGAGCAAAAATTAAATAGTTGAGCAATTACAATACATCCTATTATTCAGCCCAGAGGGACATGAAGCCTGGAGCTCTCTGACATTAAGATGTTGGGGAAATGAGGAATAATGAGCCAAAGAGAATGCAAAAGTATCAGTCAAGGTAGGAAAAAAAGAGATCATGGGAGAAAATGTTTTCATGAGGAAAACTATCCACGTACAGGGGTGACCCGTGATCTGTGGGCCACATGTGGCCCAAGATGGCTATGAACATGGCCCAGCACAAAATTGTAAATTTACTTTAATGTGAGATTTTTGTGTGTGTGTAATTACATGCCACAATGTATTTAATGCATGACCCAAGACAGCTCTTCTTCTTCCTATCTGGCCCAGAGACACCAAAAGGTTGGACAGCCCCAATACTATATCTAGGGCTTCTGAGAATTAAAGAATAATAAGGACTGAGAATTGGACAATGCATTTAGCAACAAGAAGACTCTTGACAAGAGCAGTTTCCATACTGTGGTGGGAGGTAACACCTATTTGCATTGGATTCAGGAAAAATGGGACAATAGTGTTTGGAGAATGAATACAGACAAATCTTTTGATGAATTTTGCATTGAAGGGTAGGAGAGAAGTTGGAATACTGGAGATTTTATGTATTTGTGTGGGGGAAGGGCAGAGTAGCGTTGGCATGTTTGTTTCTGGTGGTAAAGATCCAGCGGAGCGAGATTTGATTATGTGAGAGAGGTAGAGAGAATTGCTTAGGAAACATAACTGATACAGGCTCAGAGGGTGGTGGGGTGGTCTCGTCTGGTTGCCCTATTTTTTCAGTGAAAGAGGAAAAAAGGCCAAAGCAGAAAGTGATCCTGAGAGAGAGAGTGTTAGTGAAGAAAGAGGAAGTAGTGTGTTGGGTCACATTTATTTTTCTAAGGATGTATTACCATACATCTTGCATGACTTGAAAGAGAAAGTTTATTACATGAAGTAATGCACCTGATAAAATAAAGGTTATGTACCTAATAAAATATGGGTTTCAGATGGTAGAGCTTAACTTTGCCAAGAAAAATTATTTTCCTTTCTTATGAGAAGAACCTAGCTCTGTGTGTGTGTGTGTGTGTGTGTGTGTGTTCTCCTAAGCTGTTGTGCTCTGCAAAAAGGTGTGGTAAGGTAGAAACTTTGCAATTTGGGACAGATGGCCTCTTCCACTTTTGTATACTCTGCATCATATATTCCAGGCAGCTGGGGTTTTTTTCTGACTATTCTGGCCAGTGGCTTGCTCTCAGATGCTTTTATTCTTCCGTAATTTGTTAAAATACTTGTCGATTAGTGACTCCCATCCCTTTTGTTTTATTTGATATTATAGACTAGTCTTTCTTTGTTTTCCTAAATATTTACATCACTAGTTCTAAAAGTTTATAAAACAAAGATGAATGTAGTGGCCTGTTCATTGTGAACCCAAAGGATAAACTATAATCCTTAAATAAATGTTATATAACTTTATATGAGATGACAACAATGCTTTATTAGAGAAGACTAATTTGTAGTTTTGATACTGAAATGAAAGAAAAGAGGTAGCAATTTATGGGCAAACAGATCTAGAGTATGTAGCTTGAATAATTTTCAGTTTAACAAAATGCTTTGTGTAAACAGTTACACCTAAAATTAATATATGCAATTAGCTTTACATTTTTAATCATTTCATTTTCAACTTGTACAATAACAAGGAACTCTCTAGCAGAGAAGATGTTGAAACACTGCAGAACATAAGTCCTTTGGGACATGAACTTTCACTCAACCTTTCATTATGATGCTAATCTACTTTTATTCACATCATATACTTTGCATTATGAAGTGGTAATTTAGCAGTCACACTATTCCTGTTTTTATGGATGATAAAGAGAAAGCCATACCAGTGACAGCTTTTGGGCTGAATAACTTGGATAGACTTTGTAGCCAATGAGACCCACATGAGAAGAAGCTGTTTTAGCTGCATTCATTATGCACATCATCGGCTTTGCACATTAGATTCTGCTATGTCCCTGGGTATGAAGCAGGAAACCAAATTCTGGTTCCAGCTCTTTAAGTCAATAATTATTGGACTTTCTAGAAGCTACTTAAAATCCCCGAGCCTTGGAATTTTCATATGAAATAATAGGATGAGAGTACCAGCCTGCCTGTTTCACAGAGTGGATGAGGGGCTTAAATATTTTAATAGACGTGGCAAACTCTTGCTTTTTCTCCTTCTATCCTTACTCCCTCTGTACAGCATTTGGATAATATTTATTCTCTTCTTTGTGCTTCCTCTCACCTCTGTTCTTGTATTCCTAGATATTTTTGCATGGTAACAACCTGAATAGTCTACACCAACTAATTCATCCTGAGATCCTGCCCTCCGAGTTCGGAGGAATGCTGCCCCCTTATGACATGGGCACATGGGCAAGAACGCTGCTAGACCACGAGTACGACGATGACAGTGAATACAATGTGGACTCCTTCAGCATGCCTGGGACCGAGGTAGAAAAGGAACTCTCCCCCAAGTCCATGAAGAGGTATGCCTGAGGCAGCTGGGAAATGGGGTGGGGCCAGGGTAGTGGCCCCCAACTCTAATTCCAGGTTTTATATATTTTGAAGCAGATGTTTGGTGATATTTTAAAGCATTTCATGCTCCCATGATCGGATGTCTAGGAATTTTGAGTCAAATAAAATCATTTGAGGTAATCTCAAGTCGGTGTTACATTGCAAATTCACAGACAATCTCACAGTCCTAGAAGTCACTAAATTCAGTGATATTTCAAACTGCACTTTAGGGTTCTGGTAGAGTTTCTCGGGCCAGGCAGGTGGGATGGGGACAATGCCCATCTCCACAATGAAAATGGCCTTCCTGTCCAAGCAATTTGTTAGACTTCTATTTAAAATTTTATTTGAAGAAAGGGACCTGTAGCTAACACTCATGCACACAAACTCTTTAAACACCAATATTCAAAGCTTGTGTTCTCTTTACAGAATTTCTGCCAAGTTTTTGTTTAAAGATCTAGTCATTCTTGGGGGAAAAACACTATTTCCCTACAGCTTTAATCTTTATAAAGTTCACTGTTGAGTCAGACTCCCTGCTTTGACTCTCACAGTATTTTTCTGCCTGTTTTCTTTCAGTTAGTGCATACTTTATTGAACACGTGCTTTGCAATAGGCTCTTTCCTAGGTATTTGGGATCTAATATGGATAAAATGTACATCCAGCCGTTGTCTAATGACAACGGAGAGTGGGAGAGTTGCCAGACGTGCACAAACACATAATTGCCGCTGAGCTTGCATTCTGTAGCAAACTATAAGACATCTAATTCCCAGGCTTCCTTAGGCCACACAGGCCCAGGGTTCATGTGGATAATGTAACAATATTATTGGTTCATTTTTCATCACAGAAATAAAGGAATCACAGCTCCTGCAAGTCTCCTCTCATCTAGTTCAGGAGGAACCAAGCATATGTTACATGTCATCCCGAACGCTGCCATGTTTCCTTCTCTGATGAAAGCCTTATGGTCCTTTGTCATTGCTGTGACTTATATGTGGCACTCAAGATCTTTGAGTTGGCTTTTTTTTTTTTTTTTGCTACTGTTGGTATGTGTGTGATGTCTTCCTTTCCCCAGACTGTTCCACCACTCCTTGGAGAGAATGAAAAGGCTGATGGCATCTCTGGCTTTAATTTCTCCACTGGCCACCAAGCTCATGTTTAAACCAAGTTCAGCTTTCTCAACTCCTTTCTCAGCTCCTTTCTTAAAATAGGACTTTATAATTTGAGTTCTGCTCTCTAACCAAAGGGATTCATGGATGGACCCTTGAAGAGGTCTACTAAGTGCTAAAGGTTGTCTTCAAAGGTGTGTATGGAGAAGTGTGGGGGGGAAAAGTACATTTTTTCTGGAGAAAAGGCATATATTTCATTAAATTCTCAAAAATGTTTTCTAAAACACAAATATTTAAAATACATGGACTCAGAATAGTTTTCTTCTTATAAAAATAATAATCCTAATATTAGTGTTGCAATCTATCATTTGCTTTCCACAAATTAGGCCTCACTAGTCCCTTTTTTGTTTACATTAATTTGTTTAATCCTCAGAGCAACCCTGTCAAACAGATATGGTATCTCCAAAGTTACATAGTCTATACGTAGTGAAATGGGGTTCTAACCCAGGAGGTATGTCTTCTGTGTTGACATACGCGTGTACCTACCCTTCTGCGATAACAGGATAGAGAGAGCCCTCACTCTACAACTAAGCTACATAAAGATTCAAAGACAGCTGCCATAATTGTTTCCTCGTCTTTTCCTTGGCCAGTTAACTATGCTCATTTTCTTAAGTCACTCCTTCTGTGACATATTACCTAGCATGATCCCCTCGTCCGAGCACATCCTCTGTGACCTTGGCTATACCCCCATCACCCACACTCTGCTTACCTTCACTGACTCCAAAACTGCCTACCTGCTGCCTTTGCCTCCACCCCTACACTGCTCCTCTACCTTCTTTAAGTATCCACATGGCAACAGATTGTTTTCATTCTCTGCTTTAAGATTTTTAAGGACTGCTGATTATACATATAAAATCAACTCCATATCATGGCTTACATTGTGGTACGTCATCTGATCCTGCCTGCCTCTCTTTTCTAAGTTTATTTACCTTTTCTGTCTTTCTCCACCTTTCAGACCCAACATCCTTGTTTATCCTCTTTCGGCTTCTCAAGCTTGTTCCTGCCTAAGGGTCTTTATACTTCTCATGTCTGGTTGGAATGCCCTTTTCCTAGGTTGTGCAGTGGCTGGCCCAGTCAGAGGTCATCTCTTGAAGAGGGTCTTTTGATTTTTCTCAACCACCAGGTCTTATTTAGTTCTAGCTCCTCCTCATTCTAGTCATTCCTTATCAATCACAATCCTTTATTTTCTTCATAGCACTTACCAGTCTGTAAAGTGACTTATGTTATTTAGTTTTATATGCACCCCCAATGTCAGCTTCATGGAGACTTCAGTGGCTTTGTCTGTCCTGTTCTCTTCTGAATCCCCAGTACCTGGAGTAAGCCCTGACATGCAGAGGGTCCTCACTAGGTACTAGTTGAAAAATGACAGAGGCCTCTGCTGTCTGTCATTGGCCCCTTCTAAGTGTTGTATTTAGAGTTGAGTAGGTAACATCTGACACTGTTACTACTTGCACTGACGTTCTAGAATTATGGCTTTGCGGTGTAGACTTCACTGGCTTCCTTTTGTTGCAGTCATTGTTGCCCTGTGGCTATCATTCAGAAGTCAAAGCACATTGCTAACTCATAGTGCGCTGCCTAAAACTAGTAAGTCTCTTCGCTTTTAGGTCCATATTCTCCTAATTCTCTGTCACTGGGTTTCTCTTTTTCGTCCAAGCCCATTACTTTTAATCAGTTAATACCATGTTGTTAGATTTGGCTTGGTCTATCCACCTTTTGAAGTTTTTATGGATCCAGAATTTTTTCTCCAATTAATTAGGCCATTTTTTCCCCTGTAGACTGGGCTCACAGCACATCGACCTCCCCAACTCTGAGTTTCTTGCTTCTGACATGGGTTGATTATTATTTCCGACATCCTTTGCTTGGTGCTGGCTTTGTATCATATAAGATTTTGTTGTTCTATTTGAAAGTATGTGAAAGAATGAGATTAAAAAATGTGTTTTACTTGACTCCTATCTTCTCCACATCAGGGAATGACAGTTCCCCCGTGAAGGACAAGAGAAAATTGTGCCTAGGTCCCCTCTGCTCTCTTCTCCTCTCTCTTCTTTTTGAGTTTTGTCATATTTAAGTTGAGAGGGAAAAATCATTCCTTCACCAGTTGTAGGTAAACCCTTGGGGTGAATTTAGCCAGATGTGTAAGAAGAAGACTCGATCCTCCTGTGTAAAGTTGTGGAGGGATAGCATAGTTGTGTGAAGAGATATAAAGTTCACTAGTTGTGGCTGCCTTAAACCAGGCAAGTGTCTTTCTCCTTATATCTCTAGTACCTAGGATAGTCCCTGGCACATAACAGTTGCTTGAGTAATGATAATAATATGGTTATGCTGATATGACCTTCAGTTTTATTGCGGAATATTTAACATCTATTGTTACTGCATGCAAAAACTTAACTAATGTTTTTATGTATTGAATCCTTTGCTTTTCTAAACAACTAGTAAGGTAATAGTGTCCCCATCTTATTAATGAGGAGACCCAGACAGAGAAGGCAAGTAACTTCCCCATGTCCCATGGCTACAAAGTGGTGGTGCTAATAGTGGAACACAGGCAGTGCTATTCTGTGAGTCATTTCCTCAGCTGCTACCATTTGCTAGCTGCCAGAATTTGTGCTGGGGTTTGCGCATGCGTTATTTCATTCAGTCCTCAATACATCTGTGCGATGTAGCTGTAATGTTCTCCATTTTACAGATAAGGGAACAACATCTTAGCAACTGTAAGTAGGATTCCCTTAGTCACAGAGATAGTAAATGGCAGAACTGGGATCAGGATCCACTTCTGTCCAAAATCTAACCTCTTAAACGCTAATGTTAGCACAGTACTGGAGAGGAGTAAAAAATGAATAAATGATACCTGGATAACTAAATTGAAATTATGTGTTTTAAGTTAAAAAGTTATTTATTCCAGAGACAGTAGAGACACATACATACACATTCACCTGTAGTCAATCTCCTTTCTGATAGAGGCATCTAATACCTATCATTGAGATCAAACGGTAAAAATGAATTAGGAAATAAAGTCACCATGTTAGTATTTTCATCTTCCTTTCATTCTCTCTTCAGAAAGGAATCTAAGTTTATTTAAAAGAAGGACTGGATTTGTCAGTTCATTTTGTAGTTATTTTTACTTTGACAATTAGTTCCATAGCCTTTCTTTTTCATTAGCATGTGCGGTTGTAGTTTAGCTCATAGTCTTTCTGTTTGGAAGTTAATGAGCTCTGCTAAGAGGCAGAGCATTAGCCAATTGGCTGGAATGCAGCCGCAGGGGAAAAATTCATTACCACGGAGAATTTTAAAAGGGCAGCTGCTTTCTTAATGCTATAGCTATTATGATGGCAGCTTCCTGCCACAACCGTAGCATGTCTCATTAACTTTCATCCTTTCCTGTTTTATGTTGTTTCCTAACATATAATTTCCACCTGCTATCAAAGGCATGTGTAAGGGGTTTTCAAATTATTTGCTTTCCTAATCGTAAAGGGCAACTGCCTAACCAAGAGGAGATTTAACTTCAATTTCCTCTTTGAAATTTTAAAATTACAGTTGACAAACAATATTATATGAGTTTCAGGTATATGCAAAGTGATTAGACATTTATATAACTTACAAAATGGCCCTCCAATAAGTCTTGCCCCTACTTGACATTGTAAAAATATATATACACACATATACATATACACATAGTTAGTACAATCTTATTAACTCTATTCTCAATGCCATATTTATATCCATGTTGCTATTTTGTACCAACCAATTTGTGTTTCCTAATCTCTTTTTCATCTTTTTCACCCAGCTCCCCAGAGTTTTAACTTTTTAAAAATCTTAAAACATTTCACAAAATTTCAAGAGTAAGATTGATTTTATTCTAATGTTCCAGGGGGAAATTGAACAAAATTCACTTTCAAATTTTAGCTATTTTCCTAACATAATCATTAAAAAAGATGTTTAAACAAATGCACATTTATGTTAAATTTGTGTCATAGAGCCCTCTAAGACAGGAATAAAAGCTCCTACCATTTCTATTTCATGTCTCGTAATAATAATTACACTGCAATAATTTCCCATTTGTAATACATCTGTCCTATACCACCAATTATCATTTTCAAAGAAAAGACCCTTGCTCCTTTGTGAATAGGAAAACTTAAGCCCATTATTGTGTATTTAGAATCCTTTGCTGTTGAGTATTCCATTTAGAGGCCAGAGGGTATCATTTCCTCTAATGAAAATTGATGCTCAGCGTCCTCAGTTCATAAATCCCTTGATGTAAAGGAAGATAATGTGCATCAGTGAGGGAAGTAATAATGGAGAAAAGGCAGAGAAGAGAATGTGATTATTTGGTAACTCACTGACAGTGCCTCTGTCTTTTCCAGATCCCAATCAGTAGTGGACCCTGCAGTCCTAAAACGCATGGATAAAAATGAGGAAGAAAACATGCAACCTTTGCTCTCTCTGGACTGATAACTTCTCTACACTCGCCACGGATTGGAAAAGAAAGGTACTTGTTTTCAGCAACAAAGACAGCACTGTGGAGGAATTACCAGCTGGAAATTTATTTATTCTTGTTAATGTAGCATAATGTATAATAAGGCATCAGGTTTTTCCATTTGCCTGAACCACGGGGGCCCTGGTCTAGATTAAAATGTCAATAATTTATTCTGTAAGTGCCAAGTTCTTTGTAAATATAATGTAATCTTTATGTCGAGTTTGTAAATTTTGGTAATAACTAAAAATGGAAAAATTTGGCGCATGAGTCCGTGCCAATGACGTGAGCTGTAACAACAAGAAAAAGACACATGAACAATCAAAACGAATTCAATGTGGTTCTGTTTCCTATGAAGCCATATTTCAGCTCCCATAGTGATTGTTTCGTTGTTTTTCTCTGAAACTCTGTCATATTCAGATGTACCTTTAATGGGCACAGGGAACTAGATGATTATAGGGAATTATTATGATAACCGTATTTCCTATCTAGTGAATTGCATTTCACAGAAAATGTATTCTAGTGACTCTCACTGGCCTTGTATTTTGGAGACAAATAATGGCAGTTGATCTAATACACTGAACACTTGAACTCTTCGATGTTATTTAATTCCTGGATTCTTGTAAAAAGATATGTTTTCTCTATTAAGATGTGGAGTTTGGAAAGAGAATGGATCCTTTTTAAACTGCTGTCTTCACAATGTATCCTTTATTTGAGATCCCACTGAACCCCTGTCTGATGTACTTTAAGAACATTTCTCCCTCAAAACTCTTTGAGAACTCATACATAATAGTGTTTTGACAGCTAATTTTGAACATAAAAAGTTGCTGCATACAGATAAGGGGCTAATTTCTAATTTATTGTATGCTGGTTTATAAAACACCTATATTCACACAAACATATATTTTTGCTGAGCTGTAATAAATCCTTGATGTGATAGGCTTATAAGATAAAACATGCATATTCATTGGTCTTGGAGATGATAGAGATTATTACGTGAGATACCAACTTGGAAAACTGCTTGAGGTATAGTGAAACACATTTTAAGTGAACCTCTTGAAGGGCATTCCAATTCATAATGCAATCTTGAATACATGCCATTTTAGCAAAATGTATATTTCAAAACAACAGGTGTCTACCTAGTGTAGGTAGTATCAGGTGATCGAGAGTAATAAAAGTTTTACTCACATTAAAGTAAATAAGCCCAGAGATCCTGTAAGTAGATTTTCTTTTCAGAAAAAATTGAAAGAACATTTTGCATCCAGGAGATACAATGAAAGCATCTGAGGGCCTCTGAGATAGCATCATATAGTTTAAATATATACTCTAATCCTATGTCATTGAAAGTTTCTGTTTCATAAAAATTCTGCCATCTTAGCACATTTTAAATAGCTTACTTTAAATTTCAAATTCTAGTGTGAAAAAAATGGAGAATTTCACCACCTTTTCAGATTGGTAATTTTCGATATTGAAAACTTACCATTAAAATATTCTTTTGAAAGAAAAGTATCTGAAGAAACTTGGAAACTATAAAAAATAAAGACCTTTCCATACTTTTTAGCTAAAAGGTTACACATTTTTCCATTGTAATTCTCTAGTGAAAAATCTTAAATTCAAGATCAGTACAGTCTACAGTATCACCAATGAACTATTTAATATTTGTAAAAATACATAAATATACATAAATAACGTATATGAAAGGTCCCTTAAAAATGCCAATGACCAGTCAAGTATGGAAGATTAATGACTCTCAGGTACTCTATTCTATTCATAAATATCATAGAGGCAGGAATGAATTTAGTATAAAAAGCTACAGCACCTCTTATCTGTGTAAGAACCCTGACCATTGCATGTTTTGCCAGCCTCACATACACTTCCCAGGGGTGGGCTTTATATACTATATAAGCAAGTATTAGGCAAATGGTGCATTGGAATGAAGCACAGACAAAGTGCAGAAGGCGGTGAACTTGTCATTCTCACTGATTTCTCTTTTCTTTTACTGCCAGTTCTCAGAATTCTACCCATTTCAAAAATGTCAACTAGCATAGTCAGCTTCTTTCCCCTGTCATTAGACTGGTGTTCTATAAAAATAATTAGGAAGACATATTTCTTATACCTTCACCCATCTAATTACGAAGTATCATACACTGTCTCCCCGCCCCACATTTGGAAACTGCATAGGAATGGGTCCTCATCTGCGCTCCTACAAATGAGCAGTCCAGAATTGGCGGGATTGTGTAAAATATTTTTAAACAAATGTACAAATTTAAAACAATGATGCCTGTTGAAATAGCTGTATCTAGTTCAGCCTGTGAGGAAACTCATTTCCTAGGGATGTATTTGAAGCTGCATAGTCAAGAGATACTTGGTCAAGTTTATAAAATTTCCCCTCAGCCTCAGCTAACTAGTACCATTTAGGAGCTACTTTTCCCCTTAAGATTTTTGTCCTGTCACTGTGTCTCTTGTTATAAAACTTAACAAATAAGCATCCTTAGCTTTCAGTGTAACTGTGATAGTACACGCTCACTCACACACACTGACACACACATACTAGACTGTTTGCCCTAATGAATTTGCCTGTCATATTGAGAGCTATGCTTTTTTTTTAGGTATCTGCTTACTGAAAATATGTAGACATCAAAGATTTATCACATTTAATTTGGAATAGGCCAGTAGTTCACTTACTTCTCTTACCCTATTTGCTCTACCTTCTATTCTTGTATCTTTTCTTTCTTCCAATGTTTCAAGGGCAGCTACTTCCAAAGTTGTTTTAACAATAAGTAACTTTTATGTTGTTAGTGATAGTTGGACACATTTTTTACTGATTTAAATGGAAGAGATTATCATGAAAATGTACTCTAAGAAATATGGAGGAGTGCCTCTTTAAAAATGGGATAAAGCAGTGATACTAGAACATGGATTCTATTTGTACTCTCTTCTGAAAAGTAACTACGCTTATATGGTACAGAGGAAACAGAGCTATCATTTGAAGGCAGCTATTGGAGGCCTTTCTGTGAGCATTCCTGCACAGTGTAAGTCTTTATTGTGTAAGTCCAATACAGTAACGTGAATGCACTATTGACAAGCCTGGCACTGTGCTAAAACAATATACAGGTATTAAATAGAGTTTTGCAAGCAAGTTTTTGAAGTGGGCATGCATTATTTCTTCTCTTTCTATAATCGTTTGCGTAAGTATAGGCAGAAACATTTCTTAAGTCTCTTCATATAAAATTCCTGTTTACTTTACAGTACTGAAAGTTCATATATTCGTAAGCAGAAAAGCCAAACAGCTAGGGTTTCTTTAATTTTGCAAACTAGGTCACATCGTTAAATTAAATATTTGAAGTATCTCTAATGTTCCTGAGGGAACAAAAATGTCTCTCATGCATCAAGAAAATGGAGAGTTGTTTTAGACTTTGGAGAACATACTTATTATTCTTCACAAGAGGAAAACCCTTAGACCCATGACAGTGAGACTTTACGGACAGACTTCCTTTTCTTCTAGAAACAACCTAAAGGGTTAGGGACATGTTTATGGTCCTTTAAAAGAGTTATTTCAGGAAAACCTGCTGAGAGGTTATGCACTCTTCTGTTGTTTTATCTAAATGTCTAATTGGTCTGGTTAGTTAATAATTTATCTCTTTTGCTTCTTACTTTGTAGTAATATAATTACTTGAAAAATTGCCATGAGCCATGAGGATATTTCAGCATGATTTTCACACACAGAACAAAATGAGCAGACCTCTGGAATGGTATTTGAACTTTAGGATACGGTATTTACATTTTTACATCAATAACTTAGTAGGCATATCTTTCATTTAATATGTACCAAATAGATATATAACCTAAAAGACGATGGTGCATTTTAAATTTATGAGGCCATTAGATCATGTAAGAATCAACAGGTAATATAAAATATATTCAAACAAAATTAGACAAGTGACTGAATATTCAGGGTATGTAATTGTCTTCAGTAGTGAAAAGTATTCATATTTGCTTTCTAATATGCTATTGAAATTATTCAGCATTACTTCTATTTGAAATAGGGCCAATAAGTAAAACTACGAAAGGATGCTTGGCCTTGAAACATTATTATATCATGATCTTAATGGCTTAGAGCAGATAATTTTTTTCACAAAATCAAATTTTTATTTTGTAAACATCCATAGGTTAATGCCACATGTTGAGATAATACTGTGAAGTCTCTTCTCTGTTGAGTATAGGAATTTATTCTCCTGAATTGCAGGAAAAATATATAAAATAGGAATTCTATGGATTGAGATACCCAAGTTGTACTGGAGGAATGAAAATGATACTGTTGAAATTTAAAAAAATTTGGAACCAAATAAGTATAGGACTTAAATATAATAAATGCACTTTCATAATACATAGTGGACATTGTTACAGTTTAGAAGGTATTTGACCTAGGTTCATTGCAAATATTTTTGTCCTTAATTATATTAATGCATTTATAATTCTGTCATAGTTATTTCTTGTGGTAAATGAGAGGGACATAAATGAACAGTGAAATAAATTCTAACAAAACTTTTAAAAGTGAATTGATCCTCAACTCTTTTGAAAAAATGCAGTAAAGTATACATAATGGGTTAATAAATAACAGAGGTGCAAAGCATTGTCTTTGTTCCTAATCTAGTTTTCATATTTGTTGAGTGATAAATAAAACTCCAAAGACCAAGTAGTTTTTGTTTTCAAAACTTCCAGAAAAAGTAAGATGTAGAAGAGGTTATTACGCAGGTCCTTGATAAGAATACTAAGCTATTCTTATCGAGGTTTAAATACAGTACTATTTGGCTCAAATACCTTGATCTTTTGAGGAATATATTTATTTCAATACAGTATCATAAATGGTATAATATAATTTTTGAATAAATGTGTATTTCTGCTTTAAAGAAGCATTTATTTTGCATATGGCAAATGTTCAGTTTGGTAGTACTGGATCTGTCATGTCTGAAATAAATTTCTAAAATGTCATCTAAAATAAACGGCAACAACTTTATTATGAGAGAAATTGTAGTTAGCTATTAGGTGAGGATACACAAAATTTTCTGATATTTGAGTGTTTGGGGCTTAAAGGGGAAAAGTTTTTTTAATCAAGGTGATATTTTCAGTATTCTAAACTTTTATACAAGCTTTCAAAGCTAGTTTAAACAAAGAGGTAAATTCACTTTTAAGCTGCATATACCAATGAGAGTGATCAGTAAATAAAATAACATAATTTATTGGATTAGACAAGTGGCTAAATGCTGAGATTTGTATTATAAAAAAGTGTTGTTTTAATAAATCTTATTAAAATAATTGCAGTTCAAAATATTAAGTAAAATAAAAAATTTCAGCCTGACTTGAAAAAAAAACCCACTGAATAAATGCATTATATCTTCTGTGAGTTTTTCTCATTTATCTTACCTGTGGATGAAAAGACCATCAATGAAGAAAAAAGTCACTTACCTAGAACCTTCTACAACAGGTTTTACTTTCTTCAGCTCAAACACAGATGATTTTTCCTTATAACTTGAGGTTATCAAGAATTGGTATTGCCACCTCTTCCTAATGCCACGTCAGGAGGAGCCCAAGTTTCTAGCAGTGACTACAGAGACATCCGAAGAGGGAATAAACACAGGGGAGCCAAAAAGTGCATGAAAAGCCAGAGATGTGGTCTTCACTTTGTGTCACTAAAAAGGGAATTATAGCGTAAATGCAGAAGACTGTTTTTAAATGCCATGGGTTTCTGATATCAGGAGTTAACTACGTGGTCAATGAAAAGAGGCCATGAGGATGTGACAGTCTGTCTCCACACAGCAACAGCATCATCAAAAACTCATCTCAGAGCATCACTTCTCTCTGAAAATAAAAATAAGCAAGCTCTCTTTTCCTTTTTTAAAATAACTGGAATCATTCAAGTGTCAGAAATCATAAACACTTTGTTGCCTTTTAAGAAAAAGTGCTACATTATATACATACAAACATAATTGACTCTGTTGCATAGAACTGAAATATTTGCATGCTGGTTTATAAATTCTTACCTAAAAATTTAGAAATATATAATGATATGGTTTTAGTGCCAGAAAGTTATTAAATATTCTGTGTATCATGGATTCATAGAGAAGACTGGTAATATACTGGCATTTGAATTCATATATCTAAACATTTTTATTTTGATGTCTACTGAATGTTTCACATTTAACATCTACAAAACCAAACTTCTCTTCCTTCACCCTGGACTGGCTCCCCCTTTAGACTTCCCATCTCACTGTCAACTCTAACCTTCAAGTGTCTAGGACTTAAAACTTTGAAGTCATCTTCTCTTTCTCTCCAAACTTTTGACTCAGTCACATCCAATCAGCTAGCAGATATTATTGGCTTTCCTTTAAAGTATGTAAATCCACACTGACCACTTTGCAAATCATGTGCTGGACCAAGAGTTCAATGTTATCTCTCTCTGCAATATTTTAACAATCTGAAAACTAGCCTCCTTGCTTTGGCCCTTGGCTGCTAAAGTCAGGTTACAACATGTGATTAAGAGTGAGCACACTCAGCTCATTTCAGTCTTCTCAAAAATCTGCTGCAAGAATTGCAACCAGGTCCTTACAATGGAGTATGAGGAGGGCCAATATAAAGTTAGTAAGCACCAGTACAGCAGAAGAGTATTTTCTGATTGGGTTGGCACTTTTCTCTGTACAATGCAAAATTATTAAATACTTTAATTTTTTGTTTCTAAAGCCCTACATAATATATCCTTTCACCTCTGACCTTGACTCTTCTTGGGTCATCTCTTAAGAACATTTTCTGTTTATTCTCTTGCCACACTCATCGTTGCTCTACTCAGAACTTGCCAAGCATCCCTCCACAACAGAACTTTTGCAATTCTCTTTCTGCCTCTTTCCCCCAGATATCCTCGTGAAAAGTTTTCTCATCTCCTTCAGATCTTTGCTCAAATGTCAACTTCTTAGAACTCTCTAGAATTTCCTATTTAAAATACATGGCAATATAGTTTTTTATGTTTCTTTTTCCCACTTTATTTTTTCATAGCTTTTATCCCCTCCTAATATACCACATGGCTTATTTATTTTGTTTATTTAATTTTTTTCTTAATAGAATGTAAACTCAACACAGGCTGTCTTATTTACTATTGCATTATTGGTTTATTGGTGTCAATTACATGAATTGTGTCTGAAATTTAGTAGCACACCCAAAAAGATAGCATGAAAATCTTAATTTATTTCAGCAAGTTATATAGTAGCCAGTAGTATGCATTTAAGGAGACACCTTTTTCTTAATAAGAACCATCTTCTGTTATTTATCTTCAAAGGGGGAATTTTTCTCTCTCTGACAATGATGGTGGAATCATGACCAAGAATTGTATCACCCCTCTCCCCAATTCTGGTCTCTACCCCAAACCTAAGTTTTTCATCAATGTTTGAGCTTTATCTGTGGAAGCTACTGTAAGATTATTAGGTAATATGCCATGTGCATGGCTTGTACTTACTCTTGGAGGGACTGCGGGATACCTCAGGTGAAAAGTTTGTTTGAGCTCAAAACTATAGTAAATTGTTTTTCTTTGATTATCGTAGTTAATTCCATGCTAGAAAATGCAGGAAGTTAAAAGACCATTATTTTTCCAATATTGGAGGCCAGACTAAGAGAAAATGCCTATACACTTTTACTAGAAAGGAAAAAGAAGAGGGGGAGGCAAAATAAGAATAGATGTTTGAAAATGTTTTCAAAAGACAGCCAAACTATTCTTTTATTGGCTTTAAGATGGGTACTACACAGCATGTTGGTTATCAATATAGATCATGCTTCATGTTAATTACATACATATGTGGCAGTCAGGGTTAATGAGTAACTTGGAAGACCTTTTATTGAGAAAAGACTACATGGTTCTTGTTATAAAGGAGGTACAACATTTTTGTGTTTCTTACTATGTGAGTCTTGACAGTCTGTACGTGGAAGCCATTCGGGGCCGCCATGCTCTCACCAATCCTCAAGAATGAGTTTAGCATCACTTCCAAAATAAAAGATTTGAGATCAAGCATACACATGTAGTACATATTATGTAGTACATATTATCTTCTACTGAATTTTGTTTTTTTCATAAGTTATTTTTTGTGATTGAATTCTAGGAATATATTCCTTGGTAAATTTTATCAATTTTCTCAACTTTTTAATCGATTTTGAAATTTTATAGGTCATTATTATGTTCCTAAAACCACAATGTTAAATGTTTTGTTTCATATCTAGATTACTTTCTGTCCTTTTTGATTTCTGAGGATGAATGGAGTTCTGTTAAATAAAATGTCACCAAATGAAATTTCAAATTCAGAAATGTGAATGTGCATATATGCCCTTTCAATTTTTTAAAATATAAATAAAATTCCTATGAGTTTCGAAAACATATCAAAATAGCTATGGATAAATTTGTCATTTAAGTGTGGAGACAAATGAAATTGGTGTTAGTTTTGGAAGTATAAAATGCTCTTAAATGGACTTCAAATGTGTGGCTACATTGCAATGCTATTTGGAAGTTACTGTTGATCTAATCACATATATTTGCTAAAATTGGTGTAAGTTCAAATCCCTAGAAAATCACTTCTTCCATTGCAGAATGACCGAATGGAGATGCAAGCCAGAATCAGTTACGAAGCTCTACCCTTGAAGCAGTAGAGTTGATTTGATGATGATTTCAGTTTATTTCTTTTTTAACACTAACAAATATTTATTGAGCACTTACTCTACTCCACACGCTGTTCTAAGTTCCAGGGATCTAACAGTAAACAAACAAAGGCCTCTGAAAGTCATTCTGGTAGAGAAGGCATACGAAAAGCAGATGAAGTTATATACTGCCGTTGGCGTTTTAAGGTTAATGTGCGTGCCCTAGGGCACTGTTTCTTCATCTATGAAATGGCGTATCAGCAGTATGCGCTAGATTTCATGATCTATTTTTTCTTTTACTAGGAAAATGCAGTATAGTTTCCTCACATCAATGCTGTTTGGGGGATGGCTGTGAGGGTTCCTTGGTTCCTTCCTTTCTTCTCAGTGTGGGCATTGGCTGTCAGACTTGCAGATGCTCAGGGAAGAAGAATCTCACAGTGCGTTTTCCAGGGTCATCGAGAGCTGCCAGGTCCTGCCCAGTTTTGTCCCTGTTAAGGTAAATTCTACACTCCTTTAATTCATTAAAAATGAAAAATAAACATTGATTTTCAGCAGAAAAGAAAAAAGAACCAAAGATTAAACAGATTCTGAGAAAGAGCACAATAAAGGGAGTTTCAACCATAACGATTCCAGAGGTGCTAAGTCAGGTGGTGTTGAAAAGATCGTTTCTAGCTGGTACATGTAATTTAATGAACAGTTGTGCTTTTTAGAAAGTAGTTCTATATAAAAAACCTTGAAAACGTTTCATGGGCTATCATGGGAAAAATCTCAATTTTGGGTAGAGTAGAGGATACCATATCTTCTCCTAACTCCATTAGAAGAAGCCATTAGTTAATAAATATCCTTTTATAAGATAAGGAAAAAACAGTAAATTATTTCTATCTAAAGGAAACATGCGGTTTTCCTGTTTCTATTAATACAGAAAATCACTAAAGGAGAGTGCCTGGGTTAGGGGACACTGGGTGTCATGTTAATCAAAGAACAGAAAAATAGAGTCTCATTTCACATGCTGACTTACACAAAGGAATATTTCAGACCATCAACAATTGATTCATCACATTTATGAAGGAAAAACATACTCTATTGTTTCTGGATGTGAGTATAGACACCCTTCAGATTGCTTATTTTTTGTGCATTATTTGTTTATGAAGTCTTGTAACTTTATTTCCCTCATTATTATATAGTGAAGATTTTAGCTAGTCTCTAGGAAGAAATAGTGATTCTCACACAACAAAATGTGTGTGACAGCATTTTAAGGAGCAAAGGATTTTAAGCTTAATTTTGCCACAGCTGATCTTTTATCATTTAATGGGCATTATAAAGATGTTTTAACAAAATTTTCTCAGGAATAGTAAAACAAACTATAGATATACATTTAAGACTTTAAAAAACTAAATATGGAAACATACATATTTTAACTTGGAATAGTTACAAAGATATTTGGCAATTTAATATAACAGAAAGATTAGTAACACCTAAGTAAAAAAGTTTCCTTATCTTTCATGCATGGCCCCCTCACCATAACCAAATACTACTTCTCTTTTTGGTTTTCTTGAGAATAATAAATGCTACTGTTAGAATATACTTTAAAGATCAAATACTACAAATTGCTCATTCTGTTAGTGTTTAAGTGGAGACCCATCAGGTCTATCTTACTAGAAGTCATACAGGTAATTAAGGGAAATGCTGGTACTAGATCCAAGGCTTAACCAGTTTGGTGATATTGCTGTTGCTTTGAATACGTTCTCCCTGCATATGACCTCATTTCATTTTCTCCACACCATTTTCTGTGCTTGGAATTCTGCACTAGTATTATATTACATAAATATCTACTAACACAAAGAGAAAAACACTTAGGAACACTCAAATTAGAAGCAAATTGTGCATATCCACACTTCCCAGTCTTTCAGCACTTCAGCAGTCAGTAGACACGGAGCCCAGTCTTGCAGGAAGATGAAGTTCTCTCAAGCCTGTCTAAAAACAGTGGTTACTGAATGAAGCTGTCATGCATTTAGACGTATGTGTTCCTTGATTTCAAGAAAATGGGATAGGGTGCAGCTCAATATAGCTATTCAGCTTAAGGCTTGACTATCTTCTCTACATTTGTCCATGATTTAAAGCAAGTAGGAGGCCAGGATGTTGGAGACTTTTGCTATCATAATGGCTGGCAAGCAACTTTGTGGTACATAGGGGAGTGAGAGTACTACTTGGGAGAGTTTTCCCACAGAGGTTCACACAGGTGTTTGATATGCTTTTATCATAGGATTTACTGTAAGAATTTTATGAACTGGAATCTTTAACAGATTGGATGCTCAAATCTTAAAAATATTGGAGAGAAGCATGGATTTTAACTGGTTAATAATCTAAGAATGCAACATATTTATTTCAGGTCATTAGAAGAGAGTAAAAAGACTGCTTCAGATTATGCCTGAGGTTCTCTCAACATCGCTATTGATGAGTTTAGAAAAGGGTGACTTTGGGGTTATGTGGCCACTCTCATTTGACCTGACTTTTTAACAGCTTTCTCATGGCCTTTAAAATAATGTGTGAAAACTTTGTATTAGACCCATACTGAGAATATAAATGTTACAAAGACTCATTCTGTCTTAAAATAATGCAAACTGTCTTAAAACAATCATATTTATGACACTATTGTATTTTAAATTGATAGTAATCTACTTTAAATATTATGTCTGTTTGAGAACATAAATTATGATTAAAAACAGCTATAACACTATTATATTCTAAGTTGATAGTAACTTAGGTCATAGATACTACTTTAAATATTATTTTTCTTTGAGAAAATAAATTATGATTAGAAAAGGCATAGCTCCATACAACATGCTATGTATTATAATAAAATTCAAATGTATTAATAAATTTTAAATAAAAATAAGAAAACAGTAATGTATTAGTAGAAAGCATGAAAGAATGCCTTGATAATCTTAGAATAGAGGGCTTTATACCTATGATTCAAATTAAAAAAAATATATTTGAGCCCTGGCTGGCATAGCTCAGCCGATTGAGCGTGGGCCTGCGAACCAAAGGATCACAGTTCAATTCCCAGTCAGGGCACATGCCTGGGTTGCAGGCCAGTTCCCAGCAGGGGACACATGAGAGACAACCATACATTGATATTTCTCTCCCTCTCCCCTTCCCCTCTAAAGATAAATTTAAAAAACTTTAAAAAATACATTTGAAGCCCTGGCTGGTGTAGCTCAGTGGATTGAGCGCGGGCACGCGAACCAGATGATCGGGGTTCGATTCCCAGTCAGGGCACATGCCTGGGTTGCAGGCCAGTTTCTGGTAGGGGCCAGTTCCCTGCAGGGGATGCACAAGAAGCAACCATACATTGATGTTTCCTTCCTCTCTCCTTCCTTTCCCCTCTGAAGATAAATAAATAATTAAAAAATATTTAAAAAATAAATAAAATAAAAAATACATTTGAATCAACAAAATTCAAAAATTTCTGCATGGAAAAATTATAAGGCAAGTCAAATGACAAGTGACAAATTATAAGGCAAGTCAAAAGATAAATGACAAATGGTAAGAGGCAAAAGATTTATATGATCTGAAGAGAAACCAGAATATGACAAATGACAAGTTTGGAAAAAATTTTAATTCATATCATAGACTTAGCTATTAGAGTCAAGTTCTCTAATATGTTAAAAGGTTTCTAGAAATTGATAAGAAAAGAAAAACCCAGTAGAGAAATGGGCAGCTAATATAAACAGATTGTTCACAGAAAAAAAAATGTAGTGTTTCTAAAAATATAAAATGATTCCATTCTTTCTCATGCTCCAAATGAGAAAAGTAGAAATTCAAACTATGGAGTAGATTGATGACACGCTCTCTAGGAGGCAAAAGGGAAATAGGCTCTCCGTTACATTGCTTTTAGGATAGATGACAATTTGGCAATACCCATCAAACTTACAGAAGGAAGTGGACTTTCACCTAGCTGCTCCACTTTTGGAAATTTATCCTTCAAATATACTTCCACACATGAGAAATATTTTATATATTCAAAAATACTTCCAAGGATATTCAAAGGATAATTGCAAGAACAAAGAAATAGAAAAAGTGTTAAAAGAACATATGACATCCATAGAAAAGGTACTTTACAGATCTGATCTAATCTACTTAAATAAACCAAAATACAATACAATATTTTAAAAATGAGGGAACACTTTATGTACTGAAAAAAAGGTTTCTGAGATACAGTCAGAAAATATTATTTTCAATGTAAAAATGTGGGTAAGAGAATAAAAATATATTTTGTTTATATATTAAAGAAATGCATAAGAATATAAAGGGAGTAATACATTGGTTGTGAGGAGAGTTGGACATTGGGTGGATCAAAACAAACATGGAAATGACATTTTCATTTTTCTCTTTCTACATTTTTTTGTTGTTGAATTTTACGAATGTATCATTTATTGAAAAATCAAATAAAAATTTTAAAATGTTTTTGTTCTAAACCATTTTGATATTACTGATAGAAAGTTTATAATATATATGTATTCTATACTATACACACACACACACACACACACACACACACAGAATAATGGAAGTGCCCATGTATCTACCACTCACCCTAAGATATAAAATAATTATAGCCATTATCAGTAGTTTTAAATCCTCCCTCAATTTCCTACATAATGCCCTCTTTCTCCTGCTTTCAGGTAATTATCCAAAACATGTTGATTATTAACTTTTTTCTCTATAGTTTACTATTTGTGTGTATATTTCTAAAAATTTGAGCTTTACAAACAGTTCAGATAAGATTGGATTACTTCTTTTTTTGAATGTTTGATAGGACACAATTAACATGATCTGGAGATGGTATGTTCGTGCTGTAAATGTTTAAACCCTTAATTCTGTATCCTCAACGATTTGAAGACTATTCCAATTTTCAGCTTCTAGTTGTACCAGCTTTGGTCATTGTATCTCTTTTTTAAAGAATTTAACCATTTTCTACAAAGTTTTTAAATTCGCCTACATTTCATAATAATCTTCACTTTTAAAAATACATGTATTTTCTTTCTGCTACTCATCATTAAGTTCTTTTATTGGCATTGCTATAAGCCTTCTTTACATAGCTTAGTTGAAACTCTATTGTACTTTGTGTCTTGTTTCACTAATTTCACTATATTTTTACATGTCTCTTCATGATAAATTTTACAGATTTTGTTTTATTGATGTACATTCCTAATTTGGGTGCTGAACTATTAATTTTAAGTTTTTGTTATTTTCTAATATTAAAACCTTTGAAATCTATGGATTTTTTTCTTCAGGAAATGCATTTTTCTTTGTATTCCAGAATATTTTACTTTTTTTGCCTCTCGCATTTAATCCTTGACCTACATAGAATTGATGTTTTTAGAATGGTAGAGATCAAATATTTCCCTTCTCCATTCATCATCTAACGTTGGTTTTAGGTAGTCCCAACTTCATTCATTGTTCCGTGTTTTAAGTACACCAGTCCTGTACAGGGCTCTTGCTTTTTCTCCTGTACCTTCAGTAACTATTCAGACCAAAACCTTATGTGAAATAGAATCAGCGAAAAAACTCAGGTCAATGGTTGTCATTAATATTTGATATTCTTTTTTGAATTTTTATACCCATCTTGTTTTATCATCTCAGGATTTCTGTTATTTTCTTCTCAATTTAGTATTCTCTTTTTAAAACATAACATTTTTACTTGTAAAGGGAAATATTATCAGCATATTTACACATCTATACTACAAGAAGTCTTTTAAATTGATTGCCATTATAGGAACTTTGAACTCTAACGGAATAAAAGCATCAGAATAATAAGCCTAGTTTAGTTTTTTTAAAAAGGATATTGTAGGAATCTTGCTGCCCCTTTTGTGATGTTTTTAAATCACTGATAATTTTGACACATGCCTCAATGCAATATGTTCCAATATTGAAAATTAAAAGAAAGAAAAGAAAATCTTATGGGTGTAGGAAGCTAAATACTTACTGATTTAAAAATAAATGTTTTAGCCCTGGCTGGTGTGGTTCAGGAGACTGAGTGCCTGCCAGCCTGTGAAACAAAGGGTCACCCATTTGATTCCCAGTCAGGGCACACATCTGAGTTGTGGGCCAGGTCCCGAGCAGGGGTTGTGTGAGAAGCAATTATACATTGATGTTGCCCTCTCTCCTCTCTTCCCCTCTAAAAATAAAGTCTTTTTAAAAAATAAATAAAAATAAATGTTTTAGACAACTTTGATGCACATTAAGTAAGGTGAGGAGTTTTTTTTTTTGAATCACAATTACTTAGTCATTTATTTTCCTCTTGCAGTTAATTTATGTATTGGTCTGAGCAAAAAGCTCTCAGGTTTCACGTGCTGCCTATGTTCCCTTTTATCTTAAGCAGGATTTTCTGAGGTCATGGATACACAGAATGTCAATAAGGAGGCCGTCATTTTCCCTGGATTCCTCCTCTAAATAATCACACAGCAGAGATGAAATCCTGGTAGGATAAAAGGAGGCAACAATCAAATTACTCATGGGGGATTCTTTATATAGCTATTCTTTTTGAGTGTTCAGAACTTCCAAGTTGTCTCTAAAATAATTTCTTAACAAAACTATTTTATACCTTTTCTAATGGGTGGTCTAAAGTGAGGGGTGGTCTGAGATTTACGATTTGTGGACCAACACAAAACCTATCACAAGTTAGTAATAACCTAAGGTGACTTTTAGATTCCTAAATAGCTTTCTACAATTATCTCGATAAAAACTTCAATGTGAATATTAATAATATAGATAGATTAGAGCAACTTATAAGAATTTAAAAATCAAGGGCAAATGAAAATAACCTTGTAAGCCACGATATCCTAGACTGTGGTCAGACTCTTGAGTTAAAGTCATTTGTGTTAGTTTGCCACCTTAACAAACTATAAAAGATTTGAGTAGCTTAAACAACAGAACTGCACTTTCTTATCAGTTTCTGGAAACTAGTAATTCACCTTGACATGTTTGTTTTCTTCTGAGGCCTATCTTGTCTTGACTTGCAGATGGTTGTCTTCTTGCTGTGTTCTCACATGATCTTCCTTTTGTGCTCCTGTAGTGAGTTTATAGTGCTCATGTATTTTATTTTCTTTTTGATTTTTATCTAGTTGTTCTAGTTATAATTGAAAGTGGAATACTAAAGACTCCAACTATTGCTGTTGGTTTGTCAATTCTTTTAATTCTGTCAGTTTTTACTTCATGTATTTTGAAACTCTAGTATTATGTACATAAAGGTTTGTCATTGGTATGTCTTCTTGATGGATTTTTATCATTATAAGTTGATCTTAGTGTCAAAGGGAACTATAACAGGAAGTCATAAACTTGGGGCTGCTTATGCTCCAAATTCCTTCATCTTTTATGTGTATATATGTAGTAGCCCTCTCCCAAGCCTTGGATGCCCATTAAAAAAAGAGAAAACCACTAAAGTTCTTTTGTCCAATATCTTCTGCCTTAAAGAGCACCCATCTTTATATACTCTAAGAAACTCCAGCCCCATAAATGTACAATGCAGCTCACCAAGGGCAAATGAGGAGCTGGAAAATAAAAACAAGTGTCATGAACCTAAACTAGAAGTCAGAGGAGACTAAGGTGTTTCAATTTGAGATTGGTGTTATTAAGCAACACTGAAAATAACAATAAGGTCTCTAAATACTGATAAATGTTGAAATAATATTGGTCGTTATGTTCACTATCAATATTGTCAATACTACAAATGAAATGCTTATTGATGAATTATTAAAGTCACTAAAAACTTGAATTATATTGCTTATCTTATTTATTATTTAATATATAGCTTCTTCTGCTTTTTAAATGTTCGTAATAAACATGAAAGAAGAGAGAATGAATTATATGCCAAGTACTTTTCAACAGAAAGAAGGTATTTTTAATTCAAATATCACTTTGATGAAAGTGAAGATTTTGTAAAGATGAGTTCAAAGTAATAAGTGGAAGATGAAAGATTTTAAAACATGGTTATATAATAATAAAGTTATTTCTACTACAACTTTCTGCTACTTAAAGATATATTGACACTACCAGAAATTAATTTAATGAGGACATCTTGCTTTCCAAATAATTTTAACTAATAGACATTTTGTAACATGTTATAATGTGCAGCATATCAGGCATGTCATATATAATATGTATAGAATAATTCAAACAATTAGTTTAATTGTTTAACTGCTATTGAAATTGACCTTGTCTTTTTATAGTAATAAAAACCCTCTTTGTTATGTTTATTTAGTGCAATATGATTTTCACCATTGACACTTTGAGAAATGTTTCAATAAAAGGGAATCTAAGACAGATCTATCTCATTAAGCAATATTACTGCATCATCGACATTTTTAGTGCAATTAGTGACTGATGATGTGAAAGTTTTGGTGAGCAAGTGTTACTATTTCTATGTCAAGGCAGGGCTAAATGAAAAATTTGAGTTGAAAATAAGGATGGACATTCTTAAAAGGACTTATATTGGAGACATGTATATTATCTCAAGTTACTTGAAAATGATCATCAAGAAATGGCTTCAAATGTTCCTGATAACAGAAAAAATGTAGCATGTGTTACATGTGTTAGAGCTCTTTGAAGGTTTACCTAGAAGCAAAACATTTTCTAAAATAAGCAAAATATGGGAAACCTACATAGTCTCTGATGAGTGAGTTACTGTTCGTGAACACGTGTGTTTGCGTGAGGTGTATATAAACTCCATTGAGTGGAGAACAGGGACTCTGGAGAGGACTCTTGCTCTCACAGGACAGGTTTGTTGACAGAAAAGAAAGGCATAACTTGAGAAGCACTCACATGCTTACTGTCATCCTTATCTCCTTTAATTTGAGAACAACTCTTACATTGGTTCTATTTGATTCTGCCATGTTACTCATTCTTTGAAATGACATAACAAAAAACTACATTGAACGTATTTCTGGGAACACTAACAGTTGAAGCGGAACTTTACTTGATTGATTATATTAACCATATGACATCGATTAATTTCCCAAGAGCAAATGAGAACAGGGTCTTTGAAAAGAAAAAGAAGCAAAAAATAGAGATATGTTAAATAAATTTTGGTTGATTTTTAATTTTTTCTGGATGTTCTTTCTGGAATGAGATGAAGTTACATAAAATTATACATCCTGAGTCATTTAATTCTGTCTATGGTTAGATAAATGATATTAGGAATAGATCAGCTGAGAAATTGCTAAGAGTCATGGTCTGTATAAGACATCAAAATGTTATTGACATAAATTGAAATATGTAAATTGTTTCTATTACCACTTACAAGTGGTGGAGATTGGGGACATTTCTTGTTGGCACAATATCTCATATTTCTTATCTAATTTTTTTGCTATTTTCATGACAGCAGAAATTTGGCAGCCAGTCACTGTTAGAATTCTGAGAATAAATAATTCATAATACAGTGATGTTTGTGGGAAATTAACCTAATTTTTAAAGCATTTGTTATACCTCTGAAGTGATTTCAGAGTAGAAAAAAAGTGCTGAATATCCTGAAAAGAAAATAAAAACTATAAAACAGAGTTATTTATTAACATGTATTAGAATATAAATCTTGCTTTGCACAAAGTGACTCAGTAAGTGATTCTATTGATATATAATATTTATAAACAGAAACAGATATTCACTGATAGCAATGTTTATACCAGCAAAATAACTAGAATGATCACAATATTTTAAAATTATTTTTAATGCATAACTGAGCAAGCAAGAAAATAAGGAAAATATTTAAGGTAAGAGTGTGAATGTTTTGAAGAGCTTTCATTGTATTGAGTGGGGGGATTGTGGAATGGAGGGGTGAGAAATCGATGGAGGAGATTGCTACATTCCTTTTCTAGGGTTTTAAAAGTTTAATAAGGATTTGGGTCCAGGATAGGAATACAAATTGAAAATAAGATCCTGCATAAAGTTAGGTCCCTTCCATCATGAAAAGAGTAGAAATAGCTACTCCATCAGGGAAACCCATCCTCATAAGGGCCTTTACAGGTATTAGTCTGGACCCTGGTGGAAAAAAGTAAGTTGAGAATCCCTAACTAGGTAGACTTGGGGTTCTCAGGTCTAAAGCTCACGATCAGAAGTGGCATTCTGTTGTAAAAGGAGTCTTAGGGAGCAGTACACCCGGAGTGCCTGGCAGAACCCAAAGCACAGCCGTTCTGGAGGGACATGCCAAATCCACATTCCCCAGGAATCTTGAGTATATGTTTATAACACAAAATTTGAAATCCACAAGGAACAAGTTGGTCATGAGCAAGAGTCATCAGAAATAACAAATGGTAGAAAAAAATAAAATGTTTCTTAAAATTTCATATATTAGAACTCTCATGTAAAGATTACCAATCCATTTTCAGCACTTTTAATAGATTTACACAATATCTTTGTATTTAATGAATTAAGAACTTCAGTGTAAAAATGCAACTTAGACATTTCAGAAGAAACTATAAATGAGTATCTTGATGCCAGGATAGAGAAGGATTTCTTAACCACCTCTCTCAAAAATTATTTTTAAAAAGAGAGATACATTTGATTATATTAAAATTCTCTGTATAGCAAAAGATGAACTCATTTAGTAACCATAAACAGGAAGTCAACTTATGATGAATTAGCAAAACTGGTCTGCAAAATTTATTCACCAAATGATTTGAATATGAATATATAAATAATTCCTGAAAATCTATAAGAAAAGGCAGATAATGTTATATAAAATTTAGCAAAGGATTAAAAAGGGAAAGAACACTGAATTGTTAATAAATATATAGAAGATACTCTCCAGAGATCAAAGAAATGTGACTTAAAATAAAATGATGTTCACACCACATATACATAAATTGAGAAAACTAAAAAAAATTTATAATACCAAGTTTTGATGAGGTTGTTGGGGGAGTATAGTAAGCGCTACCACTGCAATATCTCAATTAAGTTGGAGATATGAAATCCCTTCATTCAGGTACGTGAACTTGGTGGAGCTCAGGATGAGCTATTCCAAAATGCGGCACATTGGTATATTAACCTGAAGAAGTGTGAGAAAACAGCAGAAGAAGGAGGGTCACTCTGAGCTCCCCCTCCCCCTTTTCCCCTGAAACAGGTCATACAACCCTTATGTGGGAGGTGCTCTCCCTATATTCCTTGTAGTCAGAGAAGATTCTGAACAAATGGGCCTTGCTTGGGTTTTCGCAATTTACTACAATGACCTTGTACTCCTTGAGCTATCATACTTTATCACAAATATCCACTTTATATTAAAACTCATATAAAATACACAGATTTAACCATTTTTTCCGTTCTTCACTTCTTTATGAAGCCTCCTCTCTTACATAAAACTTATACTAAATAAATTTGTGTGCTTTTCTCTTGTTAACCTGTTTTTGTCAGTTTAATTGTCAGACCCATCCAGGGACTCTTGGGGAGTCAAGAAAACATTTTTCCCTCTTTGTTCTTTCTAGAGAAACTTGAACACATACACAATGTGATCAGGTACAAAAATCCTGCTTGCAGTGTTGTTTGTAATTGCCAGCAAATTGTGAACAATCTAAATGTCCATTAAAAGATGAATAAATGATAGCACTGTGATATATTCTACCTTGGAATGCTATGTGACAATGAAATAACTAAAGCTGCTTGTATAAAAGAAAATTTGGGATAGAAACCTCTAATATGCTGCCACATATGAAATTTCACAATGAAAAAGAACAATAGTCTTTTCCCATGAAGCAGAATTATGAAAACATCATACTAGGGGTAAAAACTCAAAAATTGTAATTACCTGTGGGGAAGGAAGGAACGAAGGATGATTAAGCATGGATTCACAAGGGCTTCAAATGTATCAGGTATATTATATTTATTTTAAAAGAACTATCTTTTAAAACAATTATCTTGAAAGAGCTTCTTTTGTTTGATTAAGCTGGGTAAATAAGTATTTTATTATTTAATTTTTTCTGTATCTTTCAAGTATTTCACTATAAAAAGAAAAAAATACTTTTCATCATACTCAGTAAATACTGGTCTGATTATTAAATAGCTTCGGTGAAAAAGTGGCATTTTATTAACCTTCCAAAAGGGTCAGTATGTCCCTGTGTTTTCCATGCCCTGTATAGTTTGATTCCATTCGGCCCAGACGCCCCACCCTTAAGGTGAACCTCATACTCTTCAGATACTGCCTGTAGAATAAAATTTAGCTATTCCAGTGTTCCACCAAACAGGGTCAGAAAGGCTGAACCACATCAAGTGATTAGTCTGCAAATTACCGAATTTCATATGATGAAGCCTTAACCTCCCATATACCTGTATTTGTAGATAGGACTTTCAAAGAATTAATTAAGGTTAATGAATGAAGTCACAAGCTTGGGCCCCTGATCCAGTAGGGCTGTTGCCCTTGTAAGAAGAGGAAAGGGTGTCAGAGATAAGTCCAGGTGAGGACACGGTGAGAAGGAGGCTGTTTGTAAGCCAAGGAGAGAAGCCTTCTAAGAAACAAACCTGCCAAGACCTTGATCTTAGACTTTCAGCCTCCAGAACTGTGGGAGAATAAATTTCTGTTGTTTAAGTCATCCAACCTGTGGTGTTTTGTTATGGTAGCCCCAACAAATTAATACCAATGAGATGAGATTGGAAGCCCAGAAATAGTTGAAAGACCAGATATAGTGAAGTTATCAATCTATAAACCTGGGAGGCCAAAGGACCGCAAACAGACTCTCCAGCAAAGTCGTAGGCAGTGCTGGACCGGTTCTGACAGAGGCATCAAAGGGAGCCATAGCCTTACTTAAACAGCAGGAGGTTGACAGTATGGCTGAGAACCCAAGGATAAATCCTATCCTTGGGTAGAAATAGGTTTTGTGTCAGCTACTGTATGAATAGAAGCTTTCTTGGCTTTGAGTTTTGCACTGTATTTGTATTATTTCTAACGCAATATCCTATGAATTCTGTAAATACTCTTATGATTCAGTGCCCTACTATCTAATTTCCAGTCCATTTAAATTGTTAGAAATCACAAACAATTGAAAAGACAGATGAATAAACAAAACAAACAAACACTGCAACGAAGTTTTAGGTAGGCTTGGTGGTTAATTAACCTCAAATAAGTTAGTGTTTGAGTTTAAAAAAAATTGTATCATCAGTTGCTGCCTTTTCTCCAGTGTGATTAACTTTTTGTCTTTATTCCTTTTTGATGAATAGATTTTTTTTTGGAGCTGAAAGGGAAGATATGATATAAAATGTGATACTGAAGAGACTTAGGCCAAAAGAATCAGTAAATAAAAAGAAATGAATGATGGTAGTGATAGCTAAAAGAGCATTGGATTATTATGAAAAAAGACTATGAACATAATATCCTTAATATCCACCAGTTTTGAACTGTTATCCTGCACCTGGTTCTATGCTCTCTGCCTTTTATATATTGTATTTTATTTCATCCTTAAAACCACCCTATTAGCCAAAATATTTGCCTCTATTAGGTAGAAATTAACAGTAGCCAAAATCTCGAGATGAGGAAACTTCAGTTGGGTGGCATCAATTCATCTGCTCAAGGACACATAGTCGCTATGCATCGAGGTCCAAATCCAGTTCTGTCTGATTCGTAATCCCAGGTCTTTAACCACTGCATCATTTTGCATCACAAAGGACAGATGTTTCTTTAAGGCACTGTAAATGTCAACATAAACCTAAATTTCTTGTGCATTGTCAGTCGACAGAAGAGAATGGAGTGGACACTGGCTCTATTTTGCCCCACGTCCTCTCAGGACACCTTGTACTGGGACTCCTGTTTACTTACTGATGACTCAGCACTGCTGAGATCTCTGTAACACACCAGTTCGAGCAGACCAGCGGGGCCCTCACTAATGCTGAAGTTGGCCTTCAAGGTAGTGTACACAAGTCAGACCTATCCTTGGAGGACTCCATAATCAGATTTGGGAGGTCTGGGAGGAAGCCAGGCTTTCTACTCAATAGGGGAGCAGGCTGAGATTCAGATGTAAATAAAAGAGAAAGTCTACTGTGGCAGTGGAAAATAACTATGTAGCCTCAGATTGTCGATTTAGCATAAATGCTGCAATGATTCATCTCTGAGTTGATAAACATGTTTTCCAAAGTGAAAGGCCCACAGACAGGATGTGGTTCCCAGTTTGAAAGGTCTTCATTACTCAAAGGTTTATGGAGAGAAGCTACTCAGCCCAGGCCTACACCATGCTGGAAATGAACTGGTAGTGCTAGGGGCACAGTTTTCCCTTTTGGTGAAACACAGAGAAGGGGGAACTCCAGCAGTTTATTTCCTAAAGAACAGCTGGAGGTGAATCTTTAGCCTTACTGTTCTTGAGGGTTCCTATAATGATCAAGCTCCAATGTCACACTCAGAGCTCACACTCCTAATAGGCATGTAAGAAATGCTCATTGACTCATTGAGATAGTCAGCATTGTATTCCTAATCATCTGAGAGAGAGAAAAAATAGATCACAGACTCAGAATTCAAAAATATGGCTAGCATTTACTCAGGTGCATAGCCACCAGGTAGATAGATGTTAATACCACACCTCAGTTATTAATCCATCCAGTTTACTTTTCACATTCCTTTTTACAACCTTAGTACAACCCAAGTTCACCACCACTACCTCCCCTGGACTTCCAAGAACTGCTTCATATTCACAGGGGAGGAAGACCCTTGACCTCCCTAGTAAACAAATTTCTAAAAACCTATTTGGGAAGGGAAAAATGATAAGGTGCATTTGAAAAGAGGTCATTTGAAAATAATGGCAAGCAGAGTATTTTTTCAGAAGAAAGCAGAGCATACCTTGAAGAACTCTGCAGGAGGCTTTCTATTGGTTCAGGGAAATAAAACAAATACGAGGAATGTTTTGTTCGTGGAGTTTCTGACTTTTTGAATGTGTGACATGACATTTATTGATTTTACATGAGATAGCTGCTTTTTCAGTATCTAACAATGTCAGGCAGACTGAAGGTCAATCATTAAGTTAACCAAATGCATAATTTAATTGTGAAATATTCAAGTGATACATTAATTAGGCATTTGGCTATAGGTCTAATGTCTAGAAGAGAAGTCCAGATAAAAATATAAATCTGATTGATATTCATAATTTAAAAGAAATAAGAGGAACTATAAATACTGTTAAAGAGAAGACCACAAACCCAAATAGTATCTATCAATTGTATTAAAAGCCCATAATACAAAATCTAGGTTTAATACCTAATCTAACTGCAATTGCAACCTCTCCCAGACATGCTGTCTTAATCAACCAGTCTGGAAGTTTCTGGTAAAGTACCAGTAATCTGTTACATGGATCCCCTCAAACCCCCATAGAAAGAAAAGGCAGTCTTCTTGCCATTCCTATCTCCTTAAATTCTCTTCCCCTTAAAGAAGTTAACTTCCGCTAAAAAAGAAACTTTTCTTTTCTTTTGTTATTAGTTTCCAGGCCCCATCATTTTGTACATCTCCTCCATGAGACCTTCAGTGGCTAGATTGAATGATGCCCGTTTTGATTCATAAATTACTTAATAAAGCAAACTAGATCTTCAAATTTACTTGGTTGAATTTTGTTTTTTAACAACACTTAAAAATAAAGATAATTCAAATATGTAGATGGTTGGATCTGAGCCCTGCAAAATTCCGATATTCAAAGGTCTGGTAACAGAGAAGGAGCTGGTAAATGTCACTGGAAGGGCTGCCTGAGAAATAAAGGAAAGAAACTAGGGGGGTATGTCATTAAATTTAAAAAAGAAAAATTTGTTTAACTGCACAAAGTTGGTCAACTTATTGAGTTTGGCTGAAAAGTCAAGTTTTCCTGTGATTTAGCCATTTGGGTGACATTTGTTTCCTTTATAAGAACAATTTCTTTTTTTAGAATAATAGAACTGGAAGCCAGATTGGAGTAAATGAAAGAGAGAGGTCAGAGAGAAAAACTCAAAAATTAAAAAAAAAATACAGAAAGCTCTCTTAAGAGTAAGTTAATAGTTCTATTTATGTAGAGATGTGATTTTCTCACTTGGGTGTTTTAATAAAGGAAAAGGCAGGGGAGTTCATTGCATCTGTAAGACGGTAACAAAGACCTATAGGGCTGAAGCTGGGTCAGCAAAGACATTAGGACACAAAGAGGTCAATGGCTATGTAGTATCAGTAGTATAGTTAATGGGTTGATGATCTGAATGAGTTATACGAATGCTTGATTCAGGGGATAAAAAGAGGTTCTTGGCAAGTGACTGGAAAAATGAGGCATTGTAATAAAATTAATGCTTTTCTAATACCTGTCAGATGGAAAAAAGTTATTGCCAAGATTTAAATGATTTGGTCCATAAGAAATTAAGAGACAAGACCAATCTCTCAGCTATTATAAGTCTGAACTCAATAAATATGTATTAAATAAAATATAGTTTTTAGCAATAGTTAAATTGTTTTATTTAATTGTAAATACCCTTTTTAAAAACATTATTTTATCCAAATCATGGGGAAATAACAATACTAAATATAAACAAAAATCAATTTAGGTAACTAGCATTTTCACTTTAGCTCCTACTTCTATAAAATCATGGGATTATTGTAGGGATAGATTCTTTTGGTCTTTGTGGTCCTTACAAATGGTTGCATGATTGATTTCTCTGTGGGTTATCGAAATAAATAAAATAGATGTGCATGGAGAGCTCAACTTATAATTCTTCTGTGACAAGGTTTCATTTCAATCCAGCTAGTATATATTGGGTATCTAATATTTGATAGGCTCCATCTAGTTGCTAGGATAAGAAAGTGAATAAGATAAGTTTTTGTCCTTGAGGGCCTTACAACCCAATAAGAGATGAAGATGTACAAGCACAAATTAGTATCATGCAGCCTGAAAAGTGGTAGAGTTGGGAAGTAGAATGGGAGGACTAATGAGAAAGCAATTTTTTTCTCCATAAGATTAGAGTGTTGAGAGTAAAACAGAATTATAGAAAGTTGCCAATATGGACTTACGTTTGCATTAGTTCTTAAAGCTGGAGAAAATCATTTTCCAGGTAGACTAATTGTGAAAGACATTCTAGGCCTACAGAAAAGCAAGGGCAAAGTCATGAACAGAAGGTCTGTGAGTAATATATTTTAGCAATAGTGACTCACCAAGAACTGCCGTAGGTGAGGTTTTGTGAGGACAGTGTGGAGGCAAGATTACAAAGGCAAATTGTGACCAAGTTGTGGGGTAAGTGAGGCAGGTAGTCGGCGGGGTTGGGGAGGTGAGAAGTAGCAGTGTTGACCTTCCTGGATGGAAGGTGGAAAGCAAACAGTGGTCTTTCAATAAGGAACTGATAAGATCTGAGTTCAGATGGCTTATTCTTGCTTTCATTAAATTCTTTTGCATTCTCCTCTTAGAGAAAACCTGCGTTTCATAAGGCAGTATTTTAATCAGAAGGGTATTCATCTGGCAGCACTGACAAAGTAGAAGACTAAACATAGAAGAATGGAAGTTCAGGAGAGTAATTTATACAACCGGGCATTAAAGTGAATGCTGAAAGGTCATTGTTTCCTCCTCTGGCCTTTTGGGGCTATGACTAATCCAGGCACAAAGAGTCAGAGTTGGCAATATTTTAGCCTTAATGATAACATTGAGATTCTATCAAAGCACACAGTGCCCCTCATCATTAGGGTCCTGCTTATCAGACAAGTTGATCCTTGGGCTCTTCTGTGTGTGGACTCTGCACTTTAGTTTTTCACGCTGAATTACAGAACCTGGGATTCACCATTCTCTTTTACGTCTCTGTCTTTTCATATTCTGATTGCGACGTACAGTAGTCTTTTTTCTAATGATTTTTTGGTTTGTTTACTGGATGATTCCCATTTATTCGTCAATAATCAGCTCAGATATAATGTGCTCCAGGAAGCCTGTGCATTTTAAATCTGAGTTGGGCCTCCCCTTTTGTGTTCCAATGCCATTCCTTGTACATCTGGATATTATCCCTTTTTTCTGTTGTGTTACATGTGCTTCAGTTTTTCTCCACGAGCAATTGAAAGCTTTTGGTAAGTGGCACTGTGACCTGTCTTTATGTCATGTACTTAGAAGACCTGCAAATATTTGCTGAATCTAATAAAATAAAATGAGATTGAACAAATGAAGAAATTAAATAAACTTCATGCTTAAATAAAGAAAACTAAGATAAAGGACTCCTCCATAGCCGAGGCCTTGGCGATTCTAAGACAATAATTATGGGTGGGTCATAAAGAAAGCAGGTTTCTCAGGCAGTTTCAGATTGAAACGTATTGAACTACACATACGTAAGACATAAACATTTGTACGTATAGTCTTATTATTCAAAAATTATTGTATCCTTTTTGGAATATAATATATTTTTTCTCAAAATTCAGAAAAGAATAGATAGCTTTCTCTGAGCTAGTGCTTTATATATGAATCAACTACCATATTTTTCAGACCATAAGATGCACCAAGGTTTTCGAGGAGGAAAATAGAAAAAAAATTGAAGCAAAAAATGTCATAAAATATTTAGTAACACAAATAGCACAATATTTCACCAATGTAAATGTAAACAGAACTCAACAGCAGCATTAATAACCATTATTCCTCCCAAATTGGGGTGCGTGTGTCTCATAGTCCAAAAAATACAGTAATATTAGTCCAGCTATAAGAAACTATTCAGAACTTGGGACTTTTGGCCATAAATCCACCTTCTGAAAGTTTCTAAAAGTTTGAAGCCATGCTTTACATCTTTTTCCTATTACCTAACACCATGTGTAGGTGATAGCATATACCAAATATCCTGTTGTAGAAGAGAGTGTAGGATAGTTTAAATACTGCTTCATAGTTCTCAGCAATATGATAATTTAGATCAATAGATGCCTTTCTTTCTAATATGTTATTTTGAGTTTATCTAGATAATGTGTCAAAAGTTGGTCATTTTTATCTTCTATTAATTAGTATGGGGGTATTGGGAACTCAAATCTTAGTCTAAAAACAATGATATTTTATGAAATAAATATAAGCTTAGTCATTTATGGGATTGCATAACTTAATATGCCTTAAAAAAACCTTGAATTTTATATTTACTATATTTCAATTGTTCTAATATTGCAGATATTTTTACTCTTTATCCTAGATCTTGGAATAAAATTATAACTCAGTGGCTATTTATGAGCTAATTTATAAGTCAATGTAAGATATTAGTTTTAAGTTTAATTATTTTTGATAATAAGTAAGATTTTGTTTTCTTGAAACTCTAGGAGATAATATTGGGCTGGCCAAAAAGTTTTTCCCCCCATAAAATAGTTCTAGTAGTGCTTTAACACAATTTTATTAGATATGACAGCTGTCATGTCAGTATGCATTTAAAAAAAGTTCTCGAAATTAGTGAGTTTTTGTGTAAACATTTTAATATTGAAGATGGAGGAAAATAAGTGACATTTTCAGCATATTATGCTTTATTATTTCAAGAAAGGTAAAAACACAATTGAAACACACACAGAAAAAGGGATCCGTGCAGTGTATAGAGAAGTTTCTCTGACTGATCAAACGTGTCTACAATGATTTGTGACGTTTCATGCTGGAGATTTTTTACTGGATGATACTCGATGGTTAGGTAGACAAGTTGAAGTTGATAGTGATCAAATCAAGACCTTAATTTAGAGTAATCAGTGTTATACTGTGAAGGAGATAGATAACATACCAAAATATCTAAATAAAAATTATTGATAAAAATAAAAAATGTCTTTTATGGAGAAAAACATATGAACTTTTGGGCCAACCTAATAACTTATTTAAGGAATTATTCATTGAATTACTTTTCCTTATTAATTAATATTGACTTTGACCATTGTTTTGATGCTTTATTAAATTTGAGGTAGGCATTATTTTTAATTAAATAATCCAGATAGTTAAGTAATATCTCATCATAAACCATAAGCACCAAGTTCCTCAAAGATTTTCTCAGGATATGTAGGTCAAATCACTTGATGCCAGGCTTTGTTGCCATTCAACAAAAATATATTTGGGCATAAGCAATGTTCTAAGTCAAGGTAATAAAGACAGAGCACCTGCTCCCACAAGCTTACATTTTAATATGAGAAGACTGTAAGCAAGTAAATAGAATAACTTTAGAGAGGGTTAAGTGCTATGAGAAAATAAAACAAGGGAGGCAGGGTGACTTCATGAAGGGAAAGGCCACTTTTGTTGGGAAGGTTAGTGAAGGACTATCCAAAGAGGTGACAACTGGGTGAAAATCTGGGGAAAAAAGATGACTGAATGAGAGGAATGGGAAGCAGTACATGACAAAATCAGAGAAAGTTTGTATTTAGATTTTAGGTTGGTTAAAATTGGATGGCATTGAAAGGTTTTAAAAATATAAGGATTTTTTTAGCCATGCAGAAGCTTTTTATTTTGATCAAATCCCATTTGTTTATTCTTTCCTTCACGTCCTTTGCTGTAGAGGACATATCACTGAGAATATTGCTGTGGGAAATATCTGAGATTTTCTTGCCTATGTTTTCCTCTAGGACTTTCATGGTACTGTGACTTATATTTAAGTCTTTTACCCATATCTTGAGTTTATTTTTGTTTACAGTGTAAGTTGGTGGTCAAATTTCATTTTTTTTTGCATGTAGCGTCCAGATCTTCCAACACCACTTATTGAAAAGGCTATTTATACTCTGTTTTATGCTTCTGCCCCCTTTTTTTTAATATTAATTGACCACAGAGACTTGGGTTTATTTTGGGGCTCTTCATCAAGATAAAAAGCTTCTGCATCACTAAAGAAAACATGAGCAAGATGAAAAGGAAATCAAAATGAAAAGGGGAAGGATTTGCAGGAACAAATATAGAGGACACATGGACAAAAACTAAGGGGGGTGGAAATGGGAGGGAGGTGGGGAGCATGAAGGGTGGGCTGGGATGAGAATAAAAGACAGAAAACTGTATTTGAAGAACAATTAAAATAAATTTAAAAAAAGAAAATAAAGAAAGAAAGAATAAAGAACACATGGACAAAGCCAAAAGGGGTTAGGATTGAGGGTGGGATCTGGGGATGGGTGGGATGGGAGGGAGTGGTGGAGAGAAAATGGAGATGACTGTACTTGAACAACAATAAAGAAAAATATATTAAACATAAAAATATAAATATAAGAAGATTGAATGGTGGGCATTTGAATAGAATTAAATAGATATATTAGAGACTACTGAAGAGGTTTGGTGAGAGATAATTATAGCTTATACTAGTGAGTAGCAGTAGAGATGGTGAGAAATGGTCAGTTGAACTTGAGATATATTTTGGATTTATAGTCATCATTAGGGCTCTTACTCTCCAATTGGGAATGGGGTGAAAATTGTCATAGATGGGACTACGTTAGGACCAGAGCAGATGGCAGTGCCATCGATAGAGATGGGAAAGAATGGAAGAAAATCACTTTGGAAGTGATACAGATCAGTAATTCTCTTTTGGCATGTTGAATTTGTGATGGTTATTAGACATCTAAGCAGAAACCGGCAGGTGGTTAGAAGTGAGCTCGCCATAAGAAAAAGGGCATACAGATAAAAATTTGGAAATGATAGGGTATAGATTTTTTAAAATACTGGTACTTAGATAAAGTCACCTTAGGAAAGGAATTTACGTTAAAAAGAGGAGAGGGGAGGATAATATCTCTCTCCAGTTAAGACAGGAGCTTCTGTGAAAGAAATCTTCTATTTGAGGCTGAGGTAACACAGGAGGTTTGTAAATGGGTATCTCCCCTGAAGAGGAACACACTGAAGAGGAAAGGATATGGGAAGAGTGTTTCAGGGGTAACATTCTCAACAAATTTGGGTGTGTTTTGTCACTGTCCTGAGCATTTGGGGAAGGCTCCACTTGTCTTCTTTTTAATTGGTTCCTTCAAATTGGCAATCTTAACTGCTAGGTTCCCATGACTCTTTGAAGGCAAAAAACTTTAGGTGGCTCATCTATCAGATCTGAGTGTGCAGAACTTTTGAGGCACCAAGCTCTCAGGTTATGATGTGTATCTCCAGCCTTGCCACCCAAAGTCCTGACTATACCATGGCCATGATTCCCAGGGCTTGCCTTGCAGTTTCACTTCCTGGAATTTCAATTTTCTCTTTTTACACATATATCTTATTATATGAATTTCTCTTTAAAGTCATCATTGAGGTCATCCTTTCATTCTTTTGATAGATTGAATGCAACAGCCAATCAAATCTCAATGCAGACCACTTCATTGCTTCATTATGCTCTTTTATTAACAAATGGTGTTAACTTTTGAGATGCAGGAAAAGATTAGTTCTCTATAGACAATGCCAGATTCTGGGCTATCCTCATCTTTTGTTGCTGAGGTAATCACAGTTAACTTTTGCCATCATGGTTTATATATTAAAACAGTTGAATAGTGGGGAAGTTATACAACAGTGGGGAAGTTATACAATGTCATATGTTGCATGACTATAAGTCAGCAACATATGACAACCTTTACAGGTGCTTGGAAAAGTCTGATCTGTTTGATTAAGGGAATAGAAATGGAAAAACATATTTCATGGGTCCTTGGCCATGAGAGCAGGGAGCAGGGAAAGGTATTTTGTCACGAGGAGAATGGGAGCAGAATGATACTGTGTGTAGAGCCCCTTCTCTGATTCCCATAGAAGAAGGAAGGAAAAAGAACTACTCCTATTGCCAATAATATCTTAAAAGGAAATCAAACCCAATTTGTTCATAATTGCTTTATTCCACAAAGGCTTACAGGAAGGAAAATTTCTATTGTTATGGTAGATGAATTAAGTTCTGAATTTTTGTATTGTACTTTTTTCAGAAGTAGTTATAAATATTATTTATAAACAGACAATTATAGATAACTTATAATTCATTATTAAAGGATGATAAAATGAAAGTGTAAAATGAAAAACCTATGTCCTTTTTTGAAGTAATGAATGCTTAGTTTAAATAATCAGATAAACCTAAATTAGCAAAGAAATGAAACCACAAGAAGCAGCCCTGCAGAATTTTTTATTTGAGCATTTTAGCATTAAATATTTAATGGAGCTGTTCTTATTTCATTTCTAAGCTTCCACTGGGTCTACAATGAAAGCTATTTTATTTTGTTGTACCTTAGAAAGAGATGATAATGTACTTAAGGGAATTTGATCCAATTAGTATTACATTGCTGACCTTTAGTAAATCATGTATCGAATGAATTCAAATGTGGGATTGAAATAAGTTATCCATTCCATGTATTCCAAAGGTTCAGAAGTGTAAAAAATTTTACATTGTGATTACCAGCAAGTACATTTTAAGATATTACAATCTGAATTGTTCATAGCTGTAGGGCATCATTTTATTAAACTACTCATAAGGGAGAAATACAGTCAAGCAAAGCTAAACTATGTAACAAAATTAACAATATGCGTTTGGTATATTACTTCCTTCTAAATGTACTAATATCATCAACGATACTCTTCCTTATCTGCAGAAGCAGTTAAAACCAAGAACAGTATATTATTTCCACAGTTGTCTAATTTGTGTTATTACAAAATTTGTGAAATTATTTTACAAGTCACCCGATAAGAAGTCATCTTTATAGTCATTAAAATTATGTTGCTACTTGGTATACTGTTTTAAATGAAATTTTAAAGGTAGAAGTAAGCAAAATAGTAATAATAATAATAATCTAGTTGAAAAATAGAACCAAATAAATTCCTGTTTTTTCTTTTTCTCTACACCATGACAATTCAATTTTACCCTTGGGGAGTATTGCACTAAAAATAGGCCATGAAGAATATTATTCAGTACATAAAATAGAGCAGATTTGAAATTAAAAGATGCAGAGTTTAACTCAAATAGATCTTATTTTACATGGTAAGTGGGATTCCAAAATGACATGCTCACGTGAACCAAGTAGGGGATGATTTATGCATACAATGTAAGTGGTAGTTGAACTTTTGTAAGTGAATGGTGTTGCCTGGGAAATAGGCTTGTTCATTCTAGCTCTCAGCGAGATGTCCAAATTTATGCCATAGTCAGTGTAAGAAGGTACTACTACAGTGGCCCTGCTTCATTCATAGTGGGGCTTAGAAAATATATTTTGCTGCTCTAAACATGCATTGACTATTTAAAATCAAACAGGGGGTAAGTCTCCGAGGTTATTCCTGTGGGATGTCCTATCCAATTCTCACTTCTGTTTCAGTGGCTTAAAAATCTGTCACTTGCAAATTCCCCAGTATCTTTGGATGTAACTCTCCACACTCTTAATGTTGTCTATGTATGCCGTAGTTCTTGGCATCTGTTGCTCAGCTCAAAAACTTCACTCCAGCATTTTCTTTTCATGTATTTTCATCTTTTCATTTTCGCTGGATCATTCACATCAGAAAATGTTATGGCATCATTTTCACCATCTTTATAATAAAAAAAGCAAAAAATCTCCCTTGATCTAACATTTCCTTCCAGCTACTGTCCAATCCTTTGATTTCTATCGTGAACTAGAAATATCCTTTAAACTATTTGTTTTGTGGGCTGAACGTTTTTATCTTCATTATCCCTGGACTCATTCCAGTTTTTTACCTCCAATTTTTTACCTAAACTGCTTTTATCAACTGCTTTTACTAGCTTCAATAGTAATAAACCCAAATTCCGGTCTTCATCTTTTTAGACTTTTCGGTAACATTTGAAAGTAGTCGCGCTCTGTTTTGAAACATCATCTTGTCTTCTGTTCTGGAACACAGGTCTTGTGTACTTTCAGTTACTTTACCTGGATCCAGCTCATCTTCCCCACAGCTCAACGTGGCATGCTCCAAGTTCAGTTCTCAGTTATCTTCTTTACCGTAACTGCATTTACTCTCCTCTAATCTCTGAATCTTACTGCCATTTATATGCTGATGACTCTCACATTATGTATCTTCAGCCCTGTCTTTTCCCTAAACCATATATGTGTATCTCTTAACTCCAACTTGATATCTCCTTTAAAATGTGCAACAATTATCCCAAATTAACATATTTTAAAACAAGCTTTTTTTTTTTAAGTGGATCAGAGAAGGGGAAGGGTCATCATGGAACAGGTATAAAGAACTCATGGACAAAGAAGAAGTTTTTCATAATTCCCTTGTGAATACATTCCTTCTTTATTCTGAAGCAGTGGTTTGCAACTGAAGATGATTTTGTCCCTAAGGGACATTTAGCGATGTCTGAAGATATTTTTGCATGTCACCATTAGGTGATATACGCTAGTGACATCTATAATCCTCAGGATAGTCTTCCGCCACTGAGTTATCTGGCTTAAGGTAGCAACCTTTATCTTTCTCTTCCCTTCGTTCTAATATCCAGCCTCTCAGCACACCTTCTCAACTCTGCTTTCAAGACACATCTGACACTTCTCATTAGTTGCAGTGTTACTTTTCCAGTTCATTCCACCAGCGCCGCTCAACCAGAATAACTGCTCTGTCTCAGTGCATATCTCTTTTTCTGCTGGTACAGATGAAAAGTGTACACATTAGCCATAGTGGTCCAAAGTTAGATGCCTCCACAGGCTTCATGTCTACCTCAGAATAAAATGCAAAGCTTTTACTTTTATTAATGGCCAATTTTATATTTGTTTCTTATTTATCTGTCTTACTCTGTTACAACATAAACTCTAAAGCAACAGTGACTCTATTTTGTTTACTGTAGTATTCCGGCGCTTAGAAAGAATACATGCAATACAATTTTATAAATTGAATAAATGACCACAGGGTTAGTCTTTCCTGGTGACCCAATCAGCCAGTAAGGATCTTTCAAATACCACATGTGGACAATATTAACTGCAGATCAGGTCACGAGGTTAGGTCAGAATATGCTTTTTAAATGCCTTTTCATAGCCAAATAGAATGTTGATCACCTTATATGTTAGCCCTCCATTGTAAAAGAAATATGAGTGACTTATGAAGTCAAATTCTGAAGACACTCGTATGGACTGTTTTCATTCCTGTCATTCCTATTTCCCTTTCCACCATTGTAAACTAGGACCACACTCTAGTCTGTCGGAACTGGAGCAAGATCCTCCTGACTAATCATGAGCTTCTCTCTCTTCTCAAATTCACTCTTTCCTGCATAAAAATTATATGAATTTTTAATTTAATTGTTAAATAATAACAGTTATTATTGTTATCTCTTTTTTTTCTAAATCAAGTATATTTTTTCTCTTTTTTTGATATTGACATTATTGACCATATGAGTTCAAGCGATTTTTCCAGCTTTTTAAAATTATTCTTTCGGGGCTGGAAAGAAGTATTCCAAGTCATGAAATCCAAAGACCTACAGCCAAGATTGCTTTATCCAGCAAAACTTTCATTTAGAATGGAAGGACAGATAAAGTGCTTCTCAGATAAGGTCAAGTTCAAGGAGTTCATCATCACCAAGCCCTTATTATATGAAATGCTAAAGGGACTTATATAAGAAAAAGAAGATGAAAAATATGAACAGTGAAAGGACAGCAAACACACAGTTATTAACAACCACACCTAAAACAAAAGCAAACCAAGAGGACAGCTAGATCAGGAGTGGAACCATAGAAATGAAGAACACATGGAGGGTTAGAAACAGGGGGGTGGGAGGAGGAGAAGGGGGGAGAAGGCACAGAAAATAGCATAGATGGTAGGTAGAAAATAGATAGGGGGGAGGGTGAGAATAGTGGGGGAAATATAGAACCTAAAGAACTTGAGACACGTGGTTATAAACTAAGGGGGGGAGAAGGGTGGGGGAGGGAGTGTGCGGGTGGAGGGGAATGAAGGGGGGGAATAGAACAACTGTAATGGTATAATCAATAAAATATATTTAAAAAAAATAAAAATAAAATAAAATTATTCTTTCATATAGATTATAAATTTTAGCCACTGAGCAAGTCCACATTAGCTTTTATTTTTTATTTTTATTTATTCATTTTATTAAAAATTTTAAAAAATTAATTGTTCTTCAAGTATAGTTTTCTGTCTTTTACTCCCATCCCGGCCCACCCACACAGCCTTCTCCCCCTCCCTCCTCATTCCACCCCCCTAATTTTTGTCCATGTGTCCTTTATACTTGTTCCTGTAAACCTTTCCCCCTTTCCTCTGAAATTCCCTCCCCTCTCCCCCCTGGACACTGTCACCCTGTTCTCTATTTTAGTGTCTTTGTTTATATTTTGCTTGTTTGTTTGTTTTGTTTAGATTCCTGTTAAACTCGAGATCATGTGGTATTTGTCTTTCACCACCTGGCTTATTTTGCTTAGCATAATACTTTTCAGTTCCATCCATGCTGTTGCAAAGGGTAAGAGCTTCTTCTTTCTTTCTGCTGCATAGAATTCCATTGTAATGGAATGTACCATTGTAAATGTACCATAGTTTTTGGATCCATTCATTTACTGATGGGCACCTAGGTTGCTTCCAACACTTGGCTATTGTAAATTGTGCTTCTATGAACATTGGGGTGCATAGGTTCTTTTGGATTGGTGTTTCAGGATTCTTAGGATATAATCCAAGCAGTGGAATTGCTGGGTCAAAAAGGCAGATCTTTTTTAGTTTTCTGAGAAAATTCCATACTGTTTTCCATAGTGGTTGAACCAGTCTGCAATCTCACCAACATTGCACTAGGGTTCCCTTTTCTCCACAACCTCTCCAACATTTGTTGTTTGTTGCTTTGTTTATGATGGCCATTGTGACTGGTGTGAGGTTATTATGGTTTTAATTTGCATCTCTCTGATATCTAGTGATATTGAGCATCTTTTCATGTCTCTCTGGATCCTCTGTATGTCCTCCTTGAAGAAGTGTCTGTTCAAGTCCTTTGCCCATTTTTTAATTGGGTTGCTTGTCTTAGAGTGGAGTTGTGTAAGTTCTATATGTATTTTGGAGATTAAACGCTACGTGCCAAAAAATGAAACTCGAGCACCAACTTACACCATACACAAAAATAAATTCAAGGTGGATAAAAGACTTAAATATAAGCTGTAACACCATTCAAGTCCTGGAGGAGAACATAGGTAGGAAAATCTCAGATATTTCATGCAACAACATTTTTATTGATACGTCCCCTAGAGCAAGGGACATAAAGGAAAGAATAAACAAATGGGATCTCATCAAAATAAAGAGCTTCTGCATGGTTAAAGAAAACAGTATTAAAATAAAAAGAGAACCAACCATATGGGAAAACATATTTGCCAATGATAACCTCAGACAAAGGTTTAATCTCCAAAATATATATAGAACTTACACGTTAGCTTTTAAGTGCATATTTCTCAGACTCCATGCCTTCACTTATCTTGTTCTGTCTAGGTAGAGTGATGGAATTGCTGCCTCATTCACCACAATAGCCCACCCTCTGACATTCTACTCAGTCCTACAGTTCATCTCAAATTGTTTTTTTCATATAAAACCCTTCTTTCCCCATCCTCCCCTTGAAGGCTATGGTTGTATTAGTATCTTCTTATTTTGCTTTACCAGATATGAAATTATTTATATATTCATCTTATTTCCTTTTAGATTTGACTTTTCTCTTGCACTTTAGAAAGGTGATTGATTTTTTTATTTTTGTAACTTTTCTAAAACACCAATATATACTTGAACTTCATATAATCATACATAGTGTGTTTTTTTATAGCATTGCAAATTCTATATAAGTCTATATCTGTGTCAGGTCATTTGTATTATATAAAATATATTTTCTAGATCTATAACATAGGCTTAATAAGTAACTGTTGAACAAAATTTCTTTTAAAAGCTTTGAAATTTATGATTTAAATAATGCACTATTATAAATATATGCTTATATTTATGCTGAAGTTAATTTGAATTTCATTTCTGAAAAGAAACATACCAAATCCATGAGCTTATTGTCTTTATTTCTGAAAATAATTGATTTGCATTGTTATTTTGAAAGTACTAGTTTTCCTTTTAACAACACTAAACAAATCTCTTCCCTGGACTCAAAAGTTATCATTATCCTGATGAACTGGACATATTTCATTTGTCCACATCTCCCATTTCCTCTTCCAACTGGGATAAATTCTCTGTGTTTTTAAGAGCAGTTTAACAGGTCTCATGCAGAAGGCCTACCCTGACCTTCCCAATGCAATTCTGATAGACTTTAGCTACCTGCATTAAAGTAATCCTAAAATGTTTTCTTATTCTTTTTTGAACCAAATTATCTCTGAAATTCTTATATAGCTAACAAAGCTAACATTTACAAAACTAGTCACTGATTGTATTTATTGTGCTATATTAAAAATTAAAACTGTGATCTAAGCTATGACAAAATATGGATTTTTGGTTCAAAAATGGACATCCTTATATTAGTCTCAGACTCATCTTTACTTGAGGGAGCTGGCCCTGTACACATACTCTTACTCTTAACTTATCTATCTTTTTTCTTGCTGAATATTCCCCTAAAAATACAGATGTGTCTAATCTTCTCTAGTTTGGGCACCAAGAGTATGGTCAGTAGGCTTTCCACAAGCTCATGTGGAAAATATGTGATCATATTTTCAATCATTAATAATGATTGATGCACTCATCAATATTATTATGGAATAATAATATGGAAAAATTATTGGAAAATAATTGATGATTTTCATGTGGAAAATATGTGATCAATCATTATTGTAGATGTTTGCTGTGAATGTATGCTGTAGATGAGAAGAACATTTAAATCAGTTAACTGCGAATGTGGCAAATTACCCACTTCCCATAGTGTAGGTGGGCCTCATCCAGTCATTTGATGGCCTTAATAGAAAAATAACCGCTCTCCTAAGGACAAAAGGGAATTCTGCCTGAAGCCTGCCTTTTGACAGAACTCCAACTTTTCTCTGGGTTTCCAGCCTGCCAGATTACCCTGAAGACTTTGAACTTGCTAGCTTAAATAACTATGTAAGCCAGTTCCTTAAAAGCAGTCTCTCTCTCTTCCCCTACATATGTGTTTATGCATATATGTGCACACACATATATCCTATTGTTTCCGTTTCACTCGAATCCAGTCCCTACCTTGCTCCACTGTGGCCATCAGTTCCATCTACTCTGCCTAATCTTTTTATATAACTTTAAGCTTCTCCTCCCCTTTACATATTTCCTGGCTATGTTATTCTTTGACTTTATTGTTTTCTGTCAGGTCTCATGACTTCTATTGCCAATACACATGGACTACTTTAGATCTCTTTCCTCAAATGTACACATCTATTTATATCTTAGTTGTCAAACCCTGAGCTTTGTATTCACTGACTCTTTTTGTCCTTTCTAGTCTAAGAAATGCTCTCCCCATCCACTCTAAAATTGAAATGGAAAGTTTGCTAGACACCTATAACTCTTCATCAATATCCGTCTCTAAACAGAGATAAAATTCACTTAATTTTATTAGTTTGTGTGTGTGTTGGTAGAATTCTAGATTTGTAGATATTTTCTGTTCTCATTCTAAAATTGCCATGCCATGATTTTCTGGCTCACATTATTTCTGTTCAGAGGGTAAATGTAATTCATGTTGTTTATTCTTTAGAATATTTGAAAATTCCCGGGATATTTTGAAGATATTTTTTTCTTTGCCTTTGCTTTTAAGCAGTTTTACTCTGATTCTTTTAAGTATAGTTTTTTTTAAAGACCATCCATTTTGAAAAATGTTAGGTCATGATCCCTTTAAGTGATTCATCTGCCCCATTCTCTCTGTCTCCAACACATTTACAGATATCACTGACAGTTTCATGAGACCCCCCCTAAACCTCTTAGGCTCTTTTGTATATAGTTTTATAGCTTCCTGTTCATGCTTCAGTTTGAATACTTTACATTTCTCTGTTTTCCAGTTTATTATTCTATGACTAACAATCTATTATACTTATCTACAGATTTCTTAATTTTATGTAATATTTTTGTTTTAGAATTTTATTGCCATCATTTTTATAGATACTGTGTTTCTGATGAAATTTTCCATTTTATCCTGTAGCTACTTGAATATACTAATCTGATATTTCTGTATTTATTGCTCATGGTTTTTGTTCTGTTGTCCAGTCTTTCCCCTGTTTTTTCTTGACTTGGTTTTCCTGATGAATTTTATTGATTGTTAATTATTGTATTTTTAAAAATTAGAGTCTATGGCCCTGGCTGGTATAGCTCAGTGGATTGAGCACGGGCCTGCGAACCACACAATTGCGGTTCGATTTCCAGCCAGGGCACATGCCTGGGTTGCAGGCCATTTCCCAGCGGGGGACTCATGAGAGGCAGCCATACATTGATATTTCTCTCCTTCCCTTCCCCTCTAAAGATAAATAAATAAAATCTAAAAAAATTAGAGTCTATGAATGATATACGGAAGATTTTTAAAAAACCTGGTAGACAGTGAGGGTAGATCCCATAAACTAATCTTGGATTAAAGTAATTAAATGCTAGGCTTTTTGTTTTGCATAGATTGATCTATTACTAGTTTGCGCTTGCTCCTGCAGTGCATCCCTTTAGATGACACTATGACAGTTGAAGTTTTAGAGTCCTCCTGCAAGGGGAAACTCTTGTAATAAATTTTAAAAAATCTTAGAAGAGGGGTAGCAGAAGATAGGTCTCAGAATAAATTGAGATTGGCCGCAATGACTACGAATGCCTTCTCTGAAGAAGACAACAGCTACAGCAAAGAGTAGCATTAGCTCAAGAATCAGGTATAGCTAATAAATTAGAAGATTTTTGTTTAGTTTCTCTTCAGGGTAAGAAGAGTTATGTAGTCTCATGAGCAGAAGGGGAAAGATTCAGAGAAGAAGCTTTGATGAAAAGTTTAAGTGTAGATGAAGGTGATAAGCTTGACAGTTAAAATTGGGCCACTGAGGGAAAAATGGGGACATCTGGAATAGTGTAAACAATAAAAAATAAAGTTAAAAATAAAAAAAATTGGACTACCACTTTATCTCCCCAAAACATCAAGAAAAAACCCTCTTGAGAGTTTTCTCTTTCTTGGACTCCATAACATTCCTAGAGAAAACAAATCTCCTACATTACATTATTTCAGAAGGCTTATCTGTGGGCTTTGTAGAGCAAGTATCAGCTTGTTTACAGGGTATTTCTTCTTTAGAAATGGGCCTGTTATTCTGTTTTCTTTCATAAAAATGTGAATATATGTGTGTTTGTGTGTTTTTCCTGCTCAGGGTAAAAATTAAGCCAAATATATGAAAAAATGATAATACTAGACTTGGCTTTATTAGTTCAGAGATACTAAGAAAACTTCTCTGCTCAAAAATATATATGTAAGCACTCATGATAATGCTAACTTGCACTTCTATAAATGTTTTTCTTTGGAAGTTGAATTCTTTTGGTCAGCAAGAATCTATCTAGTACTCCTGGGAAATGTTACTACTGAATAGTTGACATTTTTAAGCGGGACTCTCTTGCTTTCTCAATTAGTGACAGGAGAGCTTGCTCTTCCGGGACTAGAAAGAAATAAGCCTCAGGGAGCGAGGGGAACTAGGAGGAAGGAGGGGAAGCGTGGCAGAGTTCACTTGCTCTATTTCCCAACTGTGCTCAAAGCTGGCTCTGAAAAATAGTCTTGTCACTGACATACTGTAATTCTTCAATCTTAAACTACAGTTTTAGAGAAAAGGCAGTCATACATCTAAGAAGGCACCACTCCTGTGCCTACAGGGTGGAGACGGAGGGCAGGTCCTGTCCTTCCTTTGGTGACGGGCTATCACCTGTACCCTCCAGCCTCTTGAGGCCTATTCATAAAAGGAAGGACTCTGGTAAAGGACTATTTTCCCATTAATTTCTGTACATTCTGTGAAAAAAGGGGGGTATAAATATTAAATGTCCAACATAGCCAACACTCTCCTTGAATTTAATGAATATAATGTGTACTATAATGTATTTGGTATCTATGATTTGACTCAATTTCTTTACAAAGTCTCACCCTAAAAATTCAGGACTAAGTGATTTTTATAAAATTATTGTGATAAGCCATTCATAATAATAGATAACTAGAGAGAATTACATGTATATAATATGTAAAATAAGAAATGTTTTCCTATTAAACCATAGAATATGTCATATTAGCCTTCAGAAAACATTATGCCACAATGCAATTAAAATATTTTGAACTTTTTCATACTTTAAACGTTTAGAAAATTAACTTCTTTTTAAAATATATGTTGGCATTGATTACTATTTATGGATTATAAGCTCAATATCAATTACCACTTGAGGCTGTGCATACAATCAGGATTTCCAAGTGTGTCCACAAGTTTATTCCATCATTTTATTTAGCATGATGAACCAGGCACTGTGCCAAACACTTTAAGTACTTTAATGACATATTATTGAATCCATCATTAAATTATATATGTGTGTGATAATTATATATCTCCTATTTTAAGCACGAGAAAAATGAGCCCCCCCCGAATTGAAGTAAATTGCCCAAGACCACATAGATAATCAAAAGCAGAGCTACATATTAATCAAAATTTGTCTGGCTTCAAATCTTATGTTCTTTATAATCTTTTACAGTGTGTTACTTAAATGATTATCAAGTAATTCCTTCACTTTTTGTATTTGCAAATGGTCTAATTTTCATCATACAAAGAATAATTTAACAACAATATAAAAATCTTCTCTCACACCATGAAAAGATAAAAATGAATTATTCAAATATATTTTCTTAAGGAGATTTGTTTATTGTTGTTGTTTGGCAGAATGAGTTAATAGTCATGTTTATTCACTTAGGAAAGTAAAGTGGGCAGAGTAGAGAGAGTAACTTTGTAAAGTGATATTTTCACCAGCAAGGGTGGGCTGGTTTTCTTTTCTTTGGTACATTTAATTATTTATACTTAATTTTACTGAGGAAAGTAATTTCAAGAATTTAGTACTCTATCATTAATGGCCAACATTTTTCTCATGGTGCTAATTTTCCATTAATGAGCAAGCACTCTTCTTGATTTGCTAAACAAACTGAAGTATAAACTCTTAAATTAATTAAAATATCTGAACTCTTAGCAGAAGGTGATAACATTAGACATCTATTGAAATGATCCATAGTTCTTTTGACAGTCATGATTTATTTATTTATTTATTTATTTATTTATAATTTTTATTTTAATTGTTATTCAAGTACAGTTTTCTGCCTTTTATCCCCATCCCAGCCCATTCCCCTAGCCCTTCCCCATAGTTTCTTTTATTAAATCCAACTATATTGCCTAAAAATTGTACTAATCATTAAGAGTCATAGTCTACCTATTTTCTACTCACCAATCAAAATCTTATGACTCATAGGTTGCTTTTTGCTGCTAAGAATTTGCTTTGTAAGTTAATTGATTTTTTCAATGTGGATTTTAAAGCAGTGAGACCCATTTTCATATGTTCTTACATACTAAAAACTATTTTACACAACCAAAAAATATTTCTACATTACATTAAAGCTTTGAAAAGCATATACAATATTACAAGCATATCTGTGATTGCATATTACAGCACAGAGCAAAGGTGAATTTTCTGATTTAGTGTTTCCTCTCAGGTGGACCCACTACCTTGTCTTTCCTTAATCTTTTCGTTCAGTATGGCTGGAATTACTAGTGACCAAATCAGAATCCTAGAGATCAGAGGAATCTCAAGTTCACCCTCTAGTTTCTAAGCTGATATATGGTTAATTCTCTTCTTCTCAATGGGATGGTGTTCATTTTTCAAATTAATTCTTCTTTTCATGTAGAAACATGAGTAAATACTGTAACAATATATTGTAATAGCATTTTCTTTTATACAATGCTGGGAAAAATAGAGATTGGTACCCCACATATTGTACGGATATTTCATATTCTCAGCTCCTTCACATGCAGAAGACCTCTGGTATTTCACCTGCCCACCATGGCCAGCTTCTCTTCTGTTAATAGCACGTTAATCCACCTGACGTTACTTGGGTGTGGTGGAGTTTTTCTCATTCCTACCTTTTCCATTTGAGAGGTAAGCACAGGCCAAGGGTTAGGTAACAAGTGCTTGGCAGACAAGCCCATATTTGGAGGATTTCATGTTTGGAGGATATCAGAGTTCACATTTCTGGGCACTGCCCACCTCAGGGTTCTAGATTTTAGTTACTCACATGTCACCTTTAACATATTTTCCACAGTTAAACACCACTTGTTCTGTCATTTACTTAGTATTTTTTTAAATTTTACTTTGTTAACCAGACTTTTTATATTGAAGTTATTTTAAATGCACAAGCATTTGTAAGAAATAATATGGAGATATGTAAACTGGGTAAAACACTTTACCCAGTTTCCTCTAATGGTAACATACTGCAAAACTATATAGTAGGGGTGGGGGTGGAAGCAAGGGAGGGAGGTGGGAAGGTGGGGATGGCTGGGGTGGGGAGGAAGGGTAAGGAGTGAATGCAGACAACTATAATTGAACAACAATAAAATAATTTTAAAAACTTCTTTTTAAAAAAATTTATTTATTTATCTTCAGAGAAGATGAGAAGGAGAGAGGGAGAGAAATGTTAATGTATGGTTGCCTCTTGTGTGTGCCCTTTTGCGAACTGGCCTGGGAATCGAACCGCGATCCTCTAGTTCACAGGCCCACGCTCAATCCACTGAGCTACACCAGCCATGGCAAAACTTCATTATTTTTGAAATGCAATATAAATGAAATCATACAGCAGTCACCTTTTGTGATGAGCTTTTCTTCACTCAGGCTAATTGTCTGGAGAGCTCTCCATGGTGATGCACATATCAGTAGTCCATTCTTCTCGATTGCTGAGTAGCATCCCATGGTTTTGATACATTACAGTTTGTTTAAGCGTTCACCTGTTAGAGAACATCGGCATTCTTATGAGTTAACTGAATGTTTTTCAGATTCCATTATAATTCATTTATAATATTTTTCTATGTATCATTTGCTACAGTCTTCTCGGTGGTTGCTCTAGATACTATATGCATGCGATTTTTCACAGCCTAATGCTATTAACATTTTACAACTTCATGTGAGTTGTGGAAACCTGACTCCCATTATTCACATTGCTTTAACCATTTTTACATATTATTGTCTTTACTATTGGAAACATAAGACTTTTTTTGATTGTCAAATATGACAAAATTTTAAAGTAGTGTACGGTATAAACTCGTATCTACTCTTTTCGTTCTTCTTTCTTTCTTTCTGATTCTCTACATCTTCTTCTTGCATCACTTCCTTTTATCTGAAGAAATTTCTTTAGCCATTCTTTAACAGTAAATATGCTAGTGACAAAGTCTTTAATTTCCTTTTATCTGAGAATTCCCTTATTTCCCTTCTCCTCTGAAGGCTTGTATTTTTAGGTATAGAATTAATAGTAGACAATGCTTTTACACACTTGGGCAAGGGAGAGTAATGGGGAAAAGGGGGACAACTGTAATTGGACAACAATAAAAGAATTTAAAAAAATGTGTGACACTTACTTCTTGCCTCCAAGTCTTTAGATGAGGATTTGACTGTCATTTAAATTAGTTCCCCTATATGTAATGTGTCAGTCCTCTCTGTTTTCATAATTTTTTGCCTTCAGTTTTCAGAAGTTTAGTTATAACATGTCTTAATGTACTTTTATTTAAATTTATCTTATTTGGATTCACTCAGCTCCTTAACTCTATAGGTTATTCCTTCTGACGAATTTTTCCTGGAAACCAGAAAATTTGTAACCATCATTTCTTTGAATATTCATCAGGCCCACTTTCTTTTTTCTTTTTTATTGGGGTGCCAATGAAAGTAGTATTACATCTTTTGTTATTGTGTTACAGGTTCCCAAGGCTCTTTTTTTCTCAATCAACTTCTCTCTTTGTTGGGCAATTTTTATTTATCTTTCATTACATTCATTTATCCTATCTTTTTATCATCTTCATTTTCCTAATAAACTCATTAGAGAGTTTTTTATTTTAGTTATTATATTTTTCAATTCAGTCATTTTCATTTGATCATTTTTATAGTTTTTATTTGTGTGGTGGCTTTTCATATATTTTAATTTTTTTCAAGAGAATCCTTGTTAAAGTATATTTATGATGACTGCTTTGTCAGATAATTTTAACATCTGATTTGTCTTGATGTTGACATCACTTGGTTGTCGTTCAGGTTTTGATTGTCTTGGTTCTTGGTGTGATGAAGAATTCTTAGGTAGGTGAGAGGTCGGTGAGAGAAGTCTCAGAATCAGTAGGGAAAGAGACCACTCCCCCTGGCTACTTACTGTCAGTGGGCCTCCCAACTGATTCCTCACTGCTGGTACCACTAGTTGGTAGTGGGGGGACTCCTGTTTGATCTGTGAAAAAACTTGCGTACCTGAAATGCCTTCTGTTGCCATGTTGGGAGTCAGAAGACGCTCTGCCATTTGTTCCCTCCAGTTCTGGAGTTTCTAATTAGTACATCTCATTCTTTCCACCTTTTAAACCACTCATTTGTGGATTTTTTGGGTGTTATTTCCAGGAGCTATAGTTACAATTAATGGGGAATATCAGTGAGAAACAAGTCTATGCCATGTTCTCTTGACCAGGAGTCTCTGATTTTATTTTAAATGGATTTAAATTACTATTTATTTATTTATCAGTTTTAGAGAGAAAAGAAGGGGAACGGAGGGGAAGGGGGAAGGAGGAAGAGAGAGAGAGAGAGAGAGAGAGAGAGAGAAGACTTCAATCCGTTGCTCCACCTATCCACCCACTCATTGGTTGATTGGACCATGTGCCCACCAGGAATTAAACACCCAACCCTGGCACATCTGGACAACACTCCAACCAACTGAGCTATTTGGCCAGGGGCTCATTCGAATTCTTTACATAGAATTATTCCAAGAATTAAGACCTATGTGATTTTTATAAAATTATTAGTGTGATGTTGCCAAATATATGTATGTTTACATTTTTGTTAGCCATGTGAATAGCAAATTAAATTCCTTTAAATTAGATCTGCCTGTTTAGAGAGGTATCTTGAATTAAACAGTTTGGATACAAAGCTAGAAGATTTTCTGACTCAAAAGAATTCTATTTTGAGGGATTTATATATTCGAAGGGACTTTTTCAGAATTTTGAACCTCACATAACAGTTTACCTCAGATTAAGATAATCTTTCCTGGTAAAACCACATTTCATGTGATCGCCTAATTATGGATAGCATTGGTCCAATGGGGCACAGGTTAATCAAATTTGACCAATGATGAGCGCTGAAATCTGTATGATGACTTACACAGACATTGTGAAAACAACTTCCAGAAAATAAGTCCAGAAAATTGTTAGTTCTAGGAAAATGCACTGTTGAGGGTTACAACACTGTTGTGGGTAATATTAGGAGGGTCAAATCTCTACAGCTCTGTGTAAATTTACAAAATTGAATAAGACCAAATCACTTCCTTCTAACATGATGAGCTGAAAATTAATTTAGCCCTTTCTGCATTCAGTCAACTTCCCATTATCAATATTCCTGGAGATACTGTTGTCTTTTTTAATCAGAGACTGTCTATATCTTAAGTGCTTGGATGAATTTTAGATTCTTACTTATATTTAAAGGCCAATGTCAACTCTAGGGATTTTGCTTTGTTGTGGGATACACAATTTGGCAATAGAAGCCGTGGAAATGGCTAATTACTACCAATATCTTGGTATATTTTTGGAAACCACTGCACTAAATTCCATACATAATGGTATTGAATTGGGCCTAGAGCATGATGTACTATTGATTTGTGTAGTGATGAACAGGTTCAGATTCAGAAAAATATATATAGGTATAGTGACTTTGAAAGTAAGTGCCAGCTCTTAAACTTATCATTGGAATTAAAGCAAAAAAGTGGACATTGCTGCCTGCTTTATAATTAATATATGGCAGGTTAGTCAGTGACTGTAACTTAGGCGTTACATCCCCAACCACATTCGGTGCCCAAGGGACAATGCTCTGTTTAAATAAGCCATCTGCTGAGGGCCAGAAAAGAGACATTTGGAAATTCATAAGCAGTTAAGTCAAAGTTGTGTCTGGATACTTTTTGGTCAGCAAATTAGAAGTACTAACTATTACATCAGCAGCACTAGGAGGTCCTTAAACTCTTGTTGTAAAGAATAAGAGGAGGTGATGTTATCAGCCATTGACTAATAGGATCCCATCATAAAGTTCTCAGACTTAAACAAAAATTAACTCGTGTTTGCCTCTTGAATAAAGAACATAGGTAAGTGACAAGAGTAAAGTCCTATTTGGAAGAGAGTTATGTTGGAAGCATAGCTGGAAACTGCCCCTAAAGGTTTATTGCCAGTGTGGCAGAGTAATGGCATGAAGTAACATCACCAGAGAGAGTAAGAGGGCTGAGTAAGGAAATGCATTTGGCCCAGCGCTTTATTCAGGTGTTACAGCAAAAGGTGTCCTGCACGATACCACTGAAGTCACTTCTTCCCTCCCTTCCCACCACTCAATAAGACAATGTTCACTACTTCAGCTAGTTTTTTTCTTTTTTTGGTTTTTCAATGCTGAAAATTTAAACAGAAATGGGGAAAAGATTTTAACTCTAGAGTAAACTGGGACTGATGTAGATTTAGCCGTTAAAGTGATTTACACAATATAATGCTGAGAAAGAACAAAGCAATTAGAAGAGAAAAAGAAAGCTGGGCTGTGTGGAAGATCCCAGGAGATTCTTACATGAGGATTAGGGTGGTGGAATAACTAAAGGATCTATGAGAAATAGGACAAGAAAGAAGGTATATAATTGTGACACATAACAATTTCCAAATATGGCTGTAAATTCTCTCATCTCACATGCTTTTGTGAAATGAGAACTTGACATTTCTCCTTTAAGAGAGGAAGCCATTTCCACTCTGGAATCAGGGCAGGCTCTGACTACTGTCTGACCGGTAGTGTATAGTGGAAGGGAAGGGATGCTCTGTGGCTTCTGAGTCTAGGTTCGAAAACACTAGGCAGGTCCCAAACGTTTTTCTTGGAACACTTGCTCAGAACCCAGGTGTTCTTCCTCAGAACCTGGCTTCCATGTTAAGAGAAACCCAAGTACACGGAAAGGGAATAACTTGGAGCCCCAGTCCTAACCTCAGCTAAGCCCAAACTCTTGAGGCATTTCAGCCCAGGTATCAGATATGAGAATGAAGAAACTACTAGCCCAAAGCCAACTGAAGATCAAGTCCTTGTGGACCAGAGGCAGCTATCCTGTCTGAAATACCCACAAATCTGAGCATAATAAAATGACTGTTTCTTTATGCCATTGATCTTGAGGTGGTTTGTTTTGCAACAGCAGATAACAGGAACAGTAATGCTGTACTTTTGTATTCCTTTAATGATCTTGACGAGATTTATAAAAATAGAATTATACTTCAATTACATTTGGCTGTTGAATGATGTTTATTGAAGGTTGTGTGGCTTGGAGACTGTACAACCTAGACTGGATATTAATACAGTGAAATGATTTTTCGTTCAGTTCAACTAGTATTTGTTTAGTAAAAGGCATCTAAAAAGCACTCTAATCTTGATTTCATCATCTTGTTAAAGGGCAAAACTCTAGCCAAGCAATGTTATTCATGTAATGGTCCTTAAAGCGCTACTTCTGAACTTTCAAATTTTATGTTTTAGAAAAAAAGTACAACTACACAGATCTCCTTTTGAGGCAAACATCAAAGCCTGTGACCTGTTACTGGCGGAAGGATTATGCTAAATATGTGTCAGGAAACTTTAACATCTTTGAATGTCCTCTTAATGTATCAAAATGGAATTTGAGAAAATTCAAGTTATGAAAAAGCATCTTTCATTTGTGTGGAACTTGATTTTTCACATCTTTTCAACCACTCAAAGTTTTAATTTTTGTGCTTTAGGCAATCTCTTCTCTCATGGGACTCCCACCACATGGCTTCAAATGTCACTGAGCTGGAAACGAAGATGCCCTAGCAAGGTAGGAGAGCTCCTTCTAGTTTCATCTTTAAAATGATCTCCAAATTCTCTTCGCCTTTCAAAGTCTGCAATGTAACCACTATGAAGAGCTGGAGGCAGGTTACTACTTCCTAATTTAAGAAACCTGGACAAGTTTCTTAAATTCGTAAAGTCTGTTTTAGTAACAACATGTAATTCAGTTTAGAATCTGCCCATAACTGTCACTGGGAATTAAGTGTGAAGTTAACAACTCACTTTAATAAGCAGTGGAGAATTAACGTCATACTCTCTACCAGAGGTGTCCAACCTTTTAGTATTTTTGTACCACACTAGAAAAAGAAGAGTTGTCTTGGGCCACACATTAAATACGGCGTGACACATAATCACAAAATAATAATCTCATAATGTTTTAAGTAACTTTACGATTTTGTGTTGAGCGACATTCACAGCCATCCTGGGCTACAGGTTGGACACCCCTGCTCGACCCTGAGAGAGCTTGGCCAGCCCAGCTCAGAATGCAGCTATTTTGGAGCAGTGTCAGCACAGACAATACCACAACATTGCAACACTGGCATGGCCTGATGTGGGAAAGAGCTTCCTAGTGTTTGTACCGGGGTAGAATGGGAGTGAGCATTAGTTTCCTAATTGGAAGAATATGGAAGGATTTCAACAGATGGAACTGGATACCTCCAGAGGAGACTGAAGGGGGAAAATCTTTTATTGATTGTTTAGTTTAATTATAGGGACTATAACTTAATTGATGGGGGTTTTAAAATTAAAATGTAGTATATCCATATATATATGTAAGTCATAAGTAATATCTGTTGTGAATATATTTATAGTTTTATATTAATTAATGTATATTTTATAATACTGTTGAATAATGTGAATCTCAAGCAATAACAAAGAAAGGAATATATGTCTATATATGCAAATCATCTGTAAGAAAAAATTTACAATGTTGTCATTAATGGCATAGGAACAAAAGAAAACTATGAAAAAAATGAACTTGACAATGGAGATGGATTAAAGCTACATTAGGATTTCAAACAAAGCCTTAGGATCCAATATTGCTCTACATACCTTTGTTTTGCATTAGGGTTTTTTATTAAAATTCAGTGTAGGCAGAATCTTTTTAGCAGTGTTATATATTCCATGCCTTATAATTTCTTACAGTTGTTTCTGTGGGGGAAGTAGAAGCGGCGTGTTTGTGTGCATGACCTCAGACAGGCGGTGAGGTTCTCCGATGACACAGGTGACAAGGATCATCAAGTATAATTACTAATCAATTCCAGAAATCTTGGAAGAGGGAGTGAAAAAGAAATAAATATTTGGCTGTGAAAATGAGGGTTCAATAGTGAACTTTAATGACACGGGCTAGTGTAATAATACATATTATATTCAGTCATAAAATGTTAGCTCTATTCCATATTTGAGTGTCATTGATCATATTTTGCTTGCTTGTTTGTCAGGCTGACGGGGTCCAGAGGGGAGAGGGGAGAGAATCATAGGAGAAGAGGGGATGGACTCACATGAACAAGTATAAAGGACACATGGACAATAACTAAGGGTGGGGGGTGGAAATGGGAGGGAGGCGGGGAGCATGGGGTGGGGGGCGGGCAGGGTTGGGAATATAAGACAGAAAGCTGTACTTGAACAAGAATTAAATAAAAAATTATTTAAAAAAATAAAAAATAATAAAATAAAATGTTAGCTCTAAACAGGAAAGATTTAAAAAATCTGCATTAGATCAAGTGAAAAGAGAATTTTTAGAAGCAAAGGTCAAATTGAAATATCAACATGAACTCACGACCTTTGCAATACAAAGGGATTTCTCATTTCATTTGTAAAGTGATTTCAGTTCTCCCTCTCCTAAGGCCACTTGCCTAACATTAGGATTTATGTTTCACTAGTGCCTAGATTTGGGGTCTTTAACATTCTCTTTTAACAGCCACTTGGATAATACCAGTCCCATGTCTTGGCCTATAAAAAAATAAAAGATCATCTTAGCACATTTTGTTTTCAGGAACAGGGGGACTCTCTATAACTTGTGGGTTACAGTGAAGAAGGACAATTTGGTCAGCCTGGACAGAGGGATTTTAGTGGACAATTATTGACAGAACATCAAGAGAAAACAGTGCTTTGTGTCAACTGAAACATCCTCAGTATGTAAAACAAGTTTCATTGTTGAAACAAAAATGCAAAGTTTCACATAAAATATGTGTTAAAAGTTATTTTGCCCACATGAGTTTACAATATTATCTCCCAAACTACATAAAGTAACTAATCCACACTGAGTCTAAGAGTGGGGTTGTGATTAACCTCCTAGATATACAAAATATACAAGTGTTTTTTTATACAATGAAAGAAGATATTTAGATAGGCATGTAGGACGGATGTGGGGTGGTATATCTGGCTTCATTATGTTTTCTCTACTGGAGCTCTAGTGACCCACTGTGGCTTTGATTTGCACACTATTGTAGAGCTTGTATATATAGGTCGCTCTGTCAGTGTTACATGGGACGTCATAAATCAGATTGAATTGAGAGAGAGAACAAGAGAAAAGAATGGGAGGGAGGGAGGAAAGGAGAGAGAGGAAGAAGAGAGAAAGAAAAGAAAGAACAAGAAAAAGAAAAGAAATAAAAAAGGGGGGGGTGAGAAAAAACAAACAAACTGAGTTGGGATTAATTTTTGAACACTGAACACAAGCCGTGCTGTATTTAACAATGTGGTAATATACGCAGAGCCTGGGTTGACCCACTCCCATCCTGGCCTAAGTGGAATCAGGCAGTGTAGGCTTTGATGTAGCAGTACTGCTTCAGGCTGCATGGACGTAAACTAAAGGGATTTTAATTGTAATGGGGTATGGAATTGGATGATAGGGAGTTAAACTTGGAAGAACTGAGAAGTCTTCATGAAATAGACACTTTCATGATTGCTTGGGCAGGACAGCTTTGGATGGGGAAGAGGATGCAAAAATGTGATTTGGAAGGTGAAAAATCCAGTAGTTTTGAAGTTTCCTAAAATATATTAATTTCTTCATAATATATTGCATAATAAAATTCCTAAAATTTTGTATTGACAACTGGGCCTTCGTGGAAGTAGGGCAAAATGCTACCCAGTTTAGAGGGCAGTTGTTAAGTATATTTTATCCATAATTAATTTATTTTAGGCCAGAGACAAATTATTTCTTTATCTTATCTGTGATGTGGGATCCTGATCCTAAAAAAATTAATTTCAGGTGATTCCAAAAAGGGATCAATACTTCTGAAAAGTACATAATGGAGGCTCCTTGTGTGAATAGATATATTAAATAAGCTGCATTGTCCTGTAATGCTTTAAATGCAAACTGTGTTTTAAAGAAAAAGATGGGTAACAGATCTTTTAAAAACATTTAGCTGATAGCATATATTATACTAAATATGTTTTTGGAAGTCACTAAAATATGTAAGTCACAAACAGTAAGTAATATTTAAAACATAAAATTCTAATAGTTAATGTCCAAAATAAATGACCTCTTTACATTAACAAGTATATCATAGACACTGTGAGAGAAAAATGAGTAGGATAAAATAGAAATTTGGGGAAGAAGTACAAATGCCTAATAAAATATAAAATGTAATAATGAGAATACATTTTGAGATTTTTTTCTTAAATTATAAGGAAAAGAAATAGCTTGTTAATGTCTGTTATCGATTATGGTGAGAAAAAGTGGGTACTAACATAAATTGGTATGAATTTGTGCGGTGCTGTATTGGTAGTGTTATAATTGAAATAAACTTTAAACTCAACATTCAAATTTAAGATTTTAATCTCAAAGAAATACATGAGAACATGACGTAGCAGGTATAAAGATACTCATTGCTAGAGAGGATATAGTTTTTGTAATGTATGCTTTATTTTTATTTTTTAGATTTTTAAAATTATAGTTTACATGCAATATTATTTTGTATTAGTTTTAGATGTACAGCATAATTGTTAGACAATCATATATTTTACAAAGCATTCTAGTATATAATTTCATCCTCATGGAGTTTATTTGACTGGGAAGTTATGACATATCTAAGAAAAATATAAAAGCAACATATTTAAATATTTTAATTCAAACTATAAATGTTTAGAAGAGATAAGCATGTGACTATATTATTAAGAAAGATTTTTATGAAAAAGGCAATGCTGGTTAATAAATTCTATACCTAATTATTATCAGAAATTATCATTTTTTACTTAGAATGTAAGTTCCAAAGAGGCAGACTTTTTTGTTTGTTTTATTTATTGCTGTTTCCAACATCTAAAACAATGCTTCTCATGGAATGGTAAGTGAGCACATGTTTGTTTAAAAAATTAAATTACAAATGACCGTATAACATAAGGAAATTCTAGAGTAAGGAAGTTTCTACTAGATGTAAAGCTGACTAAAATGACCACAGCACTAAAAACAAACAAACAAACAACAAACAAACAAACAAACAGAAAAACATAGCTTCATCAATTCCATTATATTTTAGGCAGACAAGGATAAAAACACCACCCAAATAATATCAGTATAGCATTTTGTTTGATGCTCTGTGAAATATGCCCTTAAAATAATTTAAAATGACAGAGAATTTATCATTTAAAAAACAAAGTAAACTCAAAGTAATCTTCAAGGAAGTTGTTAAATAATATTTATCCCTCCACATTCTAAATTAAATTGTTTGCTCTCTGTACAAATAGTGTCTGTCTAAGCTGTCAGTTTGCTGAATGAAACACTTCATCACTTTGACTCTATCCAAAATCAAACTCTGCTTGAAACTTCAAGTCCATTTTTGTTCTACTAAAAAAAAGTGATAGAGCTTTATTTTCTATACTTGTAAATGTTTGGATCAAGGATGTTGTATTCGTATGTGCTAAAATGAAAGAAGATTATCAAATTCTAATGTTGAAGTCCTTGGAGATTGTCCACTCCCATCCATTTTCTTTTATCTTATAATAAGAAAACTGAGGCCTAGAAAAAAATGGTTAACAGAGACTTCAAAATTAGAAGGACTTGTATATAAATAAGTTGGAAACATTAAGTATGGGACTCTGAGGAAGTTTAAAACCTGTTTAGGCTTTTCCCCCCTTTTTTATTGTTGTTCAATAACAGTTGTTCCCATTTTTTCACTATTACTCTCCCCTGCCATACCCCCCCCCACCTTCCACATTCAATCTTCCTCCCACTCATTGCCCTTATCTGTGGGTCCTTTATACACGTTCTTTGATGATTTTTCCCTTCTTTGCCCATCCTCCTCCTACCTCCCCTCTGGTCACTGTCAATTTGTTCTTTATTTCCACATTTGGGGTTCTATTTAGCTCACTTGTTTGTTTTGTTAATTAGGTACCACGTGAGGGTGAGATCATATGATATTTGTCTTTCACTGCCTGGTTTATTTCACTTACCATAATGCTTTCCAGTTCCATCAATGTTTTGAGAAAGGTAGGAGTTCCTTCTTTCTTTCTGCTGTGTAGTATTCCATTGTGTAAATGTGCCATAGGTTTTTTGTCCACTCATTTACTATTGGGCACTTAGGCTGTTTCCAGTACTTGGCTATCAAAGGTTAATCATTAGACCTATCTTTTTAATAAATTATCTCCCCTAGGAAATTCAATCTTTATCATGGCTTTAAAATACAATTTTTAACTTTTTCTATACTGTCAATGTTTCATCTGTGAAAATGACAATTATTTGAGATGTACTTGTTATTTGGAAAACGGAGATTCCCAAGTTAAAACAAATCCATGCAGAACAATGGAAGAATTGAGTGAGGTCAAATTCAATATGCATTGAGCATGCTAAGAATGATGGGTCATTTACAGTAGTGACTACAGACTTTTTAGTGAGAAATATAAAACCAAATGCTCCCCTGTTGCATGCACACCTTTGCCAGAACCAGATATTTACTTGTGACTGATATAACCAAGTATATTGTTTCTTTAATAAGGTTGGGTTTTATATTCATCTTATTTGTATAGTACCCAGCTACTAATCCAGTGCAAGAATATAATGAGTTCTCAATATCTTGTTTGTTAAACTCAATTGAATTCTTAACCAGGAACCAATCTCTTCCAACTTTTAAGTGGTCCATTATGACACTGGATTATCATCAAATTGTAGTAATTGCAGAACTAATGTGTGAGCTTTTAACTGAAACTTCAGTTTTCTGTATTCACACTTTCCTTCCATTGCCATTTCATTCCATTGCCATCCTGATTGAACAGTGCAATTACATAGAGTGTTAATTGTCTGCTAATAGGAGGAATAATGATAAAATTACATAGTACATGCCCCTAATAACTCTCAAATTACTGTTTTAGGTTCATTCTCAATTTATAACCAAGTTCAGTGAGGCTGATCCAATTTTTCACAAACACATTAGCAAATAGTATGGGTATAAAATACTGTATTCAAGTTCTGAATTTAAAATCTATGTTGGAATTCAGCACAGTAGAGGAATGCAGAGCCAACACACAAAAATCATTTGCATGTCTCTATACAACGGAAATAATCCGAAAAGGAAAAAAGAACAATTTCACTTATAATAGCATCAAAAATAATAAAATATTTTGAATTAACTTAAACAAGAAGATGAAAGGCTTATATAAGGAAAACTAAAAGTGATTCCTGAAAGAAATTAGATGAATTAATAACATGCTTCTCATAAAATGTATTCTTTCTTGAGAGACAAGGCATATTGATGGTTATTGTCCTTAAATTTTTCAGATAGTTCCTTTTCTAGATTTCTCCTGTACATCCAGTTAAATACAATGGTTTACTTGGGGTTCCTTGATTTTCATTGATTTTATTAGTCTATGAATAATTTATTTTGGAAACTTAATAAAATGGCTGGGCTCCACAGGAACAAAAGGCTTGGGAAATCTGAATTAGATATTTCTTTCCCAGATAGATTGGCAAAAGAAAGCACGAATAGTATTGCATACTTAATGAGAATTGGCTATTATGAACATTGGTTATGATCGAGATTTATGAAGACTTACTCAACAACAACAAAAATCAAAGAATTAGTGTGAGAGAAAACTAATTTTGGGATTAGAATGCTGGTCTTAAATAAACTTTTATTTCCTTAACTGAAAAAAATTGTTGTGGTCCTAGGACATGAATATACAGATGTGTAAAATGGAATAAAATGTCCAAAAGTACACAGGCCAAATACACAGGATAACATATGAAAAGATGACATTTTAAATTACTGAGTAAAAGATGAGTATGTGTAGTGATAGTGCAAGAACTAGAGAATTATATAGGCAAATTTCTTTTAAATCTGGTATTATAAACTTCTAAAGAATGCTCAAAATCTACATGCACTAGAAAGAGCAATACTATTTTGCATAGAAATTACCATAGTAAAAGAACCAAATTAAATTTACATTTAAAGACAATATTGGCAACAAAATTCATGGGTAAAAGGCTCATCTCACTAGTATGTAAAAAGCATAACAATGATTTTCAAAATATGAAAAACTGGTGGAAAAAAGATTTATTTAAGGAAATGGTGCCATGCTCAGAGACACAGGTGAACTAGCTTAAGATCTTGGCTCCTCCGTGGCCTGCAGGGGTCTATTGCATAGGGTGGGAAATCATTAATCGTGGTGACTGAGAGAATTGAGGGCGTGGGCTCTACTGATTGGTCGGGGCCAGGGTAGTGAGCTGATCATCAGATAAGGTCCTGATGTCAGCCATGAGGTTTCATGCATGTGTGGCGGGTAGGGTCCTATGTTTTCATGGGTCTGGGGCTGAAACACTACAGAGGTCAAGATGCTATCTTTGGTTTGACCAAAACTCTGTTTCCTTGATCAATAGACCTGAGGCCTTATTCTTAAGAGAGTTTGACACTGACTGGAACCTAATGTCCTAAGGGCTTAATGATTAATGAAGTGGACTTACTGCTTATCATAATGATATTAGACTGGGAAAAGCTAGTGTGAAGTAAGAAAAAATCATATTAAAGAAATGAAGTTTCTGTAGGTTTAAAAAGTTCCCCTTTTTGGGTTATTCCTCAATCTTAAGGAATAGAAGGCAACTGGGAAGAATCACAGCAATTGATTATTGAGGCTTCAGAGTATGTTTTAGGATCTGGTAGGCTGGTGCCCTTTGTTGTTCTTCCTGCTTCCTGTTCCAGAACTTTCCTAAGTATTCTAGCACATTTGTTTTTCACCTGTTATTTAGACTTTCTAGTTTCAGAAAAAAATAATAATTTTGAAACCCTGTTAAATTTATATATTAACTTGAGGAAAATGAACACTTTTTGATATATTTGTTTCAAAACAAGAGATATTCCTCCATTTATTTAAGTTGATGCTTTTGTCTTCAGGATATTTTATAGTTTTCCTCACTGTATGTTTTCACATTTACTCCTAAGTATTTAACCTTTGCAATTAGTATTGTAAATGTAATTTATTGTTTTTATCTATGAAGACTATTGACCATGCCACTATTATTTTCAACATCTTTCTGCATTATTATATTGTTTGCATTGCTTTTTAAATAGACTACTTTTAGTGTTTCAGTTATATAATCTTCAAATATTGATAATAGTAGTGGTAAGAAGCACCCTTGCCTTGTTAGGGAGAATTACTCTAGTGTTTCCCCACTGAGCAGAATACTAGCTGTAGTATTACGTATACATAGAATCGTGTTACATATCAAGTGAGTTCTATTTTAAAGTGTCATTATCAGAAATGTGTGTTGAATTTTTTTACACAAAAATTTCACAGGCACTTTAGCATCTGTGGAAGTAATGATATTGTTTTTTTTTTTATTGATTCCATTAATGTAAATGGAGGTGGGCAAAAGTGGTTTATAGTTGTTCACATGGCAAATAACACAGTAATTAGTAAATAATAATACAAGAATAAACTTTTCAATACTCACAACTGTAAACCTACTTTTGCCCTGCCCTGTATTATTAAGGTCCCAATATTTAATATGACTTTATTGGTATCAATAATGTTATCTTAAATAGATTTTTGTTTCAATGCTATACTTGAATATTTAAAAAATTAGCAATTGTATTTTTCTATGCTCTGAAACAATATAGACAATTTATGCAGCATTGAGATTTCCTGATCTTTAAAGGTACACTTAAATTCCTCTGAGATACCATCTGACATTAATGTTCTCACATGGGATAATCTTTGACATGTTTCTTGGTTTCTTCTTTTATAAATTGGTCTGGTTAAGTTTTTTTTGATTCTATAATGTATATAGACTTCTAATAGATTTTTGAATAATTATCATTCTCCTTGGAGCATCATGTACTTTAGTCTTCATTGCTAAAATAATTTCCCCTCTATTTCTCCTTTTATGTGTTTACTCATATGTTTCACTTTTAAAAAATATTCAGATATTTGAATTTTTAATTTGAAATATTTCTTTTTATGTCATTCAATGCCTACCTAATAGTATTTAATTCAAATTAGAGTATGCTATTATAGTTTTATTTACTTAATGATTGTTTGGGGGAAGACAATTTTCAGCAACAGGAAAATATTTTGACTTTTAGCTTGTCTTCTTATAGTAACCATGAGTGGACATTCTACATCATTTTCAGGTCAATCTGAACTGTCTGGATTAGCTATAAGAGATGGTATACCTGGGAGAGAAGTGTCTGGTGTGTTTACCGGTAACCCCAGTTCGTGAGTGCACATTTGGTTTGTATGGAGAAGTAGACTTATTTAATTGACAGGTTTCTGTGTTTTGTTCTATTTTGCTTGTTTGCAGAGTGAAGTCTTGGTGTGTTTGCTGATGTGTGATTCTGGCATTGTGTTTTAAATTCTTCTCCTTGTTTTCTTGTTGCCTTTCACTGTCAAGTTGCTGAGAGATGCCTTAGATCGTGAACTCCCACCTCAGTCCCCACAGGCAGTCATTTCTTACTCAGGGCCTTGTCTAGTCCCACGTAACTTTCTTTCAATTCTCCAGCAACTGGTACTCTGGTCTAATAAGAATCAGTAAGTTCTCAAGAGATAAGCTGTTAAGGTAGGAGTATCTCTTTCTGGGTGATTGATCTGTGGTCCATTACTTCTATGGTCTCTCTCTCTCTTCCCCCCTTCCTCTTTCTCTGAATAAAATAGGTTTTATTTATTCACTTTTATCAATAATTACTTCTTTTCATTTTATTGAATTTATTGTGGTAACATTGGTTAACAAGATTATACAGGTTTCAGGTGCACAATTCTACAACACGTCATCTGTACATGGTATTGTGTGTTCACCACTCAACTCAAGTCTTTGTCCATTTCCATTTATTCCCTCACTTTTCTATTCTCCTCTTCCTCCCTCCACCACCCCCAGGCAATCACCACGCTGTTGTGCATGCCCACAAGCCTTTTTCTCTCTCTTTCCCCCCCTCAATGACCCAGTGATTCCACTTATTTGAATTTGTCCTAAGAAACCTGAAACACTAATTTGAAATACTATATGCACCCTTATGTTCATTGCAGTATTATTTACAAAAACTAAGATATGAAAGCAGTTCAAGTGTCCATCAGTGGATGAGTGGATAAAAAAATCTGTGGTGCACTTATATAATGGAACAGTACTCAGCTGTAACAAAAGGAGAAAATCTTCATTTTTGGGACAACATGGATGGACCTGGAGAACATTATACTAAGTGAAACAAACCAGTCAGATAAAGAAAAATACCATATGGTTTCACTTATTTGTGGAATCAAATGAATAGTATGAACTAACAAGCAAAATAATGACAGACTTTCCTCTCTCTTGTTTTCTAACAACATTATTCCTACTTTTCACTCTAATGTGATTATAAAATTGCCTCTACTTCTTTCTGATATTTACTGATAAACTTCCACATAATTTGACTTTGTGCCATTTTCTGCCTTCTGGTTATTCCAGTGTGTATATTAAGCTTGGTTTTATTTATTTATTAAGTTTGTTTATGTGTTTGCTTTTTCCTTTTTGGGAGGATGTTTAGAGACTTCTCTTAGGCTGTTCCTATTTTGTTATAAAGGTACTGTTTATGAAGTGATATATTTCTAACATCGTTCAGACTCATGGTAATTTTCTCTCACATAAAAGTCTTAAATCTATAAATCCGGAAAAAGAAAATAAGGCATACAAATGAGATGTTTGTATTTCACTCACCTGTTCATTTCTTTAAGTTTCTTGGAGAAAGTATTTTTCACTGAGCATATTGAGTTGTGTGATATGTGAACATTTCTGCTGTGCTGAGACCATGACTTTTTTCCCGAGAGATCGAAAGCTCCCCCTGTCTACTTTATTATGACTCAGATCCTTTAGATACATTTAGAGTTAAAAGGATTGCGATACAGATGACATATGGGGCAGAGGATGAAGTTAATAAAAAACAATTTCTCTAAAACCAATGAAAAGAGAAACAAACAAAATGAATTATTCAGAACTATTGTGGATGGAATTCCATAGTTAACAATAAGAGACAACAAGAGATATCTGTCCTGAATTTTGAGGACTTTACCTGCAATTTCTCCACATTTGTGAGTATGTGCACCACATATCCTCCCCCACGTTTAGTCTGTGGAGCTTGTAAGATGGTGCAAAAACAACGTATCTCAATAAGTTCAAAGTAACTTAAGATGGTAGTTAGTTGAAATAAAAAATGCAAGACAAAAATAACTTTAATTAGATTATAGAGCAAAAGAGTGATTATAAGAAGGAAGGGAAGACTGGACCAAATCAATAAAATCCAAGGTTAGCTTTTACATTTTAGCTTTAAGAAGTTAAATGAAATTTAAATGAATTATAGGTGTTGATAGAACAGGAGCAAAATTTGGTTGTTAGAATGTTAACATCCTTACTATGTCTAGTGAAAGCAGAAGAGAGTGCTAATAGTTTCAAAATGTCTTAAGTAATTTTCTACCTATGGGCAATGTCTCCCAGAATATTCAAATATAAATTCACTTGTCTATAAGCAAGTTACAGCGTATTATTTTTATTTAGATAGGTGAAAAGTATAGCCTCATTATGTATGAAACTTAGCTCTTCTTGAGTAAAGTAAAACCTAGTAACTGACTTCAGGTTTTTATCCTAAGCTTCTTGGAACTTTTGCATTGGGAGCTCCTTAAAACCATCTACATTTACTTGTAAGTCCAGAAAAGCAGGCGTATCACCTTAAGAGAGAGGTACTCTGTAGCACATGTTTTCTGTAATATTGACAGAGAGATTTAGTTAGTAAGAAAATAATCTTAATAACTAATCTACATGACATTATTACAGAAGCAAAGAGGAAACTGCATGCAATATCAGTATCAATAACTACATAATAATAGGCCTGGCTGGTATAGCTTAGTGGATTGAGCATGAGCTGTGAACCAAAGGGTCACCAGTTCGATTCCCAGTCAGGGCACATGCCTGGGTTATGGGTCAGGTCCCCAGTGGGGGCCACGTGAGAGGCAACCACACACTGATGTTTCTTTCTCCCTCCCTTCCCCTCTGTCTAAAAATAAATAAATAAAATCTTTAAAAAATAACTACATAACAATATCAACAATCCTTATGGAATTTTTGAAAAGCTTTTGTGATAGCTTTATTTAAGGAAGGGAAATAATAGTGGAAACAATACAATAAAAATAAATGAAGGACTAAACCTCTGGGACAACTTCAAACATTCCAATATTCACAGCACAGGGGGTGCTGGAAACAGAAGAGAAAAAGCAAGAATTTGGAAACCTATTTGAAAAAAAATGACAGAAAACTTCCATAACTTGGTGAATGAAATAGGTATACACGTTCAAGAATTGGAGACTCCAAACATGATGAGCCCAAAGAGACCCACACCAAGACACATTATAATTAAAACGCCAAAAGTTAAATACAGAGAAAGAATCTTAAAAGTCACAAAATAAAAGCAGTTAGTTACCTACAAGGGAGTTCCCATAAGACTAAGCTAATTCATCAAAGGAAACTTTTCAGGTTAGAAGATATTGACAAGGAATATTCAAAGTGATGAAAAGCAAGGCCTTATGACCAAGATAACTCCACCCAGCGAAGTTACCATTTAGAATCAAAGAACAGATAAAGGGCTTCTCAGACATGAAAAACCTAATGGAGTTCATCACCACCAAACCAGTATTATATAACATGTTAAGGTTCTTCTTTAAGAAGAAGAATATGATAAAAATATGAACAATAAATGGCAATAAATACATATCTATCAACAATTAAATCTAAAAAAATAAACTAAGCAAACCAGCAGAGCAAAAACGGAATCATAGATACAGAGAGAATTTTGATAGTTGTCAGATGGGAGGGGAGTCGAGAGGATGGATGTAAAAGGTGAGGGGATTAAGAAGTAAAAATCGGTAGGTACAAACAGTAATGAGGATGTGAAGTGCAGTATGTGGAATAGAGTAGTCAAAGAACATATATGCATGACTTATGGACATGGACAATGGTGTGGAGATTGCCTGAGGGAGTGAGAGGGGGCTGGGTGAAGTGGGATAAAGGGGGGAAAATTGGGACAACTGTAATAGCATAAGTAATAAAATACAGTTAAAAATAAATTTAAAAGTATAGTACTTGAACATAAAAAATGTAAATTTAAGTGGCTGAGTTAGCTTTTTTTGTCTTTTATCAGTCAAATAAAGACATTTATTTATTCAAATAAAGGATTAAGAGTTTAATAGTAAAGAGATGAAGATATCATTCCCTAGGGGATAGAAAGACAAAAAAAGAAAAGAAACAAAGGCAGTAGGAGCTGATAACATTACCCTATTTTCAATAAAGGTCAAAGAGCTCTCAGAAGGAAGCCCATATTTAATATAGACTGAAATATCCAGATGAAAGTGAAATTTCTGCTCCTTCAATTAGGCATTCCAGTTGTTTTATCAACATCACAATGGCATAGGCCATACAGGATTATGAAACAATAATGAGTATTCTTTCTTCTAGATGTTCAGTGCATGATGAGAGCCTTTACTATAGAAAACTGCAACACATTGGTGTTACTTATTTATTTTTAAAAAGATTTTATTTATTTTTAGAGAGAAGAAAAGGGAGGGAGAAAGAGAGGGAGAGAAATATCAGTGTGATATGAGAAACTGATCTGCTGCCTCTTGTACACTCTCTGACTGGACACTGAACCCACAACCGGTGTGTGTCCTGTCCATGAACTGAACTGGCGACATTTTGCTTTCTGAGATGATGCCCAGCCAACTGAGCCATACAAGTCAGGGCTACATTAGTGTTGTGAACTCAAACTATAAAAATATAGAAATCATATTAAGCAAAGGTGTTATTATACTTGCAGGTTATTATACTTAAATATGTTTATCATAGGCATCTAATTTAAGTCCCAAATTCCATTAAACTAAGAAACTCTTTAAACTTTCTTCATTTAATACATTAATCTATGAATAGACAGAGAAGAAGAAAAATTATAACAAAATTTTGGAAGATAGAACACTTACTACAATACATAGAAAAGAAAACAAATATCTTTTTTTTTTTAGGATTTATTTATTTTTCTTTAGAGGGGAAGGGAAGGAGAGAAGGAGAGAAATATCAATGCGTGGTTGCCTCTCATAAGTCCCCTGCTGGGAACTGGCCTGCAACCCAGGCATGTGCCCTGACTGGGAATCGAACCGCCATCGTGTGGTTTGCAGGCCCGCGCTCAATCCACTGAGCTACGCCAGCCAGGGTAAAAAACAAATATCTTATTCTCAATAAGGTAATATCCAAGTAAAGAGAAAACAAAGAGCAAACATAAGTTGAATGCTGATAACTGCCTTGAAGAGCAAAAACATGATAAACACAACATTAGAGGATGCGGAATATCAAGTTACAGCAAAAACAAAGACATGGAATTATTAACCATCAAAACATTCATCTTTAAACAAATGTTGGCAGGTAATACATGATATTCAAAAACAAGATGGGTATTTATTTATTTATTTTGTCCTCCCTTGAGGACGTTTTTCATTGCTTTTAGACAGAGAGGAAAGGGAGGAGAGAGAGAGAGGGAGGGAGAAGACGTAAGATGAACTTTTAGAGGTGAGAGGCCCTTTCCCTGGGGATTCAGTTCCCCCAGATGCATCATTCAAAAGCCAACTGCCGCAGGTGGTTTATTCTGTGGTTTGCAGGCCCGCGCTCGGTCCACTGAGCTACACCAGCCAGGGATCTTAGACGGTTTATTCTGAATCTTGGAGAGCCTTCAGTTGAAACCATGAAGGTACAGACAGCTTCGTATTAGAGTTTTTACCTCCAGAACTGTCAAAATATCTATTTCTGTTATTTAAGCCATCCAGTCTGTGGTGTTTTGTTATGGCAGCCTCAGCAAAATAATATACCACCCCAAATATACCACCACCAGCTCTCACGCAGGTGCTGTAACCAGGGGGAGTTTCCTCCCAGTTTTGTCTTGGGTGGAAGTTACTTCCAACCCCCTAGCTCAAAGCATGGCCACAGCCATTTAACATATCTATGCAACTAGTAAAAGGTTATAGATATGTTAAATGACCATGCCAGAGGTTAGCTGCAAAGCTGTTGCTATGCAAATCAGCTCTCAGTGGCCCTGCTCCATGTATCCCCTCCCCCAGCTCACACCTGTGCAGGGGAAGGGGTGAGGCCATCCTAATATTTCCTGGACACCATGAGTTCTGGACCCCATTCCAAATCTCTGTTTGGGGAACCCTCCTTGGCTGCACCCTGTTATAGCTTCACAAGCCAGAAGCTAAGAGAGAGCCAAAAGCCTGCCCCCAGCATTAAAAAGCCAGGGAGCATTTCTCCCTGCCTCCTGTTAAAAACGTGCTTTCTCCCAGGTCCCCATGTGCTCTGGAAGCCAGTGGGAGTGTCCATCTTTTTAACCGATGACCATGTTTGTGTTGTCCACTTTTCCTGGGTATGGGCAGAAGTCTCCAGTCACTCTGGGCGAGGAGTCCAACCCCTACAGCTCACACAGGTAGCATTGAATAGGCTGTGTCATGAACTCGTAGCCCCAAGGCTGTGGGCAATTAAGCTCCAGTTGAGGAGTTTTCTGCCCCTCCTCCTACCACCGGCATTGAGTTTATACTAGCCTCTTGACTCCTGCAATTCTCCCTTGTCAGGCAGCCCCTCCCTTCTCAGAAGGCAGGCTGCTTTAATCTGCTGTCTTGGCAGGCCCCCTCACCACTCCCCTGCCTTTCCTGGCAAGAGGGGGAGCGGTCTGGATTTGGGGTTCCCCTGCTGGAATTGAGGCCTCTTGGTTTCCAGTGATTTCCGCTCCTACATACCCCATTACAAAAGGTTTATATATTTAGGAGGTGATATAATTTTGAAACCTACCACTATCTGCTATTTTATTGCTCTCTGACATACCCAAAAATCTTTCTCAGGCTCGTTAATTTTTTTCTCTGAAAATCAGGGTATGTTAGACAACCTGGTTTTAGTGAGAGAAAAGAGTCCTAAGGAAGAATTTGGGGGTCTGTGTGTGAGGATGAGTACTAAACCCAAATCCACTAATAAAAATTAATTAACAGTGAGATATGTCATGATTAGGTACACATATATTTTGGGACAATGTATCAGTCACTGCGGTAGGCAATGCGAATATACTTTTATGAATATGATACGGTCCCTGTCCTCAAAAATTCCCAGTGCAGTGAGCGCAGCTAAGTGTGATAGGTTGCTGTGCAAGTGACTGTACAGGGAGTCAAATTACTCATTCTTGAAAATAAAGGAAGGTTTCTTCGAGTATTTAACTATAAAACTAATTACTGAAGGATAATTAGGAGATAAGTAAGGGAAGAGCTGGGGAAGACATAGGCTGAGGTATCAGGCTTTGCTGGTGGAAGCATGGAAAACTAAGGTTCCAGTTCTACAAAAAACAGTAAGAGGCAATGAGCATAGTCAACTGTAACAGGTGAGTCTGGAGATAAGGGCTGAACACAGATGGTGGAGGGTGGTGTATTTCATAATGAGTTTAGGTAATATTCTGGTGGCAATGGGACATAGCAGTAGGATGCCATAATTATACTTTCCAAGTGAAAGAACTTTCATGACAGAGTGGGATGCGGATTGAGGGAGCAAGACTCAGGGCAGAGGGGTGGCTTCCAATACTGCAATAGTTACCAGGTGATGAATGTAGGTAATTTAAGTTAAGGAGACAGAAGTGGAGGTAAGAGAACTGTGTGAATGCTGGGGCAAAGGAATGGTCAGAAATTGGTGTGGAAATTAGTGCTTAAAAAAGGGAGGGGAATAAACAGGAGTAGTATGCAGACACAGACAGATTCCTGGCTTGAGAATCAATATCTCTGCAGTTTTCCACTCAGGATTTATTTGGAAACTATTAAATGACATCATGAAAAACTCAAGACTTTGATATTGAGTGTGTGTATATATATATATATATATATATATATGTGTGTGTGTGTGTGTGTGTGTGTGTATCTTTTACAACGATGTAAGATAACAACAGCAATGCCAAATTAGTACATCCATAAATATGTTGAAGAAGCTAGCATTTACATAAATTACACCCTAGTGGGGTTGCTTTTGTTCATTTTTCCAGTCAGTTTAACTCTGATTGCGGGAATAGGAGAATGTTTGTATCCCTGGGAACAATTTCTATGAAATATCATTTGAAAGAAATAAATGAAGATAAGTTGTCTGCAACAAGCAAGGATTATGGAAGAAAATATCTTGAATCAAAAGCAACTAATTTGTGTCTGTTTTTGTAGATCAAAAAGTGTGATGTTAGCTCTCATTTCATAAATCTAAGTCCACAGTTTGGATAATCAGGCAATAGAGAGCATGGTTCCTTGGTTAGACATTCTGAATGGTACTAACTAATCTTTTTCTGAAATTCAGATGGTAATCAGTATTTTGTCTGTCGTGAATTTCCCACTCAGTCTCCCAAGCAGATACCTCGGTAGCATCTTTGATTGCCTACTTCATTCGTTCTTTTTCATTTCCCCACCACTCAGCCTCTAATTCCACAGAGTGCTTCTCACTGTTCCTTAAAAATGTCATTGTATTACACATTTTCACAATCCTGGACCTTTGCTGATATTTTTATCCTTTTTCTAGAATTGCCCTCAACTGCCTTGCCTTCTACCTGACCACCATGAGGTCATCATTTGAATCTTTCCAATCCTTCTTCTCATACCACGCAGGTCAGAATTTAGCATCCCCTCTTCCAGGCTGCCACAGCAGAGTGTGTGACCATTTTACAGGCTTCGTGCCATTGCTTCCCATTTATTTACTGATCTATCTCTCCTCCTTGACTTCAGTAGCTCAAGAGCAGGAACTTGAGCTCACTCACTGGGGTATCCTCAAAGCCAAGCAATCATTTTTTCAGATCTAGCATAAAATTTATGTTAATTAAATGTTTAGAAAATTAATTGATGTAAGATTGTTGCCTAAGAATCTACTGGAAGAACATGGACAATGTAAAAATAATATACGAAACGTAATTATATCTAGAAAAAGAAAAACAGTGCTTGGCTTTTATAGATAAATTCAATGAGGTATCTATTTTTAGACATAATTCTCAGAGTTAAGGCCAACAGCCAGGGTTATAAATTTATAGTCCTCTAATTGAGAACGAGCCGAATCACAAACCCTTATAATGCTAGCTTTCAGTTTAGGAAGGTTGACTTTAACCAGTAAAACCATTAATGCCTTTGATGAGGATTTTTTGGCACAGATGATGTTTTCTACAAAGTTTAAACAAAACAAAACAAACAACCTTGGCCTAATCTCTTCTGTGCTGATAACGATTTTATTTTTGTTAAATTCAGAATGCTTGCAGAGTAATTGGATGTGTTTGCTAATTTAATTTAAGTAAACCACTTATCTGTCTCATCATTAGCATAATGGAGTGGCCCCCTAGCTCTGTAGAAATTGAGCTAAATGGGGGTGGGGAGGTGTTTTTAGAAGGCAAGAGAGGCAATAAATTGAAAGGGAGCTGAAAATGTGCATATGCTGATTAAATTACCTTTTCTTTAGAAAACATCAGTAGGAAAGTGCTTCATCTCTACACCTGCTTCTTAGAAAGGACAGCAGAGACTAGAGAATGCAGCATCTCCAGAAGTTAAAGGAAAGAGAAAGTTAATGTGTGAAACAGAGATGGATGGAAAAGGATGAGGGAGTCTTTCAGGGAATTCTTGAGCTGACGGGGGAGTACTGTTTCTAACCTAAACCCAAAGCTGGTTACTATGCACTGCTATAAAAGTTAAAGTCTAAATAAGAAAGAATTAAAGAAGCATATTTTGAACTACTCAATCTTCTAAAAGCAATCTTTAAGGCCTAATAAGAATGTGTTTTTGTTGCTCTCTCTCCACATTCCTTTGGTTTTTCACAACAAGGGGTTCTATCTGCTGCCAAAGCTTAAGCTTGTTTAACACGGTTTTGGGAAGGGTTGCTAGATTCTACCACCTGCTTCCTTATAACAAGGAACACCTTTAAAATGCAAGGCCGCTTCACAAGGAAGCTGATTAAGGAATGCCTGGGTTCCATTTAGGTAAGTTGCCTTCATTAAAATAAATTTTCTTCCTTGATTCTTGGCAGAATTCTCATTTCCTTAGCTCTGGGGAAAATACAGATAATCTTGAGAGAAAATGTCCGTAGCATTTTCCTCATTTAAGTCACCCAAGGTCAAAACAATGATCGGGGAAGGTGGAGTTAAGGAAAAAAGATGGGCTTTGGAGCATGAGGATTGTGCTGTGAGAGCAGAGAAATGGGCAGAGAAATGGCCATAAGCATTGCCTAGGCCCCAAGAAAACGTGGACTGGGTTCTGGGTGGTGGGATTCCAATGACCAGTTGAAGTCAGGGCTTGTAAGAATCGGATGGCTCAAGTTGTCTAATGGATTAAAAGCAATTGAGGACTGGGACACTGACAGACAAGGCAGGGTGGCCAGGGCATTAGGACCAACAAGGGAAAATAAAGAGTAGGAGTAAGGGAGAGTAGCCATTATTGAATGCACATAATGTGCCATCAACTCTTTTCTGATTTAATCTTCCCCAAAGTCCATGATGTATAAATATTATCGACATACCAGTTTTATATAAGGAAACTGTTTTTCAAAAAGATTGTTAATTTCACAGAGTCAAAGGGTAATATGATTCAGAACTGGAATTCAAACTTTGAAAAGTGCTTGATTTCAAAGCCGAGTGTTTTCTGTTATAAAATTTTCTGAAGTATTTGGGATATAGATGAGCTCTGTCCTGAAAAAAATCAGCTATTGTTAATGCAATGAGAATGGTTTGTGCAGCATCAATGTAACCTGGAAGCCAAGGAGAGTGAACTGGAATGTGCATGTGTGCACAATGACGACTTTACTGTACTATCAGTAGGGGTGGTAGGCACCATTGAGAGAGCATGTGTAATGTGTGGCCATCACATTCGAAATGACTGAGCAAGTAGAGCAACAGATATGCATTCCTGCACAGAAACTATTCAGATATTCAGAGGGCCACAGCTCCTGGTGATTGGCAGCTTCATCATGACAGCATGCTCCCTCATGCATCACATCTCATGCAGAGTTTTTTTGCAAAACATCAAATTGCCCAGGTGACTTGGTTCCCCCTTCAGCCCAGATCTGGTGCCCTGCAACTTCTGGATATTTTCCCCAAACTAAAATTACCCTCGAAAGGGAGGAGATTTCAGACTGTCAGTGAGATTCAGGAAAATACCAGGGGGCCGCTGGTGGCAATTCCAGCAAAGGATTTTGCAAAGTGTTTTTGTTACCGAACAAAGGGTCCGAGGGGGGGGGCAATACTTGGCCCACCGAGGGATGCCAAAAACTGCTGTAGAAAACAGGGGCCCCTCCCAAGGACGATACACTAAAATCTATAGGGCTCTTCTGTCCGCCGCCAATTGGAAAGACATCTCTCAATGCCAGAGATTTGTGAAAAGGAAACAAAATGTTTATTTAATGCTATTCAGGCCTAATGCCTTCCTTAAAATATTAAAGTCTTTAAGGGTATATACCTACACACACAGACACACAGCGCTCCCTTCTCCCACTGTCCCAACTCTGGGTACCGTAAATCAGGAAAAGAGCACACGTCCGTTTTTCTCCCAGGCCGCTGGCACGTGAGCTGTGTGTCGCCTGCTTGTCCAGGCAGGATCTCTAATTAATCCAAAGTCATGCGGCACCTTTCACCGGCAAGAGTTCTTTGTAACAAGTCCCAGTCAAAGTCTCTCCTGCTTTCCAGGCCACTCTGCCAAAGGGAGCACGCCAAAGCTGCGTGGGCCTCTTCTACCAAAGCCGCACTCCACCGAAAGCGCGTCTTTCTTCTTCACCTGGCCGCAGGGATCTTCATTCTGGCAAAGCTGCGTGGTTTTCCCTTTTACCTGGCCAAGAGAGGGTCTGCACTCTGCTGGAACCGCATGGCTCTCCCTCCTAATGGCTACAGGGGTCTACATCTTTCTAAATACCGTGGCTCTCCCCCTCATCTGGCCAAGAGGGGGTCCTCACTCTGCTAAAGCCACATGCCTCTCTCCTAATGGCTACAGAGGGTCCTCACTCTGAGAAGCAGCCCCATTTTCAGCCTGGTTAGCCCCCACTCTGCTAAAGCCACATGGCTCTCAAGCAGGCCCTCTCTGAGAAGCAGCTCCCAATTCCCGCCTGGGTAGCCACTCACTTCTCCCTGGCCCCAAAACTTGGCCACAGCTATTTAACATATCTATGAAACCAGTTAAAGGTTATAGATATGTTAAATACCATTCCAGAGGTTAGCTGCAAAACAGCTCTCAATGGCCCTGCTCCATTCGTCCCTTCCCCCAACTGACACCTGGGGGGGGGCGGTGAGGACATCCTAATATTTCCTCCAATATTTCTGTACACTTTGAGTTCTGGACACCATTCTAAATCTTTTCTGGGCCCCCCCTTGGCTACACCCTGTATCATTTTGAATGGTGGAAGAGACACTGGGAGAACTGTGTGAGGTCCCAAGGTACCTACTTAGCAGGGGACTGAGGTGCCACTGTCCTATGTACAATAGTTCTTGTATCTTGTATCTTCTTCAATAAATGTCTTATTTTTCACATTACATGGCCAGACACTTTCTGGACAGACCTCATCACATATCTTGTATATAGGAAGCTATGCATTATATACTTAATAAAATAAATTAGGGACAATTTTAAAATAAAAATGTGTTCTATGACTTCTGGAAGAGTAGCCCCATAAAGAAGGATTTAGTTCGGTGTTAATCAGTAGATAGTTGAAGCCAAAACAGACAGCAATAGGACCTGGTAGGGCCCAGGGGGTGGGCCCCCCAGGACCTCTCTAATTGGCTAAGAACCACCACTTTATGTTTTCCCCCAGGAAGGCCAGGCACGTGTTGCATCAGAATTCAGTGCGATGTTAGCTTTCTTCACTAAACATACCCCAAGAGGACCTGTGTCCTTAGGCTCACAGCCTTCTTCAGCCTGGAGATTCTTGCCTACTGTCATGTTTGTATTCTGCTCCAATAGGCACTTCTGAATAGTTGGTCAAATCATTTCCCCCCTGGGCACCTTCTTTCTAGTGTGCAGCCATAAAAGTATTTTATTACTCGATTTATTATCCCAAGTAAAAATTGCAGTGGATACATTGAAAAACTAGCACCACTTGAAAAGTTTTTCCCATGAAATTACATATCCAAACCAATTACTTTTAATTTGTTTTATATGTTAAATTATAATCNTGTCCTTAGGCTCACAGCCTTCTTCAGCCTGGAGATTCTTGCCTACTGTCATGTTTGTATTCTGCTCCAATAGGCACTTCTGAATAGTTGGTCAAATCATTTCCCCCCTGGGCACCTTCTTTCTAGTGTGCAGCCATAAAAGTATTTTATTACTCGATTTATTATCCCAAGTAAAAATTGCAGTGGATACATTGAAAAACTAGTACCACTTGAAAAGTTTTTCCCATGAAATTACATATCCAAACCAATTACTTTTAATTTGTTTTATATGTTAAATTACAATCAAAGCTATTATATACTTTTCTTTAGCATTCTAATTTCTACACACTCTTGCTAATTAGGCTATTCCCACTAAGTCAGGGATGTCCAGCCTTTGGCATCTCTGGGACACACCGGGGGAAGAAGAGTTGTCTTGGGCCACATACTAAGTACACAAACACTAATAAAAACTGATGAATTAAAAAAAATGTCTGTTCGGCCCTGGCTGGTGTAGCTCAGTGGATTGAGCACGGGCCTGCGAACCAGACGATCGCGGTTCGATTCCCAGTCAGGGCACATGATTGGGTTGCAGGCCAGTTTCCTGCAGGGGCCAGTTCTCTGCAGGGTATGCATGAGAAGCAACCATACATTGATGTTTCCTTCCTCTGTCCTTCCCTTCCCCTCTAAAGATAAATAAATAAAAATATTAAAAAAAATGTCTGTTCATAATTTTCATGATATCCACCACCACAGATAAGCAAAAAAGTCCTCACATAACAACCCTAATTATGCATGGCCTTTTGACAATCTTTTAAACTTGCCAAGCAGGCCCCAAGTGTCTGATCACTAATATAGAAAATGTACATACCTAAATAATAAAACTTAGTATAGAACTTAGTAATAAAATGAAGTGATGTTTTAAGTAAATTTACAATTTTGTGTTGGTCTACGTTCATAGCTACCCCAGGCCACGTGTGGCCCACGGGCTGTGGGCTGGATGCCTCTGCACTAAGTAAATATGCTTTTAACTGACAATAAATTTATCTCTGGGGACATATAGTTATTTACAACTGACTTTATCCTTAAATATCTATTTTCCCCTATGAAACACATTTTAATATATTTACTTTGATTTTTGCTTCTAGCCACACTCCCCAAAGGTATAGCAAAAAATAGATTAGAAAACAAGATGCCAAATAAAGGTGCATGACAGATATATGTATACACACACACATATGATCTTAATTTTCACTAAGAAAAATAGGAAGGATGGAAGGAAAAGTAAAATAGTCATACTATCTTTCTCTGTAGATTTGAAAGGAATATTACTATCATGTAAAGTTTAACCCTATTTCTCTGATCCTAGTCACACCAAAAATTTCTTATCATACTCAGTCAAATCAGTATAAAAATATCCATTTAAAAGGACACTTATATTGTAAACCTTGATAGAACCTTTCTTGGTTTTGGAATGTGTGTTAGTGAGACTTGAAGTTGCATCACAAGTAGATTGTTAGATTATGTAGCTATCATGTTTACATTCTGCCTACTGCAAAACATTGCTTGATTGTTGTCTCCTATATAAAAATTAAGAACAGTCTAATTTATAGCAAGTAGAAAAACAATGGGTTGTTGCTGTAAAGATTAAAATGAGGACTATATTATTTATATTAAGAGGAGAGAACAGAAAATTTAACAGAAGAAGTTGAAGGAATTTTAGAAAGAGGTGAAGATTTTAAACACTACATAAATAGAGGGCTTAGAGAACAAGTCCCTATAAAACACAGCAAATATTCTGTAACCATTTCATGTTATTAAATCAATATTAGCATGGAAAGGAAAATCATATAGATAACTTAATATATATTATACAGAATTACCTTGCATTTTAGTTTTGCTTTAACTAGTTTGTAGGTTTGTAACTCGGACACATCTTTTAAATTGTTCCGAGCTTTAGTTGTCCAATTTGTCAAATTACAGGATTATTTCTTCCAATTCAAAATTCCTGTGATCACAATATTTTATATATATAAACCTTTTCTCGGCATTTAAAGCTATTCATAACTTTTACTATTTTATAAACAAATGTTATGCTATAAGTGGAAATATCAAATAGAAAAATTTCTTAAACATTAATTTTTAAAAATATAATATAACCAATAATTTCTTAAAAAGAACCAACATTACTTTATTTCTGTAGTCCTCAAATTGATGTTCTTTGTATGAAAGAAACTACCTCCTCATATGCCAGCAACTAGTACAGCTTAACCCTTTTGACTGTCAATGTGATTACTACTGTACTCACCTCTTCACCTAAGGGAAGCATTTTACAACTTTTTTTTCTTGTGGCTTCTTCCACTATGGATTATTTAGAATTGTGTTGTGCAATGTCCACACATTGGTACTATTCCAAATATATTTTCTTATTGATTTCTTATTCAATTCTTGTGGCCAGTGAATATGCTCTGTATTGTTTCAGTTTTGCTAAATTGTTTGAAACTTATTTTATTAACTGTTTTATAATCCGTCTTCATCAATGTTTCCTGTGCACTTGGAAAACAATGTGTATTCCCCTAATTTTGAATTTAGTATTTTTTATATCAGTTAAATCAAGTTGCATGGTATTGATTTTCTTTTTACTTTTTAAAAACTATAACTGGCATGTCATATTATATTAACTTTAGGTGTACAATATAATAATTTAATATTGTATACATTGCAAAATGATGTAATATATATGTTTTGTTATATATAACAATAAGCTGTTAACAAGTTTTGTTAACATCTATCACCATGTATATTACAAAATTTTTTTATTGTGGTAAGAAACATTTTTTATTATTTTAAAACATTTTTTATTGATTGATTTGAGAGAAAGAGAGAGATAGAATCATTGATTTGTTGATCCACTTATGTATGAGTGTAGGAGAGAGAGGGGGGCTGGAGAAGAAAAGAGAGAGAGAGAGAGAGAGAGATGTTTCTTCCATAAGCAAAGAAATGTGCTAAATGATTTGAGATGTTACAGTTGCTATTTACTTTACACTATCTTCACTTACATTGCTGAAATGCTTTTACCCCTTCTAATGAATGTTCGATTCTATGGTAGTATTCTGGGGTACATGGGTCACTCTGTGTTCCATTTCAGCTTTCCATTCTAAGTCCCACTTCTCCACAGGCATCTTACAAGCTCTTAGTGTTCTGATGCAGTGGTTTGAAGGGTCTCTGCCATTGATTTATAGGAACTCCATGAAAGTGACACAAAGTGGTAGACTTTTTAAAAATTGTTTTTGTTAGTGGAAATGTTCCCATTTTGGGGTGGGACTCATGCAGATCTCATTTCCATTTGCTGCATTGGCTTATGCCATTTAGCAGCATTAGGTCTTCAGTGCAGGGCAGAGTGGGATCATTTAATAACACAACAAGAAGGAAATTGAAAAGATCTTAACAATAACACAACCTTACAAGGTACTGTTTCTTACCAAAGATGAACTTTTGTCATTGGAACTTTTATTTTCATTTAGAGATGAAGAACTAAGGAATAGAAGAACCGAAGGACAGATGAAGTAAATGACCAGAGTTATTCCTAGAATTAACGGTTTGACCTTGGGTTTGAGGGCCCTCTGTCCGCTTAGCTCACCACTATAGCACACTTGCTTTGAAGACACATCTGGCCTCGCAACTCCACTCAGAGGCATAGAGTACACTCATGACCTTGTATTAAGTTATTTAAGAGCACTTTGGATAAATGGTGGGAAAAAACGTAATATAGCACTGCTGACCTGATGCAAGCAGTTAGTCGTTGCTGAAAGTTCGACACAGAGTGTAGACACAGGAATTGATGGCCTTGCAAAGGGTGCTTGGACGGGAGCTGATCTTGGCTGTGTAAGAAACCAAGCATTTCTTTCTTTGCTATTACTGTTTTGCTAACAGCATGTACATCTTTCTAGAATTTGTATGACTTTTAAATAATAACATGCACTAATTCTCTTTATCATTTATTCTGAGCTTTCCTTTAGAGCCTAAATGTAGTTTTGTAACTATTTATTTTTCTAACTTATTTCATTAACCCATGTCTTTGGCTGGGTTGTGATTAATTTAGAGAGTTGCCTTTTTTGTTGTTTTCTTTTTATCTGGGCAAGTATTTTGGGCCTTTCGGTGACTTATGACATTTTTATGCTTAAACAATATGGGAAATAGAGCTATTTAATTTTATACACCAAGAAAAGCACCTATAGCATGTTTTATGGACCTACGGCATCAGTGAGGGAAAAGGTACAGGGTAGCAGTAGTATCAGCCTGAAAGGAGAACAGCAGTGTTGCCAGTAGGTCAGTTCCTGGAAGTCTGTGCTGAGTTTCCACGTGTTTGCGGGTTTGCAAATTACAGAGGGAAGCGTATGATGGAGGGAACAGCAGACAAAGTTGCACAGGGTGGGTGCAAGATTAGAAAGCAAGATTGGAGTTCTTAACCTAGTTTTATTGCAGACTAGATTTGACCCTGGGCAGGTCACCTAACCTCACTGAGAGTCATCATTTTATCTCCAAAGGAGGTGAATATGGCTTACTCTTAAGGTCCTCCTTAGCTCTCATGTAGAAAACTAACAAGTTTTTCCACATAGGGTTTCATTTTTGACACTGATTATAATTCAGAAATAGATTGAGGTACCAGAAAAATTAGCCAAGCTTTGCAATAACACATTGAGGATATAGTTTTGTTAAGGGCCTTTGGGAGCTAACAGACCAAGGTTCTATGCTTGGTTTTGATACAGTTGGTTGGCAAATTTATGCATTTCTCTAGGGATTAGGTTCATTTTCTGTATGTGCCAGTTGAGCTAGAGGTTCTTTGAATTTTCTATCAGCAGCAATATTCATTATTCTCCTTGTTTTTTTTTCCTAGTAAAATAACTCAAGGAAATGATCTAAGTCATTAAATATATGGTCTCAGTTTCCAAAATATTTCTATGGGAAGTTTTGACAGAGGTATATCAGAATGAATGAGTATACAGGTGCTTTTCAAGGGCATTATTCAAAAAAACTTGATGTCATTTGAATGATTTTATAAATAAAAAACCTTAGGTAGTTATTTATTTTCTATGGACCTTCATCTACTAAGAGGAGTAGAAGAGGGGGGAGAGTGAAGGGTTTGTCTGTGTAGCTCATATCATTTGGACAAAATGGAGAACTAACACACTTATTAAATGCTTATGTATCTGTGACCAATATGACATGAATTATGAGAGAGCTATTGAAGGCAAAGGGTTTTGACCATTTATCTTCTCCGTTTAAAATATAAAGCACAAACATAAAAGGATCAGAAATACTTTATTTGGTGGAACCATAAAAACAAAAGAGTTTTGTTCATATTTTTCATATGCTATCATCATTGTAACTTTAAGCAGATAAACCTTAACAAGTATTATTGATAATTAATTAATTACTAATTAATCCTAGTTGGTTTGTCTAAATTCTAATTACAATAGGTTATCATATTTTAATTTTTATCAAGTAATTTTTATAATGAGAATGAAAGAAACAATATGTAGAGAAGCACTCAGAGAGAAAACACCCAAAAGTATTATTTTAAGAATTAATTTTGACCTCATATTTGTATTAAGATATGTTGTTAGTGTCCACAGTACACCTGTGTATTAGGTTAGTTCTGAAATTCCTATTTTACACTTTGGGAAACAAGCATAGAATGTTTAGTAAATTTCCCAAGGCCACATGTGTCAGGATAATATGAGGAAGAGAATTTATCTTCGATATTTCTCTGATAGAGTCCAGTGCCTAACACAGTGCACTGAGTACTCAATAAATAGTCATTGAAAGAATGAATGAATGAATGACTTAATTATTCTGTTCTATGAAATCTAAGAAAACTGTTGTATTTTCTCTCTATTACCTTTACTCACTAAATTGGACAAGCTGGAGGAGCAGGTGAGCAATAAACTCTATCCACTGTCCTCCACAAGTTTCCATTGCTACATGAAGGGGCTCTGCAAGATGGTACCACCCGGTCAGTGCTGATAGTACACATTGCTAGGGGCCCCATAAGGAGTGTCAGTTTTGGTTCATTGCAATGTTGGGTTTTGTGCTGTGAGTTAGGTCCATCGGCATGTGGCCGAGACCTGTAACTTTCACAAAAGTCACTGAAAATCCATTATTAGCAACAGACATGTTACTGATGCCCTAGTCAATGACATTTTAGTAAACCAGTGATATAAATCTTGGAATTAAAGGACTTAGTTGCAGTCCTTGAAAATAAATCACCTTGTCTCACATTGGCTGTGGCAACCTTGCCAGAAAGTAAGTATAATGCTAGGAAAAAAATAACTCTATTTCCTGAGTTAATTTGACATAAGTTGAGTTGCAACTGTAAACATGAAAAGATCACAGTGGCATGACTGTCAGAGCTGATAGGAAAATGTGATAAAGAACACAAGGGTTTATATCATAGGGAGACAAAAGACGGCAAAACCACAATTGTCATTCCCACTGATGTGTTGTCAAGTAAGTTAAAGACTGGTATTCATTTCATTGGCATTGATAACCAATTACTAACAAACCAAGTAAGACATATCATGATGTGCTTATGTTTAAAATGTAGTCCTTCAAGTTTGATGACATTTATATTTTTTTCTGAGAAAGAAAATATATTTAATTCCATTGAAGGATTATATTAAAGTGAAATGAAAATGCTCTTGTATTTGTCACCCAAATTTAGTGACTGATCTACAACTTCACCCGAGTGATATTTTCATTAGGACATACATAGTCTGGGAAAACCTGAAAATTCTACATCTCATTTGCTTATCTTTTACACAAATGATTCGCCAGACCTGCCTAATTGGGTAGTGTATTTCCACTAGAGTGAATGTATTGATTACAATTCAAGACAAATCTTACAGAGATAAGACTCATCAAACATTTCTATGCCTTCTTGTCATGTCTGAAGTTCAGAGATATTTTTGAGCTCTAAAAGAGAATGACTAGGGAACTACAACACTCTTTGGTGCAACTGTAACCCAGCCTTAGACCACATTCATGACTAAAATAGAAATAGACACAAATAAAATTGAACTATTAAGCATAAACTTGTTGGTAAATTGAACTTAGATATCTACATGATACAAAACAGTAGCTTTTGTATAAGTTCCTGTACTCTTTAAACTTAAGGCATAGTCTGTGTTTTCATTTAAAAATACTTATCTACCTGAAATCAGGAGTTTGATTTTGTAATTGTGTCCATTACATTTAAAAGACCATTTATTAAGTAAACTTCAAATTAATATGTGAAGAGCCCTGTAGTAAGTGGAAATAGAAAAAATATATAAATACCCACACCAGCAACAACACAAATAGCAGATTCTTGATCTCCAGACCCTTCAATACGTCTACCTATTATTCAGTCCTTTTGCCCACTTTTTTTCTATATGAGGCAGAAGAGTAAAATATTTTCAAAGAAATTCTCCCAATTTTTAAATTTCAGTTGCCTGTCTCACTGTGGACAAATGGGAGTTCTCAGTCCCAAAGCCCTTATAATGGTCATGCATGTGTGTCTATTGTCCTTGTGGCTTCTGTCCTGGAGAACTTGGTGGACCAGAGCTCTCTCCAGGGCGCTGTGCAGGGGTGAACGGAAACTGAAATCCATAGCCATTGTAACCATTCAAGTAGACACATTGGAAGAAACTGATGGGGCCTAAAGAAGAGAGCATGATAATTTGTTAAAACAAGCACAACAAAGGTGAAGCACAGCAAGGCAGTGTAGTACCATCCATGCAGACATGGGTCTGTAGCCAGATGGCCTTGGCAATGACTGGCACATTAATAAACCTCTTTGCATCTTGGATTTCTCGTGTATAAAATTGAAACATCAACAAAAACCTCAATGAAATATGGAAATTAATAAGTAAATATACATGCTGCACTTGAAATACTTCTTGGCACAGAAGCAGCCCTTACTAAATGCTAACAAAAATGGTCTAGCTTAAAAAATCAAAGTAATTACTGTATAGAAATCTACTGATGTTATACAGCATTCAGAATAACTCTTACATAGTTACAGGTTTCAAAACACAAGTTTATCAATATGCAAAGTAACCAACTACTTTTTAGGATTTGTATAATACCATGGAGAGCCTTGTTGTTCCTAAAATTTTGAGATTTTCCATTTGCCCTTACTCTGGAGGCAATTGCTTTCCTGAAATGAAGTAGTTACTCATTAAAGCAATGTCTGCAGGTAGAAGCTCTGGCATAAGGGCAGAAAGCAGCACGGGAAAGGAATGAAAGCCCAGTGAGGCAGTGCTCACAGTGGGTACAAGCATGAGCGCTGGGCCCAGGAAGCTGGTGCTCCCAGGTAGCAGCTCTTTCCAGAGATGGTGAGTTTAGCCTCTGTTCACAATCATGGGTACCTCCTATCTCTTTAGTATGTTCCTCCTGTTCATTTGCATTCTGCCAACCAACCGCAGACCTTTTGCAGGTAGGCAGGAAAGAGATGACAACTGAAGCTAGTAGTGTGGGAAATACAAGGAAGCTGGCCAAATAAAAGAAATATAGACTAAGGAAATGCATGGATAGAAAGAAGCTGAGGGAAGCAGCAAGAAATCATTCTGATTTTATCACCCTGGATGAGAGCTGACTTTAATTATTTAATCTCTGTGTTTTCAATGATGAAAACAATAGTTCGGAGAAATCCTGAAAGGAAAAAAAAGGTATTCTTCTTTTCACTTCATTTCATGCAGAAGCATTTCCCATGTTGTTCTAGCACCAAACAGATGCAGTAGCACAGCTCGCCCCCACCACCAAGGTTGTGGCAGCTTGCAGGGTAGACAGGCTACCTAGAGGGGGCCAATAAAGCTAGGCCTGTATTAAGGAAAAATGGGAGCACCCTGGCTAAAAGCAGAAGTTCATCCAAGACCTTCTTCCAGCTGAACTTCGTCAGAGATAGGTTCTGTTCTGACACATTTATTTAATTGATGTTGAATAGGCCATTAATAAAAATATCACTATATTTGCAAATTTTAGAACTTATATAAAAGACACGTGGATATTAGGCTATGGGACTACTTCATAGTAAAATGAAAATAGAAAATATTATTTTACTATATATGCCTGCTTTTTACTAAAAACTTTAAATTGTTTATTTGTTTTTAATTAAACTTTTTATTTTGAGATCATTGAAGAGTCACACACAATTAAAAGAAATAATGCAGAAGAATCCCATGTGTCTCTCAGCCAGTTTCCTCTCAATGGAAACATCTTTGCAAAATTATAATGCAACATCCCAACCAAGAAATTGACATAGATATAATCTAACTATCTTACTAAATTATGTTTTAATACTTACAAGAGGGGAACCCAAGCAACAGAATTTATTTATTAAAACATTGTGTATTTATTCTTATATAGTTAAACTTCAGTCACTTCAAAGCACTCCCCATTTTGATGCAATACATCTATTGAGATGTTTCCTCTACTGCTCAAAGCAGTTTTTGAACTTGTCAATTTTGATGCCTTTTAGTCCTCCTGCTGTTTTACATTTTTGTTTCACCTCTTCCATGTTGGCAAAACATTTCCCTTTGAGGTATTTTCCTTCCAGGGAAACAAACAGAAATGTTGCTCAGGCAATATCTGGTGAATAGGGAGGGTAAGCAAGGGCGTTATGCCATTTTGGGTTGAAAACTGCTGAACACTCAGTGCAGTGTGGGCAGGTGCACTCGAAAATCACCCATCATGGAAGGATCAAACATGTTGAAAGAGTCTTCAAAACAATTCACTGAAGCCGAATGCAGCCTCTCACAACACGAGCTGGTGCACTGATACGGATGGGTTCCTAGAACACTCACCTAGTGCAGGAAGCCTATACCACAAGGGGCCTGCCCTCCAGAAGATAATTCTCTTTTCTTTTGGGTGCCCTTCATATTTATGACATAAATTTTAAGTGTTTATGTGATATAGCCACAAATTATTACCAGGAGGTAAACAATTGAGAAAAATGTTGCTGTATAAATCAGAAACATGCCCAGACTGACTTCATGTATTTTGCAACAATATCTAAAAGTGTTAACATTGATTGTTTCCCTATATTTCTCACAGCTCAGTAATTTGAATGGTTATAAGTATTTCTAATATCTAAACAGAGCTTGGGACATAGTAGGTACTTAATATGTATTCAATGAATCACATACTATGTAAAGTAGAAGGCATTTGCTAACATAGAGGACATTTTTGTAATTTCCTGCAGAAATACATTCAAAAAGCTTTGTAGAACTCAGAGAACACTGACATCATTTCCTAAGATAAATGTCTGTTCTTTACTTTAAAACATTATGTGAAACAAACACCAATTATACCTATTTTTAAAATTGACTCTTTTATTCAGTCTGTCCAGCAACAATTTTAATGCATATGTGAATTAAAAATTGGTATTCAGATGACATTGCTTTACCATCTGAAGAAAAATGTCTAATTTGGAAAAAGTGGAATAATGAGAATCTTGGATACTGAATTTTGTAATTGAATGTGAATATTGATAGCATTACAAAATTGACGATCACCAAAATTGAATGTTAAGAGCCTACCATATACCTAGAAAAATAAAAAAAGAACTTTCAATCAATTTTTTTCTTTTTGATGTAAAAAAGTTCAGCATGTCAGTTAGACTGTCTTTTTTATAAAGTGGACTGTAACACACATTTAAGCGCAGATTCAGCTGAAGTGCTCAGGATAAGAGCTGTGTAGAATGGTTTGCAGTAAATACCACACAAGTCATTACTTCATAATTCCTCCAAATTTGTGCCTCTTGCCTGATACAAAAAGTGATGACCTTCTCTTTGAAATAAAAATGACCTTTTTATTCTTCATGTTATCCTTCAGGTGAGTGCTAAAAATCTTTTTATTTTAATACTTCTCTTCAGAGAGTTTTCAGTTTCCATTTATATTTACCATCTTTAATATAGATTCATTTAACAGTTTTAATCTAATTGTAAACTTACTTTTTTGCTTCTTTGTGGAAGACACATCTTCAGCTTCTTCTAATGGATACAAAAATATGAAAGAGTGTGACTTTTATATTTATAGCTATTACATAACAAATATGTAGGGGACTGAAAATATCTAAATAGTACAAAAAAGAACAGGAACTACTTGCCCTTCTTACAATATACTTCAGATTCTTACTCAGATTATATTCAACCTTGTACTTTGGACTTTGATGGATAAGAGCCAGTGATAGAAGAGGAGCCAATGAAAGAAAAGAGTGTAGCATGCTACAGGCAATCGTTCAAATACGAAACTGTTACTGATGTGTCGGACACTGGTGAGCAAGGGCTGTAGACCTTTTCTTTCTTAAAACAGAGCTTTGGTGCTCAGAGTTGTAATGTGGGAAGTGTAGAATCTGGTTGCCAAATGACCACTTTAGTCGAAATAATCCTAAATTTGGGAAGCCATGCGTTTTCAGTGATCACCTTAGCCATGAAAAAATAACAGCAGGCTGGAATTCTGAATCCTTTCCTTTTTTTTATCTGAAGCAAGGGCTCTGTTTGCTGTTGTGATGTGTAACATGTGTTTATCTAGAGATGGATAATTTGAAGCTGTTCATTTGAACTATTTTCTCTAGGTTAGAAGTTCTTAGATGGTCTCCTTGGGCTTTGTAGATGGGGTTCCTGTAAAATCCAACATGTTCAGATGTGAGTATGTGTGTGTGTGTGTGTGTGTGTTTCATCTAAAGTTAGGTTTTAGATTTTGTCAAATTGTATATGAATTTAGGAACCTTTCTTCTCAAGGTGTGATCCAGGTACCAGTAATTTCGCCGTTATTTGGGAAACAAATGTAGTTCTTAGGCACTAACTCAGACTTCATTTGAACAAGACTGTGAGGTCATTCATGTATAAAATAATTTGAAAAGCAATGGTTTAGAAGTCAAAAACATATTAAGAGTAGTTGTTCTTAATAATTCATTTGCTTAAAATATCTAAAAAGTCAGTACTCAATAATTTGTCTTAAGACAAGTATGAATTATTTTTCAAAAGACTCAGGTACCCCATTCCTTGTGTTTTTTTCAAAAGGACCATTTTCTACACTGTTAATTAATTCCGGGCATTGCCGCAGGATTTACATTTTCATGGAGAGAACAACTCTTAGGCAAACTTTTTTATTGTCTACGGACAAGTTGAGAAGTAGAATAGAAAATATCTGTTATATAACAAGCCAAACTAGGAAGTCAGGAAAATCTTGATGGGAGAACAATGCATCAACTTAGTTGAAATTTTTGCAATAAAGATAAAGAAATTTAGCCCTGGGAAGACTCACTCAAGATCGTTCATTTCGTTGTACAAGATTTTTCTGAGATTCAAGGCTTTCTTTCCTTCTCTTCCTCCTTTCATTCTTTCCTCCCTTCCTTCTTTCCTTCCTCCCTTCCTTTTTTCTTTATTATATTGCTGCTAATATAGTCAAGTGATCTTAATTTTTCTTAATGAAAATATGTCAGACTCATATTTGAACATTCGTGTGCTTCTCCTGCTGTCAAATAATATCCTCCTAATCCTTGGTGATGTAATCATTTTGAAATATTGTTCCTGCAAGCAGATTGGTCAATCAATGCTTCTAATAATTACTTGTAAATAAATCAATGTCTAACTAGTAAGTTTAGAATATGAAGATACATACACGCAAACAATGGAAAAAAGCTGTTTGTTTAAAAAGGGTCTACCACATAGACACTATTTAGGAAAAGAGACGCTAGGTCAAGGACACTAAAATAAAACAGGCAGTCCAAACATTATGGTCTTGAGAAAAAAATTCGTAAGTGAACTTAAGATAATAAGTTGGAATTCTTTGAAGCTGGAATATCTTCAAAATGTTCTATAGAGTAAAAAAAAAAACAGTCTATTTTTCAGATTTCTCGATAGAAAGTATAGTATTTCATGGGTTTTAAGAGTCCCGGGATCTCTTACCTCATACAATCAGCATCTGGTGTGTCCACAAACAAGAGCTTCCAGACACTAAAGACGCACCTCTGATTTAGAGCACAGTGGGGGATGAATGCCATGCCAGGACTACGGTTGGCAGGTGGCAATGGGCTGCTAAAACAAGGAGGGCCTGCACTGGCCCTCCCAAAAGTCCCCGACTCCTAAGTCCCCTTTCAAAACCACTATCACTTTTGGAATTCCAAGAATTTGAGGTAAATGGATTCTTGTACACAATGTAGGGCGAGAGAGGAATATCCATCTACGTATTTCATTCACAGACTAATATTCGACAATTGCAAAGACAATTAAAAGACATTAAAAGATGAACTAAAGTTTAAGCATAGAAACAATCACCCTTAAGATGCACTATGTACATTGCTTGGTCTTTTGTGAATTCTACTTAAAAGTACATAGTAGAATAATGTGAAGGTAATTATAAGTCAGAGATACTTCTAACACAATATAATTAAATGACCTTCAAATCTTTATACCAACTTTTTAGCATTCTGGAAAAGAGTCAGTTTTATATTATTTATTCATATTTGGCATACCAGCTGTTCACAAATAAACAGAAAAGAGGTAAAATAGGTCAGTATGCAAATTTTCTCAAATAAGAAAGAAAGGTGATCTTTAAGAAGAGATGTTGTGTGACAGAAAAACTGGGAAATAGAAACAAAATTACTATTCCTTTTTTCTACAGTGAATTATTCAAGTTTTAACCTGATTAGTTTTCTAAAAGATTTAAATATAGACCTAACTCAGTTAAACACTGTATTAAATGACCATGGTTTTAAACTGTCCAATAAACAGCTATAAATAAAGGTACAGTATAAATGGTTATATGGTATTTTGAAGTAACTAGTACCTGTATATATAATCATGTGAGAATTGTAGATAAATCAATTAAAATATTTTAATTGTGTAATAAGAATCTGGCAGTGAGTGTCTATGGTAATGTCTATTAAATGTTCATTTAATTTTGTTTACAAAATAAAAATGATACAGGCCGTTTCACACAAAAATATGCATTTCATTATTGTAGATTATAGCACACTTAAACTAAGACACCCATTCTCTGGATCTATTTGTTACCCCTGGAGGAATAAATATGGGTAGAATCCTTAGCTTCTTTTTTCCTCCACATTCTAGCTTCACAGTCAAACTGAAAATTAACTTAAAGTTTTCCTGTAATTTATTCATTTAAGGAATAGTCACTTTTCAGCTATAATAATTACAATGAGCTCTCTTTCTCTGCCCCATGTCTTTTAGGTATTTTACGTGTTTTTGCTCAAGACTCACACTAGACCTATTAAACAGGCAGAATAATCTCCATTTTACCAATGAACTTTAAGGTTAATGAAATTTGAAAAGAATTTCCCTTCAAGCAACACATTTTTAAAAAGTGTTAGAAGAACACAAACAAACAAGAAAAATATAACCAAAGATGCTGAAATAGAGAATAGGCTGACAGTGACCAGAGGGGAGAGTGGAGGGAATTTCAGGGGAAGGGTTTACAGGAACTACTATAAAAGAAACATGGACAAAAACAAGGGGGGGGTAGAAATGGGAGGGAGGTGGGGAACACTGGGGGGTACACTGGGATGGGAGTAAAAGGCAGAAAACTGTATTTGAACAACAATTAAAATAAATAAATAGATAGATAAAAGTGTTAGAAGAAGATAGAAAGATAATTTTGCTCCTCAACTTCTAGACCCTTGTGATTTTAACTAAACTAGTCTATCTCCACATGCAAAGAAGCACTTTACTATGTGCCGGAGAGAACCAAAAAGAAACCCATGCTACCAGGAAGTCATTGGCAGCCAAGTGGAGAAAATGGACATGTGCTCACACAGATATAAGATACTACAGACATCAAGGTGGTGTGTTCCAGTTGTCAGAATAAATGAGAGATGTTTCCAGTGTGGAATGGTCACCTCCTCCTATGGAGATCAAAGAAGGTTTGTTTGTTTGTTTTGGAATCTATACCACTGGCGATGGACTTTGAAGGTTCATTTACTCAGAGGTGGGAAGAATATTCCAGCCAAAGAGAACATCAAGACCAAAGTTTTGGATGAGAAATGCTAGGAACATAGAAATAATTTGGGTTGAAACCTGTGATGGGATTTAAAAAATGATTATAGAAAAATATTTAAAATGTAGTTTAAGGCTGAATCATAGAGTCTCTAGACCCCCAGCTTAAGAAATATAGAATTTATTCTAAATTTGCCATGAATAAATATTGAACATTTGTTATATAAATGGCCTAATCAATTTGAAATATTAGAAAACTTTATCAGTAGAAAAAGAAGAATGAGAGAAATCATTGAGAAGGCAGGTTAGGTTTCAGAATAGTTTGAGGTCTTGTCCAGAGAGGTAGCCAGCAAGTTTGGATGACTTGGCCAAGGAAGAGTATAGAACAATAGTAGGAGAGAGAGCTGAGAATGCAAGGACTCAGTCTCTGGGGAAAATGTGCAGCAGAATCCCAATACTAAAATCAAAATAAAATAAAAAGTTCAAAATTACGAGAGCCAAGAGAGGAAAACATTTCAAAAGTTGTGGTAGACCAACAATGTTGAGTACAACTGAGTGGCTGAGAATGGAGGAGAATTAAGAAAAGGTAATTAAGCTTTGCATTTTGGAGGTCTTCACTGAGTTGGAAGCATACACCTTATCTGAGGAAAATGTCGGGGTGTAATATTCAAGTTGCATATAGTTAAAGCCCAAATAATTTGTGAAGAATAGTTCAAGTAAAGAATTTGTGGGAACCTTTTTTCAGGACTGTGATCATAAGTGAAAGCAGAGCAAAGGCAAAATGGATTCAGTAGGTGAAAGGGTAAGAATTTTACATGAGAAAGCAGGCAAGGGGAGGAGCATTTCTTCAAGTAAGGCCTGAAGATACATGATTGAGGAGCAAGGATGAAGGGAGATAAGATGGGATGAAGTCAAAAAGGACATGATTTCTAAGAAGCATTACTGTTCTTAGAAGATCATGGGAGGGCAATGTTAGGTAAAATAAAGATAAAGATGAAAAGAAATTGTAATTCAGAGAGAAGGAGCATTTTAAAGAATCCACAATGATGGCATAGACTCTTCATTTTGTTTTCCTCATTTTTAAGATAAAATGTTCTGTGTAGCATCTTGTCTGCTTTGCGTATTCTTGGCAAACCTAATAAATAAATAAAAACTTCCTAAATAATGCATGAAGCTACTGTACCAGAAGTTACTGTACCAGAAGTTACTGTACACTTAAGTTCATTAGCAGCCTATTCTGATTTGTGCAGAGTTTCAAGAAATACTCATAGGTAAATATCTGGAGTTCTTATGTACAGACACAAAGGCAAAGTGTGGATTTTTGTGTTCTTTGTTATTCTCCTTTCTTTATCTAATGCTCTGCACCACTTTGTCTTTGAAGGAATACCAACAACTCCAAATTATTTTCTCAACTGATGGCTGGATTATGTGTAAATACTATGATGAGATATTGCACTCTAAAGGTTTATTTGTTTTTATTTTGAATGAAGTCCTGGGGATCCACAGTAGTTCAAAGCAGCAGCTGACAGTCACTTTATTTTAGTTCTCAGGTGTGAAAGTCTTCTATGTACGTTGGTATTTAAAATAATCCTAGCCCTGGCTGGTGTAGCTCAGTGGATTGAGAGCGGGCCTGCGAACCAGATGATCGCAGTTCAATTACCAGTCAGGGCACATGCTTGGGTTGCAGGCCAGTTTCCGGCAGGGGCCAGTTCGCTGCAGGGGATGCATGAAAGCAACCATACATTGATGTTTCTTTCCTCTCTCCTTCCCTTCCCCTCTAAAAAGATAAATAAATAAACTATTAAAATAATCTTGAGTTTTAAAGAAAATTAACTGGTACACTGAGCAATGGTCACAGAACTCTTGAAATTGACCCCTGGGAATAGTAAAGTATGTAGAGAGAGTTTACATTTGGAATTTTGCACACAATGAAGCCAATGGTATTCAACAAACGTGCCTGTCCTGCCACTCTGAGGAGATAAGTCACAACTATCTTAAGGGCAATGTCAGAGCAACTTAACATCCCCAGTAAATGAGTGAGTGCACATTGCTGGTTTCCAAAGACTAATAATGAGCAGTGACAAACATTTCACCTAATACACCTTCTGCACAGACTTTCTCTAAGGCACTAGCAAAGGGAGTGATCAGAAGGGGGTTTATTCAACTGATTTCAGTCAAAAATCCATGATTTATTTACTCTTAATTCAAAAAATAGCAAGGTTTTAAGTCTACCTTAAAATAAATGAGATATTCTTATTATGATTTTATTTATTTTGACACAAAAGCTTAATAAGAAAAACATGTTCTTAACTAGGGAAGTAACTCAGTATTATGCCATAATCACCATCACCATCATTATCATTATTCTCATAAGTGCCAATTAATAGCCACTAATTATGCACCAACCATTATTTATGCACATTTTATCTTAATTAACCTACCCCAAATTTCTTTAAGATTTTATTTATGTATTTATTTTAGAGAGAGGGGAAATGAGGAAGAAAGAGAGGGAGAGAAACATAAATCAGTTGCCTCTTGCACACCCCCCAATTAGGGACCTGGCTCACAACCTAGGCGTGCACTCTGACTGGGAATCAACTGGTGACCATTCAATCTGCAGGCCGGCACTCCATACACTGAGCCACAGAGCCAGGGCTACCCCAAATTTCTTATTATTATTACCCACATTTTAAAAATAAGGTTACTAAGCATAGAAATATTTAGTAAAATCCCAAGTTTATACAGCTTTTATGTCATGATAAGAACCCAGTCCTTCCAAAGCTAGTGTCCCTATCTGACACTACCATCTAATATCTTTTGTGCGTCTACTATTAATTTGGTGCCAATTTGTTTTTAATAAAAATGAAACCAGTGTTAGTATTCATTAACATTCTCTTCTAGCAAGTGATTTTCACCAATATTCAACCCCAGCAAAGAAATTCCAACAAAAAAATAAAATCAGACATTTTTAAAAACAATTGTTTGTATATGTATCTCCTGAAATAACATTTAATCAGTACATTACAAAAAGGCGCATTTCCCTTTTTTGAAGGTTTGTGCATGTATGTGTTAACTGAGAATGGGTGTGTTATAAAGAAAGTTAAATTTAGGATTCTGTTATGAAAGGCTGCCTAAAGTTTTAATAACAAATGTAGGATGGTACAATTGCCTGGAAGTAGGACATCAGAGAGTTTACTTTTTCACTTACAAAAGAAAGTCTGAACCCTGGTTAAAATAATATTTTTAACAAATAATATATTTGTGGGTAACATTACAAAATCACTCTGGGGCACTCAAACTTCTGATAATAGGATAGATAACAAGGGCACAGTCAGACCGTGGCAGTGATGCTGGGTGAAAGAAATCTGTGGAATCTCTCCTGCCCCAAAGTGGGAAAGGCCCTCTTGATACATGAAGGATGTAGTCAACCTGCAGACAAGTGCCTATATGAAAATGAATTCAGGCACTAAGCGTGCAAGGGGCAAAGTTGGGATGGAGATACCCCTTGTTATGTCAGTGATGGTGGGATAAAAATAAAACTGTCCTAAGGGAATCTGAGAACATACAGCAATATATGATTTAAATCTCCTCTGAATGTCCCCTAAACAGAGAGCAAAACTCATGAATAGTATTTATAGTAAAATGGAATGAAGTTTAAAATACATGTGGATTGAGACAAAGAGTCAAAAATATACCAGGTATCAGTGTTTCTAAAGAAAGAAACAGGAAAGCAATGAGAAGCTGAGAGACCCGAACAACCAAATATACAATAGACATTTTTTGAAAAGTGAGTCAGGCCAACTGGAAATTGTCAGCTGAGAGTGGAAGGGACTTGGCCCAGTTCAGCAGCAAGTGAGCAGGAGGTCCACCATGATGTCTGAGTGATGGGGCCACGGGCGACCCTATGACCTTGGAAAATGATGAGCTAGGGCTCATTCCCAGGACAGCACCCCGCAACTGGTGAGGAACTGGGAGTTGTGGAATAAAAATTGAGTGGGAGAAGGGCAGTTCAGACAAAGAAAGATAAGGTCAGATGTAGTAAGGGAAAGGAAAAAATATAAAGTCAAATTCAAAGTTTCAGTCACAGAAGGAAAAGGGTCATCATGAGTGTGAGTCTGAAGAAACAACAAAACAACAAATTTACCTCACAAAAACTTAACATATTGAAATTTTTTACTCAAAATTTTCAATATATATGAAATGCTTTAAAAATAAAATATAAATTAATAAATGAGGACAAGCAAAAGGAGATTGTGAGAATAACCAGTAAGATTTAAAAGTAACTATTATAATAAACATTGGACAAGTTAAATAATACTACATAGAGCTGAAGAAATAGTGAATCTATTATCTTTATATAATAATTTCTATATTCCATGTAATGAAAATTTAAGAAAATTCTTTTGGCCATGTTATTATTTTATAACACACTGACTCATTCATAGTCACATGATTGTCTGAAAAAGTAAAATAGTTTTTCAAATGAGAGTTACATACTTATTTGGAAAAACTGGCTTTCTAAAATCTTTAACAATTTTCAATGCAGGTGTGTATATCAATAAAAATAGGTTATGCTTTTATTATGACAAAAGTATATTTTAGTTACATGCAATTATATTCTTTTAAAATGAGTCCTCAGCCTAAGAAACATGGACATGTTAATTAAGAAAAATACTATTAAACTTTATATTCACAGAGTCCTTGTTCAATTTTATCTTGTGCTTATTTAAATTTGCAGACACATTTCCAAGGTAGCTTACTTCTGATATCTAACATTGTTGCAAACTTATTAATTTGCCATATTTATATAAGATAAATAATGCAGAACCCAAAAAATCAATGGGCATTTTAAAAGCTAAAAAGCTATAAAAAGCAAATCCTGGGTGTAAATTATAAACAAAATTGCCTAAAAAGTGGCAATCTTGGCTAGTCCTCTGCTGGGGTTGTTTGAAGTTTCATTAAAAACTAATTAACTTCAAGAAGAGATAAATTTTTATCAATGTTGACTTATAAAATTGAATTTACCATCTTTGATATCAAAATTAGATCTCAGGAACTTTATAATAATCCCAAACCTGTCTGTGCAGATAGTTTTGGCAAAATGCTCACTATTCATAATCGAGAGCATTGTGACAGAACAAGATGACAACATTAAATTCCCAATAGGATAACATTCCTTATGAATGTTCTTACTATATTACACCTTTTAAATACTCATTTTGAGGGGAAAGATAGCCTAACTTTACTTAAATGTTCACTACCAGCAGCAAGAACAAAAAAATGATGGATTCTTATAAAATCTTTTTTTCTTGAAACCTCAGCACCCATTCTTATAAATTGATTATTGATGTCTCAGCTCCATCAAGAGCCCTGCTCTCCTCTAGACGTGCATCTTCCCTTGGCACCATCTGCCAGTTAATGTATTTTTAAAATTTTTTGCTTTATTTCATACTTTTTTCTTGGGAAACTTCCTGGAGACTAAAGTTTTAAGACATAGAGTTATTTATTTTTCAGGGAAAAAGATGTCAAAAGTCCTAAAATAGTATCAGGAGGAAATGGTTGCTCCATTTGAAATTCAATGATGTATTTATTTTGTTTTTAATTTTAAGATAATAGGTCTTAAATATGATATAATATAATACCCCTTGATGTGTTTTTCTAAACTATGGAAAGCAAATTATTCTTTATATTTTACCATAAATACAAAGAAAACAGATGCAGAGTAAAAATTAAATAAATATTTAGCAACTAGAACGCTACATTCTTTAAAAAAGAAACCCACACAACAAGCACCGATTAAACCATAATAGACTATGAAGCATCAAACACTTGATTTTGCTTTCTTATACATTCAGCTACCCTCTTTCTTTTGGTTGGAACATTTAAGCTATTTATATTTAAGGTGATCATTGATAGATATGTATATAGTGCCATTTTTATTGTTAGATTGTTTTCCTCTATTATTTTTTCTTTCTCTTTTTCTTTTTCTTAAAGCAAGCCCTTTAACATTTGTTGCAGAACTAATTTGGTGTTCACAAATTCTTTAGCTTTTTGTTTCCTCTGGGAAGCTCATTTCTCCTTTGATTTTAAATGATAGCCTTACTGGGTCAACTAGTCTTGGTTTTAGGTCCTTGTTTTTCATCACCTTGAGTATTTCACCTCACTCCCTTCAGGCCTTCATGAAATGCTTGTGTTGAGTAATCAGATGTCCATCTAGTTGGTGATCCCCTGTAGGTAACTAACTGTTTTTCTCTTGTGGCTTTTATGATTCTCTCCTTGTCTTTAAGCCTTGCCATTTTAATTATGATATGTTTTGGTGAAGCTCTCCTTGGGTCCAACTTGTTTGGGACTCTCTGAGGTTCCTGGACTTGTTTATCTTTTTCCTTCACCAGATTAAGGAAGTTTATGGTAATTATTTCTTCAAGTAGGTTCTCAATCTCTTGCTCATGCTCTTCTCCTTCTGATATTCCCATGACATTGATATTGTCACACTTCATGTTATCCAAAATATTTCTTAAGCTGTCCTTGTTTTCAAAAATTATTCTTTTTTCTTTTTGCTGCTCTGCCTGGGTGATTCTTTTCTACCTCATCTTCCAAATATATTGATTCAGTCCTCTGCTTCATCTAATCTACTATTCACTACTTTCAGTGTATTATTTCATATATTGTATTCTTTATTTATGACTTCTCCTTTTTTATGGCTTGTATATATTTTCTCATGCTGTTGAGTATCTTTATAATCATTACTCTAAACCTGATGCCTCCAACAGACCCATATCACATGGAGATACACACAGACTAAAAATAAAAGGATGGAAAAAGATATTTCATGCAAGTGGAAAATGAAAAAAGGTGGGGTAACAGTACTTATATCCAACAAAATAGACTTTAAACCAAGACTATGATAAGAGAAAAAGAAGGACGCTCTATAAAGATAATGGGAACAATCTAACAAGAAAATATAATCCCAGTAAACATTTCTGCACAAAAACAGGAGCACATAAATACACAAAGCAGCTCTGATGGACATAAAGGGAGAGATTGACATAAGTACAGTCATAGTGGGGGATTTTAACACCTCATTGACTTCAGTTGCTAGATCATCCAGGCAGAAAATTAACAAAGAGACAGTCACCTTGAATGACACATTAGATCAAATAGATTTAGCTTCTATCCCCAGAGCATTTTACCCCAAACAGCAGAATATACATACTTTTCAAGTACACATGGAATCTTATCTAAGGCCACATATAGGATACAAAACAAGTCTCAATGAATTTAAGAAGGTTGAAATTAGGTCAAGCATCTTGTCTGACCATAATGTTGTGAAGCTAGAAAGCAATCACAAGAAGAACATTGAAAAACAAGGAAAAACGTGGTAGCTCAATAACATGTTATTAAACAATGAATGGGTCAATAAGCTCAGGAAGAAATCAAAGATACCTTGAAACAAGTGAAAATGAGGACACAACAACCCAAAATTTGTGGGACACTGTGAAAGCAATCCTAAGAGGGCAACTCATAACATTACAGGTCTAGCTCAAGAAACAAGAAAAAGCTCAAATAAACAATCTAATTTTACATTTAAAGGAACTTGAAAAAGAACAACAAATAAAGCCCAAGGTAGGTAGAAGGAAGGAAAACATTCAAGCTAAAATTTTTTTTGCACAGCAAAGAAAATCATCAACAAAATAAAAAGCCAACCCACAGAATGAGAGGATATATTTGCCAATGCATCTGATAAGGGGTTAATATCCAAAAATTATAAAGTACGGACAAAACTCAAGACCCAAAAAACAAGCAACCCAATTAAAATATGGACAAAGGACCTGAATAGACACTTCTCCAAAGAGGACATATGGAAGGCCAATAGACATATGAAAAAGATGCTCAATATCACTAATCATCAGAGAAATGCAAACCAAATCCATGGTGAGATACTAGCTCACACCTGTCAGAATGGCCTTCAACAATAGATCAACAAACAAGTCTGGTGAGGATGTGGAGAAAAGTGAGCCCCTTTGCACTGTTGTTGGGAATGCAGACTGGTGCAGCCACTGTGGAAAGCAGTATGGAGATACCTCAAAAAATTAAAGAAGGATCTGCCTTTTGACCTAGCAATCCCACTTCGGGGAACAAATCTGAAGAAACCCAACAACACCAATTCAAAAGAACATAAGCACCCCTACGTTCATTGCTGTATTATTTACAATTGCCAAGATGCGGAAGCAGTCTAAGAGTCTCATTAGTAGATGAAAACAACTGTGGAATATTTACACAGTGGAATACTACTTGGCCATTAAAAATTACCCTTTGCAACAGTGTAGATGTATTTGGAGAACATTATGCTAAGTGAAATAAGCCAGTAAGAGAAAGACAAATATCATATGATTTCACTCATATGTGGAAGGTAGTGAAAAATGGGGACAGACTCATGGATGGAGAGAAGGATGACAGCTAGTTGGAGCAGGGGAGGTTAGGATTGGAGAAATTCAGTGAAAATTCAAAAAGGACTCATGGACATGGACAACAGTGTGGTAATTACTAGGAGGAGAGAGATATAAGGGGACTAAATGCTAATGGAAAAAGAATAAAATTAAGGTTAAAAATAAATTTAAAAAATTGATTTTGCAGTGTTACTTTCACTGGTGTTTACAAAGAGATATTAGTGCATTACTGATTCTTATTAGCATCTTTTCTTATGTTTACAATAAAAACCTAAATGTTTGAGAATCCAGTCTACTGCATAGTTTCAAGCATCTCAATTAGAGTGAACCATTAGAATTAAGAAAGAAATAACCATCCTCTGTTTTACACTAGTTATTTTCCACATGTTAACACACACCTTTCCTGACCAAAAAATTTAATCTGAGAATAAAGGACAGTCTGTCTCTGTGAATCCAGTATCAAAGCAGAGAAAATGACTTATTGGAAGCAGAGGACCTGGTCTCATACAACAAGAAATGCAAGCACTAGAGTATAGTTTAAAAATGTGAGTAGAAGGAATCAATGTCTTCAAAGCAGGGGCTATTTTGTGAAGCTTCTTTAGTAAAAGACAAGTAAGTGAGCAAAAATAAGAAATCTAACAACCCCAAATTTATACATGTATATAATATTGGAAAGAGGTTCAGAAAAAAATGGTAAAAGGAAGACAACTGTACTTGAACAACAATAGAAATAAATAAATAAAAGTCTTTATTATATTCTATTTGATGACTATCTAAAGCAATTTTTATGATTACCTTTAAAAAGGCATTGTCAAAAATATATGCTACAGAGAATATAATCTTCATACATTCAGAAACCTACCTATAAAATGCATTGTTTCATAATATCTCTGGACATTTATTTCATATGATCTATAAGAAACAATATGTAGTTTTCCTCATATATTTCTCTTTTCTGTTAATACACTTACCCTTAATTACTTCTATTATGACTATTCCTGAGAACATAGGCTTCCCAATTTTTTTTTCATATTTTACAAACTCAAGAAAGTAAACCATAGCTTTCTGGAGCTGTTAAATCTCAATCTTTTGGCCTGCAGGTTCTCCACCTCATAGTTTTACCCTCCATGTCATTACCTCCCACTACTTTAGGTTTTAAATTAAATCATTTTTATTGTTATTTTATTACAGTTGTACTGGTTGTTCTCCCTTCACCCTCCTCCACACATCCCACTGCTTTCTAACAGCAGCCCTGAACTCCAACTCCAGCCAACTCTTTTCCTTTGTTCTTGAGTGCCTCTGTATACCATGCTTTCTCAACCAACTACTGTGAAATAATGGGAAACACACTTACTGGTCTCTGCTCCTCATTTCTGGCACAGACCTCTTAAATTCCTTGGAATAGTCTGGATGACAGGAAAGTCTTTTGTTCTAATGAGGCAAATGGTGAGTTCTTGGAGGAAAGGTCATCATAGGAAGGGTGGAGCCATGATTAGGAGCTTGGAGCTTCCAGCCCTGCCATTCATCTTTTAGGAAGGGGAGAAGGGCTAGAGATCGAGTTGATGATGAATGATGCCAATGTGCTGAAGCCTCCATAAAATGGCAAAAGTGTGGGGTACAAGGAACTTCTGGATTGGTGGACACAACTACATAGAAGGTAGTGCACCCCAACTCTGCAGACACAGAAGCTCCTGCCCTTGGGACCCTTCTGGGCCTTGCCTATGTATCTCTTTGTATGGCTGTTCTTCTATGTCTTTGACCATATCTTTATTATGTAATAAACTGGTAACATAAGTAAGTGCTTTTCTGAGTTCTGTGATCTGTGCTAGCAAATAATTAAATTCCAGGCAAAAGGTTGCAGGAATCTTCTACTGGTAACCAAGTCAGAAAGAAATTATGGATAATCTGGGGGCCAACTCCCTGCAATGGAAATCTCAGGTGGGGAGTGGGATACCTCATTGGACTGAGCCCTTTAATCCATGAGATGTGAACCACATCTAGTTAATGTCAGAATTTAACTGAATTGTAGGGCAACTGGCTGGTGTCAGAGAGAATTACTTGATGTAGGACAAGAATTCACACATCAGGCGTCAAAAGTGTGGAGGTGTGGTAGTAGTGTGATGGTAACGGCAGAACACACAGAAGTAAGTTTTCTTTACACCCACTTTTATCTTTTTCCAGTTATCCAATCCTAACCCTTCTTCAAAGTACAAATTCCGGAATCCCTTCTTTCATGAAGTGTGCCCTGACCTGCTTTGGCTGTAGGGGAAGGGTGTTTCAGAGGGCTTTCTTGAGGATCAATTCTAAGTTTTGCCCTTGCCTTGGTGAGGCAATTCTGTAACCTTGTATTATCCTTGTATTATCCTTGTAAAATTCCTGAAGCAAGCCCCTGTGAGGTTTCCTTTTCGCTACCAAAGAACTTTGAGTGATATATGTAGCTTGGGGAACTGAAATGTGACCAGTAGAAACTGAAATGTGCTGTAAACAGAAAACACACACACAAGTTCCAAGGCTTGATATAAAAATGTAAACTATCAATGTGTTTCTACATTGAATACACATTTCCATAGCATTTCCACGTATTGTTAGACAGCAGTATTAAACTTATTTTCTTTTTACATTTTTAACGTGTCATCTAGAAAATTTTATATTACTTGTGTAGCTCATATGATATTGCATTAAACAATACTGATTTAAAATGATTTATGTTCTTAACTGGAGCCATGGGAATAAAAATATTATTTCCTGAAATTTTATGAACTTATTGAAAAATTTACAGTTGTATCCTATATATTTAGAACCACTTTCTGTACCTAGATATTGATATTTTAAAGAGTGTTTTCTAAGCACTTTGTCTGTTTATGCTATACAAGATTAGATTCATTCCTAACTATGTTATTCTCAGATATACAATTATATTTAAGTTAATGAAGAAAATAAAACAATTACTTGACCATAAATGCTGTATGGCAAATTTTTAGTGATTAAAGTTTTAAAGCTGAAACACATTAGTGTTTTTTCATTCTACTTCAATCTCTGAAAAGATAGGTATATTTGAATGCAAGTCACTTTATTCTTCGGACTCAAGAACATGATAAAGTATTTCTGTTATAAGTTGTCATTTTAAATAATGTCATTTTTCAAAGTTTCAACCTAAGTAAGATTAAAAATTAGCAAGTATTTGTGAGAGAATTTAGTATAAAATGACTAACTCAATCACTAAATACATTAAAACTATAAATATTTTATGAGTTTCCATTTGAAATTCATACTATGCACCAAAGAGAATTTATCATCAAAATAAGCAGTACTTGCCTGATATTCTTGCAGATTTTTCTGTTTAAAGCAAAAAAACAAAAAAAACAAGTTCTGTTTAACTCAGATAAATGATAAATGCAAATAATTATACATTGAAGATGTATATAAAAGTTTTTAATATCTTTTGACTTTTCCTTATTGTCTAAGAGTTAATGAAGAAATACAGCTCTCTATTGCCTGATAACAGAGGTCTTTGAATATCTTAATTGCTGTTATGAGTTATATTATAAAGGCTATTAATCACTGCAGGTGTCATAAGATATTTATGCTTTTTATACACACTAAAATCAGCATGATCTTTTTTTAATTAAGTCTGTTGGCTCAATTATAATTATACCTAATTTGTAAATAATTACTTTGTATGATGTGATTAATCTAAATATTTGCTTGAAAGTTTCCAAATTTTGTAAAAATATATCATTGAGAATTACTTTCCTTTCAAAGGTGAATAAAGACGAATAATTACCAATGGTATTGTAAAGTCAAATCTTAAAAAGCAACATGCAAAATCAGTTTAATTTTTTATAACTATTAGTTTCAATGAGAGATTATAATTCTCCAAAGTAATATGGTTTTCCATTAAACTGCATTGTGTAGGGCAATGATATAAAGTGAGATGATTGTCTCAAATACTGTAGCAGGCATCCTAACTTCTTGACAAAGAAGAGGATTGCTACATCTACATTCTACCAACATTAGTCTAATATAAAAGCATAGGCTCAAAAATATTTTCAAAAGGAATCTGCATTACATGATTTACTTTGAGACTTGTAGAGTTGCTAATGGAAACATAATTCTGATGTTTCTAAGAGCTACAAATTCATAAACATTGTTAATGCCAATAGAAATTTTTTTGAAAAATATTTTTACTTGGGATACTTATGTTTTCAGTGATATTACAGCAACATGCCTCATATATAAAATTGCAAAACAAATAAGATAATTCAGAAAAATACTCTAAAAATCTAGGGTTAGCTAAAAAGACAGGAACTTAGAAAAGAATCAAACATTTACAAATGTTTGATGAAACATGTCTGTTGAAAGAAGGAATGAATAGAAATGTGCCTATACTCTCAAATAGTTCTGGGTTGGACTTGTGCTTTTATATATAACAAGTCTTTGTTACTCTGTATTAATGATATAAAGATCTTAAAAATGACGTACTCTCAGAATAGGATCCAAAGGGCATATCCATGCAAGCTCTGATTTCCTTGCAAAGCCCTCTAGTCGTAGCTTTAATAGCTTTGGGAATAAAGTGGTGTACATTTTATCTTTGGTCTGCCTTGACTGATAGAAAGTTTCCCCTTGTATTTTTCACAGTGTAATAGGAGAATAAAATATGATGGGAGAGGCTTCACTGGTAAGTCTTTGGCATCGTACTGACTTGGAGCCAATTCTGGTCTTTACTATGTAAACACTCTGAGATGATAGACTTCCTTTCATCCAGCTTTTACATCATCTTTAAACTGCATGTGATAATTGGTCCTATAGAAAGGCTTAAATGAACTAATAATAGAAAGGAATATGGCCATGGGTATTCTAAGTAACTGGTTTCTTCTCATTTTTCTTGCTGGTCATCTTAAAAGATATTAAACAATATTTTGGAGAAAGTACTAATATGTAATCTGTGCCCTATATCTTTCTATAAATTTGGTTTACTCTCTAATTCTAAATTTTACTTCTTAACATGACTGATCATTATATGTCTACATTATTAATAACTTTATGTCTAAAAATGTCCTGCCATTTTAGGCATACATGCTACGGTAATCAGCAAGAGGAAATGGTGCAAAATAAAACACTCCTCCCAACACACACATGAGATCAATAGAAGTACAAATGAGACTACTTGCAAACTCAGACAGGAATGAGATAAAAACCAATATTCAATAAGGGATAACCAAATGTGTAATGGGAAAGCTACATGTGTTATTTCATTTAATACTTAAAACGAGTCTTTGGGGAAGTCGCTTTGTCTCTTCTATAGATGAGGCCACTGGGAATCTGAGCAATTAAGGAATTTTCTCAAACACCACACAGTTAGACAGACAGAAGCTCAAATTTACATACTATTTTCACAGACTTGTGTTATCTTCTTTGGAAAATAAACTATTTACCTGATTCTCTGACTTCTGTTGTTTCTGCTTTAGAAAGGAAAAATAAACAATAGGGAAAAAGGAAGAAAAACAGAATATTTTAAATTTAAGTAGCAGATAATTGAGCATCAACTACACATATTTCTGATTGAATTCTAATAGTAATGACAATGGAGACCTATACTCAAAATGGGAAGAAGAACATACTGATAACTACTATTTCTGAAAACTGTACCTGGAAATCTATTTTGAAAATAGAGCAATTTTATAAACACTGTTAAACAGTCTATTCACATATGTCAGAATTAATGAATTCTAAGTCCTTTGGTTGGCTTTCTTAGTTATAAATAATTAGACGTTATAAATCTCCATTATATAAACTTTTATATAAACAAAGATTAAACTTGACCTTCATGTATCCACGAATGCATGCATTCATTGAATGTATTTATAAAGCAACTATATATATATGACTTACTAAGTGCAAGGGTGGGATTGTGGAATGAGGTTGAAAAACATCACAGAAAAAAACTCAGCTCGTGGTGACTTCAGTTGGAATAATGAGGTAAGGTGTAAATGCTATTTGTCCTTGGCCAAGAACAATGTGGCATCAGTCTTTTGTTCCTTCAGTAAATTTACAGACTACTAATATTTAAAAAATAACATGTCAGGTTTTTGATAATATATCTTTCCTCATAAATCAGCTGAAAAGAGGACCTGATACATTTAATTTCAATCCTATATATCTTTTTTGGAAGCTATTTTCAAAATTCAAAAAAATTGATTAAATATTTTATAATAATTAAGACAGGAAATGAATAACATTTCACAAATAAAACTGTATTTGTAAATAATTATATTTTACATTAGCATTCTAGTTTTGACTTTCAAGCCTTAATTTGCATTACACTTTTCATGTTAGTAACAGTAACGCAAAGTTTGTAGATTAGAGATTTTCTCCAACCTAAAGGGAACATTTAATGTCTTACATTGTGTAGAGATCTATTCTGAAGAAAACTGTAGCTGCATTTATGAGAATATGTCATAACCCTCAAGGAACCAGGTTAGTCCTTGCTATTTACAAACTTCAGATACAAATTCTAGATACACTCTTGATTGAAATGTACATAATTTTACTCCAGGGTACAATGTGGGTCATAATTTCACGGTATTAAATAAACATTTTATTTTTGTAAAATTGAATAGCATTCATAAAATTTAAAAATTTCATAAGTTGTTTTATTTTACTGTTTGAACCATCAAAATAAAGCCATAATTCTGAAATATTAAAACAACTTCCATTTCACTTTTGACGAAAATGAGAAAATAAAAAGCTAATGTGTTAAAATGAAATAATTGAAGACATTATGTGTTCTGTGTTTTTCTTAACCCAGTAGTGACTATTAAAGGGAATGTCATACTGTGCTTACTCAATACATCCTAAAAAACAACCTGAAGTATACAAAAGAGAGATGTAACTGTTTTTATTTTTTTCTGCAGGTATTAGTTATTATGTTGAATGTATTAAGTTCACAGGTCTGAAAACAAAAAATCATTTTAGGCATTTCTCATATATTTGATATGGTATAACATATCTCATAGGCACTTAATAAAGACATGCTTAAGAATTAATAAACATAATGCACACACTATTCTTCCTCAATCAGAGTTATTTGCATAGTTAATGGCATGATGGTTATTGCATTAATAAACATACTGTACCTTTTAAATGCACATACAATATAAATTACATATTTAAAATAAAGACAAGTTATTAAATAATTTAAGAACAAGTTATTAAAATTCTAAAATAGTACACTTACTTAGAGTTGGTTTTGATTTCTCTAAAAAAGGAATGAAAAAAAATTAGCAATAATTTTCTATCTATAGGTAAAATGTCAGTCACTTTTATTTCCTATTTCTGCTTGTTCCAGTTTAAGTAGGCAAAAGCCAAACTTAATTCAAATGAACACTAAGCAATGCATGTATTTTGAATAATTTATAAGTCATAGTTTCATGAATTTTTCAAAGGAGTTGTAAACTTTCAAAAGATAGATTCTTCATGGGCTCCTTATTCTCGTAAAGCCTCATCTTTGGTTTCATGCAACATGAATGCGCATGATAATTTGAACTCCTTACTGTTTCTGAGTAGTACAAAATGTATGTTTTGTCCCTATCTTTACAGAATACATATTAATATAAATTAATATTAACTACTTAAACTCTTCTAATCTAATTTTTGAATGAAGACATTTACTTTATAAAATGTTAGGAGGAATAAATGAATGGTAGGTAAAAACACAAAGCTATACCATCGAAATACATTATCTCTCTCCACTATAACTTGCCTTCTGAAGGTATTAACTAAAAGCATTAATTATTCATTTTTATACCACAAGATTTAATTGTTCAATAAAATAGCCAAGATTTGTCTATGATTGTGAAGAATTAGAATCATCCAATATTATGACAACTAATAATTTCCTTAATTGTAGGAAGTAAAAATTGATATAACTTTTTAAGAGAACAATAAAAAATATCTATAAAATTACATTTTATTGCAAATGTTTACTTTAAGAATTTTACCTAAAGTTAAACTTACAAAACTGTAAAAAGAGATATATTTATTTTTGTATATCATTAAGGAAAACCTTCAAAATACATTCTTAAATAGAAAAATCCAGGGAAAGTGCTATTTATACTATGCCATCATTTATGTAAAAAAATTTGGAGATATATATTATTTGCATGTATGTATGTGTTTATGTACTTATACATACTGCTAGACAGATACATTAAGAATTAACAATGATTATCTACTCAATATTATTAGATATTTTGGGAGTGGGAATTGGTATAATAGGAAAAATTTGTATGTTTGGGAATTCCTACATATTGATTGTAATATTTAACAAAATGTTTAATTGTCAACAATATCATTGCCCCATGCCACATAAACTAGATTTTACCACAAAACTGCGAGACTAAACACTCCCAGAAAATAAAAACAATTGAAAAGCACTTTTATGTTTTTCTTTCATTTTCAAATTTAATAAGAGTAGTGAATTAAGACAATGTAAACAAAAAAAGCAAAAAACCTGCTTTTATAGGTGGAGATTCTTTTTCTTGATGTTCAACTTTTTCTAAAGAGAGAAATCCAAATTAACTGGCAATCCATGGATTATTTATGTTGCAAGTTTTTCTTATTAATATACATTCAGGCTATTTTCATTTATATGGGATGCATGCCACAAAAGTCATTTGCATGTAACTTGGAACACGGAAAGCAGAGTGCCATAGAAACACGTTAAAAACAAGGTCAGATTCATTCTCAGGGCATCTTGTAGGACAGATGTGAAAGTACTAGCCATCTTGTGGTTAGGTGATTAGGAAAAAATAGGTAGAATATGATAAAGCGGGGAATAACAAGAGGATTTTTCTTTCTTTCTCGACTCGTTCCTTGGGGACATTTGCCTTTGCATATTACAAATTTCCTTTTTACCTCTTGACTCCTTCCAGTTCTCTTCTTGCTGGTTCAGAAACAATTTAGTACTGGATATTTGTTTCTTGTTGAAAAATTAACCTAGACCAGATCTATTCCAGAAAGTACTGCATTGGTATTTTTATTTTCCTGAACTGAATACACTGTCTTTCCAGGTCTAGTTAGAATTCTCATTGATGAATACAAACTAAGTCTAGTACATGACCAATGGAATAAAAAAGTATAATTGGTATACCTGCTAGTCTTCTGAAAAATATTTGAATTAAAAAACTTAGGAGATCTCTCTCTTTCATCAAAAGTAGAATTACAAATGAAGTCATATAGGGTAGCATATTTTGAATAGAGCTGAGAATATTTGGAAATAGTGATCTTTGCCAAACGTTAATTCTTTCTGCTCAATTCCAGGGTTAGTCTTTGTGAGCTATAATTAATATTTACCCATCCTTTGCTTATCTCACTCCTGAATTAGGAGATTTTCTAAGTGTACTACTATGCTTCCTGGACATGGTACTCTAACAGTAAGGGAGGGGGGCTGAGGTGGGACCCAAACTCTCATAAGACTAAATTGAATATATGTGAATTCAAGATCCACAGAATTCAAGAATGAAATTCTATGAACTTAGTTTGCATAAATGTTAATATTAAATAGACATGCAAAATGTAAGAAAATGAAAAGTTAACATTCAAGTTATTCAACTGTCATAGTAATAGCAACAAACTAGCATAATAAATTATGGTAATAATAATATCAAATGATTTTCAAAATACATGCAACAAGTTCTAGGATAGGACCATCTGGGCTCCATATGGTTATAGCACATCCCCTGAATAACTTACATAGCCTTCTAACTGGTCTCACCAAACTCAGCTTTGGACCTTGTAGATGCATTTTTATATAGGAGCCAGGGAATATTTTACCAGCAGCTGCAACTCACACCTTTGTCTACACTTCCATTCCACAAATTTATCATTCAAGAACCATGATCACAAATTTGCCGCAATTTTGGACATATTTATTACCTTTGTAACAAAGAGCAAATATTCATGCCTTCCTGAGCACTATAGTCAGCTTTTAAGCTATGAATAACTGTAACAAACTCTGTATCACTTCTAAACAATAAATGGCTGATTTTTAAAGTCTAAACTAATGAGAAAATTTTATGATTTTAACAACAAATCATAAAATATTTGTAATCTTATGGATTTCTAAATATCAACAAATGTACAATATAATTAATGCCTTTTAAATAAATTAAAACAGCATATGGTTCACAATATTAACAATTGTATAGAATTTCTTACTTTTGTTATTTATTATGTTGTCTAAGAGATTCTCATTTACCTTAACTTCTTAGTGCTATTTTATAGCCAAAATGTAGTCACTATTTTACTGTTAATAATAAGAAAACAACTTCTAAATATTTCCTCTGTATAATTAGACTTAACTATTAATAGTAGTGAAACAAAGGGATGTTAAATCAAAGCCATAGCAATAACATATCTTTATCACCTCTATAGGTATTTTATTCTTAGACAACGCTCAAAACAACAGTTTAAAGAAAAGCACATTATTAAAGATAAATGACCAAGCAACACTGTCCAGGTTTATTCTTTTTGTCTCTTACTTGCTGGTTTAGTCTTGACTGTGGAGAAGGGAGAAAAATAAATGCCATATTGATAAGCATAAACCATGGAAAAATAACTCTGGTATTTATACTTAACTTTCTTAGTTTTTAGATTTTCTTTTTATCCTAAGTTTAATCCATTTTCACTAAGCCTTATTATTTCACTGTCAGCAAGTAGGTTAATCACATTACTAGTGAAAAAGTAAGACACATGAAATGTACGTAAATTTTTAAACAATTGATGCATTTGGTACATAAATATTGTATCTGAAGCTGCTTTCTTAATAATCCTCAAATACCCACATAACTAATTGAGAAACATAGGGGACCATCTAAACACCTTAGGGTAAAAGTTAGGGCTGTGTTAACTGAAATAATGAACTTGGGAAATGGTTTGAATAGAGTGCAATTACCATAAGAGGTAATTTGAAAGGGCCTCACAGACTTTTTCTTTCTTTTGTAATAATAGTCTATAATTTCTTTAAATAGTTCTTTTCTCTATTCTATTATATTTCCCTCTGAGAAACTGTATTTAAACCTTTGTTATCATGATTACCTCAGTTGAAAGAAATTACTTCACAGACTTTTCCATTGAAATTATTTTGTGTAAGAGATTGGACGCTGTAAATAACTGAGGTGAGTGGGATTTTCTGTGGCAGACTCACATGGAGGAGGTTCAGGATTTTAAGATGTTAGCAGGAATGGAGACTCATGGAAGTCCTTGACAGGTAAGACCCCTTAGAGGAGAGGCAATCTAGGCCAGACATGATCACTTGGAAGGCTGTCATGGAACGACTTGGAGGGCCGCAACAAAGAGCAATGGACTCTCTCGCCTCCCGGCTTTGAGAGAGCCCATGACCTCTGGGAGAAGTGCTTCCTGGCTCTAATCCCCTTAAGCCTGAATACTTGATGGGGAAGGGTGCAACTCCTTGCCTTGCTAGAGTGTGTCCCGGGGAAAAAAATCTGGCATCACAAAGACTTCCTGATAAACCTGTGAAATCTGCTCTGCTAAGAGTGCTTTCATTCATATGTTAAGGGTTTGAACAGGAAACCCTTAAACTCTTCCTGACAGACTCTGACTCATACTAAGCCCTCAGATTTCTTTGAAAGGTTATTTACTGTTTGATCCTTGCGGTCCTGTATTCCTGTGTATTAAAACCCAATAAAAGCCCTTGGAGGAAGGGGCTCAATGCCTTTTTCCCCTGAGAAACTGGCCACTGCTCAAGGCCTTTTTTTCTCTTGGAAGCTGGCCACCTCTCTTCCCCAAGCAGATCACATCATATCTCAGTCATGTTTACTCTCATCCGTGGTACACAGGGGGACTTGCGAGGAAAGTCTCCCCCACAAGGTATTTACAAGAATTTAGAATCTTAGAATTCATGTCACTAATGGCGTACAAACTTCAATGAAGATGTGTGTGTATACCCACATAAGAATAACCGATACATAGTAGAAAATATAAAATATCCATTTACCTGTTTTTTCTATTGGGGTAGCTTTTACCTGCTTGACACTTTTTTCCTCTGTGATAAGAAAAAATATTATCACAAGTAGAAATTTTAAAGCACAAAATAATGACATTTCAACCTTGATAATTTGTATTTACTTTGAAATAACACCAATGTTAAGAGAAATGTAGCTGTTTCTTTAAGATAGCAGGTGGTGTCTTCCATTTAAATTGGATGGAAGCACAAAGAAAACTAGTCCATCTGCAAATGTCCTTTGCAGCTATGTTGCCTCTAAAGATTTCCTAATTCAAGTCATCCCTTAACCCACCCAAACATTCCTTATTCCTTGCCTTCATTATATTTTATTGTATTTGTCTACATAGAAATATTGCTTTATAAAACATGTATCCCCTTTTCATTATCACATTAGAATAAGAAAAATCATTTTTTAAAATCTTTTTCATGCAAGATGCCTCCCTGGGAATCCAAGGATTAGCCTGGGAACTCAAGTTTTTCATCGTATAAAGCTGGAGCAGGGCAAACACAGTATGTTTATGGAATGTCTTCTGTTCTCTACATTTTTATGGACATACTCAAAGGTTTGGGTCAAAGTAGAGGGATAATTATGATGATCCTATATAAAATTAAACTTTTCAAGTAATCAGCTGGTCAAATATTCAAGTGGGAAGGCTTTATTGAGAAATAGAATTTAAATAATATAAATGTTATTACTGAAATAAAAAAAAAGGTGTGGTGAGAAAAATAATGCATTTGCCATACACTCAAAGACTAAAATCTCTCATTGTCTCTGTAATTTCACTTCAAAATGACCAACATCAGGAAGAGTGAAGAAAATCACAGGTTTTCATTATTCTTTAAGAATTGTTTCTAAGGTTTTACTTAGTTGATATAGATAGCTATTCTCTCCTTCTCACATTCCTGCTCTGCTTTCTTTATTTCTATGATTTCTGTTGTTGGTACTTCATATTTTTTAGAGCATAAGCAAATAAAATCATTCTGACTCAAACCCATTGTAAACATTCTCTAAAGTAAAGGGTTTCCTAAGATATGTTTAGAGAAAATCTGTTTTTAACTTTTTAAAGATTCTGGAAAACACACATCCACAGTACTTTGTAAATAATTCAGTAAGAAATGAAGGACAAAATTCTATAGGATAACTAAGGTATGGGGTTGCCTCGAAATTAAGTTGTTATTGAATTGACTTAAATTAAAACAAAATATCTTGTCTTAAGTAAAAACTAATTAATAAACTCATCCTGGTAGCTTCTGTATTCATCTTTATGAACAGAACACATTGGCTTACCTATATTTGGTCCAAAATGTAAGATCAGAAATTTTTTTAAAAAGGAAGGGAAATGAAGATGCAGTAAGGAAGAAAGGAGGAAAGGAAGTATGGTGAAATGTTTATTTCCTTTTCTTTCCTTTTTTTGGAGTCTAAGATGGTCACATTTGAATTAGTAAACCTGATTTACAAATGTTTTTGAAGGATGTCTTACCCCAAACAGAACAAGAAAAAATAATATATACACCTCATTCACCTGAGTGCTGGCGATGATGTCTTTGTACTTTTAGTATCTCTGATGGGAAGCAAGACTAGCTGTGTGGTTACTAGAGACTGGTCAAGTCCTCAGTATAGAAAACATTGTGAGAATGACTAAAACTGGGTGTTCTAGCATCTGGTGACTCAAAATATTAATTCTATCTAATAATTTCTTAATTGACTCCAAGTTCTCCATACTTCTAAAATTAGACCATTTAGAGGCAATTTGATACTACAAATACCACCTGCAAAATACCTGGTTTGCCATGAAAAACAGTCTTTTCTGGTTTCACTGTGTCTTTTTCTAAAAATAATGAAAAGAAAATGTTTTCAGGTGTTCAGCTCTATACACTAATATACAGTGAATTTTCTTTGTGACTTAGGCCAATAATTTATTAAGCAGAAGACATCAGCAACTGTGCCCATGGAGAAAAATTTCCTACATTTTTATGTCATCCTAGTGGACATGAAAACCTTAAAGATTTTTGTTGCATAAAAACCTTATGCCAAGAATTCTTATTTACATTTAAGCACCCATGACAGCCAAAGATCAGGCTATAATAAAGCATCAATTCTGAAATCAGGAGCTTGGGCAATGGTTGGAATAGAGAACTGGTCCTGTGGAGTAACGTGAGCATACATATTATTAAAAATACTTAAAAAATGTCTTGCATAAATTCTACATGAGTATTATAGATGATATTCATGTATATACTGCATATTGGAGCTTTTTTAGATGAAGCTAAAAAGAAATATTTATAAATCTAAATAATAACATTCGATTAAATCACTGCAAAAATACACTATTTAATGATAAAAAGTAAAAGTTTTAAATGATATTGGGACTAATTAGAAGTTTTAAATAGTACTAGGGTTTCTGGTAAACAAAATAAAGGGGAAGAAGCATATCAAAGTATTTATATTTTATAATACATACTCATCTGCAGGAAATAAATATAGTCAGAAAAGTAAATAAAACAATAGACATCTATGAGCCTTGTTACATTGAAAAATATATCGTTTATAAGAGCAACTAGATTCAAGCATATAATCAGTTGGTAAGTAATACCTTGTAAGAATTAAATAGTTAATACTTTATACGTATTTAGTATTATACTAAAATGGTTACACTAACCATTATACTATACTAATGGTTAGTATAGGATTATACTAATTAGTATTATACTAATAGTTATATACTTTATACATACTCAATATATATATTCAGACTCTTGAACTTGTTGATATTGAAGAATACTGCTGTATGTTTTTTTATAACACAGATATCACGTCTCTAGAGCTGGAGGTTTTTTGTGACTTGACTCAGGTAAACAGCTAGTTGGCACCAGATCTCGGACATAAACACTGAATAGTGGTGTACACTTGCAAAGGTTACCCTGACTTTAGGTCAATGTTACCTCAATACAATGACTGTTAATCTGAGACTCTTACTGGGAGCAGCTGTGATATTGAGTAAATCAGACACGAACAAAATCTATTGACTTAAAAATATCAGAAAAATAATTTCTGAACTTGTTATATTAACTGTTTCCACAGATATTAAATATGAGTAACAATTGTCATGTTTCATGTCCCTGATAGTTATATGGTGACAATAAAAATTTTATGCTATTCCTTAACTCATAGCAGGTTTTTAATAGTTATTAATTATATATAATTATGTATAATAATAATTTTGGTCCTCTTTACCTTTAAACCTCAGTTGTCTATGGTTTTGTGAATTTATGGTGCTGGTGTATTACCAGGAAGAAAGTCACAGATTATACATTGTCTTACCTGGTTTTGAAGAACCCCAAGAAATGCCTCCTAAAAAATGGGAGTCTCTGCAGAAGCTTAATTAAAGCCATATTTTAAAAATTTTTGCTTATGGGATATCCCCATTCTCAGTCAATTTAGCACTGTAAATCCAATACACATTGATCAATGGAGCAGGAAAATAATGAGGATCTGGGAAACTGTAAATCTCCACTGATGGGTGGTGAGCCTCTTTTAGTTCTAAAATGAAGATATCAGCTTTATCAATTTAAGAATAAAATAAATTGTTACCTGATTTTGTTTCTTTTCTAACTTGTGGCTCTGAAGGTAAAAAAAAAAGCAGATATTTTAAAATCTGAAAAAACAAACTACAGCACAAATTTATTTTGGGGAATTATTTTGTTGACCAGAATTGAAAAAGCAGAACTGCACTGAAAATCATTTCAGTTGTATGCTAGTTTCTAAGTACTGGACTATTAAACACATAGTACTTAGAATCATGCTTTGTACTAAGTATTTGCTACTGCTAATTGACTTTAACCTGAATTTTCTCTTTTCTCAAGATGATTGATGTGGAAAATAGTTTCAATGTCAACATAAAATAAATGACTTGACAACAAGAGTCAGAGAAGTTTCTTTGAAGCAGACGTGATTTGGTACTCATTTAGAAATTTAGAAAAAGAGTGTGATGCCTTGGATTGTGTCCCATCAAAATATGTGTTGAAGTCCTAACCCCCTCCCTGTAACCCTGATGTGACCTTATTTGGTAATAGGATTACTGCAGATGTAATTAGTCTAGGGAAGATGAAGTAGTAGTACTGGAGTGTGACTCCAATCTCACTAATGTCCTTATTAAAAAAGGAAAAAAAACAGAGCAGTCGAAGTGTCCATCAGTAGATGAGTGGGTAAAACAACTGTGGGACATTTACACAATGGAATACTACTCAGATGTAAAAAAGGAGAAAATTTTACACTTTGTGACAGCATGGGTGGGCTGGAGGAAATAATGCAAAGTGCAATAAGCCAATGAGAGATAGACAAATACCATATGATTTCACTCCTATGCAGAATTGAATGAACAAACTGAACTAACAAGCAGAATAGAGGCAAACTCATAGACAAAGAGCAGGCCGATAGCTCTCAGAGGCAGTTATGAGTTGGCGAAATCAAGCAAAAAATAAAAAGTGGACATGGACAACAATGTGCTGACTGCAGGGAAGAAGGATATGGGAGGAAGTGAAAGAGGATATAAAGGGGATAAATAGTAATGGAAAAATATCATAAAATTAAAAAATAAAATACATAGCTCTGAAAACACACACACAGGAAGTAGATGGTTATGTGCTAATGGACGCCAAGATTGGAGTGATGCCTCTACAAGCCAAAACACACCAAGAATTTCTGGCAAACAAAAAAGCCAGAATAGGTATGAAAATATTCTGCTCTACAGGCTTCAAAAGAAGTGAGACTCTGCTGACACCTTGATTGTGGACTTCTAGCCTCTAGAACTATGAGAGGATAAATTTTCATTGTTTAAACCTATCCAGTTTGCAGTATTTTATTCCAACCATCCAAGGAAACTAATAATTTTGGTACTTGGAAGTGGGGTGAATTGTATACTGGGTTAAGGCTGGAAAATTTTTGAGGCACTTGATATTAAAAGCCCAGACTACCTGGAAGAGATTATTTTTTAATACTTTATTTATTTATTTTTAGAGAGAGGGGACGGGAAGGAGAAAGAGTGGGAAAGAAACATCAATGTGTGGTTATCTTTCATGTGTCCCCTACTGGGGATCTGGCCTGCAACCCAGGCATGTACCCTGACTGGGAATTGAACTGGCAACCCTTTGCTTCACAGGCCGATGCTCAATCCACTGAGCTACACCAGCCAGGATGGAAAAGATTCTTGACAGAAAATCAACATTAAAGACTATTCTTCTGAGGACTGAGAAAGGAGTGAGGGGAGCCATAGCAGAAGCTTCTGTCTCCTTAGAGAATACATATGTCATCATGAACAAAATATTGTTAGAAATAAGAGTGTTCCATGTACTTCTAAGATCTCAGAAGGAAAGGAGGAACATGTTATTGGATGATGAAGAAAGAGTGATCTTTGTTATAAAGTAGGAGAGAACTTGGCTGAATTATGCTCTCCTGTGGTTTGGAAGGTAGAATTTGTAAGTGAAGAGCCTGGATATTTAGCTGAGGAAGTTTCCAATCAAAGTGTCAAATGGTCAGCCTAATTTGTCCCTGCTGCTTATAATAAAATGAGAAAAGGAAGATAAGTTGAGGGATGAACTGTTAAGTAAAAGCAACCAGCATTCGACAAGTTGGAATATTTTCAGTCTACCTAAAAAGAGTGAAGGGAGACAGGGCTGATGGTGTAGCTCGACAAACTTTTGCTAATGTGGACAAAGAATAAAGGTGAGACTTTTGGATACAATTTGCCATCTCAGCAGAAAGAAAGACCTGTGGAGGACTTTTCTGTCCAATGGCTTGGCCCCCCATTAACTAAACTCAAGCCTGGTCATGTTTTTGAGAATACTATATAAGCAAAGAAAATGCAACCTGGATAGAAAGGGACAGAGAGGGGATGAAATAAAGGAATAATGACTCTGAGGACAGGACAACAGATTCAGACCTGGGCTGATGGGACCTCCTCAGGAGCGGAGGGCAGGCCTACTACCTCCGTGGGCCAAGAGAAGAGAGCCCCACCCTACCAGGTCCGGAGGGCCTAGCATTGAGCCAAAAAGATTTTCTCAGGCTCTGAAATCTGATGGAATTTTCCCACTATGTTTTAGATTTACTTGGAAACTGTGACTCATTTCTTTCTTTCCAATTTCTCCCTTTTGGAATAGAAATGTTTGTCCTATTTCTGTCCCACTGTTTTATTTTGGAAGCAGTAATTTGTTTTCTAGTTTTATAGATTCACATATGGAGAGGAATTTTCTGCAGGAAGAATCATACCCTAAGTTTTACCCATATCTGATTTACAGAATGAGATTTGGGACTTTGAACTGATAAAATTTTGGATTTGGAGTTGATACTAAAATGACTGAGACTTAAGGATTGTGGAATGTATTTTGTACCACATGAGTGACATGAATTGGAAGGTCACAGAGTGGACCTTTATGAACTGAATTGTGTCTCCCCAAAAGATAGGCTAGAGTTCCAACCTCCAGAACTGCAGAATGTGACCTTATATGGAATAGGGTCATTGTAGACACAATGAGTTAAGAATTTATCATATGGCAGTAGAGTGGGTCCTTAATCCAATACGACTGGTATCCTTAGGAGAAAAGGAGAAAAGGTACACAAAAGAGACCAAAAAGAGAGAGCAGATACCCATGGGATGATAGAAACTAAGACTGGAGTGATGCTTTGACCAGCCAGTGAACACCAGGGATTGCTGGCAAAGACCAGAAGCCAGAATTTGAAAGGACTGATTCTTCCCTACATGTGTAAAGAAATGCATAGCTCTGTTGACACCTTGATCACCGACTTCTCATTTCCAGAGCTACGGGAAGCTGTATTTCTGCGGTTTTAAGCCACCCAGCTTGTGGTATTTTATTAGTGCAGCCCTACAAACCTAAAACAGCCAGGGAACATGAACCAAGATTTAAACTCTTATGAGAATCTGTTTTTTTCTCTTAAAAAAGTTTCTGCTGCTTACTAGAGCCCTCAGAAATGTTTATCTTACTCAGAAACCTTCAGAAAAAGAGAAGAGGTAGAGCAGCTATATTTTTTTCGATGAAATACCTATGCCCTGTATCTGCAAATAAAAGCAGCAAAATAGTGGTTTTGTAGGACACAACTGAATTAGTCAATTTTTTTCTGTACTATATAAATTTCTCAAGACATTTTTCTCCTAAGAACAGGTAGTCCAAAATATTCACTATGTTCGTTTTATTGCAAAAATTTGTCAAGGATAAAATTTTAGAATAATATTTACAGTAGGACACAAATTTGCAAAGACATGTTATGCTATTCATCATAAGTATGGAATGATGTAAGCATGAATCTATACATAAAATGTACATACCTAGCTTCTCTTCTTTTTTTAATTGTGGCTCTGAAAACATATACACAGTAATAATGAGGATTATATAAAGATACTTATTTCTTGTACTCATGCATACAGGGGTGGGCGAAAGGGGTTGACAGTGGTTTGTATGGAAAGTAATACAACAATTAATAAATAACAAGACAAGAACAGACCCTGTGTTTCCTGCACTCACAATGTAAACCTACTTTTGCCAACTTTATTTCTTTTGCACATTATTCAGTTTTTCAATATGCCATGTTAATTTTATCTTATAATTACAGAAAATTAATATAAACCGACAAATAGAAGTTTTTATTATCATCACAAGAGTTATTTTGAGAAAAATAAAATGTGAACTAAAATTTCTAATGAGAAGTTAATTAAAGGTACTGATTTGTACCTTCAGTGAGTAAAGGGTGAAGGAAAATATTAGCACAGTGTATCTGAGAAGAGCACTTAGCATGATAGGTACATGGTACACTGATTTAAACAAAATATTCAGTGATGGAATTATAAAATGATTAAAAGCATGCATTTAAGATTTGTTTCTTTCATTCATGCATTCACTCTGGCATGCACGCTACATACGTGGAGGCTTAGGCTTGACTTCTTTGCCTAGAAAGAATTTAAAAAAATGTAAGACCAAGTCATTTAATTCTTACTGAATTGTCATCAAATGTGATAGAACATCATAAATTTGAAAATCAAAATCAAACAATATACACCCTAGCCATTCTTCCTTATTAAAATTTTATAGGCTATGAAACTTAATGTTCACACCAAGTTACTAATTTAAAACTTATTTTAAATAATAAAACACTTCGTTTAATTTCACTGCACCATTAAAGAATAATTTGTTCACAAACTCATGTGCAATGTTAACTTTTTAATCTTATATTGATAAAGGATTGATTGAGGCACTACTTTTAACCTTTTATTATTTAAGATGAAAAACCCAAGACAATTTTTTAATTTCTATTAACATTGTCTGGATGTTATCTGTCCCTGTGTAATACATTAAAAATAATTGCTAGTGAATTTGTAATTCTTTATGACTAAAAATACATAATTTGCTTTTCTGGCATGAGCAACCCTAGTGCAGGAGTTGGTAAATTTACTTTGAAAGGTCAGATATTACATGTTTTTTGGTTTGGGGCCATGTAATCTCTGTTGCAGTTACTCACTCTGCTATTGCAGCCCAGAAACAGTCATGAACAGTGTGCAAATGAATAGGAATGACTATGTTCCCATAAAACTTTATTTACAGACACTAGTGGCCAGTGTATAGGCCAATGTTTGATAACTTTGCTCTATCCATAGTCCGTTTTAATTTTCTTTTTTATCTTAACGAAGATTGTGACAGTAAAAAATAAATAAAGGAGGCTGAAAGTCAACCTAAAATATTCTCCATGCTCTCCCATCCCTACTCAGTTGTTCACGGAGTCCTGGTGATTACACATCCTAAATATATCTTGAGTGTAATTCCACTTTTCCACTTGTACTTCATGCCCTCCTCAGTTTCTACCTACATTCTGGCCTCAAATACATCATTTTCATTTCCCAGTTTCCTCCTTTACCTGATGCCCTTTGCCCCTTCTTGCAAGCTTTTACCACACGGTGCTCATTTAAGACTTGGCTCAGCAGTTCTATCCCTCTGGCAACCTTTCCTGAGCTCCTTCCAGGATGGGTTATATGTCTCTCATCTTTACTCTTAGAACCCTATGTAATCACTCTCCCTACCCATGGTAATTATTTGCAATACTTTGTAATTATTTACTCATGTGTCTCCCCCAAATAATTTGTGAAACTCATTATGCAGGGACTGCAACTATCATCTTAGTATTTTTAGCACTTGCATTGTCTCAAACACAGTCAAACATTGTCCTTAATGATCAAGTGGAAACTCCACGGAAACGGAGTGTTCCTCCGTTCAGTAAAGCACAAGCTAAACACACTCCCACTGACAACTTATCAAAGAACCTGCAAATACATTTGAAAAGGGTTTGCAAAGAGTTGTTTCAGAAGAGTGGCCCTTCTCTGAAATATATCAACACAAATCTTTTATTTCTTTTCTTTACATAGCAGGTTTTTCAAAATTGTGCATGGTTGCCTTGCTTTGAGATAATTGAGAATAAAATGGGAAAGATTATGTATGGGATTTCTCATTAATATTGGTTATGATTATTTCACCCAAGAAAAGGAGACAATTATACCATGTTTAGGTGTAACTACTGAGTAGTTTTGGCCTGAAATACAAAACTTATTGAAGACCATTTTCAGTTGAATAGCACTACCTGGTGCGGCATGTTTAAATCATTAACATTTACTGAACTGTATTACCCTAAATACCTCTCCATGACATTCTGATTCTCTAAGTGGGTGTTAGAAAAGAAGAAGGAAATAATAAGAAGTGATGTAAGCCCAGTGAGATCTAACCCTTCTTTTTAAAGGTCAGGCCATAGAGTAAGGAGGGAGTGTTCTTGAGGGGAAAAGCAAAGGAAAATATCTGAACTTTGATGGGCCGTCTAAAGTGCCAGGCACAACCCCGAGGTACCCCTTTTCCTGCTCTGTTTGTTATTGGTGACACCGATCTAAGTACCTGAGCCTGACGCTATTTCATTATAAAACCAGAGAGATGAAAATAGAAGAGATGGGTAGTTCATATTGTTTTTTTTTCCTACTACATCCAAGTAAATAGTCTCATTTGCCTTCCTTAAGGTGTTTCATGTTATTCAGAGCTAAATTTGAACAGCATATGAAAAGAAAAGATTCCTTATGTTTGTCCAAAGAGGTATTTAAAAATATTTTCTTCTGGAATTTGATTCAATTATTAAATGTCATACCTGTTTGAAGTATCACAAGTGTGAAACATTTCTTCACAGGCTTGTGAAATATTTCCATTAAAAAATATCACTGTGTTGATCCATACATTGAAAAAAAATACTTGAGCTAAGAGCATTGTTTTAAAAACTGGGTGATATACTGAGTATTATAAATAATATGAAAACATGTTTAATCATAGCAGAAAGAAAAATGCAGAATAAAATAATCTTAAATAATTAATGAAAATGACATATTTTGGAATAGCAAAGAAGATACAAAGTAAGAAATAATGTTGACCTGGGGAAAACTAGATTTTTGTCCATTTTGTAATATTCTATCAGATTAACTCACAAAGTAGCCTGGAAACAGAAGACTCTAATAGAGTTGACATCTTCACAGGCCAGTGTCTAAAAGCTTGCGAGTTTTTGTTTTAATTTAGAAGAGTGAGGCCATTAGCTTCCTTTGTAGCAAGTCTAAAAGCCTTCTCTGGCGCATTGTTTTTGCCAGCCTGGAAGGTCTCCATTCAAATCTCATTACTACAACCTTTCTCAATTAGTTTTTAAGTTGAGTAAAATTGAGAAGGAGGGTTTTCAGGAAAATCTTTATTAAAGGAGCTAAAAGACCATGTTTTTTTTTAATTTGCCTGAACAAAGAAGAAAACAAATTCTGGGGAAAGACTGAAAACTAAGAATTATGACTTTTGGAAGAGTGAAATATATTTATTGAAGAAATAAAAAGACAAACTATCTGTATATTGAATAATAATACTTCATTTACACCCATGCATGAGCAGAATTTAGTAGTTTTACATGCAGCTGACTTTCTGCTTCCTTTTTCTTAATGAGGAGGGCTTCCTTAGAATCCACAAGGCATGCGTCTCTCCTTTCAACTAGCTGAGAAAAATTGTACCTGACATAAATTTATTCAGCAGTTATTAATAATATTGTACTTGATTGATTAACTGAATTGGCTAAGAAACATTTTATCTCCTAATCTCTGGAAGATAAATTTATTCAGAAAAATTTTAATTTTAAGACTACAGTACTGAAGTCACCATTACAAATAAAAAAGAGAAGTTTTTAATACATAAGGGGTTAACATTCAGAGGTTAGGCATAAAAAGAGGTTACATCTTTTTTAATTAAATAAAAACTGCTTTTATTTTCATAAGCTAAATGGCTAACATGGTTCTCTGTCAGATTTTAAAACACTCTATCACATTTTAATTCTGGAAAATTATCTCATGCACTTATTAGTATACTTTATGTGTAGCACATTCAATATTAATTTGTGCCCCAAACCATGATAAGCATTTTAAATGAAATATTTTAACACAGTTACTCTCATGAGACCAATTTTCCCATTTAATACTAAAACATTAGTATTAGAAGCAGGCTTCCGTGTCATTCGACTCTATAACTGTATTCTTACATTGGTTTATTAAAAAACATTTACTAAGCTCTTACTATGTGCCAGGAACAGTTTCAGGCACAGGATACAGGAAATAACCCGACAAAGATCCCCACCCTAAGGAATATGTAGCTCTGCTGTGTCATTCATATCATTTGGATTTGCTATCTAAATATTGCATTAGGTTCTGAATTCCAAATAAGTGTACCACCCCACTAACTTTTTTGTTTGTGTTTTCCACCAGCATCTGCATCTGTATATTATTCTGGGAATAGAATGGTAATAGACTATTTGAGGTTCTATCTTTTGTAGTAAACTATATCCAGAATCTGTTGGCAAGAGAAAGGCACTCTTTATTTAAGGTTACACTTTGACCTTAAGGTCAAAGAGGAAAATTTGTGACATTATTAAGTCTTTCACTCACTGCCTTACAAATCAAACTGAGTTATGAGTGATGTCATGGATACATTGAAAAAAGTCAGGTCCTCCTATTTGTGAATTGGGGATCCATTGGGTCTTTATTTCAGTGTCTTTGCCTGTAACATGGATGAAATGTTGGGACTTAAATATAAAATCATTATGAGATCAAATTATAGTATGTATACATGTGAGTAAATCCTCTTAGTTAACAGATAAATTACTCCACCAATGTAATTATTTTATTTTCCAGGATTTGGACTAGTAGGTACTCAATAAATGTCCTTGAACTAACATAGTAGTGATCATTAAATTTTTCTTGATACATTATGTTTGTTTGTGGTAATAAACCCTCTTTGAACATTATAATGGCACATACCTGATGGCTACTGAATAAACATTAGTGTATCTCAGAAACAGTGGTTACCTTGTTGTCTATAGGAATACTTATGAAGTACATACCGCCTTGCCACATTCTAGCAATTGCTCATTGCTCCATGTCAGCATAGCTTAGTATATATTTTTACCTGAAAAATAATGGGCACCTTCTCCCCTAAGGATTTACAGTAGTTTTCTAGCAATTTTTGTTGTTATAGGAAAAAAAATAAAATGAAATTTCTGGATAGCAATGTCCAAGTATAAATTATACATGTGAGCATATCTTCATTGCTCTAATTGCAACACAATTGAACATTGTTTCAAGCCTGTCTCATTTAGATTTTCTAGAATGGTTGCCACTAATTTTTTAAAAAACGATTATTTTTGCTTTGCTGTGTCCCCAGATCTTTTAAATAAGTGTAATATATCATTTCTCAGTGTGTTCAACTGAACACACCACTATTATATATAATATAATATATATAATATAATATAATATAATTGCAGTATATTATAATATACTGCAATATAATATAATATAATATAATATAATATAATATAATATAATATATATGATATATAATTGTTGAATAACTTTAAGAAACATTGGGTGAAAAGAAGTCCAGCTATTCTTTTTACTGTTAAACCTCCCAAATATATGCATATATATTATGAACTTCAAAAGCTTTTCTTAAACTTATGTAACCTCAAAACTCTTTTATGAACCAATAATATAACTAGGCTTCTATGCAAAACACTTTGCAAAAACAAGTCTAAGAAATAGCTTACTAGTACTGTAAACATCCCTCCCTTTTATAGTAGAAAAGAAAATCTCTATTAATAGCACTTTACTGAATTATACTAGTAGTTGAACTGTATAAAATTATACAGTTTTTAAAGGAAGGATTTAGTTCAAGGTTTTAAGGTTAACAGAGTTATATGAACCACTGGGGAAATAGTACTCAAGGAAACTGATGTAACAAATAAGGAGTTTTTTGTTAGAAAGGAAATGATTTGATCTTGGTGGTAATTAAACAAACCGAAACAATTGTAGGTGTTATAAACATGAATCCATTACGACTCATGTCTTTAAAATGGAATTAGCCTACGTTTTTTGCATTTTTTCCATGTATTATTGTCATTTATAGATAGTGTAACACTGTAGACTTACAAAGACGATTACTGTTCCCTCTCTATTTGACAGAAATCGTTTGACCTACAGTTTCTCTGGTGTCACATCTGCCTCTATTTTTACTCTGCCATGCTGTTTTCCTAACTAAACAGTTGCACTCTCATTTTCCTTTCAGGCAAGATTTAAAAAATAGTCTGCAATGTATACAAAGTATGTAAGGTATATTTTTCTGGCCCCTGACCTCCAACTAAATACCTCAAACTATAGTAAAAATAGGAAAGCTAGATCCCTTTTATTTCCACTAAACTGCTCATAAGATCGTCAATAACTATATCATACATTCCAATGAATACTTTTCAGTCTTTATCTTGTAAATTTCTGCTGAATTTGACACTTTAACAGCTTCTTCCCCTTTGATATTCTTTCCTTCCTGGTTTCTTTAACTTGAGGAAATACTTCCCCCACCCTTTATGTTTCTGTTTATTATTTGTTTTTTTTTCTTCTTGCTCTTTAACTCCTTCAGGATCTCCTTTTCCTCTATCCACTCCTTAAATATTAGTATTGTTCTTGGTTTGCTTCCTCAGTGCTTGGTCTTCACCTTTGTCACACACCTCTTAGAAGATGTATCAGTAACTCTCGTCCTTTAAGCCAGCACATCTTTGCTGGGACGTCCAGATCTGTTACTGTTTTCTCACCGGGTGCTTGATAAACATACCTAAATGTGTATCCTATAGGTACTCCTAACTCCAAGTTTCTCTCCCCCACCCCACCCCAATTAGATTACAAACCCTTGGAGGGTAGGAACTTGACTGTATTCACAAACATGTTTTTGTATTTAACATATTGTCTAGCCTATAACAATTGCTTAACACAAATTTGTATAAGTGTCAAACATTTACATGAGAGGTACAGCTTTCTTTTTCTAAATGGAACTTTCATTTTTGAAATTCCAGTCACAGTATATGACACTACTGTCTACATTCTTACTCTTCCAAAACAGAACCAGGGAGTTATGTGAATTTTCTTATCCCCCCCAAATTATGACAATTTTACTTCCTAAATACTTCTTTAATAGCTCTTTTTCTTTTTTTCCTATTAATGTTCTATAAAGATTTTCTAATAACTCTAGAGTTTTAGTGCAATAGTCTCAATCCATCAGAAAAGTAATTTCCTGAAGTTATCAGCAACCTTTTTATTTTCAATTTCTGTGATTAGTCCAAATGAACAATTTGTAATTCTAAGTTAAACTCTTACATCATTTTGCTCAAAAACTCAATTGTTTCTGATTTCCATTAATAGCAGAACATAGCCCTTATTTCCTAAGTCACGGTTTTCTAGCCTTCTAGCCTCACCTACCGTAATCATGCATTCATGTTCATACTTTATGTTGTCCTGAAGGTGAAATCCTTGTAGCTCCCAGGGCTACTCACTGCTTCCTGCCTCCAGCTGTGGCCTGTGCTTCTCTCTGCCTGGAACACCCTATTTGGACTGCCTTCACCTGCCTATTTACCCTTCTCTAAGCCCACCCCTGTGTTTTCTGCCTTTTGAAATTTTTCCCTGAACCAAAGGCCTGTAGCAATATAGCTTTCCTCTATGTTTGCAAAGCACACTATGCACAACTTTTCTTGTTTGTTTGATTTTAATTACTTATTCCATTTTTGTTGATAGTACTGCTTTATTAAATGATTTCTGCTTTCATACAACATATTTCTTGAGGGTTAAAATTTGTTAGCTTTACATCCCTAAAATCCAATGAAATACTTAATACCTGATAGGAATTCAATAAATACTTATTCAACTAAATTTAGCCATTGACTCCATCATAATTTGAGATTTAATTATTTTTATAATTTATAGAATGTTATAGACTGCTCTGTCTGGTTCTAGGAATTGTAGCTTGATCCCTGTGGCTAAGGGTGAGAGACGACCTTTGGAGTGTCAGCTGCAGAAGACAAAGCTTGTCTCTGGTAGCAAATGCTGCCTCAGTTTCCTCTCCCTGCCCCCAAAGCTTGGTCGGAAGTCAATGACAGGTAAGACCCCTCACAAAGGAGGGACCACCTAAGCCAGACTTGATCACTTGGGAGGCCGTCATGGAAGGACTTTGGGGGCTGCAACAAAGAGCAATGGACTCTCACCCCCCCAGCTTTGAGATAGCCCGAGTCCCCTTGTTCTCTGGGAGAACCACTTCCTGGCTCTAATCCCCTTAAGCCTGAATACCTGATGGGGAGGGGTGCAGCTCCTTGCCTTGCTAGAGTGTGTCCTGGGGGAAAAAATCTGGCATCACAAAGACTTCCTGATAAACCTGTGAAATCTGCTCTGCTAAGAGTGCTTTCATTCATATGTTAAGGGTTTGAGCAGGAAACCCTAAAACTCTGTCCCTGACAGACTGACTCATGCTCAGATTTTTTTGAAATGTTATTTACTGTTTGATCCTTGCTGCCTGGTATTCCTGTGTATTAGAATCCAATAAAAGGCCCTGCAGGAGCGGGCTCGAGGCCTTTTTCTCCTCAGAGAAAGTGGCCACTGCTGCTGGCCTTTTCCTCTGAGAAACTGGCCACTTCTCCTCCCCAACAGATCACATCATGTCTCAGTCATATTTACTCTCATCCGTGTCACACGGGGGGGACTTACGAGGAAAGTCGCCCCCACAATAGAAGTCTTGCATAGCGCATATTTTCTGGTTAATTTAAAGAGGTATTTAAAGTATTTAAGTACTTTATATAAAGTGTATATGTAGGAGAGACAGAGGCAGGGACATAAAGTACACCTTGACACCCTCCTGTCTGTCTACTCTGTTAAAAGATCCAGTTAATAAAGTTTACGCACATATTTCTCTTGCAGGATCCCTATGGTAATTTTAAAATAGATATCACAATGTATTTATTCTCTATAATGACAGAGAGAAATTGAATAAAGTAACAAATTAGAAGTTTCTTAAGTAATATAAGCCACAGTTGGTTTTTTGGCTAAGTCATTAACTTTTTATGTCAACAGCTTAGACAGTTGATAAAAATATAAAGATATTTTACCCTTGACACACATGTTCTTCTAGGAAAATGTGTGTTTATTTCTTCCTTTTAAGCTAGAATGAAAGCATAGGGGAGCCCAGGGCTCTTTTGCCTGTGCTGTCAGGAGAAAACAATGGTTCTTTCCTCGGTAATTGTTGAAATGAGCCCAGAAATCACACATGCAGTGAGGTAGTGGATAGACAATGCAAACCTGTGCTCAATGAGTGTAAGGACCACTCTGCTAGTTAGAAAGCAATCGTTCAAAAACATATGTCCACTTTAAACTAGCCAAGATGATGAGAGAGAGGCTTGATGTTATTCTTTCCTGACGATAAGATGTCTATGGATTTTATAGTAATACTTCTCAAATTTTAATGTCTATATTATTAACTTGATGATCGTGCTAAATCCAAATTCATCAGTTCTTAATGAGACCCAAAGTTCCACACTTCTGTTGCTTTGTGGACCACACTTGGAATCCCAAGGGTATAGATGAGAACATTTTATTTTTTTCTGTTTTTTATAGCTTTTTAAAACACTTTCAAGCACATTATGTAACATGATTCTCACGAGCTTGTTATACTGGCATGACATGTGTTAGTGGTCGCTCTACTGTATAGATAAAGTCTCAGAACTTCAGTAATTTGTTGTAAATCACTCCATATTTATTGTTCTAGAGTTTTTCTCTCTATAGCAGACTCCTTCCATTTATCTTTTAGATTTAAAAACTGCCTCTGTATGTGCTGTACCTCAACACCAAGACACGTGTCAAAAATAGGTTAAGAAATTACTAGCCAGTGTTGTTCCTTTTCATACATATAATCTTGTTGACCTGTTGTGGCTATGGTGGCTTTGGGGTGATAATTTTGTCCCAGAAATTAGAGGGGACTACCCAGCTCACAGCAAATACAATATAGGAATTTAGACACAAGTTTAGAAGAAACTCATTCAACAAACAGAGACACCACGTGATACGTTAGAGGAGAAGAGTACACATAGGCCAAGGCTGGCGAACTCATGGTGTGTGTTTATACCTAAAGAACAGTACTTGAGAAAGTAAACTGCCAGGACTGGAGGCCAGGTAAACAGGTAAGATGCGTTAGTTGTGGACTTAAAGTAAAAGGAAAATAGTTGAAAAACATTGAATAGATAACAAAATGCACAGAACTGACGATCTTTTTAAAATATCTCTGTGGGGAGGAGCAATGGTGGAGGATTGGACAACTGGGAGCTGGGTGAAGAAGTGTGTCACAGGCAATGAGCTAGCACTACAGTCAGACTTTTAGGAAAGATAACTCGGGTGGGCTTGTGTGTGGTGGAGCTTGAAGAGGAAATGGAAACAAGGTGGTTGATCAGGTCATGAGTTGTATATTTTTTCAGTCAGGAAAAGATGAAAACTAGAACTGAGATCTTACTGGAAGATAAAAATGAAAAAGGAGAGAACAAACTTGGGAGACGCGGACTCGGCACCTGCTTGGACACTGGGCTGTGAAAGAGGAGAAGCCGTAAATGACTCAGAAGTTGAAGTCACCATAACTGAAGGGTGAGTCTTGAATTCTATTTTTTGAGATGAGGCATAAAAGAAAAAGACAATGGAAGAGATGTTGAGTTTAATTCTAAACAAAACGAGGTGTGAGCAGAATAACCATGTGAAGATGTCGATTAGGTGGCTACAAAGGTAAGTATAGAACGCTGAAGGGTTTGTTTATAAACATTAATTTAAAAATGAAAACATTATTGCTTATTATTTATTATGTCTATTTATATTTTTAAATTATAATACTACTTATAATTAATGTCCATTGCTTCCTGAAAAGAACATCTAGCTATTCTCTAATTACCTAATGAAATTCATGTTCTACTTGTTATCATTTTCACTGGAGGCAGGGTAAAAAAAAAAGAATTCAGTGGCTAATGATATCATCTACGAAAAATAAATAATTATTGTAATGTCCCTCCAGTATTTAAAAATGTAGTCATGTTTTATTTTTATTTTATTTTTAACAGTGTAGATTGAAATTATTTCTTTTTGCCAAAATAGGCTTATTTAAATTTTTTTTTTGAGAAATAAGAGATGGTGAATGTGGTCAAATATTGCCTAAGGGTCAACATAATATGGACAAAAAAAGCATCCCTCAACTCCGACAACAAAGATGTTAGTGGTCATTTTTGCAGAAAAGAATTTAGGAGAAAAGCTCTCTCAGCAGAAGCCTCCTATTATACACTAAGCTCTAATTTAATCTATTCTTTCATTATGCTCTCAAAGCTCAGGGGAAATTTTTCTTCCTCATAATTAAGCGAATTCCCTCCATCTGCAGTGTGTACCCCAACACGTCCCATGAGTGGGGCAGTTCTTTCCTCATTAATATGCCCCTCTGGGTTTCCCGCTCCTCCCCTCCGTGGAGAGCGGCGCTCCATCACACGCCTGAAAAGAACAAACATCTCTCATTGGTTCCACCAGCTGGGAGATACTACCTTGTTCCCTTTAACAACAAACTCCTGGAAAAAAAGTTTCTGCTCTGCCTCTGCTTATTGTGAATAAATTCTCTGTTAAGTTCTATCAACTGGTTTCTACCTCCACTGTTCTACTGAAAATGCTCTCTAAAAGGTCACAGAGAGACAGGCTTTTGTCAGATAGAATGGCTTTTCTCTGCCGCCATGTCCCTTGACCTTTCTGAGACATTGTTACTGCTGACTTCTCCAGTTTTTCTTGAAAGTGTTTCACTTGGGATGCTGATACACTGTATTTCCTCATCTTCCGGGTGACACACTTTCTTCTCTTCACCAGGCCTGTAACCTTTCCAAGAAGCTGCCTTTCATTCCCTTCTCCTCCCCCTCCATGTTCCCTTTTCTAAAAACTCTAAACTTATGAATACAGAACCTAGTTGGAGGATTCAAAGTGAGGTTCCCCAATTTCCAAGTGTCTCTAGAATACTTTTACGGGGATGTCGCGTGAGCATCCGCACCGCCTGTCATTCCTTCGCAGCTTCCGTATTTGATCCCTTTCTCCATTCTCTCACACGTAAGACCTTGGAGTTGTGTATAGTTAATGTCACCCATTTTTTTTTCTTTTCCTGTGAAACAGCATGACAATTACTAACGCAGTGACAGCACCATACAGAGAGTATGATTATGTTTTTAAAGCACATATATTTATATAACTGAAAGAACATACAACAAGATGATAATAGCATTTTAAATGGCTGCAAATTTCTGTGCTTTTAAAAATTTAATTCCTGATAACTCCACGTTGAATATTATTCATGACTGTAACTTATTTCGAAAGTAAACAAAATTCACTTCCTCTCTACTTCCTTTCTGTACCATTTTTTTTCAATATTTATTTTATACTATTGAGATTACCATAAAAACTCCTGGTTTAAATCTCTGGTTCTATATTATTTCTATAGGATTTCACCCTGCATACTATTATAAGACTTATGATAACACTTCTTCCCATTCATATCCTACGAATCCAAACTGTCACTTTGGTCTCCCATAATTCTCCTTCCCTGGATTTTCAGAACCGCCTTCATGTGGCCACACACCATAGCTGAAGTCTTACTGCCTTCTGTTCCTTGTGTGGTCCCTGGCATCTAGTCTGGTCCCTGGTCCTCTCCTCAAAACCCCCTGCTAACGTAACACTCATTCCTGCTTCTGGGTTAACTCCTCATGTAGAGCTATCATGTACTGAACTGAACCAAATGGCAAGCATCAACTCTGTTTCTTGTAACAATCCTGCTAGGTGAGTATGAGGGTCTTCATTCAATAGATAAGGAAACTGAAGCTCAGAAACATCAAGTCATTTAAGGAAAGGCACATTGCTAGCACATGGCAAAGAGAGTCAAATTTTTGCCTGTCTAGTATAAAGCCAATGCTGCTTCCATCATTCTTCATAATCATCTCCCTGACTCAGGTGCTCTTGCACATTTCTAAAATCCCAGTTACATCCATCATCTCCCTGAAGTTCTCACTGACTGCCACAGACTGCAGGAATGTCTCTAATCTCTGGACTCCTAATGTAACAAATTGTCTTGCATCCGTCTTTCAGAAGTTCATCTCTATGCCCTTGATTATACTCTCTTGGAATTGAAACAATCTCTTATGACTTGACTGTAAATTTTGTAACATCAAGCACAATTCTGGACATATGCAGTGATATTAGCATAGTATATGTTTTCAATAAAATGTTAATTGATTATATTTTTTAATCAAATGTTCCACTATTGAGAACTTTTTGAAAATTGAAAATAATTATAATATAAAATATGCATAAATGTTTAATGTAAACTAATTATAGGAAATTTATAGTGCATAGTATATCACTTTTCCCATTATATACCAACAGTAAAATAAAGCCTAAAACACAATATGCTTATAATAAGCAGTAACAATGCACCTTTTATCTGATCAGCAAGCTTTCACTCTCACCAGGAAGAGTGCTAAAAATAAAGCAATTTTTCTATGTAGTTTTTCCATTTCTGCAGATATGTCTAAAGCTCAATTATAATTTTTGATGTAAAGATTCAATATGTCATTTTATCTCTACTATGAATTTTTCTTACAGTTTAAAATTGCTAATTTGCCCACTTTTCTTCCAGAAAAATGAATGTTTTCAGATTATATAAAATCACATATAATGAATGTTTATTCACTAAAAATAAAAAAAAATACAAGCCATTCGTTTTTATATGTCAGCAGTATGGTTAAGAGAAAGTATGGTAGTAACAGGTTAATATTTAACATATACATAGAAAGATGAAATAGAAATTACTTAATGTAAGCTAAAATATGTGAAAACAAGTTTATGAAAATATTTAAGACTAATGTTTATCACATGTATGCAGTATTACTTTTACTCTCTGAGAGATAGAAATATGGCTTCCTTTTACAAAATATAGACACAAATGTCTTGAAAAAGGTAAAAAATATTTGGAATAGGCTTGAACCTAGGGAGATTGTAATTAATTAGAATCTCTCTCAATATTTTTGTCTTCCTTTTCTTCATTGTCCTCTTCTTATGAGGTTTCTTCTTCTAACTTTTAACATATGTCTTAAGAGTACACAGCTAAACTCTTGACTTCTTCTCTCACAAAGCCTGCTTTTATGAAGTCTTTTTAAAAAAGTATTCCAGTTTTCAAGTTAATGAATTGTAAGGCAAGAGATTACCTCTACCAAAACTCTGCATATTTAATTAATGGGAAAAAAAAAGGTTGTATCTTTCAGGTTAAACCATACAAAACCACTGTTTCTGAGGTAAAAATAGTTAAATATAGGAGATTTCATAAAGTTCAATCAATCATAAGGATAAGTTTTAGGCATTTGTCATAATCTGGCTAGAGACTCTGAAATTCATACTGTCCTTTTAGCAATTTATGAAAAGCATTCAATTGTCCATTATATAAATAAGGAGCAGTATATGCTAAAAGTTCCAGCACTTTGATTAACTTACCCAAAATCTGCCAGAAAACACAGGATCTATTTTATTTTAGCTCGAATGTCAATTTATTACTGATTACATTTAAAATATATGAGGAGGATACACCAGTATTTTTCAATGTTTTGGGTATCTTAAGGCTTCATCCAGTCCTCATTGTAAAACCAGTCTTGTTTATAACTTTGTAGAGCTTACACAGTGTTCTTACCTGCTTTGGATGTTTTTTCATCTTTTTTACTTTCAGGTTCTGGGGTAAAACATAACATATATCCACAAATACAAACAATCAAACAAGAAAAAAAAGCATTCAATAAAAATAGTACGAAGTAGTTTAATAGGCAGATTTTATAGATCTTTCTCATGTGTTCTCTATTTCAATTACAGTTACCGTTTTATCAATACACAATGGAATGCATATTATTGGTAAATTATAAAGTAACTTAAGCAAAAGAACTTTGATTTTAAAATCTGGTTTCCCAAAATAGTTTAATACTAATCAAATAACTTGGCATATGACCTTTAGTGATTCTTTAATGGTCTTTAATAAAATATGTGTAAGTATTTAAAATGAGGAAATTAATAAAAACTGAATTTTCTATTTTCAACTACGTACGCTCAATTCATAGAGCTCCACCTGGTGGTTAATTTAATCATTTCAAACTGTATAATGTTTCTATTAATACTTGTTACTATTAATTTTATAAAAAATTAAATTGGCTTAAATTCAGTATGATATAAACAATTAATAGAATGAAGTATTTTTATATTTTATTATTCTAAGACAATGGTTCTTATCTAGAAACTCTGCACTTTAATGTATATCAGTATAGGATAAATATATAATTCTATAATCTATATAACAGATACTCATGATACTATCCAACCAATGTGATAGTTGACTATATCTACATGTTTCTTAGTCCTTCCTTTTATTTAGCAACTTTCCTAGGCCTTGTAGTTTTCATTTGGCATAAAGAACTATATTTTGATTAACAAAGGGTTCTGGTACATTGCAATTTTTTTCCCTTCAAATAGCAGAGAAACTGATCTCATGGGTGGGATACTTACTGGGTATAGAGTTGTGTGTCAAGGATGGTGCCTATTAAAAGCATATTATACCTACCCACCAGACATTTGACATTTTTGCACATTATCTTCTTATTTGTGCATTTATTTGTTGGCACTATCTATACAACTATCAGATGCAACTATCCAGAGTAGCTAAGTGAATTCACTAGTTTGTGGCTGGTTATTTTAAAGCTCAAACTAGAGTCTCAATCTACCGAGCTCAGTCCTTTTTCTGTAACATATACACACACACAAATACTCCTTGCCCACACACATTTTCTACGTGTCTGTTTTCCTCTTTCTCTCTCACCTTTCATTCCCATTGGACCACAACCAAAACAATTACACCTTATAAACATCTATAGCTATAGTTCTAAAATGCCTATAGTTTGTAATGCAAGCACTTAATTCATGACTCAGTGCTTTATGCCGAAATCCTGAATCTGCAGCCCTTCCTTGTCAAGATTCCCCCTAGTATGTTCATGCTCCCAGAGAAAGTTTGCTGAATGGACAGAGTGGACAATAAAAGCACAAAACGAGCCAGAGGACATTAATTGTCTCTTTGCAATAGAGAATAAATGCACACATTTTTCCTGCTTCATCTGTCATTATTTCATTTCCGTGATCCTTTGTCTCTTGTACATGCTAAATACAATATATCTCAGATCTGATGGTGTCACTCACCCTCATCTGCTCTTTCTTCTGTGAATCGTTATATGTGCCTCATTATTCTTTCTTTCCCTGAAGCATCAATGTGAAGAGTACACATTGAAATAAGTAAGAAAGAAATGAAGAAGGCTGAACATAGTATAGGTTGCACAAAAATAGTCAGGCAGAGAAGATCCTGTGATGTTATTTAAAGATGGCAGGATAGCTGGTTGGATATATTTCTGGTAATGAGCCAGTTGATGTTAAAGCATTCAATGTGTTCAGAAAGTTCTGCAAAAATCACTTGCCCAGGTAAATAAGCAGACATTCTTTGGTGTTCTTTTACCAAGGCAGAATCACTCTTTAACTTGATTCTTTCTTACTTGTTTCCATGTGCATCAGCATTCATTTTCTTTAACTTGAAGTGAGAATAATCAATTAAATTAATAAAGGGGGGAGGTTTAAGTAAGGATAATTCTATATCTGGTTCAAAGATGTAAAAATAATAGATGACCTCATATGAAAGATGATAGATTTAAATTATTTAAGTGAACAGGAAACATAGAAAAATTTATCTGGGTATTTTTAAAAACTCCCTGCAAGAAGAGAAGCATATTAGAACATCTACGTAAGGTGGCCGGGAGCCACAAGTGCAGTGAACGTGCAGAGTGACTATGATTCATTTTGATCTGCTCTGCCCCTTTCAGTGAGGACTTAAATGGGAAGGACATTACACAAGTGATGGAGGGCTTTGTATTAACCATTGTCCGCAAGTTCCATAGACATATAGTTGTGCATATACTATCATTGTACATTTGTTTTGGAGAAAAGAAATAAAAATTCACAGTGCTTGGATACATTAATTTTGTGAAGTTCATGATTACAGAGAAAATTCTGGCAATCAATTACTTTTCTTACCAACACACACCACTTTTTAATTGATCAGCTTTGCATTTTGGTGTGATGGGCACAGCTAAAAAAAGTTTTAGGCTGTAGGTTGCTGCTTAGAGTGAAAGTGGTATTATTACTGGTACAATTTTTTACTTAAACAATTTTTTAGGAAATGAGTAACCATGGATTGGTAAAGGCACATACTAACATTTTATATTTTAGAATACTAAACTTTTAAATCAACAAATTATCTGTAACTTTCCTTCATTCCTACTAAGTATAATAAAAATATTATAAAAATAACTCATTCCCTCTGGTTACTAAGAGTTTGTTCTTTATTTCCAAGTCTATTTTGTGCATTTGTTTGTTTTGTTGAATAGGTTCCACTTGTAGGTATAATCACACGGTATTTGTCTCTCACCACCTAGCTTATTTCACTTAGCATAATACTCTCTAGTTCCATCCATGCTGTTTTGAAGGGTAGGAGCTCCTTCTTTCTTTCTTTCTTTCTTTCTTTCTTTCTTTCTTTCTTTCTTTCTTTCTTTCTTTCTTTCTTCCTTCCTTCCTTCCTTCCTTCCTTCCTTCCTTCCTTCCTTCCTTTCTTTCTTTCTTTCTTTCTTTCTTTCTTTCTTTCTTTCTTTCTTTCTTTCTTTCTTTCTTTCTTTCTTTCTTTCGGCTCTCTGTAATTCCATTGTGTAAATGTACCACAGTTTTTTGATCCACTTATTTACTGAAGGGCATTTAGGCTGTTTCCAGCACTTGGCTATTGTAAATTATACTGCTATGAACATTCAGAGGCATAGGTTCTTTTGAATTGGTGATTCAGGATTCTTAGAGTATAATCCCACCAGTGGGATTGCTGGGTCAAAAGGCAGTTTCATTTTTAGTTTTCTGAGGAAATTCCATGATGTTTTCTGCAGTGGCTGTACCAGTCTGCATTCCGACCAACATTGTACTAGGGTTCCCTATTCTCCACATCCTCCAGAATACCTATTGTTTGTTGATTTATTAATGATGGCTGTTCTGACTGGTGTGTAAATAGTATCTCATTATGGTTTTAATTTGCGTCTCTTTAATGCCTAGTGATGTTGAGCATTTTTACATGTATTTGTGGCTCTCTGTATGTCCTCCTTGGAGAAATATTTGTTTAGGCCCTTTGCCCATTTTTTAATTGGATTGTTTGTCTTCCTGGAGTGGAATCATGTGAGTTCTGTATATGTTTTGTAGATCACACCCTTGTCTGAGGTATTATGGGCAAATAATTTTTCCCATATGGTTGGTTCTCTTTCCATTTTGTTGATGCTTTCTTTAGCTGTGCAGAAGGTTTTTAATTTGATGTAGTCCCATTTGCTTGCTTTTTTTCTTCTCTTGACCTAAGGGATATATTGGTAAAAATATTGCGGAGTGGGATATCTGGATTTTTCCTGCCTAATATTTTCTACTAATACTTTAATGATGTCACAACTTACAACCAAGTCATTATCTATCTTGAGTTTATTGTGGTATATGATGTAAGTTGGTGATCTAGTTTCATTTTTTGCATGTTCTTGTCTAGATTCCCCAACACCATTTACTGAAGATGCTATTTTTACTTTATTTTATGTTCCTGCCCCCTTTGTCAAATATTAAGTGACCCTATTGACATGGGTTTATTTCTGGGCTCTCTATTCTGTTCCATTGATCTATATGTCTGTTCTAATGCTAGTACCAGGCTGTTTAGATTATAGTGGTTTTGTAATATAGTTTGATATCAGATATTGTGATCCCTCCTACTTTGTTCTTTTTTCTCAGAATCGCTGGGCCTATTGAGGGTCATTTATGGTTCTATGTACCTTTTTGAAATATTTGTTCTCAATCTGTGAAATATGTAATTGGTATTTTGATAAGGATTACATTGAATCTATTGATTGCTTTGGGTAATATGGACATTTTAACGATGTTAATTCTTCCAATGCATGAACATGGCATATGCTTCCATTTATTCGTGTCTTCCTTAATTTATTTCTTCAGCATTGTTTAGTTTTCTGTGCACAGCTTTTTTACCTCCTTGGTTAGTTTTTTCTTAAGTATTTTATTTTTCTTGTTGCTATGGTAAATGAGATTTTTTCCTAATTTCTGTTTTTGGTATTTCATTATTGATGTATAAAAATGCCTTTGATTTCTGAATGTTGACTCTGTATCCCACCATTTTGCCAAAATCATTTACTAGGTTGAATAGTTTTTGGTGGAGTTTATAGGGTTTTCTACGTACACTATCATGTCATCTGCAAACAGTGACAGCTTTATTTCCTCCTTTTCAGTTTGGATGCCTTTTATTTCTTTTTCTTGTCTGATTGCTGTGGCTAGCACTTCCAATACCACATTCAATAAAAGTTGTAAAAATGGACACCCTTTTCTTCTGTCAAGGCACATTAGTAAGAGAGATTATTGTTACTTTAGAGAGTAAAATAAAAAGACTAGTTAAATGCTTTCATGTAGTAATTTGAAGCCTCGATTTCTAAAAGACATAATTGAACAACATTTAGACTAATAGTTCTGGTTATTGCATCTAATTGACATTTTATGGAAATATTTGTCTACTCATACTTGTCATTAAAAATTAGGAAGAAATGGTATAATAATGTAAAAATTCAGTATTAATGAAATAAAATGTAACTTTTTTAAAATACATTTTTCCAAAATGCTCCCTTCCCCACCACCATTGTCTCTGACCATGAACTGGCTAATGCTAGACTGACCATCTAATGTGCAATGACAGAAAGATAAAAGAAGACAGAAAAATCTTAAGTTGATATTTTTCAAAGATCAAACACCCAAATTAACACTAAGAACTTTTAATGGAAAGGAATTGTTTTTCATTTATGTATGTAGTCATATGCATCTCTTCTGGGGGAAATTTTTAATTGAACTTCCTTAATGTGGATATTTATAATATTTCCATCTGTTCCTCATTTTTAATATTTAGATTAGCAAAGGTATCATAACATCATTGTATGATTAAATTATTTAATGACATCAATTTCAATTTAGATTGCTATGTAAACATCCATTCCAATCAACAATTAGATACTATTAAAGAAATTTAGAGTTTTTTCAAAATAAATTAATGTTTAGTCTTCACCATTAATTAATTCTTTGAAAAATATAGTAACATTCACCTGCTTATTAAACACTTAACATAACATGTAATAATTTTTTGTAAGGCCAAGTATCCTAATTTTCCCATTATTCCAGAGTAATATAAAATTTTCTATAGCACCAAAATAACTACTATCACCAGTGATTGTAAAGGTGAAGTTTTAGATGTGATAATACAGTTCCAAAGTAAAATATAAATGTTTTAATATGTTTGGAGTCTATATTGCTTTTAAAAATTCAAGTTCATATGTGGACTGAGAAAAAAATCATGTTGTACTCTTATGTTTCATAACAATTTTGTTTAAAATTAACAGCAAAGTTAGGAAAATATGACTTAAGGGTGTGTTTCTAACATGTTGCTACATGAGCTAATGGAGACTCCCCACTCATTCTTTATTTCTCTGACTGATTCCCCGTCAGCTTTCTCTTTCTGCAGTTCTCCCCATCTCACACAACTCCACCTCATGTTTATACAAGTGCACCAAAAATCTTCTTAATAAATAAAATAACGTCAGGAAGTTGGAATTTTTACTACTAAGCACCTGTACATCGGTTTTGGGAAAAGTCATTAAGGTGTTACTACTGGTTTGACCCTTGAACTCCATCAGGAGTTCAAGTGGAAGCCTCCCATTTTCTCTCCTGTGCCTGGAATGTATGCTTGCTTGCCTTCCCCTAGTTAGAAGCTGCCCAAGGACACAGCTATGAGATAATAATGTGCTGATGAGACTATCTGCACTGGGTATGTGACTAAAGCCTATGAAATCTGTTTTTACATGACTAACCCTAGTTAAGGCCTATATATAAACTTAATATTCTAGCAGGCTGGTGGGGAAATCTACTGTTTTGTGGCCATCTAGACCAGCCTTTTAAATAATTCCTCTTGCTTATTAAAACTGCCACCTACTAATCTGGAGTGGCTTGCCGTTTCTCCAGTTCCAGAGGGCCAGCTTTGTATTTCACCCAGGAAGCTCCCCGCTAAGGTTTGCGAAGCAACAGTTGGTCAGTATTTCATGAAGATCTTCAAGGTAAATGTAGAAACAGGTTCTATTTCTAATAGTCATATAGAAGATATACTTTATGGTTTCAGTGGTTCATAAATATGTTTATTAAAAAAGATAGACAATTCTGAATATGATATTATATGCCTCTAGAATATACTGAGATTAATTAGAAATTAAAGATATTACCTTGAATTTGGCATATTTACTTATGTTTTGGAGTATATACTTGATATGTGGTATAATAGAACCTGCATCACTCCAAGACTAATACAATGGGGAGACAGGAGATGCCATTAGATGCAAGATCAAGAGCCCAGTGCTTGATTTAGACCAGAATTCTAATGTTGCCTTTGTTGGAAATTGCAATCACTTTGAAAAGTTTCTTTACTCTTCATTTTGTTTACTTATAAGATAAGGGTAATGGACAACAGCTTATCTCTAAGTTTCTCCTAGCCATAAAATTTGTTTAGGATTTTACTGTATTTAACCTTAAGGTATGGCAAGGTATCACAGAAATTTTATGTATTGCTTATTATCTTGAATCTTTAGTTTCCATGGTTATTCCTCATAAGATTCACATTGGGATTACAAAATGTGGATTTCCCCCCACAGACTGATAAAATCAGAATAACATGGCTTTTTAAAGCTTTTTAAATATTTCTGACACAGTTGCTCTTTCCTTTGCTGTGTCATAGTACAGTTTAGAATTTTAGCATTGGAAATCAGTATTTTGTTCTTGACTCAAAAACATCTGAGGGCTTATGAAAGGTATAGGTTGAGAGTATTAAAAAGAAAAGATATAGTAACTGAATATTCAATAGGCAGATCAATGTGTTTTCACATTTCATGTACAACATTACCTTTTTCCTTTAGGGAAGCTGGCAACTTCACTTCTTTCTCTTTAATAGGCTCTGGAAAGAAACATTGAGTGTTTATTTTTAGCCAAGATAAAAAAGGTGAGAACACATATGCGAGGGAATCAGTGATCTGTCAGGAAAGTGAACATGTGGAAATGATGCTTTCTCTCAAAAATCATTTTAATCACACAGAGACAAAGATACAGCAATGTAGAGAATAATAAGCCCTTCGTTCTCTGATTATTTTTATTTAACATAAATATAAACTGTTTAAAGAGTTACAATCCATTTGTTCATCTAAGAGGATGGGCATTTGGATGGATAAGAACTTATTTTATCTGTAATTTTTAATAACACATGGACAGAGGGAAGGGGGGTTGAGGGAAGGGAAGAGGTGGGCAAAGGGGGGGAAATGGGGACATCTGTAAGAGTGTTGTCAACAATAAAAATAAAGTTAAAATATCTCCACGGCTTCAGCATCCAACATCTCCCTCAACAGTTATTGTCAGCACTAACTTATTTTTATCGGGCTATGCGTTTTTCAAATAAATAAACAACCAAATGGAAAACCCTCCATATAGCCTATAAATGTGGTATTTTAGTCACCAGACTTGTCAATAAACTTCAAGAACAAGACTATTTCTTCAATGAACTACCAACATCTTTAAAATGTGGTCCTTGATTAAAGTAAATCAAATAAAACTTTATTTATTCTACCAGGTTTAAATACAAAGTGATTCTTATCATATTATGGGTTCCAGACATGTATGCAGATAACATCTTGAACAACGTTATGTGTTCTCAACAAACAATATAAAAACAAAAACCCATTTTCTGCCTCCTTTACAACACTAAATTCACTATCCATTTTGCTGACAAAAGTGCCTTTTAATACAGGGCAAAAGGAAGAAAGAAAGAAATCTACACTTTCAGCTCTTTTTTTTTCCATTCCCACCTTATGGTTTGGGTGGGAATTCAGAGAATATGATCTCAGCACTTCTATGGTTATAACATTCAAACAGTTACTTAGAATTAATGGAGTCCAGGTGGCTTTGGAGACTGTGAAGAATGAATTTAGGGATGCTACTGAAAAAGCTGTATCCCTCAGAGCAAGATTTTCTAGGTAGATAAGCTATGCCCTCAAATATCCGTATGCTTGTAGGATTTTTAAAAATGGTTTTGGTGGAAAATAAATGTTTGTGTTTCTATCTATTGTGTAAATTACAGATAAGGCTAATTTCTTTTACTGTACTTTAGCACGAAAAGATGAAATCAAGAGCCATGGGTTGAAAAAACACATTTTAAAAAGCTTCGTTAACTTTTTTTTCAAGCCAAATGGGGGTCATTTACTGCTTTTGCTTTCCCCAGCTCAGTCAAAAGAATTAATGTGTTGGGAGATGAGAAGTGGTGGTGGGGGCAGATTCCCAGGGCAGTGGGAGAGTGCAGTGTCTGGAATTTCAGGGCTCAATGTGAAGCATGTTTGTTTAAATGGGTGAGTGTATGTGCATTTTGGTCTGAGAGGAACAGAGTCATAAGATACAAAGCCTAGCAAGAGGAACCCAGGAGATGGATTTGATTTTCTGGAGAAAGAAGGAAAGGGCAAGATAATAGCTATACTCTTACAGGGTATTCAAAGTTCATACCCATCACCTTAAATTTGGGAAAAGTTCTCAGAAAATAGAAGTGGTTTTCATTTCCAGGCTTGCTAATAGGAAAATGGTGTCTGTATCCAGGCTGGGTAATCAGCGTTGCCTCTCCTGTAGCTCATGTTTTTCTGTTTTCTTTTGGACTTCAAGGGATTTGGACAAGGTAGGATGTCCACAGACTGAACTGTGGTAATTACCCATGCAAGTGAGTGAGATAGCAAATTGACAAAAACTGTGGAGAGAAAGTTACATGGAAATCCTGGACTTCTGTATCTGAAAGTGCATTATCAGTTTGGGTCAATTTAAATCATTGTTTCAACTTATCTTGTTTTTTTAGGAGATAAGTTTTGGAAACACTTTTTGTGTGTATTGTTTTTACAAATATAATAGTTTCTTTGCATTTGTCTACAAGCCTATGGAAGGCTTATGACTCTTGATTATGATTAGAGTCTGGAGCATATTTGATGGACTGTGATATAAATTGGACTGTGATATAAATTGAAACTCTCCAATAATCTGGGCAAGGAGGTTGGGGTGGAGAAAATGTTCACAAAGAAATAAAAAGATCATTCCAGATCTTACTTTTCCCTATGCTTCCCCAGAGACACAGGCAGTAATGAACTGGGGTAAGTGTCCGTCCATGAGGAAATTCAGATCCCTGGGGACCAGTTTCAGAGTCCTTAGACAGCTTCCCTTCCTTAACTCTTGCTTTTGTTTGATTAGTAGGAATGGTCAAGACAAAGCACGAGGAAGACCAGAGAAGTTGGGGGATTATTAGGTCCATGGTCCTGAGCAACAAAATGTTCAAGATGACAGGCATTGCTGAACACCCACTTATTATTAGAGCCAAACACACATAGATAGGCCTGTGTCCCAAAATAGACAATAACTCCAGTGTCTCTCAGGCTAATCCCACACTAGAGGAACTTAAGTGTGTTGTTACTATTGCATTCTTAGTGGAGGAGGAATTAATTGATCACTTTGTTGCCTTGTTTGGATTTGGTTTGCAGTTCCTTGGTCCATGGATGGATGTTGGATCCTCAGATGAGTCAGCCCAGCTGTAAGCAGCAAGTAGTGATACAGTGTTGGGGTGGATGACAAAAGGAACAGAACCAATAATGGGGTGACTGGCAGGTTGTCTGGTTTCCGGGTGGCCATGGCCACACAAACAAAAAGCTCTGCCCTCCTGACTGTGTTGAGGGGACTTATACTAGTTCCCTCGCCCGGGGAAAGTCAGCAGCTGAACCACCAGCAAAAGCCAGAAAGACATCTTTCTTCTGCCTTTTCTCTTTTAAACAATCATCCCTGGATCTTCTCTGCACCACTTTAAATAAAAACGCAAACCTAATGATATTTTTAGATGCCTAATTTATTCATGATGATCATGTCCCAGGTAAATGTGGTCCCAAATGATTTTTGTGTAATAATCCTGGTTTCAGAATTGGATCATTGTTTCGATATGGGTTCTCACGTCTACACAAAGTGGAACCTGTGAGAAACTGGCAAATGTAGTCAGCCACTTAACTTGCATAGTATGAATAGCTTGCAATACACAATGACTCTAGTGCAGTAAGTGGTCTTCTGCACCACTTACTTTGAATGGAGCATTGCTCCATTCAAATCGGCCTCACCTCAGCAGCAGCAGGAGGCTTCAAAGACGAGATTCAGAAACAGAAACACTGTGGTTTTCAAAGTCCCTAAGATCTTATATAGGCAATCCTGCTCATTTTAAAACTTTCCTGTGATGATAAATGATATTCATAAAATAAAGAAAACGTGGTAATTAGTCTAAAATAGTAGTCAATTAGTCTAAAATAGCGTCTAATTTATGTACAACAAAGATATTCTGGGGTATTAATGCAGCTTGAGTGAAAAAGAGGTACATTTTAGCTCTAAATCAATAGTCCTATGCAGTAAACCTTTATACACATGATTTTTCTAGGTGACCATAGGGACACCTTGCAAATAGCAGAGGATTAAACATTGATAAAAATGTGTTCACTAGGAAAGTACTTACAACTGTGCATTCGCAACTGTTATAACAACAGTAATAGAAATGACAGGAACCTACTTAGTGGTGTGGTCAGTATGGATTTAAAACCCTCAAATGATGTTTTCCAAGGCAGAGGTTTACGACTACCATTTCCAGTTAATTTAGGCTTTGGCACAAGTAGAGTCTTTAAATAGCAGTTTCGATTTTTGATAATCATCATTGCCTGAAAGGGAGTTTTGGATTTAGGTCCCAACCTCTTTTTTTTTTAGATGCTTTTATATTGAACAATAACATGTGGTCCAAATATTCCTGTAACATAAGTACAGACCAAAGTAAATGTGTTTTATACTGCATTTTGAAGGAGAGAAAGTTTCTATTTTGCTAATTGTGATTTATAAATCATAATGTATATATGTATACATCTATATGTATCTGGACTTTTCTGTTTCAATGACACTTTTAGTTCTCACACAATCAAGGAAAATTTTTTTGTCAATTGTGAGATAAAACGAGAGTGAAGGATGAGAAGGCGTCTCTTCCAAAGTACAGGGAACCACCACAGAAAATAAACTGAACTCCTCTGTGGTAAATAAGAGGAGTCACCTCAATAACTGAGGACTATAATTTATGCCACATAGCCAATATATCTATACCAAAGAGATTTTCAAACTTACATAATGAGCTCCACACTCAAAGCAAAGGCTCTTTGAAGAATGCAAATACAAGAACCCTATTTTAAGGAGCAAGCAGTATCTGCACAAAAATTCAAGGATGGACTATAAACCCTGACAGACTTGACTTCCATTCTTGCTTTTATCTCTAACTTCACGGGGTAACATTGGGTGACGACCTGCACCTCTGCTCCCACATTTATAAAAACTGAGATACACAGCACAACTTGCTGAGCTGAAATGTGTAAAGTCGATTTCAGTGTGCCTGGCAAAGAGCAGATGCCCAGTGTCTGCACTTCTCTGAAACAATTCTCATGTCTTTGCTTGGATAACTTCTCATCTTTCTTACTTGAATTTAATATAAATTCCTTCTTTAGGAAAGCCTTCTCTGATTTCCCAGACTTAACTAGAACCTTCTATTATACTCTTTTATAGCACCTTGTATACTTCTCTGATTCTTATAATTTTAACTAATTATGTCATTGATACTATAAATATCAGAAGGGCATTGAATATGTTTTTCTTATGTTCTCAGTGTCTAGGGAGTATGTATTTTGATTACTTTATATTAGATTTATAAAAATAACTATTGAATGTGATACTGGTTAGTCCACATAAAATTTAAGGTGAATAACACAGGGTCTTGATACTTAAGTAGGTGACAGTTCAATTAGTTAATTAGCTAGATAGCTAGATAAATAGATAAGAATACATATATTATAAGTATATGAATTCAGAAGAAAAGGTTTCAATGAACATTGAGAAGACTTGATGCTTTATATGGACATTATTCTTATAATGTCCACATAAAGTCAGTCCACTTAGAAGAGAAAAATATCAATGTTAAATAAGAACGTCGTGCCTTTTTATAGCCATAAGGAGCTGACAAGATTAAAGTCAATAGAAGATGACTAAGAGAGCCTTTGAAAATAACAGAATTCACAAGTCCAATTCTCCAGTTTTTTTCCTAGCTTTGTCATCTTTGTTTCTCAATGATTAGCTAGTGCATGGAAGGACTGTGCAACTAAATATAATTTTATGAAGGGGCAGAAAAGACATAACCAGGGAACATGAAGGCAAGTCCTTTCTGTATTTTTTAATTACCTTCTAACATTTTTTTACCTTTTCATTCTTTAAGGAAAATCCTTATTTTTGTTGTTTTTTTACCTTTTTGTTTTTGAAACTATAATCAGAGCACTTTTTAGGTAATGGTGAAATGTTAGAAAGTGTTCATGGGATGGGTAAATAAATACAAATGTTCAAACACAGGAGGGTGACCTAGGGAATTATGATGACTAGTATACTATGGGTCTAATCAAATATTTTTGCTAATAATTTTTTGTTTTATGTTGCATTGACTCTATTACCTTTATCCTTCAGAACTGAAGAAGTCTTCCCAGTTTTTTCTTTTCTAATTTCTGCAAGAAGAATCACGAAAAGGAAAGGTTACAATGAATAATATAAATAAAAATGGCAAGTTTCTTGATGTGTTTTGTTTAATGAGGCCTAAAAAACTCAAAGGGTCTATGGGTTGATGTTCAAAATATAGATATATACTGGGATAAGATTATATACTGAACTAAATATGCAGAAGATATAAAATAAGCTTATAAATTATTATTACAAGGGTCAAATTATGATAAACACAAAATAGGCACAAATATTTGGTTGGTCAAAAAGTCCATTTAGTTTTTTCCCATAAATAAAAGACACAATTTTTATTTTCACCAATAACTTTATTGATTTGGATATTTTGAGTATGTTGGCTGTCTCCCATGTGGTATAATGTTGGTTGTTCTCAGTTAATGCTGCAATTTGATTGCTATTGACTTCAACAGGTCTACTGGCCTCTGAGGCACGGCCTAGGGGGAAATGTTCAGCACAAAACTTTGCAAACCACTTCTTTAAAAAATATTTTATTGTTATGTTGTTACAGTTGTCCCAATTTTCCCTCTTTGCCCTCCTCCACCCAGCCCACCCCAACTCCCATAGCCAATCCCCACATCATGGTCCATGTCCGTGGGTCATTCATACATGTTCCTTGATGAGTCTCTTCTCCTTCCTTCCACCATTATCCCCCTGCTCCCCACCCCTCTGGCCACTGTCAGTCTGTTCCATGTTTCTAGGCCTCTGGTTTTATTTGCTTATTATTTATTTTGTCATAGAATCCCCTTATAGGTGAGATCATCTGGGCTTTCACTGACTGGCTTATTTGCAAACCACTTTTTACATGTTTGATCAATCATAGCACCTTCTCCAAACACTGCACAAATCCCTTTTTTTTTTTTGCATTTCAGTTGCATTTTTACCTTTCTTGAAATAATAAAACATAATATATAAAAAATGTTGTATATTCTCTTCCATTTTCAATATTAAAATGGCTACACAAAAGTCTACCAATTTTGATAAATTAAAAAAATACATGCTGATATGACAGCTGTCACAGTACAATCTAACAAAATAGTTTCAAGTGAAGTTAGAGACAACTAAGTGCTACTAGAACCACTGTACAGTAAAAAACAATGAACTCTTTGGCCATCCCAATAAAATGCAATGGACTTTGGGGAGAAGGTAGGGTAACAATAATGCCTAACATTGTCTATTTACTATGTGTCACAGGAAATGTCTTCTGATTTGTCATTCAACATTTACAAGAATACCATATGGTAGATAGGTACTGTTCTTATTCCTGATTTTCACATAAATGAATTAAGTAACTTTCCCAAGGTCATGCAGCTCTTTAAATGGGAGACCTGGGATTTAAACTGATGTCTCTATGAACTCAACCAGAAAAGTACAGGCTCTGGTAGCTGAATGATGACATCAGGCGGGTTATATGGTAGTTGGTACTGAGGCCAACCTTGAAAGATGGAAAAAAATTAGACCAACAGAGATGAAGTGGAAAGGAAACACATTTTAGGAGAATAGAAGAGAATAAGGAGGCCTGGACCTTGCACATCTCTTGGACCCAACACAATGTAGTGGAAGTGGCGCTGTGACTTTCTAGGCTCAGACAGAAAAAGCCATGCAGCTTCCTTCTGCTGCTGTAGGAACACTAGCTCTGAGGAAGCTGGGTGCCATGTAAGTATGTGACACCACCATGCAGCAGAGGTTACATATGAAGTATGTCCAGGAAAAGCTCAACCATTGTTAATATAGTCAGAATGGTTTGCTCGATATTGATGTAACCTGGCAGCCTAGGAGAGTGGGCTGGAATGCGCATGTGTGAACAATGATGACTTCATTGTACTAGTCAGCAGGGGCGGTAGATGCCATTGAGTGAGCATGTGTACTGTGTGGCCTTCACATTCAAAATGACTGAGTGAGTAGAGCAACAAATCTGTATCAAATTTTGCATTAAGCTTAAACATTCTTCCACAGAATCTATTTGGATAATTCAGAAGGCCACATCTATGGACAACTGGCGATTGGCAGCTCACTCATGCATCGTATCTTCTGCAGTTTTGTGGGTTTTTTTTTTTGTGAAACATCAAATCACCCAGGTGACTCAGAACACTACAGCCCAGATTTGGCACCCTGTGATTTCTGGCATTCCCCAAAACTAAAATTACCTTTGAAAGGGAAGAGATTTCAGACTGTCAACGAGACTCAAGAAAATATGACGGGGTAGCTGATACCATGGAAATTGGGAGAACTGTGTGAAGTCCCAAGGTGCCTACTTTGAAAGGGACTGAGACATCATTGTCCTACGTACAATGTTTCTTTTATTTGGCATCTTTTTCAATAAATGTTTCTATCTTTCATGTTACATGCCTGGATACCTTCTGCACAGACTTCGTATAAGCAGTCCAGTCAACAGCTCAAGCTGTGCTCCCAGCCAACAGCTAGCAACAACAGCTAGACATGCAGACAAGCCAACCTGGACATCCCACAGTTGGTTACTTTAGATGACTAGTGTTCAATTCAAGCCTACACCTGACTGAAATCATATGAGATGCTCAAGTGAAAACTGCCTAGTTGATCTCTTCTGAATTCCTGACCCTCTAAATCATGAGCACAGTAAAATTGGTTGTTATTTTACATGACTAAGTTTTGGAGTAGTCTGTATATGGAAACAGTCCGTGAAATCGCTAATGAATAGCAGAATATTACACCCTGTGCTATGTAACTCTCCCATTAGAGATAGATACAGAGATAGCAGATAAATTATTAATTCTATTTTTAAAATTGGGGAAGGTTTCCAGTCAGAAGATGCCAGTTGGGTTTAGGATTTCACTGGTCAGGAAATGCAAATTTAACAGTATAAAGGAGTGTAGGATCAGTAAATCTGGTTATTTAAATAGCTGAGTATCAGATTAAAAAAGAACCCCTGCTTACTTGATTTACAGAGTGATAATCTGCCATCAGTTAAGATATGAAATGTGTGAAGAGAGGACTTTGGAGGAAGATAGGTTCCTTGTTTTGAATATATTGAGTTTCTTTGTTAACAAGATACCCAAAAGGGCAATATCTCACTCAGCTGGAAATACAGGTGAAGTGCAGATTATATGCAAGTGTCGCAGAAGGAAAGCAATCTGCAGTCTTGTTTATAAATGGAAACTGTCACTATAACCAGTAACATGATGTTCCCAAATCTCATTTACTTTGTTCACACAGATTGACTTGATTTAGTTTCATAAACTAGATGAAAGCAAAATAAGCCAGAAAGTTAAAAACTTTTTTTAATACATGCATTTAAAAATACTGAAGTCATGGATTAAAATATTTTACTTCCATGTTTCAAATCCAATCTCATATAGTTTATCTTTATTGATAGCTATATTATTCTATACTGGTGATAGTAACTTAATTTTTCTGAATTTTGATTAGCTATTGCCAGATGTTTAAAAATGAACACAGACCATTATCAAAATAGCTTCACAAGACAAGTTTTAAATAATTAACTAGATAAAATTATTTGTTTTTAAAAAATATTCAGTTTCAATAAACCAAGAATTTTAAAAGTTAAAGGCCTAAATATATATAACCATAAAAAATAAACAGAAAATAGTATTTGATTTTTCTTCAAGTATTACCATAAAACAGATAAAATGTACATATAACAATAGTGTTTCCTTCTACAACAATTTTTAAAAGGCCTATGAAACAGACAAAAGACTGAAATAACGGACAATGTTGTAAGAGTAAATAGGCATTAGAGATCTTCTCTGGTACAAACACAAATATTTTGAACTCCAAACAAAGTATTTTAAGAAAATAGTAGTAATAAAGAGTATCTTTGATTTGGCCATCATTTCTTACTTGTTGCTCTGAAGAATTGACTTTAATGCCAGTTTATTATTATTGGCATTAAGATATTAACAAAAACATTTCTGTTAGAGCATCTTAGCTTCATGTCAATGCCAAATCCAGGTAGATTGGGAAAAAAAACCCCAAACCAATGCTGAGATTAGAAGGTTTAAAAGATCCTAACAAGATCATCAGGTAGTTCAGGTTCCTGGCTGTTCATGGAACCAAATGCAAAATTTTTAACTTTCCTTACCCACCTAGCTCTAATGAAATGCTTGGAAATATGTCAGAAAATGACTTTCTTACTTCTTTTGTAGATATAAGATGCCTATTAATTTGAGATATTTTTAATGGACATGATAAAAAAATAAAAGTATGAACTTTTTGGATTTTTTTCCTTATGGAAAGAATAATTTGAAAAAACATATAGAAATGTTTATTCATAAGTTTAATGGTACCTGGTAATTTCCAAGAATATGTTTATCAATATACACCACATCACACAACAGTAAAAACATCAAAATTATTATATAACACCTGTATTTTTTTTAAGTGATGCTGTATTTCCTGAAGTGATTTGATTTTTAGGAATTGCATACGTTCTTAATAATTAATATGTGAATGTCCTACCAATACTTGTCATTCGTTCATGTTCATTTGGATATAATTTGACAGTTAGATATTTTAGAAAAAGTATTTTATGACATATTTATATCTTTTTCAAACCTCCCAGATATAAATTTTATACATAAATACAGAGAAAAACATTCTCAAATTGCCCAAATGGTTTAAAATACTGCTTAGAATTCACATGAGAGAAAAAATATATATTGGTGTTTCATTGAATACTAACTTTGGATGTTTCTGAAAAGATGTTAAGGATTTAATTTTACTCAGGACATTGTCCATTAACTTTATAATTAAGTGTGACTTGGTCAGAGCCATCTTTAACTTTGTCCCAATTTAGTCATTCCCTGTTCTTTGGGCTAAAGAGCTTGGCACATATATTTTTTAAATTTTAAAATATTTTCTTCTAAATATTCGTTTACAAATCCTTAATGTAAACATTAGCCATTCATTACAATCAATAAGCCAATATTGATGCATCATTATTAAGCACAGTGCACAATTTACATTAGAGTTAACTTTTAGTTTTGTACATTCCATGGATTTTTGACAAATGTGTAATGACATACATCTACTATTACAACATAATACAGAATAGTTTCACTTCTCTAAAAATTCCAAGTTCTCCACCTATTTATTGCTTCCTGTTCTCAAACCTGTGTCAAATACAAAACTTTTTTGGTATCTCTATAGTTTTGCCTTTTCTAGAATATCATGTAGGTGGAGTTATCAAATTATCTTTTTCGACTTAGAATTTAAGGTTCCTCCAAGTTTTTTGTGGCCTGGCGGANTGGAGTTATCAAATTATCTTTTTCGACTTTAATCTTTATCTTTATCTTTTTAGAATTTAAGGTTCCTCCATAGTTTTGCCTTTTCTAGAATATCATGTAGGTGGAGTTATCAAATTATCTTTTTCGACTTTAATCTTTATCTTTATCTTTTTAGAATTTAAGGTTCCTCCAAGTTTTTTGTGGCCTGGCGGATTGTGCATTTTTAGCACTGAATAATAATTCCATTGTATAATGTACTATTCTTCCTATTAAAGAATCTACTTGCTGATTACAAGTGTTTAGAAAATATGGAGAAGCTGGTATATACTTTGTGCGCAGGACATTAGTGGACAAAACTTTTCAACTCATGGGGTAAATGCCAAGAAGCATGATTGTTGGGTTGTGTGGTAAGAAGAGTTTGAGTTTTGCAAAAAACCACCCCACTGCCTTCCAAAGTGACTATACCATTTGCATTCTCTCCAGCAATTCATGAGAGTTTCCATTGTTCTACATCTTTCCCAATGTGAGATGTTGTTGATGTTTTGACAACTTTCTAGTAGGTGGGTATTAATACCTTATGGTTTTAATTTGCAATGTTCTAATGACGTATAATGTTGAGCGTCTTTTTATATGCTTATTTGCCATGTGTAAATCTTTTTTGCTGAGGTATCTGTTAAGATCTTTGCCCATTTTGAAAATGGGTAGTTCATTTTCCTATTGATTGAGTTCTAAGAGTTATTTGTATATTTTGGATAATAGCCCTTTATTAGATATGTATATGTATTTTCTGCCATTTTGTCTTGTCTTTAAATATTCTTGACAGTACCTGTTGCATAGAAACACTTTTAATGTTAAGAAAGTCCAACTTATCAATTTTTATTCATGGATTATGACTTTGGTTTGTATTTAAAAAGTCATGGCCAAACCCATGGCCACCTAGATTTTCTCTTGTGTTGTCTTCAAGAAATTTCATAGCTTTATGCTTAAATTTTTGTCTATGATCCATTTTGAGTTATTTTTTTGATGTGGTACCACTTGCTGAGAAGTCTATTCTTTCTCCACTTAACTGCTTTTGCTGCTCTGTCACAGAGAAGTTGACTATATTTTTGCAAATCTATTTCTGGTCTCTCTGTTTTGTTTCATCAGTCTATTTGTCTAGTCTTCCACTAATATCATACTGTCTTAATTGCTGCAGCTTTGTAGTCTTGAAGTCCAGTAATATTTGTTTTCTTTGTTTTTCTCCTTTAATACTGTCCGCTATTCTGGGCTATTTTGCCCCCATAAAACCTTAAAATTGGTTTGTTGATATCCACAATATTAGTTGGCCAATATCCACTGAGATTTTTATTATGATTGCATGAAATCTACAGATAAATTTGGCAATAGCTGACATCTTAAGAATTTTGATTCTGCCTATCCATGAACATGGAATAATTTTAATTTTGATCATTTTGATTTTTTATTGCTGCTATAAGGGTAACAGTTGAATTCCATATTAACATGGTATCTTACAACCTTGCTATAATCACTGATTAGTTTTGAGTTTTTCTTTGTTTCTTGGAATTTTCTACGTAGACAATGATTTCATATGTGAACTAAGACAATTTCATTTCTTCCTCCCTAATTGATGTAATTGTATTTTATCTTCTTCTGTTAACTAGTACGTCCAGTACAATGGGAAACAAATGTTGTTAGAAGGGACATCGTTTCCTTATTCCTTATCTGGAATAAGGAATTTCCTTATTCCTTAGTGCGAAACTATCCCATTTCTCTTCATTAGGTATGATGTTAGCTATAGGTTTTTTGTAGAAGTTTTTTTTTTTATCAAGGAGAAAAAGTTCCTCTCTATTCCTAGTTTATTAAAAGATTTTATCGTGAATGGGTGTGAGATTTTTTCAAATGACATTCTGTATTAGTTGATACAGTTTTCATAGTTTTATTTGTTTTTTCTTTAGCTTGTTGATGTGATAGATTACATTAATTTATTTTTAAACATTGAACCAACTTGGTTATGATGTATACTTTTTGTACATTCTTCGATTTAAATTGCTAATATTTTAGGTTTCTGTGAACTTTTGTAGAAATCCCTCTAAGTGCATATCAAACTTTCTGATGGAAAAGTACATGTAAAAGAAAGTCTGAGACTCTCAAAAAAGTTTTGACTGGAGTAAAACAAATGCTAATGCCCTTTCAACAAACTAGACACTGTCCTTCTTATATTTTAGGAATAGGTCAAGATAAACTTGATCTATTCAATAAATATTTTTTCAGTGTCTCATTTGTGCTTGGAGCTGGAAGAACAAGGTTGTTGCATGAAGCTCAGTCTTTGCTAGAATGCATGTACATAGAGTGATAAAGACACATACCAAGGGCTCCGGGACCATAGCAGAAGGATTGACAAACTCTAACTGATGCAATGAGAAAAGATCTTACAAAAGCACTGGCACTTGTGGCGGATTCTAAAATTAAATACAAAGTTTGGCATGAAAGAAAATTGAAAAGAAATTTAACATAAGACACTACAGGAGTAAACCATAGAGTGTGAAATTCATGTGGCTGGATTGTTGGATAAACAAAATGGGCGAGAAGCAGGGAGCCAAGGTGGTGAAGGAACCTGAAGCAGCCTCCTATATTATTAAACTTATATATTTCCAGGGATGAATACTCTTTAGAGTCTACAGGTAAACACTTTTTCTGTCATTGTATCGATTAATTAAGAATATTTTGCTCATAAGAGAATATGACCCATACTTAACTGAGTGACAATACATAGAAAGTCATTGTCATTTTGTTTGGAGATAGCCCAAATTGAAACTTCTGGTTACCTACAGTTGTGTTATCCACATCCTTCTGTCTCCAAAGACAATATCTTGTTTTATTTTTTGTATTTTCTTTTCTGTGGCTGCTGTGAGCATAAGCTCTACGTCCTGTGTGCCATTATTAGTGATTCTTATTACTAAATTAATGTTTACAGAGTCTTTGTTATTTAAATGAACATCCAATGGTATTCTTTGCTCCAGAGATGTGGTTTTTTTAATTTTAAGTATAATTAGAGTATATATTTTAAAATTTAAGTAAAATACCACAAATATTATAATTTATTAAGTAGATTTATATAATATTTAAAATATTTTCATTTTAGAATCTGAATCTTACTTTCCTGATTATACTTTTGTACAGAATGTACCTATAATCAGAAAAATAAGTCTATACTCTAGCATTTGAGGCAAAGAAGAAATGTCACAGGCATAGGACACATTTTTTACAAGTGAGAATTAGGCAACATTACAATTGAAAAGTCCTCCTTTACACTTTACATTATTAAAAATTATTGAATTATATAAAGGATTTCACAAAAATCTGAGGTGCATTATCATTGAGTTCAGAGATCACATGACAACTTCATATTTACAATTAGATTTAACGGAGCTTTAAGAAGTGGTTTTAATTCATTCCACTAGCTTTGTGTGAAAACTGTTGCATGTTAAAATGAAGCTTCAGAATTATAAGAGGTGGGGATGGCTGGGGTTGGGAGAGTAGTGAAGAGTAAATGCATAACTGTACTTCAACAACAATAAAACAATTAAAAAAGAATGGTAAGTAAAACAAGAACACACATTTGATGTAAAAAAAATGTTTGCTGCTTTTAAGAACTGTAAAGATGGGTAAAGTTTCCATTAAGAAAATACTTTGATGAATCATGGAAGAGTAGGTGTGAATCATGAATCATGCGGGCAGAGTAGGTGTGACACATTGGTCCTTGGTGCATTGTCTGTCCTGAAATACAAGGTAACTTAATTTTGTCCATCTGTCATCTAATTCCTCTGACCTGAAAGTTGGTAAGGTAAATTTAGTGGTAGGAATGGTAATCCCGGTATGAAGTGCAGGGTGAGTTTCCTGAGGTAATCTTACTGATTTAGAGGGCTTTTCCCCTTCGTAAAATGCCCAGAGTCGCTAAGTAACAAAAGGAAAAAGAGGTCACACTAGACAGAGACAGGATATTTTTGGGGAAACCAGAATTTGGGCATCGCAGTGATCCTCTGTATGACTTGTACCTCCCTAGGACATATTTTGCATAAAACAAGAGCAATCAAGTCATCATTAATAACAAAGAACTGTCTACTTTTGAGATAACTGTACAACATGATTGTACATCTCATTGCATCATTTCCAAATCTTCACGTCACTGGTACACATTGCTCCTTTACTGGGCTGAGGTTCTCTTTAACGTTGAATGACCTTCCTACCAATAAGGGTTTGAATCAAACGGACCAAATGCTGCGTGGTGGCAGGGAGCACTCTGCAGATCGATGTAAAAATAGAAACTTTTTTTGGCTATGTCGCTCTGCTGTGAGACATGGGATTTAGACTTGTCTCTATTAGGAATTAAGGGAGTAGGGAGAAACATGGTGAGAAAGAAGAGACTAGGAAGAAATTTCCCATGCACGAGATAAAATAACTACTAAATAAATAAATAAATAAAGTACTAGATAAAATAAGAGTAAGAAGTGAAGTGTGTTATGTGAGCAAGCGAGACAGTGGAGAATAGTAAAAAGTTCCCTTGAAAATATATAAAATATGTAAATACGCAGCGTATATTCATTTTCACATGTGTTGCATGGGTTCCATATGCAGACGATCTCTCTGGAGCCAGCTCCATGCTCTTCACACCCAACCCCCAGCGCCTAGTCTGTTGTGGGCGCTCAATAAACATTAAACAACCAAAGTACAAACCATTGCTTAGAAATTTAGAATTCACAGAAATCAGTAATAAGTTGTAATTATCATTTAACATTTATTGAGAGTCAACAGCACGACTTAGTCCACATGTGCAAACAGGTTGTTTTATAATCACGTGTCAAACAAATAATTTAATATAACTTGTGTTAACTAAGTGCTCAGTTTTACTCCATTAATCTTAATTGTAAACTTATTTTCCTTTTTTAGATAATATTGACACACCATGAAATGGAAATGTTCATCATTTAAATAAATAAGAACCTGTCATGGAAATCATTACTCTTAGGTATTATTAACATTCTTGCAAAAGTCTGAGCTAAAACTGCAATAGCTACACATCACAGATTCTACATAGACCAGTGCAGATACAAAAAATAGAAGAATCTGAAAAGGCGAATGAGGATCATATAAATAAACTATTACAAATCATATAATAGTACCAGAGCTTGCCCTGTTGCTGTGACAACTTAAAACACTAATACAATTATGTAGGGTCCCATTATTTACAAAATAGCATCAGAGGCAAAGAAAGACAGAAACTCATTAGGTGAACACAACTTAGCAAATTTATAAATTTAGAAACACTTCTTAATTTAAGGCAAAAATGCTGCTTTTATTACAGGAAATAAACTGCATTTAATACATTCATGAACCACATTTTTCAAGTTTACCCTTTATAAAATGATAACTAATTTAGTTCAAATTTATTTGGGGGGTTAATAAGCACTCTATTCTATTTAATATTTTTCATAAAGATTTTTGTCATGTTTATACTTAATTGGATTTTGAAATATTTTTTCTATTAAGAGGATGGAAAAGTATACTTAATATTTCTGTACTAAAACTTTCTGTTTAGTTTTGGGATAATGAAGTATCAGTCAGTACTTACATTTTTAAGTGTGTTTTTCTCTAGCATCTTAGAGGTAAAAGTCCTTCTAGACCAGCCTTCCCTTAAAGAAGGAATAGCTTCTATATTCTAAGAAACATGCTACTTAAAAACTTTGTGGAATAGACAATTTTGATATTTGGAAGGAATAAGAGATTAGTTCTGCTTCCTCATTGTATAAGTAAGAAAAGCAAGCATAAGGCTTAACATTTCAGTCTTTAGACTCATATATTGTCCTCATTGACAATGGTTTTATTTTTCTCTTCCACTTTGTTTTAAAATATAGTTTTAACATAATAATTACAATTACTAAAATTTAATATGTTCAACAGCTTTAACCAGATGACTGCACATACAGTTTTATTTATGTAAGAGCATTATCTATAAATACCACAACATTAATGGTGTAATTAATTGATAATGCATATGTATTTATTTTCTTTACTATTTCTACTTTCAAGTGGGAGTATCTGGAGGATTTAATCATTTATCATCTGGTTTCTGAACTATTTGGCAACCTCCACTATTGGAAATCACATTTTGATTTACTAAAATATTCTCTAAGTTGCACAGTATTTATGTAGGCACAGCTCACTAAAGTCTGGATAACCTAATATTTCTTTCCACAGCGGTTCCTCTATGTTGTCATTTACCCCATAAATATTCACTGAACCCTTAGTGTATGGCAGCACTATTTATAAGCTCTCAGAACTGACTTTCAAAGAACTTAAATGATGTCATACACAGGTATGAATGAAAGGAAAGATGATTTGAGAGTAATTTAATGTATTACTATTTATTTCACCTTTTCATTGTTGAACTTAAACCACTTTGAAGGAAAGCATATTAAAATCAAAGAGATTCTGGGACTCCAATCTATCACTCAGGTCTTTAAAGTTGATTATTCCAACTGGCCTCCTCCCTTGCCTCAGTAAGTAGCAAGACCCTGGATGTTTCCTGAGGGTTTTGCTCCCCAGGCTAGCAACTAGCAAATGTTATTAAAGCTTTTCTTCTCAGAAAAAGTGGTATTGAAAAAGAGAGAGGAGAGTGGGATTTAGGAAGGCAGGTTGACTCTGGAAAGCAATATCAAGGAGGCAAATATGCACTATATATGAGAAATGATCATGAATAAACTGAGCTTAAATGAAAGGTGACCTACTTTTTCTAGACATAATATACAAATATATAAAGATGAATTCTCACACAAGAACATATGTTTTATCTTTAGCAGTCCTCAGTTCTCACTCTGAAAAGTAACATTTATAGTGGAAAGTATTTGTTTCTTCTGAGGCTTCTAAGTAACTGCTTTCTAAATAGAATAGTTAATGGTATATGTGTGTGAGTATGCGCGCGCGTGTGTGTGTGCATGCACCTTAACATGAAGGAATTTATAGAGTTTCTTAATGCTCAAAATTATATTCTAGCAAATGTATGATCTTTATGATAAGAATCACAAAAACACATGATTCATCATTATTTAGAGATAGAATTACAATTTTGGACTTTTGCAGAAATTAGGTTAACTAAATTTCTACCTATGATATAACCTGAGTTTGCAAAGTTACACTAACACAAAGTTCATTTCATCTTTCACTACCCAAATTTCCTACACAACATAGCTTAATCAATATTTCCCAAGTTTCCCAAATTATAGTGCAAAGTCCAGAAGTTCGAGATACATAATTTTATATAGATCCTGAAGTATATTTGACATCCATAGAAAATTATGAAAATTATCAAGTATTTTCCCTTGTACAAGTTCATAAGTTAAAACTTAAATGAATAAAAATAACTTTTTATAGAGTATTTAATTGTACTTCAATGCATTATGAAGTAGTTTGAGGTTATGCATAATTTGGATGATAACTAAAAACTACACTAAAAAATTACATAACAGTCTTAAAGTATCATCCTATCAATAAATATTAGAACACTATGATGAAATCTGCAGTATGACATTCATTTATTCTCATATAAACTCTGCTTTATTAAAATCACAAAATACTTATTTTCATATCAATTACTAATCACAGATATACCATCACAAAATATGCAAGTTATTCAAATACTCTATGATTTTTATAGTTGAAAATTATGAGGCCACTGCTTTACAATATTTAAAACTGAAATGACACATTAAATCAATATAAGAAAGCCATTGAAATCCCCTCTTAGATTTTTTACATAAGCCAAGAGCTTAAGGTCTTCATATGATAAAATGTATTGCTAACAAAAAATGAATTACAAAATCACCTAAAGTAGTAAGGTTCTATCTCTAAAAGTCGCCTTCAGTCTCCTGACAACTTGAGGAAACATTATAGAATGAATAAAACTGACACTCACATGAAGGTGAGAGGAAATGAACAGCTTGTGTTACTTCCGTTACCTTTTTGGTACTATTATTAGTGTAGCCATTAAATATTCTAATCAATCTAATATGCAGTGGCTATCAAAGAAATCTATAAAAGCCATAAAAATGAGTAATCAATGCCTTTATATTACATAGGAGAAAAGTGTGAAGCTTAGTGAAATCAAAGTAATTTGACAGTTGATCTCAACTACAATAAAGCTGACTTTTTAAGGAAAATGCTTAAGTAAATACTATGTTTATCTAGAAATTTATAATTTTTCATATCCTTTCACACATGTTTTCTTCTTTTGGTTCTGTGTCTTGTCAGGTAAGCAGGTCAGATAAAGTTACATAGTCACCTTCATTTTTAAAGAAGAAATTTAGGCTCAGAAGTGGGCCAAGTGAACAAGTTAAAATTAGGGTCCAGTGCTTCTATTCCTCTGATTTGTATTTCAGAGACTAAAATATCTGCTTCAAAAGAACTTGACAAAAACAGTCTACTGAACTCTAAAATTCCAGATAGTCCCCAGGAACCAAAATGAATTTGAAAGCTTTTTCAATGTGATTTTTACTTAGAAAGACCTAAAGAAATAAACCCTTTACTAATGGTCTTAACTGAGTCCTTAACCTTAACTTCATGGAATCTTTAACCTTAGTTTACTGATCTATTATGTGAGGAATTGAAGAATATTTTGAAATTTTTGATATTGAAAATATAATTGCATCTCAAATTTAAGAGGAGAAATTATTTTCACATTTTTCTGGATAAAATTATTGCCAGATCTAATTTTATTCTTTAAATAATGAATACTATGGCATTATAATATATAAAATGCCAAAAATGGGGGACAACAATTAAAATTACTAGTACTATGACCTCTGACAGAAGACCTAACATCGTTTTAAATGTTTTAACTCTACTGTGCTGTAGCATTTCTCTCAAATATATTCTGGGGTGGTATGTGTATTATATAGCTATATAAATAAAAAGAAAAGTGCATTACTTGTAGCATTATGACATATAAACTTAAAATTTCAAACCTTTTGGGAAAGAATGAAATTGGTTTATGTTTATTTTTAAAAGATTTTTGGTCAGATGTTGCTAAGACCACAATTCAAACTTAAAACTATCTACCAGTTGCCCTGGATCATTCCCTTATTCCCAACAATCATCAGCATTTTTCCAGATGTCATTAAGCAGACCATTTCCTGTTCTAAACTTGTAGTCAAAGTTTAGTTATACAAAAGAACAAAACCCAGATTGCTGCCTCACCTTCCCCCGCACAGAAAATCACGAGAGGACAGTGACAGAGAGCAACAGATTGAAAGGTTATTGTCTTCCTCCTGTCTGAGTCCAGTGCTGTTGTTGTCTTTCTAAAGAAGATAACGTCAAACTCCTTCATTTTTTTTACCTTGCTCCACTGTCTTGGTTGTTTTCTCTTCCTTCTTTCCAGGTACAGCTGCAAAGCAGAGATAAGGATTAAATAAAAGTTCCTCATAGACATGCTGCTTCTGCTCAAAAAAGCATTTTAACCTATTCAATACCAATATTTTCGTTTAAATAAGCTATTTCAAAGCTTTTGAACATTTCTTATTTCTCACTAATCCAACTGAAACCCATTTGAAATGTAATCTTACAGAATTAGAGAAAAAAATCTCTTGCCTTTTTCTGACTAGTTTTTCACAACTGTTTTCTACTTCACTCCTCTGTATTGTACTTTGATAAATTTGTTCTACAAAGAATTCTACTTGACAGGATAATGATTAATCGGCTTGCATCACAGGTTATTGTTGGAGTTATTTAGTGTCTTTAACATGCCAACTAGATGCTCTTTTAAATTCAAGCTTAATGTAGTTTAAGCAACTGAAAGGACAGTGTAGTCCACCTGGGATGTATTTAAATATTAAAGAAAGTCATCCCAAATCACAAGTAATCAAAAGAGAAACATGATTATCATTTAGTTGCTGTTTCCTCTGAATTACACTTGCACTGATATTTATTTGTCTCAGTGTAATATCCACCGTTTACCTATTTACACATCAAAATAGTAAGAATAATTCACTCAGACTGTGCAACCCAGTGAAATTGATCTAAGCAAAGATCTCCAGAGGCTACTACTAAGAACGTTTAGGTAAAAGATCAGTGGGGAACTGAATATTGTAATTACAGCCAAGTACCCCAATACAGAGTTGCCAGAGTGAAAAATGCAACTTTGAATGGGGTTGTTGCCAGTCTAAGCCATTGATAAAACTTAGACTCATGCATTCATAACAGGACATCCAGACACTGTGCTTCCTAATGCTGTAACCTTTGAAATATTCTTACAATACAACTAAAATCATGGCAAGCCAAAGACTTAGCTCTCAGTTTAATCAAATGCAGGATATAGAGAACATATTAAATAGTATTCCTAAGAAACCTATTCCAAAGATACAATCAGAGCATTAAAAAATGTTCACCGGGTAAGTGGCCATAATTTTTCCAAAAAAGTTAAAGTGAAGACCCTACTTTCAGGGATCATTTCTATAGTTTGTTACAAAAAGTTAATGTGAAGAACCAGAGAGAAAGAACTATGATGCTTTTTTTACAGAAAACTTGTTAAATTCACTCATTAGTTATGAGAGTTCATCTGCACATTCTTTTGAATTTTTCAAGTGATAATTTCATCTGTGAGTAATGAGTTTTATTCTTACTTTTCTATTCTTGTACCTATTACTTCTTCTCACCTTAATCCACAGCTGCAATATCCAGTACACTGTGTGATAGGTGGTGATAGCATACATCTTTGTCTTGTTCTCATTCTCAGGAGAAATTTTTTCCACTTTTTTCCACTGACCATGATATTTGCTAAAGGAAGATCTTTACTACTCTAGTGATGAATTATATCAAATGCACCTACTATGACACATTTATTTATTCCTGTTATCTTATTTTTCTGGTTAATTATATCGACTAATTCTTTGAAATTGCATTCCTGAAATAAAACCATCTTGCTTGTGTTTTATCTTTTATATATATTATCAGACTTGATCTGCTCAGGTCTATGCTTTCAGGTTCACAAGAGAAGTTAGCCTGTATATTTTCTTTTCTTTTCAGTTCCTGGTAGGTTTTGATATTAAGGTTAAAATGAGTAAATGTTTCTCATCTTCTATATCTGGAGGGCTTGGTGCAGATTGCTAATTTTTTTCTTAAAGTTTTGAAAAAATTTGTGACTGAAGCCATCTGGATAAAATTTTCTTTGGTGAAGAATTATAATTATGGATTCAAAAGATCAATGTAATTAAAATTTTCAAACTCATTAAAAACATTTCTACTTTATTATCTGTGGGATCTTTAATTGTTTATTTTCTGATATTGATGTTTCATGCCTTCTCTCTTTTTCTTAATAATTTTTCATAAAGGTCTATCAATTTTAGTTTTTATAGAGAATAACTTTCATTTTCTCTGTTGTATAATTCAATTTCTATTTAATTAGTTTTTGCTCTTACATTTAAAATTTCTAATTGCTTTTGGTTTTATGCTCCATACATTTAAGAATTTATTTGATTCTTTAATACTTGCATTTTAGCCTTTTTTTCTGATTTTTACTATTTATTTATTTAATTATTGTTCAAGTACAGTTGCCTCCATTTTCTCCCCACAAATTGCCCCATCTCCCACCTCCCACCCTTCCACCCTTGATCTACCCCTCCCCACCTTCCACCCTTGATCCTATCCCCTTTGGCTTTGTCCTTGTGTCTTTTATACATGTTCCTTGATGACCCTTCCCCTATTTTCTTCCCATTATCTCCTCCCACCTCTCCTCTGGTTACTGTCAGTTTGTTCTTTATTTCTGGTGTGTCTGGAATGTATTTTGCAAGCAAAATATAATCAGTGTGTCTGGTTAATTTTGCTTGCTTATTTGTTCTGTTGATTAGGTTCCACTTATGGGTGAGATCTGTCCAAAACATACAAAGAACTCACACAACTCCATTCTGGGAACACAAACAACCCAATTTAAAAAATGGGCAAAAACCTGAACAGACACTTCTCCAAAAAGGCCATACAGAGGGCCTTTTATTCTAATGAATATTTTTAAAGAGTATAAATTTCATTCTAAATATGGTTCAGTTAAATCCCAAGTTCCAATGCAATGTATTCATCATACATTGGTTTGAAGATTCCCACAGAAGAGACATGAAATAATCTAAAAATAAAGATTAGGCCAATTGTAGAAGGACTTGAATCCCAAAGTAAAGAGTTAGATTTTATTACACATGATTAATAAGGAGTTATTAAGATGTGCGGTATATTAGTCTCTTCCACTAATGCTCTCCTCAAGTCAACATGGAAATAGAACATTGAAGATCTGCAATTATAATAGATCTTGGGTGTATAGTTTTATTCATCATTTTTCTATTGATAAAACACATTATGAATATTGTGTAGGAAATATACATTTTTCAACTGTTTTATTTAAATCATCTGAAGAGTAAATATCTTTCAGAAAATCACTGGAATGTGACTTACACATAAACACTAAGGTTTGTTTTTAATCATTTGTGCCTAACTCCTTGCACGCACATCACATAGAAGAGGCTAGTCTCCCCCAGTGCTGCTTTGTGTTACTCAGAAAAGGTCACTGAGTAACAGAAAATGCCAAATATTTACACAAAAAGAAGACATTATGCATAAAATAATGATCCTTTTATTTCTTGTTCTGATGTAAAATTCATCAATCCCAATTCTATGGACAATAAATGTTAGCAATAAATAGCTCATCCAAGTGGATTTGCCAACTGCTTTGAATCAAAAGACCTCAATCAATTTTTCTTTCAAAACCACAAGATTGCTGCAACCTCCTGTGGTGCTAAGGGAAGAGATTTTCTTTTCTCTACATCTGGAGGGGTTTACTTTAAAAAAAAGTAGACATGTATTGCACTCCTTCAGGGATCCCAACTAATAGGAAGAAAACAAAACAGCTGAAATTTGCTGGAAAAAAAACGTCTCATGAACTTCTGAAATGACAACACAGAATTGGAAATCTTTAGGGTAAAAGGACAATGGAGCTTCAACCCTGAGAGTGACATATTGTACAAAGAGAGATTATAGAATGAGAAATTTAGAGCATTCATAATGGATTCTGGGAACATCAATAATTAAGATGCAGCAAGGTGAAAAAAAACACACAAAGAAGTAAGAAAGAAATGTCAGAGAGTATGAGGAGAACCAGGAGACTATGTTGGCATGGTAAACCAGACGTAGAGAGTCTGAGAGAAGGGACAAATCTAGTAATGTGGCGACTAGAATGGTTTCACTGGTTTAACGATGATAATGTCATTAGCACTAGCAAGAGCAAGGATGACGGAGGCAGGATAGAAACCTCATCTTCACGGAAAGTGAGAAAGGACGATGGCTCTCCGCATCTGGACGACTGACTAACCTGTGGAGGAAAGAAAACTGTAGAGCAATAGGAATGCAGAAAAAGTAATTTTGAAGCTGATGATAATATGTTCAAAATGAGGAACAAAGCCAATAACAAGGCAGATGATGCCACAAAACGGCATGGATGATAATTAAGGAAGAAACAAATGGAATGAACAGCAGATCATGGAAAAAAAGGATAAACACTTACCTCTGAAATTAAGAAAGAGATGGATACAGATTAAACAGGAACACCAAGCTGCTTTTCTATTCCTGCTTTTATTCCCAGCAATTTCCTTGCATCTGTTACTTCTTCCCTCAATCTATTTGTCATCCTTTAGCTTTAACTTGTGCCAGTCCTCTGGAAATTCTCTTTTGAAAATTATTAATAACTATCTAGTTGAGAAACCCAATGATTTGATGACTACCATGTTGTCACTGAAATGGTTTATAGGTTTGTGTGTGTGTGTGTGTGTGTGTGTGTGTGCATGTGAGTGTATACTGAGAACAGGTTAGTTAAATTGTCTCTTTAGATACTTCCAAAGACTTTGGATACATTACTCATTTAATTTCTGTCTATTTGTAAAATAGAGTCAAAAGTTTCAGAATTGTTGCAGTTTATTCTTAATTGGGAATATGTAAAACTTTTCATCTTGCTGATTATTTTTAATGTATATTAATGTTCTTAAAATATTCTTAAAACTGTCTCCAATATTCACATAATTAGTTGCTTCTGATTCAAAAAGAGAAACAGTTTTGAAAACTTAAATTCCAACTTCCTAATATGTTCCTTTTTTATTGTGATTCAGTTGCAGTTGTCCTGCCTTCTCCCCATTGCTCTCCCCTACCACACCCCCTACTCCTACAGTCAATCCCCGCATTGTCCTTTGCTAACCCAAACTTCCTAGTATATTTCTTAAAGAAAAATGTTTCCAAGTGAGTAATCAAAGGAACACATTTTTCAATTTGATGTTATTCTTGCACAAATGAACATTGTTCATGTAAGTTCTACTAGTCAATGTCTCCTTTGTTTGAGCTCCAGCCAACTAAGGCCATGCATTTCAGTTGAATACTCTCCAGGTGACTGGGATCCCACTGAGCCTGAACAGCTGCATTTCTTCAATTTTTCAAAAACCAACTTGCAATTCAACTGAAATTGCTAGTTTTAGTTTATGGCCCTAAAGGAATAAAACTATTGGTGTTAGAACCCTGAAGACAAAGCCTTGCTAATATAGATACTATAAGTTTTGTGCACAGTGAGTTTGTTGTCATATTAATGAACAGAAAAATCAATAAATAGAGCTCTTCTATGAGCACTGAAGAATAGATTGTTAGAAATCTTTGCAGAAGTAAGTTTGAGTCATGACACCGTTTTCTTTAAGTTGCATTTACCTTTTTTAGTTGAGGCAGCACCAGCCTCTTCTTTGGTTCGATCAATTTCTGCAAATTCAGATATTAAAGAGTGAGAAATAAATGTCATAGATGCCAGGTAGATATCTCATAGTATTGTAAGTCAGACAAGACCAAACTGTCCAGCAGATAGGAGCGAAGCCAGCAGCTGAGAAAACCAAACTATAGCATGCTTCTATTTTTATAAACTAATGAACTTTCTTCCATATAGTAATACAGAAACTTTCTTCCAATATACACAAAGAAGCATTAAAAATTTAGCTTATGTAAGCAGTGACTATAAAAGAAGGCAGCTAATTCCACAAAATATACCAATTGATTAGTCAAATTTAAAATGATACGAGTTATGAGAAAGAGGACTTACAAGGCCTTCTTTGCTTAGTCTTTATGGGGATATCAAGCGGTATTTGATTTCCGTCAATTAGCTTTATATTATAAGAGGCTAACCATAATATAACACAAAATTCTATTCAAATATTGCTTTGTAGGAGGAAAAATAGAATTAAGAAGTCCAGAATGCCTTCTTGGAGATTCTCTGAGCATCTAATGTGGAAGATACGAGAGCTGCGTTTCATACATAATCTGAAATGCCGGTCCTGCCACAAAATTTTGAACCTCAAGTCAAGGCTTAATAAAGTTGAAGGTTTTTCTCATCCATAGGAAAATAAGAAAAATAAGAATGAGTTGGTAAAATTTTATCAGCATTCTCTTCCCTCCTCAACTTTCAACATCCTGTAACATAGAGACAAGTTGCTGTTGGGAAATGCATTGAAAAAGACAGAAGCAGATTGGACGGCTTCATCTTCTCACCACCTTTCCAGCACATACTGGCACCATTTGCCTTCTTCCCAGGGCCAAAAGAATATCTGCCTCCGCTCCTGTTTAATAGAAAGCCTTCCATTTCTGCCCTCACCCCATCTCCTTTTGCCTCGTCAGGGCCTTTGTTCTTCCAAATGTTCTGTCCACCTGCCACTTCATCAGTTTTCCACGTCACAGATGCTTTCATTTTCACTCAGGAACACGTGTTGCACTTCACAACGTCAGACAACCATAACCTTCACTTCGAAGTCCCCGCCCCCATGCCAACCACCTCGTCTCTGCCGTCCATCACAGCCCCCAGGACAGCTGCTGCACTCCACATCACTTTTATCTTCTCATCCTCTACTTTCTGAAAGTTGTTTAATTGTGGAATATATGCAAATAAAAGATGTTAAGGCATATATGTGGAGGCACGTTCTAATGAATGGCAAGGAGGTGGGAAGCACTGTGGGGGCAGGGCTGGGAATATTAGACAGAAAACTGTACTTGAACAAGAATTGAATAAAAATTTTAAATAAAAAAATGCCCATCTTTCAAACCCTTTGTAGGCTTAAGAAATACAATATTACCAGTCTTTGAAACTTCTGACTTGTCCAACTATCATTGCATGCCTCTCCTTTCATTTCAATCACCATGGTTTTAAATTTGCATTATTTTCTTATTTTTCTATAGTTTTTTATTACATACATTTATCTTTGAACAAAGATAAGACTACTTGACAGAGATTGAATTACATTTTAGGTGAAATAAATGTATGCAAATTGACGTATATTGTTTAATTTTTGTGATTGGCTTCTTTCAAAACATCGTGTTGAGATGCCCTGATAAAATAGTTGAACAAAGAGGCCGTTTGACTGGAATAGTGTTGGTGCCTTTGGTAGCCTATGTAAACCAACCAAAGCCAGAGTCAACTAGATTTTTCTCAACTCTGAGAAAATGAAGCTCAAGAGCAACGATCACAACAGGCAAATAGACGAAATGTCCCTAAATAAGGCAATTTATGTTAGAGCCAGTTCAATCCTCTGTTTGCTCCACTTTCTCTTTTCTGGGTAAAAACCTCAGTGGCAACACCACTAGCGGAGTGCCCTTACACAGTTTTCGGGTTTGGTGCTGCCTTACTCAAATCATTGCACGCTCAGTTACACTGTGTGACTTCTTACAGAGGTCACGTTGATGTGAGTGGCTGTAGTTGATTTATTGAACTTCTGTATAGTAAGTAGCTCAATGTATATATATTCTGAAAATGATATATTCATTCTTTTTCCAACAGATACTTAGTCATGTCTAATTTTGTGCTATTATAACTAATATTGGCATGACCATTCTTATACATTCTTTCTACAGAGCAAAATCATTTTCTTAGAAGTCAAATGGCTAGGTGATAGCATGTGCTCATGTATTATTTCTTCAGACACATTATCTAAATTTCATTAGATAAATGCCACATTTTTCCCTAAAAACTTTCACACCAACAGTGTATGTAAGAGTTTCTACTGCTTCCTATCATCACCACTACCAGAAGGATCAGTTTTTACTCATATTTGGTCAATGTACTATGTGTAAAAGAGTGTTGTATTGTGGTTTTAAATAAAATTCCTTTATTACTAAGTGGTTTTATAAAATTCCTTTATTACATGTCTTCTGAAATGTTTATAGGCTTTTTGTGTTCTTGTTATTCTTGCTTCTGTCTTCTACCATTTTTCTGCCCATTGTCCTATCAGGTTTTTTATCTTGTTTTTTTCTTTTTAAATTATCTGTTTGCTATTAATCTCTTACTTAAATATGCTACAAATATGTGCTACAAGTTTGTAACTTGAATTTTATCTCTGTTTATGGCATCTATGGATTAAAGTTCTTTATCTTTTTTTATTTTTTTTAATATTTTATTTATTTATTTTTAGAGAGAGGGGAAGGGAAGGAGAAACAGAGGGAGAGAAACATCAATGTGTGGTTGCTCCTCATGCTTCCCCTACTGGGGACCTGGCCTGCAACCCAGGCATGTGCCCTGACTGGGAATCAAACCAGTGAACCTTTGCTTCACAGGCCCGTGCTCAATCCACTGAGCTACACCAGCCTGGGCAAAGTTCTTTATCTTAATGTAACAAAATGTGTCATCTTTGTAATTTATGGCTTGATTTTGCATATGCAATTTAAGTCCTCTAACACTTCAAATACATATGTGTATATGTGTGTATACATATATATATATCTTTTTACACTTTCTTTTGAATTAATGCATTGCTTTTTTTTTACCATTTATGTCTAGATCACATAGAACTGATATTTTGGAATTATATGAAATACAGATACACATTTTTTGGTAATGAATACTATCTACATCAGCAGAATATGAAAATAACATATCCATTCTCTAGTTGTCTGAAATGGTTGCTCATTCTTATATCATATTTTTGTTCAAGTGGGACCTGTTTTAGATCTCCTTTTTTCTGTCAAATTGGAAAACTTCTTTCAATCTACATTAATACCATTCTACTTTTTAAAACACAGTATCAGGAGATGGTTTTATTACTAAGACTTGGAACACATAGTCCTATTCTCAGTACTCATACTTTACAGAGCTATTTTAATGTATTTATTATTATATTTTCCTGCTACTAAAATGTATTCCTGGAATCTCATCTAAAATCCTCTCCTGCTCCTTTCTCACATTTAAACTGAATTCAGATTCTAATCTTGCTAGTACTCCTTGGTCCAGCTTGGGTCTGTGTGAACTGTGTTCATGAACATTCCTGAACCCTGAACCATGGTATTTCCCAGCCTGGAGCTGTCACCCAGGGTGTCACCTTTGGGCTTGTACATAGAATTAAATCAGAAGCATATCTTGCCCAGCCACCCAAATCTGTCCTAGGTCACATTCTACCTCTCCTGGTCCTGAAACCTCCCCAGACCACCATTCTGACACTTTATCTGTACCATTTCAAGTTCATTTTGTCAGTACCATCTGTGATTTAGGTAGTAATGATATAATTTATTATCTAAACCAAACAAATAAAATGAGGTGCTATTAATAATTATTAGGGAATAAAATTAGTAAATCAAGACTGTCCTAAGGAATTGAGGTACATGGTCATGAACACCCCATTTGGTATCAGGTCTCCTGGTTCAGGCCCATAGACTTCTTCCCTCTAGCAATTTTCATGACAGAGTATTCGAGTCCAAAAACCTATTTTACTCTCCTAACAAATATAAATTGTCCCCAAATATTCTTCTACTATTATATAACTGAATACACTTAAAGAGACTTAGTTTTAAAATGCTGTATGCTGACTCCTTCCAGGTGATCCTGACATGTAGACCAAGTGACAGACATTCGATTCATACATGTAGGTATAGGAATGTAGCTGAGGTGATGACATAGGTTTGGTGGCTGGGCGCATCACAAAGTCTAGTGTGGTGCTAGACTCATGGGATAGAAAATGCCTGGCTGTTGGCCATTTCATGTGCATTTAGATCCACAATTAAAAATTACTATACTTTGGTCCTAGCCTCCACCTTGGTTACTTTTTTGTTCAGAATTCAGACTGACCGCTGGCTGGTTGACCATGCCTGCGGAATGCCTGACCAAAGCCCCAGGGTCCTTGATATGGAATGAAGTGATGTGTGTCAGTATTTCTCAGTTATTTTTCTTCTTCTTCTTTTATACATTTATTCTTTAATTACAGTTGACATACAATGTATTATTCACAGGTGTACAACATTTTTGTACCTTATGAAGTTAACGTCCTGATAAGTCTAGTACCCAGCTAGTCTTGAAGTAGTATTTGAAGAAATGGGTGTGGTCCAATATATCCATTAAGCATTGTCTATTATGCACCGTCTTAAAGAATCACTAAGGGGAGTGTGGAAGATCTGAAATGTGCTGGACTCTAAAAAGTTACTTGCTTGGTTCTCTGCAGACTTGGAAATAATTAATGACTTCGTCAGCTCCTATGTCATTATCCAATGTGTAGGTGTCGGACACTGCAACGAGAAGTGGGTGAGTGGAGGCAATTTTGTCTGTGCAACGCTAAAGGACTCTTTGCTGATTTGCAGAAATTGTGGGTTTGGCATCCTTGCTTGATCCAAGGTGCTCTTCCTCCAACAACATAATCCCCTACATGTAACGTTGTATGTGGAAGCACTATGTATCCCTCCTTAGTGTTACATCATTGAATTAAAAATGCTTCCCCTTCTTTTTTTATGGTACCATGAGGACCCTGACCCTGAATTGATACAGCTTCCAAGCTTGTCTGTATTTTCCAGTGTTTTTCCTACAGTGATATGGGTTCCCTCGGGCTCTATAGTAAACAATGTTACACCTCAAACTCAAACCACATGGTAGTTATTCCATTTAAGTGAGTGCTAGTGGCAAATTACCTTTTACTCTTTCCATGGACTTGCTCTAACTCAGTTAGTCTCAACCATCTTTTTACATTCAATATTATCAGATCTCATCACATGCACAATTTATGTTCATTAAACTATAAATCTCTTTATTTCATTTGCTCTCATCATTTAAAATCATGTAAATTAATATCCTGAGTGTTAAAGCTATACATGCAAAACTCTGCACACCTTATTATATGGGTTATTTAAGGAGTTTTAAGAGTATTTGTAATAATATGCAATTTTCACCTTAGTCATTAACTTTACAAACAGCCCATTGTATATAGCAGCTATGTAAAAAAATTGTTGAATGGTTTTAAGACCAAAAAAACCCCAACATTTTCCAGCAGGGCAAGTGGCTGGTTGCATTGTTAACAGAGAATTTGAACAATTTATGAGTTATCTAATTAATTTTTGTGTTGAGGAATAATCCCTACGCCAAGTCTACTTTTCTCTGCTGTATAAGAAGCTGAATATGAATCCTGTTGGAACTTTTCTATTGGGTCTAAGATGATTTGGCAACCTCGTTTCCTGGAAAACACGCTGATCTCTTCTAGATTTGATTTGATAGTGTGTTTCATAGATAGCAGAATTGACAACTTTTCTAAAAATTGCAAATGAATATTTTTATCTACATGTTATATTTTTTATGAAGGAAATGTTCATTCAGAATAATTTTCAATCTGAAGTCCTCTACTAGTGCCATGAAATTATCAGTTTTATTGTATATATTATCTTGATTATACATTTCTACCTGAGTTTTAACGTCTTAAGTTTCATAATATAGGGTTCTAACCACATCTATATTAAGTAAAATTTTTCATACAATATAAGGGGAATATTCAGTTCATGATAAACCTCTCTTTCAGAGTTTGCTATATCTATGTCAACATTTCCATCTATAACTTTTAAAAGATATTTTCAACATGTTACTCATATTGTATTTCTAATTTTATCAGATATATTCACTAATCATACACTCTGTCTCAAAAAAAAGCAATAAATAAAAATGAATTTGTTTTGTGTACCATTTGTTTTAGTACCATTTTCAATATTTAAAGAACTCTAACTAAAAAAAGAAAAATATAAACATATTGCATTATGCATACAACTGAGGTTTAACTATAAATCTTATATACAAAGTTTACAGAAGCTAAAAGTGCCATATATCTTTTCTAAAATTAAATATATGCAATTATTTCATGCCAAAATAATTTGTATTAAGACAATCTATTAGGTACCTTGTAGAAACAAGAAACACTGACAAAATAATCAGCATTTCTCCCCAAGCATATTATCAAAACTACTATGGAACCAAAGGCCATCATGTATTACAGTTGTCAGTCAATATTCATAATCTGATAATGCATGCCTTAGCATGAAGACTGTGACATCACAGCAGTAGTATTAATAAAACTCGAGAGAGCTTCATTGTATTAAAGACAAAATGACTTGACTAGTAAACAAACTATGTTGCCTACTGGTTTGATCAAGTGATTAATCATCAGAAAAATTAAATCTAATGAGTTTAAAGAGACTGAAGAGTCGCTTAACACTACACAGAATGGGAAACAAAAACACAAACAGCTCTAAAAGGGATTGTGATGTGAAAAAAATTAACATTTACAAATGAAAAATCTATAGATAAATTTTAATAGGGACGAACTCAAGAAAATACAAGGTTAAATAATTATGCATATTATTTCAACAAATTAAATAATCATGGCAAGATATATTTGGTAAGTCAGCTTTAAAAATTAGCATTAGCAACATCTACAACAGAAAACTTAAATGAGTAAGCTGATGAAAAATACTTTTTGTGTTTTTGAAATTTTATTTAACGTACTTGCTTTTACTTGTTTTTCACTTGGTGCTGTTAAGGACAAGAAATAATAAAGTCTAAATTAATTACACATCCACTTGTCTCTCTCTCTAACAGTTTGGGGGTTATTTCCATTTTTTAAAGACTGTATTATAATCTTGGAAACTATTAAAAATAAGTTTGAGGAAGAGAAAATACAACACTGTGCCATTTCCTTTGATGTACTTTAACTATATGCCAGAAACCATAGATATTTTCTGATATTCATATACCTTTTTCCAATGCAAATTGCTTATTCACAACACATCCATTTTGTTTTCCATTCTAAAATACCTAATAATCAATAGTTTTTATATACTAGGCAATTCTTTTTCCTTAAAGCCTACAAAATGGTATGAAAAAATGAAATGAATTGATAAATTATCCAATGGATTCAATTTTTAAATTAAAGCTAGTTATTGCTAAGCTCCTACATCATCATGAAACCCTAGAATAGGCAGATAATGATTTTAAGGAATTTAAATGTTTGTATTTTGTCAGGTTCAATACTAGACAATAATGTTTAGTTATTGCAACTCTTGAAACTGATTCCACCCATAGTCATGCTGTTGCTTCTCTGTGGTTCTATGTTGTAAACTTTATTTTAGCTTTCTACATGTGTGCATAAGTGAGAGTGTGTTATGGCTCACATGTGGGAATGTTACCCCTGAACAGTCATTGTTTCCTGTGAGATAAACAAAAAATATTCCTTCTGAAATGATAAGTAATATCAATGTTAGTGTGAAATTATGAAATGTATGGTTGTTTCATATTGTAAATTAGTTGGAAGTCATTCATATTTTAAAAATTTTAAATAAATATGTTTATCCTATTTGATATTTCTCTTTCCATTTCATCAATCATTATCAAGTGCCCACTCTGTGTCTGACTTTATAGGAAGCACTCTGGAGATAAAGATATAAAAATTAATGCTTATCCCCCAAATTCTGGTTATTTAAAGTGAAAGAAAAAGTAATGTGATTACTACAGAATATCAGTTTTTTTATGAAAGAAAGAAAATGATACTATGAAAATTAGTTGGAGAGTTACCCAACAGAATTTGGATTTTCTGAGGAAGTTTTATAAACTTAGAATAATAAGAATAAGAAATATGACTTTACTACTATGGTAGTCCTTGTCTGTGGCAGGGGTAACAATATATTGAGCTATATTTGCATGATTATTTATGTAACATTGAGTAAATGTTATTTTCATTTAAGTACAATAAAACAGCAGGAGCGACTAATTGAGATTATACTAAGCACTGACCACCTCCACATACACACTAGAAAAATCAGTGAAATTTCCTGAGTAGAAGTTTGCCAGGCAAAATCAATAGGTTAAGGGGACAGAGTAGGGGCAAACAATGGGGGAAAAGGCACAGCTGTAAATAAACAACATTAAATAAAATAATAAAATAATGAAATGAGATCAATAAAAATTTTCAAAATTTTGCATTTATTTTCATTTGAAACAAATTATAAGGCAGGTTAAATGCTAGAAACCTCTTAGAAAACCATTTTGTATCTATACTGAATTTTTAGTTTTTGTTTTTATGTTTGCTTTTTTGCTTGTCTGATTGTGAATTCAATTTTTTCACCATTAGACTATATATATATATATATCGAGGGAAAAACCTATTCTCATTACAATTCCCCAGAGTACTTAAGAAATGTTATTAAGTAACACTTGAAATAGGGAAAGAGTATTTGCTGGAATTGAATCTTTTGTATTTTAAAAGCAAATCAGTAACAGGTGCATTCACAGAAAGTGTTTTGGTTCTGTTGTGTTTGTATTTTTTTACACTAAGCTGTAAAACAGTGCCCTTCGGTCACTGTATAGATGAATCCCTGGGAAGGAGTGCGGTTCTCAGAGGGTGCGGATTGATTCAGTAGGTCTGGAGTGGGGCCAGAGATTCTGTGTTGTTTACAAGCGTTCAGGTGGTTCTGATGCTGCTGGCTTACAGAATCCACAGAGTAACAAGAGTGTAGTATATTATTTGTCTTTCATTTTTCCAATCTTCCTTAGTGTTAACTCTATGTGAAGAACTTGGACAAAAGATTGTGAGAGAGAAGAATGTCATGGCCCTTCTGCCTTGTCGGAGGCTGCAGCATTAGTAAACACTGGGCATCAGGAAGAAAGAACCGGCGACACTGGTCTGACTCACCTGAATGTTCCTTCTTTGATGATTTTGCTGTAGCCACAAGAAAAGAAAAGAGGTCATCATTTCATGCTATTTGATTCCAGTTCAATACTCAGTTGCAAATAAATAACTTGAAATTAAGAAAATAGAGGCATTTAAAAGAAGTTACCTGGTACCGCATCTTTTTCTTTCTTTTCCTGTTCTGAAACATATTATTATTATTATTATTATTATTATTATTATTACAGTTCTGTGTCACAACCTATTTCAACACAAAGAAATGTGTGTGCTAATGCAAGACTGCAGCAAGTAATAATAAATGCTGTAGAAAGACTAATATTGTATATTTAGAACAAGTCTTTCATTATATTTTCTTCTTTTAATTTTAATTGTTGTTCGAGTACAGTTTTCTGCCCTTCCTTGTATTTTCTTCCACAGAGTTCCCTCACAGAACAGCATGAAAATATTCTGAATATTAGAGGAATTAAATTTTTTCATGGATAATTAACCAGAAAAATAAAATAGTTTATATAGGGTAGAAAATGTAAATTTGCTATTATATCAACATAAAATAAATTTGGGGTAAAAATAAGCATGAAGGATACTTATTGAAGCTGTTCTGAAATGATTTTCAGATGTAAATGGACAGATTTTATATAGACTTCTTCTACGGTGATCTTTCTTCTATTGAAGCAACAATTGTTTTGCTAAGACAAAGGCTTTGCTGAAAAAGATTTAAGAGAGTAAAATAGACTAGGAGTTTTCAGAGAGAGCAAAACACATTCCCTTGCTTCTAGGACAAATATTCCTTACCAAGTCCTTTCCAGGTATTGTTCCTTTGTAAGCTCCCACTTTTGTCAATATTGTACAAGACAAAACATTATTCTGGCCTCAAGAACAAACTGGTATTTACATTATAATAACTAATTCTATAGGAAGCATAAGTACTAACTTCATATAAACTGCTGTTACGTACATTTCTATTTTATTTAGTTTGATAAGCCTGTAGAATTAATTTGAAAGAGTTTTCAAGAAATGTTTTAACTCAGACACAGTATGATTCATGTTTTTAAAGAAGAAAGGAAAGATTTCTTCAAGTTCTGCTTAATGAGTACATTTTGGAGACTGGAAGACATTTATGCTGAAAGAACTCTAAGAACTATATTGTAAAAACATGAAGTGTCATCAAATCAAGCACACGTTCTCTCAAGTGTGCAATTTTGTCTATCAGTTTGTGGTTGTGAAGGTGTGAGGACGAATGTATTCACCCCCCACGAGAGCACCAGGCGGGAAAACAGACTGCTTGGCCCAGGGTTTCAAGTCAGAGGAGGAAGTTTAGGCAACTTGGCAAAATTTGACAAAAGTTGTCTGGAAAATGGGAAGTCATTAAATGTATAGCTTAATTTATAGCTGATGTAAAACACCAAATAGAAAACATTTATAAGAACTCTGTAAAGTGATGACAATAAAAAATATACTTCAAGCAGGTTTGGGTTTCGTCAAAACCAAACACGGTCCAAATGTAAGATGTCAAAGTGAAAATAAGGGCCTTGCAATCATATTAAACAAGGGAAGTGCTATACTAATCTGGAACAACAGGCAGGAAGAGATTATTGAGAGCATTTATTGAATGGATTAATTAAAAATAATTATTAAATTACCCTTGATAAACGTAAATTAATTTAACAATTAATTCTACAGGACCTTCAAAATCATGTCCATGAATGACTTTTCGGGTTTTTGAAAATTTTTGGTTTTTTGAAAACTTATGAATTGCAAGAATTTACAAAAATTTACACAGGAAGGTCTTATGTACTCTTTGCCCTGTTTCTCCTACCATGACATGATTTATTTTTAACCCCCCACCAAAAAGTACAACTTCTTAAGCTGTGTTAATTAGAAGAGTAGGATCCAAATAAGAGTATAGGGTCGAGGATTTGTAATTGAATGAAGCAATCCTAAAGACAAAAAAACTAAATCAAACAAATTCAGAGATGCAACAACAACAATAATAAAAATGTCTTGATGATAAACCAGAACAAATATATTACTTTGAAAAGAATTAATAGTTGTTCACAGGACAAGTCTTTTTCTTCTCCTTATTACTGCCCAAGTCAAAATCCAAAGAACTTTCCAAGGAGGAAAGCAGTTGAGATATAAATAAACATCTAAGAAGGTTTGTCTATATTAACTACATCAATACATCCTAAATTGCTAAGTTGTCGCAGCATGTCTACAGGAAGTTTTAAAAACATACAGACTGCAATAAAGTGAGGGCCTTAAGGAGACTTTATGTATTATAATAAATATATATTTAACTATATATTTATATGTTTTTTACATAAATACGCATAAATATATGTAATTCAATACATATAGACTGCAATAAAGTGAGGGCTTTAAGGAGATTATATATATGCATAAATAATATATATTATATATTTAAATATGTGTTATACAAATATAAAATTATATATATAATTCAATACCATGTATTTAAATCTCCATATATATGGTTTGAAATTATATATAAAATTATGCATATATAATTTAATACCATTTTTTCAAATCTCCAGTTGGCATTCATTTTCCTGTTGATGCAGTGGTTTACAGAGTGGTTTCTGCATTCACGTGCCAGAGTTCATGCCAGAATTCATCAGCAGCTTTGCACAACATTGAGCCTGGGACTGAAGGAACACATCTTTCTCAATAGAAATGCTGCTCCCCCTGGCTGAGTTGTAGTGCAATTTCATGATTCTCTCCACAGGATATTTTAGAGCATTTCTATGACATAGACTTTCTCAGTGTCCTGACCTTTGGAAGAACAAATTATGCATAAATTCTTTTATATTGTTGTATACTTAAAAATATGTTTTTAATATTACTGGAATCTTTAGAAGCTCTACATACCTAAGGAATGTGATGATTTCTAAGGTTAATTGAATATGGTTAAGGTAGTTTTTCTTTAATTTCTACTTGTTCGATATATCCTATTTTCCTTAGAGGAGAGTATATATTTGCAAAGGCATGACCTCAAGGCTTTACTGAATTTTTAGCAGAAAGCTTTAATCCTGTGTATTAGAGCAACAATGGATACCGCTTCAGATATGGACCCCAAGCAATGGAGTTCCGTAGAGCGGCTAGTAGCAGCACTTGGAGGAGGAAAAATCATGCTACAGACAAAATGTAACATATCCTGGGACCACAACAAAACATTTTGGATTGCAAGAATCAAAAAATAGAAAAGAAGTTGTAACACTAGCCTGAAAAACAACTTCTATTCAGTCTTTTCTATGGACACAACTAACCAGATTATAGGGATTAAATTTACACCAATGTAGTACAGTTTCAGTTAATGGCATGCAGATGTATTTTGGTTTACCAGGCTGTGGATAATATTATTAGGTGACTGCATGAGTTTGAAAAAGGACTCTAAGAATGATTGCCATGCCTTTCAGTTCACTCTAACCCACCCCGACCCCCAGGCTGTGCATTCTTTATTCCTGACAAAAAAAACAAAACAAAACAGCAAATAGTATACATGCATAAACTATAGAAGACAGAGATTCAAAACACCAAGTCTTCGTGAGCCAGGCCAATAGTAGTAGGAAAGAGAAAAAAATACATATTTGCATGCATTTCCTTACTTTTTCCCTTGGGTTGTTCTGCTGAAAGAAATATAAACACAAAACCATTGCTCTTAAAACCTTTAAAGATAAAGGGTACTCCCCGACACACTGATTTGACTGTAATTTTCCCAGCCACTACCTGCTCCTCTCCCTTTAAATTACACAGTGAGTCTGCTTTGAGGTATTGCTGATTTCCTATCATAGATGTTCCCTTAACTTGATTGTAAAATACTATTGGAGAATGAAATAATTTAAGATTATACTATCTAACCACTTTAAATAATTTATGCTTTGCAATCTTCATAAATACATGTGAACACAAAAACACATGTGAACACAGAGCACCTATGAATAAACACAGGAGAGATAGGTATACTGGCCATACAAGTAATTATTCAAGAGTTACAGAAACAGTTTAGTTTTCTAATTGATGCTGGCGTATCCAAGATTAATTGAATCTATACTTTCTAGTAAAATAAATGCTTGGCACTAAGTATGGTTCAACATTTTTGCAAGCATATATTTCTTTGAACAATTATTGTGAAATATAAACATATACATTGTTTTTTATTGCTGCCCAGTATTTCTCAGAGCAGTATTGTCAGAAAAGACTTACTTTTTCTCACTTGTTCCTCTTTCTCTCAATCTCAATATTTTCTCAATCCCATATATACAGCTTTTATATCTGTTAATCATGTAAGAAGTAATTTATAAGACAGAATCGGTAAATATTTCCAATACCTTCTGCAGGTGCTTTCGTTTTCTTGGAATCTGAAAGCACAAAGAATAATTGATAAAGCAGATAAGGTCAATCAACAACTGATTACTTCACCACAAAATGTCCCTTGACTCTGAAAGTATTTTTAATAAAATGGATTGATTACATGATACATTTGTAAAATTTGGGGCTTAAAGGGAAAGTTTTAAGAGGAAAAATATTAGAATGGGGCAGGAAGTGGGGAAATTTTTGAAGTATAAAATACAGAAAACTATGAAAGACTGTTGATGTACAATTTGTAAATATCACATTGTATCCACTGAAGCTAATAACCTTTACATAGAAAGTCAGACTAAGAAAATAGGTAGTCTGTTTTCCTAAAGATGAGTTGGAGTCCAGGAGTTTTTAATTCCTTCATTTTTTCAATCTCCAGCAGCCCTGGTGAAAATGTTGCACTCTCTTTGAATAAGCAATACATTTCCAATGTAAATGTTCAATTCTTCCTATTGCAATGGAAAAGAAACCGGTGGTTGTTGGCTCACAGGTTACTAATGAACACATTTCCTAGTAACTGCTATTTAGTAACATGTATTCATGTTACTAAAGATGCCTGTTTTATTTTCGGTCTTTTGGGTATTCAGCTTAGATCTGAGAAACTTGTTTTTTCCAGTATATTGGCCAGGAAACTATCTGTTCCTATCACTAAAATAAATAGGTTTTTGACCTTATTTGTTTTAGGATGGAGGCATCTTAACTTAGATTTTTTGCTTAGAATATTCTATGTCGTATATTCTGTCTTCTTTCTTTTACCTCTTCTGTAACTGAATTTTGAAATTCTCTGAATTAGTGAAATTATAATCAGAACAATGAACTACAAATTGCTACTTACAAAAGGTAGGTAAATTTTTTTCTGGCTGATTGGTATGTGGTTGGGAACCTAGAACAGTTAACATCCACTATCCGTTTACAAGTTAATGGATTTGTGTGTCTTACAGTGATGGGTTGGTACCAAGATTTTCCTCCCACAGTGGAGTAATGGACCCGAAATGTTTGAAGGTGACAACAAATAACAGTTTGTTCACAGAAGATAGTTAGATGGTCAACTGAGTGGTCATGTGAAAAAATGACAATGAAGGACAGTAACAGTGTAATAAAAAGAACAACCTACTTCCATAGAATTAGTTATAAACTGGAAACACTTTTCAGAAAAACAACTTGGAAAAGTATCTAGAGAGTCATAAAATTGTGTGTGATGTAGTAATTCCACTTCTAGATTTCCACTGAAAAACTGCAATTACTGTTTAAATATGTATAAAAGTATGCTTTCCTCATGACATTGTTTTATACCTCTAAATAGTCAGAATATTAAATAGCACCATTGAAACCAGAGGTGGCCAACCTGCGACTTCTGGGATGCATACAGCCCAATATGACTGAATGCAGCCCAACACAAAATCATAAATTTACTTAAAATACCATGAGATGTTTCTGTGATTATGTGTTGCAATGTATTTAATGTGAGGCCCAGAGATGCCAAAAGGTTGGGCGCCCCTTATCCTAAACAGTAAGGGTACTATAAAAAAAGACACCGTCATTGAAACAAGGTTTTTTCAATCTCTTTCTGAATTTATATTTTTTTCTGTAATAAGGATATGTTTAACATATAAAGGAAAAACAAGCGAGCCTCATTTTTCAAAATAATAAATTCTGGGAACAGAACGTGTATTTATCAAGCAAACCCTTTTTAAACACTGCTGTGTCCAGCATGGCATAGTAAAAACAAAAAAATCTAGACTTTATTAGTATGCACCATCTCCCTGACAAAGAAATCAATCTTTTTCTTGCTATTCAGTTTTTCATCAGGAATTATAATGGATTAGGCTAAATTTGATATGTAGAACATATATGCTCAGCTAACATTTTCTTATTCATTTCCTTCATGAGTAATTAAAAATATAGAAAATATTATGTTAAACCATTTTGTATAAGAACATAACAAATATCACCTTATTTATATACTTAACAATATATTAATAATATACAGTGCTGAGCCCTGGCTGGTGTAGCTCAGTGGATTGAGCGCAGGCCTGTGAACCAGACGATCGCGGTTCGATTCCCAGTCAGGGCACATGCTTGGGTTGCAGGCCAGTTCCCAGTGGGGGACACATGAGAGGCAACCACACATTGATGTTTCCTTCCTCTCTCCTTCCCTTTCCCTCTAAAGATAAATAAATAAAATACAAAAAATAATAATATACAGTGCCTATTTCTGTTTGAAAACATAGATTATTTTTTTAGTTTTTGTTTATTTATATTATTAATTTTTAGGGGTGACATTGGGTAATAAACACAGATTTCAAGTGTACAATTCTATAATACATCTTCTATATATTTTATTGTGTGTTCATCATACAAAATCAAGTCTCTTTTTTCAACAATTATTCTTTTTCACCATCTTTTTTGGGGGAGGTTCATTTAAATGAATTTATTTTTTATTTTTATTCTATTACAGTTTTCCCAATTTTCCCCTTTTGCCTTTCTCCACCCAGCTTCCCCCCTTCCCAACTCCCCACAATCAATCCCCACATTGTTGTCCATGTTCATGGGTCTTTTATAGGTGTTCTTTCATTAGTCCCTCCCCCTTCTTTCCATCATTATCCCTTCCCCATCTCCTCTGTCCACTGTCAGTTTGTTCTATATATCAATGTCTCTGGTTCTATTTGCTTGTTAGTATATTTTGTTCATTAGATTTCTTTTATAAGTGAGATCATATGGTATTTGCCTTTCACTGACTGACTTATTTCACTTAGCTAAGTACTCTCTAGTTCCATCCATGTTGTCCTAAAAGTTAGAAGGTCCTTTTTTCTTTCTGCTGCATTATATATCATTGTGTAGATGTACAATTTTTTGATCCACTCATCTGCTGATGGACACTTAGGCTGTTTCCAGCACTTGGCTATTATTAATAGCAGTGCTATGAATATAGGAGTATATAAGTTCTTTTAAATTGGTGTTTCTGGATTCTTAGGGTATATTCCCAGCAGTGGAACCACTGTGTCTAAAGGCAGTTCCATTTTTTAAAGCTTTTTGAGGAAATTCCATGCTCTTTCCCACAAAGGCTGCACTAGTCTGCACTAGTCTGCATTCCCACCAACAGTGCAGTAAAGTTCCTTTTTCTCCACGTTCTCATCAGCACTTGTTTGTTGCTTTATTAATGATGGCCATTCTGACAGGTGTGAGGAGATACCTCAATGTGGTTTCAACTTGCATGTCTCTGATGGCTAGTGATGTTGTGCATCATTTCGTATGTTTATTGGCCATCTCTATGTCTTCTTTGGAGAAGTGTCTTTTCAGGCCCTTTGCCCATTTTTCAATTGCATTGTTTGCCTTCCTTGTGTTGGGTCATATGAGTTCTTCATATATTTTAAAGATTGTCATTGTCCAATGTATTATTGACAAATATGTTCTCCCATATGGTTGGTTCCATTTTCATTTTGAGGATGGTTTCTTTGGCCATGCAGAAGCTTTTTAATTTGAGGTAGTCCCATTTTTAATTTTTTTCTTTTATCTCCCTTGCCCCAAGAGATATATAGGTAAAAATACCATTACATGGGATATCTGAAACTCCACTACCAATGTTTTCCACTAGGATTTTTTATGGTATCGTGACTTATATTTAAGTTTTTATCCATTTTGAGTGTATTCTGGCATATAGGATAAGTTTGTAGTCTAGTTTGGTTTTTTTTGCATGTACCTGTCCAATTCTCTCAACACCATTTATTGAAGAGACTATTTTACCCTATTTTATGCTCGTTCCCCCTTTGTCAAATATGAATTGACCATAGAGGCATGACTTTATTTCTGGGATCTCTATTCTGTTCCATTGATCTATGTATCTATTCTTATACCAGTACCAGGCTGTTCTGATTATGGTGGCATTGTGCTATTGTTTTTTAATCAAATATTGTGATTCCTCCAATTTATTCTTCTTTCCCAAGATTACTGAGTTTATTCAGGGTCTTTTTTGGTTCCATATGTAATTTTGGAGTATTTCTTATAGACCAGTGAAATATTCCATTGGTATTTTAGTAAGGATTGTGTTGAATTTATAGATTGTTTTGGGTAGTAAAATGGATAATTTAATGATGTTAATTATTCTGATCCATGAACACAGAATAAGCTTCCATTTATTTGTGTTTTCCTTAGTTTCTTTCTTTAGTGTTTTATAATTTTCCAAGTGCAGGTCTTTTACATCCTTGATTATATTTATTTCTAGGTACTTTATTTTTCTTGTTGCTATAGTAAATACATTTTTTCTTAGTTTCTCTTTTTGACAGTAAATTGTTGGTGCACAAAAATGTCATCATTTTCTGGACAACATGGCCAAAATGAATAAATTTGTAGAAACACAATATTTCAAAACTGATTTATGAGGAATCAGAAAGTCTGAATAGACAGGTAACAACTAGTGAAATCAAATCAGTAGTCAAAAAACTCTCAGCATACAAAGGCCCTGGACTGTATGGCTTCACTGGCAATTTTTACCAAACATTTAAAGAAGAACCAACTTCAAAGAGGAGTAGGATCAAGGATGGGAGGTGGGGATGGCTGGGGTGGGAGAATGGTGGGGGAAAAATGAAGACAACTGTACTTGAATTACAGTAAATTTTTTTCAAAAAAGAATACGAACTAACTCCTGTTCTTCTCAAAATATTCTAAATAATTCAAGAATAAGGAAGACTACCAAACTCTTTTTTAGAGGCCAGTATTATCTTAATTCCAAATCCAAGTGAAGACACAACAAAGGAAGAATATTACAGGACACTATCTCAGATGAACTAAATGCTAAAATCCTTAACAAAATATTAGCAATATTTTGTTAATACAGCAATAAAAAGATTTGTGTTAATACATTAAAAAGATCATGTAAGATGATCAACTGGGATTCATCCGTGGGATGCAAGGATGGTACAATATTCACAAATCAATAAACATAATACATCACATAAATAAAAGGAAAGACAAAAACCACATGATTATATCAATAGTTGCAGAAAAAGCACTTGATAAAATCCAACACCAATTTATGATAAAAACTCTTCAAAGTGGGATTAAAGGGAGCATCCCTCAACATAATAAACAAGAAACCTACAGCCAACATCATACACAATGGGCAAAAAAAAACTTTTCCCTTACAATCAGGAACAAGACAATGTTGTCTGCCTTTATCATACTTATTCAACATAGTACTGGAAGTTCTAGTCATAGCAATCAGACAAGGAAAAGAAATAAAAGGCATCCAAATTGGGAAGGAGGAAGTAAAACTGTCATTATCTGCAGATAATATGATAATGTATATAGACAACCCTATAGTCTCCACCAAAACACTACTTGACCTAATAAGCAAAGTTGGCAAAGGAGCAGGATACAAAGTCAATATTCAGAAATTGAAGACATAGATTATTACATCACAGAGGCCAAGAGAATGAAGTGGCTTGTTCAATGGTAATCATGTCTTTTTAATATGTTTGGCACTAGTATAGTGGAGTAGGATTTCTGCCTGCCTGAGAGGTCATGTGATACTTGATGAGTAAATTTTTGAATGAAGAATGCAGCCAATATGGAACACAGAAGCAGATCATGGTAAGCACAGAGTTGTTCAGGAAGACAATTGAAATAAAGCTTGGGAAGAATGTTGAAACAGATGGTAAAGGCAGTATATCACAAGATTATTTCCAAATCCCCTGCCCCAATTTCTAATTAGATACTGGCTTGGGATAGTGTGGAAAAGCTAAGTATAATATGCTTGTCTCTAAAATGTCTGTTATTTTAAATCAATTTTCCTTCTCCCCACTAAAAAATGGATGATCTATTGGACTAGGTATCAATTGAACTACAATGAAAGAAAAATAATATGAAGTCTAAGGTCAGTAAAGTAAAACACTAATTGAAATAAAAAAATATTTCATGGAGCTGAAATGTAAAGAATAACAAACCATGACATAATCAACTAGGCCTCTAAAAAGTTCACTATATTTTCTGTAAGCCATAGTAAAATTTACTTAAAATGGCATCCAAAATCATGTCTTTTGGTTAGGAGCCAACAGAACAGATTTTAACAAGTTAAATACTAAAACAACTAAAAAATGTAATGCTTGCAATAGAAAGATCACATTCTGACCTTGAAGAGCTATTAAGTACTAACCATTAATACTAATGCTATTAAACTTCATTACGCCCTCTCAGCACTCTGCCGAAACAGATTAAACGTATCATAAAAACTTACTTGGTGACTACACTTCCCTAAAGACCATCTGCCCCGTATCTGAATAAGTCTTGTATTAAGAATACCAAGGCCTGCAGCAGCTGTTATTTAAAAGCAGTAATGTGTTTGCAATCTGTTTAATTCATCACTCATTCGTCTTTAGTAGTGTACCAGGTATGGTCTATTTTGTTCATAAGTAATGCCAGAGGGAAATAAAATACCAATTGACATTGAAGGGAAACATTAACTCTCTGGTATTCTAAAAATGTTGATAGTGTAGTACCCTATCTAGTTTGTGAAACCTATCCAATTGACATATTACTCAATTACAACACCAGATATTTTGCTTTGTTTTTTCAGCATGATTTCTCTTCAAACCTTCATTCTGAAGCCTTAGAATTTGGGACTAATTCTCACATACATTTTACTCTACTTGCTCTTGTTCTAGTTATAGAAAAACAATAAATCCAATCTGGATAGTTCTCAATGGAGCTGTATCTTTCAGAAAATAACCTGTGTGGAAATTCATCAAGAAGTTGAGGTTAACTGAGTGAGATCTATAGCGATCTGCTAGTGCAACCCAAATAGCAGGCAGTAATCCAATTCATCTGTGATTAAACTGCCAACAACTGATTATGATTTCCTAGCTCTAAAAAGCTCACTGGCTTATAACTCCCAATAATAAGTAAAGAATTTTCCTTGCTGAGATGTGAAAAAATTAAGTGCCTACTCATAATTCTTGTGGATATATATTTATCTTAGGAATCCTACATTACTGATTCATTCACAGAATAAATATTTGTTGAGTGATGTGTGAACTGAAAAAATGTGTTAATCCCTGTAGGGGATAAAAGTGAATTAAACATGGTTCCTTTAGTCAAAAGCTTTAAAGTCAACAAGAGTGAAGAAAAACGAACAAGTAATATGATATACAAGGTGCCAAAAAATAAGCAATGGTAGGGAATTGTAGATAATACATCTGATGCATGATTATAAATGAGAGAAAAAAGTATATTTAATTGGGAGGGTCAGAGAGATGCTTTAGAGAAAGAAGAAATTTTCAGAGCCCTGAAAACCTTGAATATTTAGAGAGAAAAATGAAAGGGTAAATGTGGTTATGATAACAGCAGAAACAAAGGCAAGAGAGCACATCGCATATGTACAATTGAGAATGGCTTGGAATAGATGAAGTATATGATACATAAAGAGAGAAATTTGGTGGGAGTTTAGGGTAAAATCTCTACCATGGTAATGTGGTGGTCTTACACATATCCATATAGGCCAAGCAGGTAAAGGTTTGAATCACAGCTAATTTTAGTCCTGACAGAGTGCTTTGTGATCCTTCTGGAACATAAGAGGATGGGAGGAGCCTGTGCAGAGCAGCTGTGAGGTCATCTCCCACACGCTAACCCATCTATCTATCTGGGAGGCAGTCATGGGACTGTTTCCTCTCATCACCTCCAGGGTTCTCCTTTCTAGAACCTGTTGTAATAGAGCTGCAGATCATAAAACCATTTGGCTGCAGTTGGATTGGCTCCTCAGCAATGAAGTGCTCCTAATTTGTGTGCACTATCTAGCCTCTTCTCTTTAGGTATGTGGTGTGTGAGACAAGGACCGTGAAGAACTGGCACCTTTGGCCACTCTCCCTTTGTCTGACTATGATCGTCTCAGTCTCAAAAAGGCTCGTTGCATCTTTACATGTGGCACTATTTAGGCTTTGGCTTTGACTTTGCCAATGGGGTGTCCATGACAAGAGGTCAAGAAACAGAGTGCAGGAACTTGCAGGTTAAGGCCTTTAAACTATATTCTGTGGTCAGTGTGAAGCCACTAAATATTTTAAATAGAAAATGGCATGAAAAGTTTTACGAAATCAGTTCAATATTTTGGAAGAGAAAATATCATAGCCAGGATAATTATTTAGGTCAGAGATTCTCAAACTCTTTTATTTCAGGACTCCTTTAAATTCTTAACATTTTTAAAGGACCTCAAACATTTTATTTATGTAAGTTTTACCAATTTGTGTTTATAAATTTAAAACTTAGGTATTTATTAAAAAATGATAAACCTGTTGCATGTTAACACAAATAATATACCTGTAAGACAAATACACTTTCAAATGCAAAAAAATGGTGAGACGAGTTACTTTAACACTTTTATGAATCGCATTAATATGTGGATTATTGAGAAGACAGTTGGATTTACATACCTGCTCATATATTCAATCTGTTGCAATACCACACATTATAAAGCCCCGGAAAAGCTCTAGTGCGTACTCACGGGGGCATAGGAATGAAAAGGGCAAATGATGACCTCATAATTTCGTAAAAACAATTTTAATGTTGCAGAACCACTGAAGGAGTCTCAGTGACCTCCAAAGGTCCTTGACCATATAACTGAGACCTCTGATTTCAGAGATTATTTCCTTGGTTTAAATGAGAAGTTATAATACCAATGTGAGGTCTCAACTAGAGGACTGGAATCTTTGCATGAAGATATGTGTTTCTAATTGTTTTAGGAAGGATTAAACAAAGAAAGAGTTTGGGCAAGTTAAAATTATTGAAATTATGGAGGACTGTAACGGGGTGTAGGCTAAGAGGCCCCAGAGCGCCCCTCCCACCCCTACCACAACAAGACTGGGTGGGGGATGGGAGACATGGAACAGGGCCATTGAGAGTAACTTTGCACATCAACAGAAGACTAGCTAGGGAGTTGGGCATGACCTTGACTCATGATGTCATGGGAGGCAGCTCCCCAGGTACAGTACCTTTGAAAGAGCTTAGAGATGGTTCTGTCTATGCCACAGGGCCACTAACTGTAGCAGGCAAGAAAGGTAGAAAATGAGGAGTGTTGGCAGGTGTAGCCAGTTGTGGGAGGAGTTGGAAATGGGATTACAGAGGAGGTTCCAAGCTGGGGTTGAAACTAAAAGGCCACCTACACGGTTTTAGATTAAGAACTAGAGATCTCGGTGACACACCTGATGGTGCTGGGGACTGTGGCAGACCTGCCCAGTTGAGCATGGTTTACTGGGAGTAACTGGGAGTCTAGCCGAACTGTGGACTTCTATTTCTTTTCCTGCAATTCAGTACCCCTGACTAGTTTGGTTGAGCAAGGGGAGGCAAGATTGTGTGTGTTGGTGGGTGTTTTAATGGGACTTTGAAATTTAACAGCGACATTCTACCAGTATTTTGAACTTGTATAACTTTTGAATAAATAGTTCTTTTCCTTTCCAACAAACTCTGAGATTGAGAGCCCCAATTCCTAAGGATGGTGGGCAAAGAACTCACAGTGAAAGAAAGACCCCAGGGAGGGGCTTGTTTTGGTAACAGTATCTGGGCTTCCCAAACAGATCCCTTCTGTAATAGTATAAAATGGGTTAATTCTGTAACAGGACTAATTGTCAGGGGCAAAGGTAAAACAGAGATTACAGCTTTTACCAGAATTTGAGTCTCAGTGCCTATAAAGAGAGTGGGGTCATTACATAAGAAGAATAGGATGGGAGTATAAGACAGAAAACTGTACTTGAACAATAATTAAATAAATTTAAAAATAAATAAAATATGGATATAGGAAAAAAGAATAGGGTATAAGCATATGTTATAGAGAAAAATACAATTTTGTTGTAACTTAGATGTTGAGAGTCTAATGGGAAGTAAGAGGGAACGCTTGCTAATCAAACATGAGGAAAGTGTCTGAATGGGGAGAAAGAGTGGTGTGTAGGGGAAACTTCAGTAGAAAAGGGCTTGTCAAAGCAGGCCCTCATTCAATGTTCAATAATGCTGTTCCACACAAGCTAAGATATGGTTGCTCTGAAGCCAAAACTCCCAAGAACAGTCACATTGGTGGGCAAGTTCATGGAGCCAAGGGCCTTCCTTGTTAAGTGAGTTTAGTTTTTCTGAAAAAGACTTGATGAGGCAGGCTTGAGGTAAAATCTTCGCATGAAAGTCAAGTCTTCAGAGTCCACTGACGCAAGACGTCTTTCATGGCCCGATGCACAGGTTGTCTTCGAGAACAAGGCAGTTGCTGTATGCACTTCTGTTTCTGCATTTTAAAATTCACCCCAAAAACTTCTCAAGAATATTCTAATTAAATTCTTAAAACCCTCCTCATTTTCTCTTTCTCCAGGAAAGTTGTAATTAATATCTTTAAACTATGTCCAACAAGTTTGAATGTGAGTAGAAATAAACGTTGTGTAAAATAAATGTTGAAAGTCCAAATGGAATCTGGTGATTTGTTATCAATTTGCTTCATTTGAAGAAACACATGCTCCGTGACCCTATGGAAAATATGCGAGTATCTGCAATTGTTGTTGAGCTGATAGAAAGTAAGAAACCAAGACACTCGTGTCTGTATTCTGCTCTGTCCGGTGTAAGAGGAGATAAAGAAAGAGAAATAGGAATTCATGGAACATAAATTAAATGACTGCCTAAAGTAGCTGAACGTTAAGACAATTATTTTATTATATTTTATTTTTATTATATTATATTATATTATATTGTTTTATTATGTTATATTTATTATATTATATTTATTATTATATTATATTTTATTATTGTTTGCTTTTAAAGAATAAAAATATTGTAGATAGCTTAGCTATTTCTTAAATGTAATCATTTTAGCAATTATAAAAATCTTCCAAATAAGAGATAATATATGAAATATTTCGAAACTAATAATTTAATAATAATAATAATGATAGTAACGTTACTAATATTATTAATAATAGGGGCATCTGTTTTATATATTTTGTAGCTGGTGGGTATCGCTGGATCACATAACTCTTCATAAGCAAATCTTCTCAAGCTCTACCAAATATTGCATGTTGAACATGAAAAATTTCTCAAAAAATGAAGCATATAGTAACAGAAAATCTTTTGTTGAGCATAGTAATGAGAAATATATATGCATATATGTGTACATGAAATAGATGGATAGATGGATAGATAGATAGATGATAGATAGATAGACTAAACCTATACAATTGTACTTTGACTATGGTTTTATGAACCAAAAAGTATTTTAATGCTTGTCTGAGTGTAAATAAATAAAAAATAAATGTCAAAATTACTGCTTTACCTAAATTAAATGGTAAATTGTTCTTTATTCCTAAGAAGAAGTGGTAGAGAAAAGATAAACATTTTTGAGAATTGATTGTCCAAGACTGTGACAGAAGCTTACTACTTTAAATTTTTTTAAATTTAATTATTGTTCAAGTACAGCTTTCTGTCTTTTACTCCCATCCCTGCCCACCCTGTCACCCAGTGAAATAAGCCAGGTGTTGAAAGACGAATACCATATGATCTCACCTTTAATAGGAAGCTAAAGAACAAAACAAACAAGCAAAATAAAAACAAAGACACTGAACTAGAGAACAGAGGGACATTGACCAGAAGGGAGAGGGGAGAGAATTTCAGGGGTGGAAATGGGAGGGAGGTGGGGAGCACATTATTATTTTTTTAATAATGTCTCTGTATACTCGGCACAACCGTCTTTATATAAATTATACAATTTCTAAAATACACTGACATATTTGCTATGTGTTGATGGGGGAATTAATACTGATTTCAGTCTCTTGATAATAAATGTATTAATGTGTCTTAGTTAACTTTACTATGATACCATGGTTTCATTCTTTCTAAATAAATAATAACCAACTAAAATGGTTTTTCCTTTCATGTTTACTGACTGTTAGATCGGTGTTTACCAGAAGCAGAATGTGACTCCCAAGTTATTATAATTATGTGATATCTTAAAGACACTAAATATAAAATACAACACTTGCTTTCATGTTTTTCTCAGGTTTTATAAAAACTAATCAGAATGTAATTGTCAGTTTCAAAGTTAGAAGTGACTGATTATATGTACAAGTTATTTTTACTGAGAAAACAAGCCTGATTAATAAACAGTAGTGGTAGCTGGAGAGCTCGTCTACGTGCTCTTGGGTGCATTAGAAACATCTCCTTAAACAGAACCACAGTGGCTGCGACGGCCCTAACATTCCCATCAGCTTGACTAAACCTAAACAGGTTTCTTCTTGATGATAGGCCCTGGTCTCATTTTTGTTAGAACGTGTACTTTAGAAAGCCTGCATTATAAATTCTTTCTCCGTCCCTTTGAAATATAAATCTTCTACAACCAGAAATATCTTTCTTAAGACCTATGAGACAACCCTTTGAAATGTAATCATCAAAGGAGACAGAGCCCCTCTTTCCCAGTCACTGTAGGAATGTAAGAGGCTGAACTTGAGTTAGCAACAGTTGGACACAGGTGGCCTAATCACCTTGGCTACCCACCTCCAACCCACCGACATCCTCTGGTACCTTTATACTATCTCACTCCAGAGTATAAAAACTCATTTTTTTTTAGTTGAGTAAAATTCCATTTCTCCTATTGCAATAGACTTGACCCCTATTGCAATAGTTTTTAGTAAAGTCTTCCTTGCTTATCTAATTCCATCATTTTTTTTGACAGCAGGACACCTCTCAAAGATGTGCAGCTGATAGACTATGACTTGTGTGTAACTTAACAGAACAAAATAACATCAGTTGCTTTCAGAGTTATAAGTAGTTGATATAGGAAAATGGGTTTGTATTTTGCATGTCTTTGAACTTTGATAAAATTTTGAGAGGTTATGTTATACCTTCTATAAATTGGGAAAGACTAGATTAAAATTAGTTTTAAAAATAATTCAGTCATTTATGTGAGGTGAGGTAGAAAATTGCATTTTTGTAAAATGTATGCATATAATAGATCCAGTCATCCAAAAAAAATACAGACAAGAAGACAGTCAAAACTAACCCTGAATATTGTTAACTGTTCACACAAAAGGAATGGTGGAATTTTGCACAAAACGTACCTTCCTTCTTTTCATCTTTTTTAGCTGTTGCTGAAATAAGGATAAGAAGTTGTGTTAATACATATTAAATGACCACTTCTCAGAATTCTTCTGGGAATAAAAGAATGTATTACATGTATTCATAAATTCAATGGATATCTATGTACAAATTAATCTACCAAAATCTCAAATAAAAATGACCTAAAATGTTATTCCATAAAAAGGATTTTTTAATTGAGATATAAACATAAAGAAATGAATAAAAATATATTGTTACATAGATAAGAAGTCAAACTAATAAGGATGTGTTTAGCTCTAACTTTTATCTGCAAACTGCTTAATCAACACTTTCATCTAATTACCTTAAAAGGATATTTCTAACTAGCTTTTGAAATTTTAGGTTACTATTCATTCAACAATACATCCTTTATTCTGGAAGAACGAGTTCTGAGCTGCCTTCTCCAATGTGGTTGGAATATAAAAGTGAAGAGCCTATGGCCCAAACTCAGATTTGAAAGCTGTTTCCAGATTATCTCTTCATGCCCATGAGTTCCTCTATTATGAGGCTGAAGTAATACTTCATTCCTGACTGACGTCATAGTTCCATTTCCACCATGACCTGACTCCTCAGTCAAAACAGGTGGTTGTGTATCTTTACAAGAACATGCAACTTTAACTGTAATGATTCCTTGAACTGGTAGTCATTTGCTTAAGTAATTCTCTCTGAGCTGAATTTTCATGAATATAAAACACAGAAGTCATCATATTATTAGCCCTGTCTTTCTACCTCCTATAATACTGGTTATGTTCTCTATCAGAACTCTCCTAAAAAACTATCAGTTTTCTTGAACCTGATGATCAAAAGAAAATGAAAGCTTACATCATGGCTCTTAACCATTCTAGCATATATTGCTTACAAACAACATTGCTGAGTCCAATGGCAATTAACCAACCCATTTTGCCAATATTTACCAGCATAATTTTGCATGTGGTTGGGTCCAGGGTGCAATCATGTCACATGCTAAGAAGTCTGCTACAAGAGCTTTCTGCCCAGAAACAAATGTGCCATCACCTAAATATATCTCCTTAATTGTTCACTATTGTATAATATGATGTAAGAGAGAAAATAAATGTTTTCTCCAATAAATGTTTTATTTTTTCCCCTAAGCATGTTCTGTAGAGTTTCCACAGACAAAGGCAGAGCATCCGTACCCTTTTCCTACACTTCCATCACATTACTGTTCATGGCTGAGAATAAAGGTCACATGAACTCGTTGCATCCCATTATCTTCAGATGGGGACACTGGAGTTCAAATAGCTTTCCCAAGAAATGTGATTGCAGGCAATAGTTAAAAAATGACTTTATAGAAAAATTATTTTAAAGATGCACTTTTCCTAAAATGGTGACTTGAAGACTCAATATTTTCTTGAAGGTATCTTAAAAAACACCATTCTTATACCTCAAAGATATTAGTAAATTATAAAATAGATTTTCTCAGATGTCTCATAAAAACGAGGGTGATCACTTTGTAATCAACCTGGAAACTGATTTTTCAGTCTTGGTAAATAGATGAAGTAATAGAAGTTTAAAAACATTCTGACATATTTTTCTAGTCTGACACAATATTAGAAGGTATAACTGAAAATTTTGTATATTATTTGTATATTTCTATATATCATTTGTCCATCCATCAATCAATCTATGGTTTATTTTTGAAGTTATAAGTAAAAGCTCAATGCCTGAAACTAGGAATCAAGATATTAATTCCAAGGTCCTTCTGTGGTTCCTCTGCAAATTTGGCATTTGTCTTAGTCATGCTTCCTCCCATTACTAACGTCACGCTTTCTCCAATTACTGAATACCTGACGTGTATCTTCATGCAACAATGCCATGTTTTCTCCAACAATCCAGCAGATGGTGCTATTCTGCAATAAACAGCTTTTCCTTTTGTCGATAAAGTGCTATGTAAGTGGGAAAAAAAGAATGTTTAAAGTGCTTCACTGCTTACCTTGTGCTGCAGCTTTCATAGTCCCTTGTTTGGTTTCGGGGGTTTTCCCTGGCTCTTATAAAGGGAAAAGATACATAAATTAATGTCAAGTACTGTCAGAAAAGTATGCAACAAAATTTGTTTAAAAGGATAAACTACAAACCGAAATCAAATACAGAAAACACTCAGCACTGTTAAGAACTGAACACAATTATTAGGGAGAGAGCTGAGAATTAGGCTTACGAAGGTAAAAATAAAAAACCAAAGAAAAGCAGAACGTAAAATTTCCCCAACTGTTTTTGCTTCACTGTTAATGACGATGGAACACTGCATTTGGTTAGCACCTAAATTTGAAAATCTTAAAATTCTTTGTAAATTATTTCCGTAGTACCAGCCTTTTTAAAGACTAGAACATTTGGGGTATAAAGTGGCTCTTTAAAGGTTCCTGAGTGACTAACATGAGAAGAAAGCCCAGTACAAACAGTTTCCAGCTTTTGTCTTCAACTTGATCCTTTTCCCTTCACTGCTGTGTGGCAGGGGGGCGAGGGGGCCGCATGGCGGCAACTAAATGATTGTGAGAGAACCAGCTAGTTTCACACATTTTAAATCTTTCTGCCCTCATCTTCATTTTCTTGTTTTTTTCCCCTTTGTTCAGAATTTTCTTTTTAAAGAAACAGAATACAAAAACAGTTAATAAACACTTAAACGTTATTTAATTAGTATGAAAGACAAAAGGGGAAATAAATATTTCAAAAAGCAATGGCTTATTTCATTTTATTGAGTAGTGGTCCCTGATTGTCTTTATTAAGTTTTCAACAATTGAATTAGCACTTAATAATAAGGGAAGGAAGATTCGGATATTTGTCTTAGAAACTGACCTTGACTCATTCACTCATCACATATTTATTTAGGATCCGCTATGTATATGTAGTAGCTAGGTATACATGTGGAAGTTGAAACACACACACACACACACACACATATATATATATATATTCAATCTTATTTAATTATCATAAAATGTTGATTTCAGTTAGTTTGATACAGAGTGGGCAAAAGTAGGTTTACAGTTATTCATATAGAAAAATAACACAATAATCAATAAGTAATAATACAATAACGAACTGTTTTGCATCTGACAACTGTAAACCTACATTTGCCAACTCTTGTATGACAATTATAATTAAAGTTAAAAATAACAAGATTTCATCAGAATAACTTGGCAAGGAATCATAAGCACAGAGTCCATGTTTTTTTGGCCAAACAGAAGAGGTTCAGTTTGGAATTTATTCTTCACTGCTTGTTGGTGAGAAAATTATTCATTAATGTCATTGCTATTATTATAAAAATGCACATTTTTATTGTCTTTTTATATAAAAAGTGTTGTTTTATACACACATATCATTTTCATTATTACTCTACTTATTTGCCAGACAAAATATCTTTTTCCAAAATTAAGCTCAGAATCCATCCCACTTATGTCTCTATTATTTGTCTTTATTCTTCTCTGGAAGAAAACTCCATGCCAATGATCATTGTGGTGCTACCTTTGTTACACCTAATAGATGGTCTCAATAATCTGAGTCAAGATTAACCAGTACCTATTGAATTCTTAGCTAACATATTTCTAAGTGTTGCTCTAACTCTACAAGCACAGGCAGTATTTAGTAAGCACTTAATCAATAATTGGTGAATAAAAAGTAGATAAAAAGATAGAGCCAAAATATTGCCAAAGTGCCCTGAACTACTCAGATGTTTTACTCCTTAAGATCTCAACATGTCAGGAAAATGTAGTGATAAGTTATTTTTTAGAAATATTTTACAATTGAAATCAGTGAAATGTCATAGGATTTTTACACTTGCGTTTTCTCTTACCTTCTATTTTCTTTTATGTTATTTCAGATTAATTACCCTAACTGATCCTTTTACCCGTGAAGTTCTGTTGGACCATCCAACACACACAACTGTGAATTATGGAGAGCTTTCCTCAAGGTCTTACTTTGGCCATCACTCATTTGGTTTCTCTGTCAGTTGCTTTCACCCCCAGTGATCAGGATGCAGATCGTGACCCTGACTGTTCAGGATTTCTTATGCGAGTATCCTGACAAATGACAGATTGGTCATCTCTCTGCAGAGTCACATCCTCCCTACCCTTATCCTATCTGTGTGAGTGTGTGCACATTGAGTGCGCATGTTTTAAGGGCTCATACCCTGTGGACTCTTTCCTACAATGCGTTAGTTCCAAGCCCTCTAAAAATAAATCAGTCCACTAATGCATATTATACATTAAAGATGCTGTTCCAGGTAAAAGGTATTACTTTAAAGGGTTAGTTCTACAGACAATGTCCACATACAAAGGAATGATTTTAAAGAAGCTACATTTCAAGATCATGGAAGTAAAATGTTGTTTGTCCCTCAAATTTTCCTATTCTTTCTCTGATTTCAGCTTTTAAGTCAATATATATTAACAAACTATTACTTGAATGGTATTTCTGTAGAAATTAACAGTTTAAAACCAAATGCTATTCAACAAGTCTGCCAGCTTTCATTCCACCCAACAAAAATATTGACTCAAATCTATTGAGCATACACACAGAGGTGATCAGATATAACAACTGTTTGTGTTGGCATTTCAGTTTTCAAAACTGCATGACTTTAAGGAGAGAGTCAACCCTGAGACCAGAAATGTACAACATTGAAAAGGTCACAGCCAAAATTGCATGAGTGAAAACATATCCGATCCATACAGATAGGGTGAAACAGTGAAGGGATTAAGAACTTCAAATTGATAGTCACAAAAGAGTCCTGGGGATGTCAAGTACAGTACTGTAATAACTGTGTATGGTGCCAGGTGAGTCCTTGAAATATCAGACAAAACTCTCTGTAAAATATGTATATGATTGTCTAATCACTATGCTGTACACCTGAAACTAATACAAAGTAGTATCCATTGTAAATTGTAATTGAAAAGTGAATTTTAAAAAATATGAAAATAACCCATGAAATAAATTTTATTATAGGTATTTTCTGCATCCTTTTGATTACTGCTAATTGTAAAAGAAACTAAGTTTTCATTAGAAAAAAGTCTCAAACATATATAAAATTAAAGAAGAAAGTATAATGAGCTCTGTGCTCTCAGCACTTATTCAACAAGTATCAGGTAATGGCTTGTCTTATTTTCTCTGTATTACTCACTACCTACACCACCCATATCCCAAATAAAAAGTTCATTACATCAACTGATAGTATCTTTTTCCAAATTTTCATTTGATAATTTTAGTTATATCTTTAAATAAAATAGTGATTTCAATAAAAACACAGGATGATTAATTCAACAAAATTTACAACAATATTGAAATTGATAAATAATATTTTGGACTGCCAAATTAGAAACCGAATGGACCTAGATTAAAATGTCAACATAATTTACTTGGGAATGTTTTAGTAGAAAATTATTGGAGAAGTTAGTATTCTTAGGCTCCTGAAATGTATTGTATTTATATAAACAAATTGTCATGAGTCAGATAAACCAAATGGTTTAGTCTCTTCTGATTCCCTAGGCATGGAACAATCTCATTTATAAAATTGAATCTGCACATATTTCATTCAGGAATTGATTTTTGCATACAGCTTTAAATATTCATTTAACATCATGAACTTTTCATCCACAGGACTCTGTTTATGCTTTTCATGTGAAATCTAAACTGATTGAATTTTCAAATGTAGATTTTCATAACTTCAATAGCAAATGGACTGCCACACTGTGAGTATGGTATTGGACTTTGGCTAATGAAAAACAGATGAAAAATAATGGTGTAGAGAATTGTACTTACATTTTAAATATTTTCTAAGCAATCCCTCTGCCCGTTGTCCCAAAGTAAATCATTGCATTTTTCATTTTTTTATCAACTGGAAAAGATTATTTTCTCTTTCAAAAGTAACAATGAGCAATTTCTGAATTATGTAAGTATTTTCCCCTCTGCAAACAAAAGCAAAATAAATAAGAAAGATGTGCCCCTAGCTGAAGGAAAGTGCTCCTTAGAGAGAAAAATTGATAGAGATAGATGAGTGAATATAAGCGGGTGGTAAACAAGGTGATGGGTTCTGATGAAAACCGGTTATTTCACAATATCCAGCCCACTGGACTCAGTGGTAAAGATTTCTATTTCAATGTGTACTCATATTTTAATTATTTACTTATGCTATTATAACTTTCATTAATCTATGAACTCCCTGAGATCATTGACTGTTATTTATTCAACTTCATAACACCACTCTAGCAAAATGCTGGGAAATTCTCTGTAATAAACATATAGGGAATTTACTGCATAAAACATCTAATTATAAAAGTCATTAAAAAATCCAATTAAACAGGTTGAAATGAGACATTACATTTAGAAATCTCTCTCCTCTTCCTTCCTTCCTTCCTTGGCTTGCACCCTGACTGGAAGCCAAACCTCTGACCTGGTTGATGGGAGGATATTCCAACTAACTGAGCCACACAAGGCAGGGCAGGAATTTGTTTCATTTCAAGCCCTCCTTTTCTCTTTGATCAATGATTACATATTTATTATGCAGAGTTTCAATTTTAAATTTCAGAACTTGATTTTCATTAGAATACCCTGTGACCCTAATTGAATTTGGGGATTTTGAAGAATTCCACTATTTCAAACAGGTTTCTAACTAATTTGTGTGGATTAGGAAATAAAGAAATTCTATTTAAGGATATAATATGAACCATACATTTTTTAGAAGTGAAATTATAAATCAATCTACTTTTCTTCATTTTCCTATTAAAAAAACGGATACATTTTATAAGCTATCTCTTGCTAAATCAGCAAGAGTCCAAGGCATTTAGTCTGTTCTTAGGTCAGAGAATTAAACACAGAAAAGTTGAATGACTCCACAAACTATGACAGAAGTTAATGGTTTATATTTAAACCATTAAATTAATATTTAGTGGTTCAGCAGCTAAACTGAGCCAGCAATATAAAGCCTTCTTGATCCCTCAAGATGTACACAACCTTGCAATCGAATGAGCTGCTAAAGCAGGACCTAAATTATTGTTTTCTGTTCTTATGAAGTCCAATATTATTTTCAGATATAGATACTCCCAAAATAGAGAAAGGTTAACATTTAAGCTAAAAATTACTATATGCTTAAAAGCTCTGAAGCTAAGCCTCTTGTACTTGTATCTCCAGGAAAGCACACCTCAGGGGCGTTGCTTGGTTTCAGTAAGATAATTACCCCATTGAGATGAAATTAATCATGAAGCAGCCTTGGGCCATCCTGTCTGACCAAGGGGACTGAAGCTTGAAAGGAGGGCCTATTTGCTGCCAGATATGCAAATTGCCTAAGGTGCACAATGCAGAAATATGAATAATTTATCAAAATAATCTGTTATTGCTAGAGGTTAAAAATCTAAATAAACTAGCAGCATCATTTACTATAGGTAGCATAATTTAGCTAGACTTTTTTCCCCACAAAATCTTCATCCCATAAACAATGTATTTGTTTCAGAATTTAAGTAGTCTTTAACATAATTAATATCTTAACATCATAGTGTTTAATTCCAAAGAGAAAATGATTATTTCATGTTTGTTAAAATAGTCCCTTGATTTTACCTTAATTTTTAATAACATAGACTATCATTTCCATTGAAACCATTCTAAGAATTTTTTAATTTGAAAAAATAATATTGATGCTTTAATTAAATCTGAGTTATATCCTACAGTATCTATACATGGAATCGGCTTTTAAACTATTATTCAGAGAGAAGCATAATTAAAAAACCTGGGAGACATCAGTGAGAATATTCACAATTTCAATAATGTGCATTTTCCTTTCAGATCATCTAGTTGTCTGGTTAGAATGTGTAAGAATGACGGGTTTCTTAAGCATTTAACAATTTAGAATTTAGAATTGAAAGCCAAAGTATTAATTTATTTAAGTGATTAAAAGAAGGAAACTTTATTTAATAAAAAGGAAAGTTATGAATGAAACACAAATCATTTGAACTTTCACTCTACAAAACTCTCTGACCTGTAGAGGAGAAGACTGGTTCCACTTAAGTTAAGCAAAAGCCCTTAGCCATGCGGCTGATAAAACCGTGAAATGCAATGCCCTGGGAAGACAGGGGTCCCTTTCTGGGATTGCCAGATGGGTCCTTAAAGGTACATATTTGCTTAAAACAAAGAGGGAGCCCAAGCTGATCCCTTTCTACCTTCTATAGCCACTTCCTCAAATCAGTGACTATGAGCACAGGTAAGAGTTCTTGAAAATTTACCTATCTTATGTTTTGATGGCAAATATCTTGATTGCTTATTCGTTTATCATTGTGGCTTGTGTTGTTAGTCCTTCATTAGCACAAAATAATCATTCCCTTTTATTTGATAATCTTTATAAAGCAAGCATTCTGACCACCAAACTAGACTGATTCTCATAGAAGTATGTAATTCTTTAGAGCAATCAGGACTCAGGTAGAAAAATGACAGTTTTTATGAAATATATGTTATAATTTGAAAAAAATCACTGACCTCCCTGTAGGGGTGATTTATTTCCTTAGTTTGGATAGATTTGGGCTCTTTAAGTAAAATTTAAAGAAGATTTTTTAAGAGTCAAAAAGTATTTGAGAAAATGAGCTTTTTAGATAAGAAAACAATCTAACTATTTAGCAATATTTTCCAGTTAAATATTTTCAGTCTTAAAAATTGAGGTGCTGTTGGTAGGCCCCTTAACTCCAATTTACACACAGGATCAGGAGTAGTTTTCTCGTTAATTATGGGACAGCATCATGATCTAAATCCAGCCCTTAAAAAAATACCAGCCCTGTCGTTCTAACAATTAGTATGCTGTCTGTGAATATTACCATTCTGTTTTTTATTTTTCTAGACAATAAGAAACAAGCATACTCTTTTAAGCTCATTACCCAATTTGAAAATGATATAAACAAACAGAATTACAAGTGTAAATGTAGCCTGATAAAAATAGAAAACAATAAGAATAGCGGAAGCAGAAACTGAGAGCAAAGACTAGCTTATATTTATTTGTATTCTCAATCTCTATCACAGTTCTTGGCACTGAGAGGGCATCCAGTAAATGTTTCTGCATGAATAAATAAATAAGGATTCCGAGACAAGGTGTTTGAAAAATCAGTTATATTCTTGAAAATTCTAAACCAAATGGGTAGCAAGTCTCATAAAACTGCTCGGACTCACAAGTCCTTTTTGCTCTGTGGTAGGGCAGGTGTCAATCAAAAGATATTCCAATCCACTGCAGAGTGAATCTAAATTTCTTGTAAAAATGGGAACATTTATAAAAATGTCGATTTATTATGGTGATAAATTAGAATGATTTCTAAACAGAAGGAAACCTAAAATGGGAGTCCTAAATCAAGCAATCAGAAAGAATTCAGAGGTTTATTTTTTAGCAAACACTTTCTGCTAAACATTGCCCTCCAGTTGTATAGACAATTTAGGGAATGAACAGCACCCAGTTTGATTTATGTAAATGAACACATACTTCTTCAAGTAATTGCTGAGGTTCATCACTCATTCTTTTTTCAGTATTCATTGCATGTGTACTTACTGGAAATAAGACATCACCAGTCACACACTGGTTAAGAAGTTACATGAAAAAGGCTAAATAAAGGTTATAGTAATCTGAGTCGTAGATATTGGCAATTTTTAAGGTGGCAGGCTATAGATAAGACTTGAAGGAGAGATAAAGGATAGAGCCACCGAAGGGCAAGGGGAAGGAGACTGCAAACCCAGTGAATGATTAAGGATTCCCGTGAGATTTTGCTTTAGACTGGCTAGGGCAGAACAATCTCATTGATGCTAATGTGAAATAAAAATAAAATTTAAAAACTTTTTAAACATCAATTATGGGCAAAATAATTAACCTTGAAATATGATCAAGTGGAATGTGCTTTTTTCCCGAGAATATTGAAAGCCGTTGCAGTTTTGAGCAGGAAGTTACACCACATCATTTTGAAGAAATAAAACTTTTCATGATCATCAGGAGAAAAGATTTATCCTGGTAGCATAGAAGCCAGGTAAGTTATCATTGAATTACTCCAGTTGATAATGTCTTATAGTTGGCAAGTATGCATGGAAATAGAAAGAAAATAACAAGATAGACATTTAAAAGAAGATATTAATAGAATTTTTAGACTTGTATTGCATGTACAGAGGAGGAAGAAAGTGTTTGTTCAAATAAGATAAGTTTTGGACCTGATAATCAAATTGGTTTTAATATAATTTATTTTATTTTCTTTTTTTAAAGTTTATTTATTTACTTTTAGAGAGAGGGAAAAGGAGGGAGAAAGAGAGGGAGAGAAACATCAACTTGTGGTTGCCTCTCATGCTCTCCCAACCTGACCTGAAACCCAAGCATGTGTGACCTGACTGGGAATCGAACTAGTGACCCTTTGGTTTGCAGGCTGGCATTCAATTCACTGAGCCACACCAGCCAGGGCTAAAGTTAGTTTTCTTAAACATTGGATACGGACTATTTATATCACATATATAAGCAAATTTTTCTCTGACCAGTTTTTAGAAAGTACATTTTTCCATACCACTCACACACATTCCATTATATAGAGAGCTTTTTTTTTTAGCAAAACACCTTATGGATGGGGAGTACTTTGGTGTTAAAGTATTTTAGTTTCTTTAAGAATTGAAATAGAGATAATGAGAGGTTGTCTTGGCAAAAACTAATGAGCATGGGCTTACTCTCTCTTGACTGGTTTTAATATAATTTAATTAAAGTTTATAATACACATTGAGTCTGAAACAATGGTGGAACTTCAAGTGAAAATGGTGAGTAGACACTGGAAAAAATATGGGCCCTGAAGGAATGCAAAAATCTAAAGTCATCCACACAGAGGTATAAATTAAAATTATGAGACTTAGAGTAAACTTATTTTTCTGAGGGACACTTATAAGGCCTCAAGTTGCCATCCTACTGAGAAAAATATTGGTCAATAGATATAAGGACAAACAAAATAATGTTTGTTTCAACAAGGTCTAGAAAAGAGGACATTTAAAGGGGGGAAAGAATAAGCCTCAGAATTAAATGAAAAGAGAATTTGTTTTGATATCTAGAGAGTCCCTGGCAATATTTGTGAACACAATTTGACAACTGGGTTGCAAACACAAGGAAGTCTATTGCTTTGTGCCTGCCGCAGTCTATGGATAACCAAGGCTGTGGTTACATCGGTGCTTGTGGTTCAAGAAGTCCTCAGCAGTAACCAACAGGAAACTTTGAAAGAAAACAGGTTTATTGCTTACAAGTCCTGGAAATTACATGGCAGATCTGGAGCAACACATCTTGGTTAGAGGTAGCAGGGCGGGGAGGAGAAAGACAGACAGACCGAGAGAAGGAACTAGCAAGGAACTCAGACCTAGGTTCTGCTTTAATTGGAGTAGAGGGTGGAGCCTGGGGTTTAGCAAGCTTGCTCCTTGTTTCTATGTGAGACCGGGCCTTTAAAGCAAGGGAAAAGAAAATAAAACAAAAATAAAAAACAAGGTCCCAGTATTGAAATAACCCAAAATCTCTAAAACAAAAAGCTAGGGCTGGGATTTGGGAAGGGGACAAAGCCTGCTTCTTTACCTAGTCCCGTGGCTGACAATGTGTTTATTCAAGATATCCATATTTGAAGTGAATGCCTCTTTCAAGTAGATGCCTTGGCACTCAAAACTGAAATCAGCTATTTGTATTACAAAACAAAACAAAACAAAAAACAACTGTTAGGGCTTATATGTACTGCATTTGTATTTAGGGACTTAAGACGAGTGATGATCAGATCCAGGCAGAGAGTGTACGCCGCTTGTTTGACGGGTGTGGCAGAGGACACTAGAAACAAAGAGAATACAAAGTGGCTTGAAGGTAGCGGGAGGGCTAACCAGAAGCTTTTTTCCTAGACAAGTGTTTCGAGTTTTGTTGGAAGAGAATATAGAAACATGTAATGGAGAGAAAAACACCGAACTGTCTGATGGCAAACAGAATAATGAGATCCCACAATGTGTGAGAAGGAATGGGGGAAACGCATAGGTGAAGGCATTTACCAGGAGAGCAAAGGCATATCTTCCTTCTGGAAAGCAAAAGACCCTACTGACATGTCAGGAACGCACAACGATTTCCTGTACTGACAGCACTGTGATCAATGATGACACAATAGAGCACAAGGAAGAGGCCCAAATTCAAAGCACATTTACTTTAATTAAAAGTGGCATTTTATCAAGAAAGGAAGGAAGCCCTGGCCGGTGGAGCTCAGTGGATTGAGTGTGGGCTGCGAACCTAAGGGTCATCGGTTCCATTCCCAGTCAGGGCACATGCCTGAGCTGCGGGCCAGGCCCTCAGTGGGGGCCACATAAGAGGCAACCGCACATTGATGTTTCTTTCCCTTTCTCCCTCCCTCCCCCTCTCTCTAAAAATAAATAAATAAAATCTTTTAAAAAAAGGAAAATGGTGACAGTTGGATAAAGAAATAAACACAAAAATATTAGAGAGGACAGTTTAAAAATAAAGGTAAATAAGAATAAAATAGTAATAAAGAAATGACAGTAGAGGGGGGAGATGGGGAAAGACATTTAATATTCAATTTGTTATTGAAATGTGAGCTTCTCTAATGCATAAGGTTGTTATTAAACATGTGCGTGTTCTCATATGTAAAGGTTACAGAGCAATTTTTCTTTCTCAAACTAAAGAGGACCATTGGCAAATAATTAGATCTTTAACAAAGACAGACAAGGACTATTTGATTATTTTCTTCTTTTTGATATCAAGACCTCACTCACTCTTCTTGGGCTTTTATCAATATTCATGAAGAATAAAATCTTTGAATGGGCTGAAGATAGTCTCTTCAATAAATGGTTTAAGAAAAATTAGACAGATACATGCAAAAAAATGAAACTAGACCACCTTCTTACACTGCACACAAGAATAAAATAAAAATGGATCAAAGACTTAAATGTTAGGCGTGAAACCATTAAAATCCTAGAATACATAGGCAGCAAACTCTCAGACATTGCTCCTGGCAATTTTTTTTATCAGATATATTTCCTCAGGCAAGGGAAACAAAAGAAAAAAATAAACAAATGGGACTACATCAAATTAAAAGTTTTTGTACAATAAAGGAAACCATCAACAAAATGGAAAAACAACCTGTAGAATGGGAGAACATATTTGCTGCTGTATCTGATAAGAGGTTAATATCCAAAATTCACAAAATACTCACAAAACTCAACATTAAAAAAAACACAAACTACTCTATTTAAAAATGGACAAGAGACCTAAATAGACACTTCTCCAAAGAAGAAGTGGCCAAAAGACGTATGAAAATATGCTCAGTGTCATTAATCATCAGAGAAATGCAAATTAAAAACACAACAAGATATTACCTTGCATCTGTCAGAATAGCTATCATCATTAAATCAATAAACACCAAGTTTTTAGGAGGATGTAAAGAAAGGGCAACTCTTTTGCACTGTTGGTGGAAGTGAAGATTGGTGCAGCCGCTGTGGGAAGCAATATGGATATACCTCAAAACATTAAAGCTAGATCTGCCTTTTTACCCAGCAATCCCACTTTTGGGAATATATCTGGAGAAACCCAAAACACTGATTCAAAAGAACATAAGCACCCCATGTTCATTGTGGTATTATTTACAATCACCAAGATATGGAAGCAGCCCAGGGGTCCATCAATACATGAGTGGATAAAAAACTATGGGATGTTTACACATGAATATTACTCTGCCACAAAAAAGATTGAACATTTTATTCTTTGCAACAGCATGGATGGACCCAGAGAACATCAAGCTAAGTGGAATAAACCAGTCAGAGAAAGACAAATACCATATGTTCTCACTTATATGTAGAATCTAATGAGCAAACTGAACTAACAAGAAAAACGAGGACAGACTCAGAGAGGGAAAGCGGGATGACAGCTAGAGGGGAGCAGGGAAGTTAGGTGGTACAGAGATTAACCAAAAAAGAAAGAGGACTCAAGGCCATGGACAACAGTGTGGTGATTGCAGGGGGGAGAGAAAAGGGGACTGAAAGGGAATGGGGAAAATACAATAAAGATTAAATAAAATACAAAAACAAATAAAATTATTTTGAGACTCAAAGAAAAGGAAAGTACAAGCCCTCAAGCTGGATCAGATAGCTGGGGGCTCCCCACTCCCTTCTGTGTGCTTGGAATGTGCTCATTCTTTGCCTTCCCCACACTAGAAGCTGCCCAAGGACACAGCCATGACATACAAATGTGATGAAGCTAATTGAAATGGGTATATGACTGACCCCATTTAAGACCCCCATATAAAGTTAAAAAATATTTTTAGAGATAGGGGAAAGGAAGGTGAAAGAGAGGGAAATCGACACTGATGTACAAAAGGTATATCAATTGATTGCCTCTTGTGAGCCCCAAATGGGGACCTGGCCTGTAACCCAGCATGTGCCCGGAGTGGGAATTGAAGAGGCAAACTTTTTGTTCACAGACTGGCACTCAATCCACTGAGTCACACCAGCCAGGGGGCATATAAAGTTGTAAACTGTGGTGGGTGGATACACAGAACTAATTATTCGGCAGTTGCCTAAGACAAGATTCACATATGCATTCTTTTGCTTATTAAACCTGCTATGTACCAATCTTCGAGTTTCTGCCTTTTTCTTTGGTCTCTCTCTACCTTCCTCTGATGGAAATCTATTTCAAATTACACCAGGATTCTCCCTGGGTGGTTGTGCCCAAACATATGCAATTAATTATTTATCTACACATACAGGTGATTTTAATCACTGTTTATTGTCTCAGGGATGTGCAGGGAAATATACACTACACATTTAAGATGAAATGTCACCGAATGACTGAGTTATAGATAATGGTCCATATTTGTTCTTAACTTAAAGATTGATGAACTGTTCTTTAGTGTGCATTTGAGTCACAGCTCCTAAGTGACCAGAGGGGAGAGGGGAGGGAATTTCAGGGGAAATCGGGGAGGGATTTAGAGGAACAAATATAAAGGATAGATGGACAACAACTAAGAAGGATGGAAATGGGAGGGGGGAGCATGGGGGTGGGGTGGGATGGGATGGGAGTAATAGACAGAAAACTGTACTTGAAAAATAATTAAATTTAAAAAAGAATTCAGAAAAAAATGACTTTATGAGCTCAAAGTAAAAAATCGCTAATGGAAAATTTGAGTGATCCTTGGTTGCAAGGATGTTAATTTTAACAGTACTGAAACAAAGTAAAGATTGTAAAAAATGACAAATTGGAGTTTATTAAGAATGGCATGATTAAAATCTATTTGGCAATAGCTTAAAAAAAGAAAACTGAAACTAATAAACACAAATGAAAGTATAGCAATTACCAGAGGGAAGGGGTTGTGGAGGTAGTAGGGGGTAAAGGGAGCTAAATATATGGTGATGAAAGACAGGTTGACTGTGAGTGATAGGCACACAATGCAATATACAGACCATGTATCATAGAAGTGTACACCGAAAACCTATATGATCTTATTAATCAACGTCACTCTAATAAATTTAATAAAAAAGAACACTAATGATAAAGAAAAAAAGAGTTCAAATGCTCTGTCAGTTCATATACTAGTGACCTAAATAAATAACAGTGCTTCACAACGTTGGCTTTCCACTAAGGGTATTTCACTCCTCCATTCTCTCCTTTCCATCAATACTAAAGACATTTACGTACACACCTTGGGAAGAGTCTCCAATGTCAGGCATGCAGATTTAAGCTTAAATTGATATTTAACAGGAGGACTGGAGGTTCTCTCAGCAGCAAAATTACAAGGTGAGGTCATTTAGGATTGACATTGCTTCTGAAACCCACATTGTCACATGATGCAGCAAACGTATCCTTTTTCTTAGAGGGACATTCAGTGAGGCATTCAGTGAGGCATAAGGGCTAACTTGAGTGGATGATCTCTCCCTGTGCATATTCAAAATCCACACTTCTCTGTACAAAAAGGGGAGCTATTATTCAATTACTAGAGCAATGGGCACAGAAGCGTTTGAGAATAAGGGAATGAATGCTAATACACTTCCTTTGTATTAGCATTCACTCGCTCACTCCAAAATTGTTTTGGAAACAATTTCCTACATACTTTGGTAAAAGGCAAGGCGCTGGTCTTCTAACAAATGGTTTCACTGAAATTTCCTTTCATAGCAATGAAGCTTCCAATGAACCCATTCCCAGCATCCCACAGATGGTTTGAATTCCAAAGGACCAATCTGAAGACAGTGGAAGTCTTATAAATATGAACTATACATGTGAGTTCAAAAACCAAAAGAAGAATTTGGACAATCTAATGTTACAAAAATTTACAAATGACTCTTTGTAGGACATAAAACATTTTTTGAGGACTTTAACATTAAGGACTTTAACCTCAAAAACAAACAGAATGAGTTTTCGTACTATATAATATGGCTGAAGGAGGCCAAAAGCAAGAATGCTACAGAGGTTACCATGTTACATCCGCAGACCTATGAATACTTAGCACATCATCATATATCTCTCTGCCAGGCTTGCATGATGATATGAAATTTTAGAATTCAGTTTAATTTAAGAAACAAACTGATATCATGGCAGGCAAACTGCAAAACACTCTTCATCAAAGTAGGGGTAAACATTTCACCAGTGTGCTTGCAATAACTGCAGTCTTCACATGTACCTAACCTGAGATACGAAGCACTACAGCCAGCAATCACTCGTTACATTACTAATACCAAGAAGGACATCCTATCTCTTGAAAAGTAAGCTGAAACTTAGTCATGGTCTTGAGTATTTTGTGCTGAAATGTTTTAAATGTTGATTTTTTCTTGAGACCATACTTGACTCCACATCAATACTCGAAATCTATGTCTACTCAAGTGGCTTAGAACTTCATCATAGTCTCATTCTTCATTTATTGAAGTCTCAAGAAATGAGATACAGCAGCATAGACTAAAATTTTAATCAGAAATAGTTTTAAACTAAGTAAACTATTAGGATAGAATTATGTAATGCCACAAAATAAAAATAATCAAAATCTGTGAATAGTCTATGTATTAAACAAAAGTGAATTCCATAGACATCAAAATTTTATAACACGTTAAGTTCTAGAGAGTATTCTCCAATATATTGAAAAGCTTACTCTAAACTATTCTCTTTGAATACAATTTAATATTTATGTGCATAATAAAATTTCCAAAGTACTTTATATTAATTATTTCACTTGATCTGTGCCATAACTCCAGCCAGGCCCAAGCTAAACACAGATATTCTGATTCCTAGATAGTGCATTTCCAATAAAATAAATAAATTTTAGTATAAAGTTTAAAACCTTATATTATATGCATATATAGTAAAGAACAGGTATAATATATAGAAGGCTTGCTAAGAATCATTTTCATAGCCATACATAAACATTGACAACTCTTTTTAACATAAATGGCTCTAGCTTCTAAAAAATAATATTAACAATTATGCTAAAATAGCTAATTTCTATAGAACAAATTTATTTTAAAATGTCCCTATTGTTTGACATAAATGAGAAAAAGATGCTATATTTCACATAACAAGAAGTCCAAAACGAAGGGTTCGGGGCTGACCGATTCAGTAGACAGATATCCAGTTGCTTTCAGTTCTCTGCCCTATAAATACAGGCATTCAGTGTTCACCTCATAAAGGTCAGCATGAGGTGACCTGCAGCAACTCCAGCAACATTATCAAACATGGCAAAGCTCAGAGGAAATCGTGGAACCATCTGGTGTTTGGGTCTCTGGTTTAGTTGTGAGAAAAATTTCCCAGAAGCCTTCCACCAGAATGTTAGAAGGACACTCATCACAACCTCACATTATTCATATTTTACAAATGAACACAACAGAGATAGAAAAGATTTAAATAACTTAGGCAAAGTCACACGCTGAATCCAGAATCTGAATTCCCCACTATTATGCGTACTGACCTCTTCTTATCCTTCTAGTTACTCATCATAAAATGATGAAGTGACTTTCTGTTGGTCTCAGTTTGGATGTTAGCACCACTGGAAAGCCTTCTGGGATCTCAAGGTTTGAGATAGATGTCCTTTTCTTCATTTACCTAACTTATTAGGTCTTCCCCTCAAAGACTTCACCAACAGAAATCAGAAGGGGCAATAGCATATCATGTTGGGGTGGAGAACGTGAGATCTAGAGGCACATGCCTTGGATTCAAATCCTATGTCAACCAATTTCTAATTATTTGATATTGGCAGGTAGTTCAAGATTCTTTCTTTTTCAATTTTATCCTCTTTAAAATGTATTAAAAGTGATATCTAGTTTCACAGTGTCAATACATCAGTTGATATCTCGAAAATGCTTAAAAGAGGCCACGGCGGATAATAAATGATTAAGACCCATGTGCTCAGTGCCATTCGTCTTGTTCATCACAATACCATGTGCACAATAGTCAGTCACTGAAGTCTCTATATTTAACGAAAACAGTACAGTATGCGTAATAATAATGAAGCACTCAAATAATGAGTCATATTTTATATTCTATAATAAAACATAGAAACCTGGATATATACATCTTAGAGAAGTAACTTAATGAATTATTTTGCAACCTACAAAAATAAATTAAATTTTATAATTTATAGGTACAAAAGTAGCCATCCACACTTCTTTTAATTTACAGGGTGAAACATGTTTTAAGGGTAATATATCTTAATAAAAATAATTTTACAAGTAATTTACCATACTTTAAAGTGGGTTTCACACAATATTAGTCCTGAAATATGTTTTTTACAAAAGAGTTCAAGGTTTGAAGAGCTCTGAGAGGCACCATATACAAGATAGTATTTTTCTAGGATTTTACAGTGACTTAATGTAATCAGACTAAAATTGAATTGTAAGAAAACTTATCGAAGGTAACTCATTGTTTTCTAAATATATTTGATGATGGAGTTATTATTTAATATAACACCCATTAATAAGAAATGTACATTGGGTGATGATGTTATTCTGGGAATGAAAACGATAACCATTTCTTGCTTTTTTCTAACAGTAATTACAGTAATACTATAAAGTCACTTAATTATTCATTCAATGATTATGTATTGAACACCTATAGCTGCCTGTATCTGTGTAGAATATTTACAGTTTACAAGGCTCTCTAATACATAATCTTTAATTCAGCCAATAAGATGGATAGTAGTCAGCAATGCAGTTTTAACAGAGCCTCTAAAGCCATGTGTGTTGGTGAAAAGAACATAAATATTGTACTCAAATAGGTTGAGCTTTGATTCCCAGCTTTGCCACTTACTATTTTATATCCTTGAGCGCGCTTAGGTTCACAAAGGTGCAAACTGCTGTGCGGATTAAAGGAGGTGACATGTAAAGCACCCAGCACAATACACTGAGCATAATAGGCACTTGCAAATGTATGCTTCTTCCTCGTCACTTTTGAATGCCAGCGAAGAAGCAAATTATTATAGTTGTGAATAGCATTTATTAATTCACCTTAATCGGAACAGAGCCATAATATTCAGTTTACTTTGTACCTAGTTCTGTCAATCGAAACAGAGAAATAATTTGAAGAACAAACACACTGGGATCTGATGAGAGTCAACAAAATACCCTGTATTGTGTGTTACGTTCCATCACACGGATGGACACTTTATAATGAGAACGCATGGAACAGAACAGCTATCTGTCCAGATGGGGCAGGGACAGATAGTTATCCTTGCTATATTTTTTGGAAATATTGACATCATATTTTTATGGAAATAATGACTTGATATTTCAATACAAATAAAAGAGATTTGAAAAGGCGGGGATGAAGAGGGGAAGGTAAGTGTTCGAACAGTAAAAGAAGCCTCTGAAAGAACAAAAGTGCAGGGGAGAATGGGATGACAACTGGAAAGAATTTTGTGTGGGCAAGCAATTGATCGAGAGATCCAGCTAGAGACCAATCAGGAAAGGTATTGAAACCCTTACAACCAGAATCCATCCTAAGGACAAAGTGAAGCTCCAGCAGATTTAAATGGAGAGTGAAACAATCAGACATTCATCCATGAAATCATGGGGTATGAAATCTGTGGTGTGAAGTATGGATTGTGGAGAACAGCTAAGGATCCAACAGTGTTTTACACTAGCAGTAATGGTGGTCTTGTAACCTGCTCCACCACCATTCTTTGAACATTGTTTCTGTGAATGGAGACCTGTTAACTAACGTATACTTGCAGCTAAACTGCCCATTTGCTTAAGAATTCTAGCAGCTAACTTCAAAGGAAGTAGACTCCCATCTCTTGACATTCTGTCTTCAGGAGATTTGCTGACTTTCAACCATAAAAAACAGGATGACACAAACCAGACCATCTCTTGACCAGTTAGTTACCTGAACAGACTGTGCTGACTTGCACATACTTTCCTCGATGAAGAACTCTCAAATCCCCTCCTTCTGATTCCTTTGTTCTGTTTTTCCCTCTTCTCCTCCCTCCTTATAAAAACACCTGCCCATGTTCAATTGTTAAGGAGGTCTTCGTGACATTAGTTGGCCACCTTCTTAGGGTGCCGGCTCTTGAATAAACCTACGTTTCTTTCACTAGCCCTTGTATCTTGATTAGTAGCTTTCGAGTGGCAGGCAGTTGAACTTGGGTGCAGAATCAGCCTGAACTACATGGATTGTGGAGACCAAGAGCAGTGAACAGGGGCGCGGAACAGACTTGATAAGACAAGTTTCTATTCCCACATTTTGCGGTAACGCAGAACACTAAGCATTCCCTCCTCTGCAACAAGCACCTAGCACTGGGTCAATAAAATGTACTCATATTGTAGTTTTCATTTATTGTAGTTTCTGATTATTGAAACAAAGGGTTCTCAGTGCACATTTACCAAGTACCCACAATACGCAGCCAGGAAATTTCTAACAGTGGCAACAAGAAATAAGTATAGGTCAATGGAAAGATAAATCTGTATTACTTAAAAGTACAGTGATTTCTGTATAACTTTGATTACATTGTTTCTGCGTATCCAAGGGTCATAAATATCACTTAGAAGGTAACTTTGGATGTGGAATAATAGGGTGTGTAATTAAGAGGAATAGATAAAATAAAGAAATAAAAGCCTAATCTTTCTGAAAGAGACCATATTCTCTTTCCTTTAAGGCTTTTAAAATTCTGCTTTGAAATATATGATATAAGGACATCTATTGACTGCCAACATATATTGTGCTAAGCATTTTGACAATTATTATACTCAGTCTAATCTATTAAAGGGCCAAATTTGATATTTACAACCAGAAGAGTGTCTGGCATGCGGATGGTATTCAGTAAATATTGATGGATTTATGAATAACTACTTTATAAGGAAGGTTAATCCTGATAAATAAAGTACCCTTCGAACAACACGACACGTTTGGCTATTAAAAGGAGGTTCTTCTGGGTGTAGAGACTGGAGAGAACGGAATTGCTTTTAATGACTTGGTGGGAAATTTTGAAGTCCTGGAGGCAATCTGATAAAAGTGAGGGGGGTGAGGACAAGTGATGGGAGGAGCAAGGCAGAGAGGAGTCGGAGAGGCGACACCTGGCTGGCAACTGCTTGGGAAAGGGCGAGGGAGACTGTCCAAGGCATGTTAAATATTGAGAGCGCAATACCATATTTCATTCGTATTTGTGCCTTTTGCTGGGATGGCGATTGCTACTCTTCCCCTGCATGTATACATCCTATTATCCATAAGCTGCTTTTTAAAATTCTGCTCTTTACATAAATAGTTTGTGTGAGTGGACTTGGAAGATGTTAAAGAAATGTAGTGGTGAAAAAAGGACAGGATCAATCAAATTAACAAGTCAACCAATTAACTGAATCAATTAAGAAAGAGCAGGACTCACAGCTGGGTGTGATGTTGAGCATATAAAACACTGGGCCTTTGGAAAAAGAGGGAGTGCCATGGCCTTTCGCAGGTTACAGGTAATTTAGAGTAAGTCTGTACTTGATTATGAGAGCTACAGTTCATTTTTCAGAAATTTCTCTAGCAAGTCAGTTTCATGTAGTGTCTTCAAATGGGCCATAGTGAGATTAATGACACCATGAACATGAGCAATGCTAATTTAGGGTTATACCTTTCTCCCCAACCCAGCTCCTAGAAAACCCAGGAACCCTAACCGACCTCTGTGTTACCTAAAACTACAATTTACGCCACGCTTCTATGTTCTCAGAAAAACTAGGGAGTGGTGTGGGAGCAAAGGGGAGACACGGGGAATCTAGAGAACAGGCCGTGTTCACCAACATGGCACCCACCAGCCACACCTGTGATCCAAATAAAAACATCAAACATGGTAAACATTGGCTTCTCATTAGCCCAAGTCATTCTGCAAGACAGGAAACAAAAAACATCTCATGTGGCAACTAGACTGTTTTTCTAACAGCACACAGTAAGGAAGATATGGAACATGTCTATCAACAGAGAAAACTGAATGGGACAGAGCTATTAATTTGAGAAATGCCACATTTTTCTTTTTAGGTTTCAGAATCCTCTAGATATTATGGTATTTCTGCCTGGTGAGTTGGTTATCATCTTGCTTCGTCTCCTAATATTCTTCCAACAAGATGTCTGATCATTATCAATTTTATCCCCTGTCAACAAGCTGAAAAGATTTTAGGAGGGTTCAGCCAGAGACTTACCAAACTCTGACAAGTAAATTTTAAGAAATTTAATGAATGAATATTTTGCAGTAAGAAATTTAGAACTTTAAGTTAAATAATATTAGAACTGTTAAAAATTAAATAATAATAATGAACCAAGAAATAAGGAAGAATATATAACGTAAAGATGTAAAGAACTCATGAGAAAAAAAATAAGGAAACTATGTTTGGGATATTAGTAACTAGCTAATTTACAATTTGACAGCTTCCAGTAAGTTGGAATGCAAAAAGAAATTAACCTAAAGTATTTGATAATTCTGAATTTAAACATAGCACTATATGAAGTTACTTGATAGATGAGTAGTATGTAAACTATATGAAGGAGTTGGGAGAATGGAAAATCACGTTACATAGAAAACATCATAGAGCCCTGGCCACTGTGGCTCAGTTGGTGAGTGTCGACCTACAAAGGGACATCAGGTCACACATCTGGGTTACAGGTTCAGTCCCCAGTTGGGGCAAGAGTGAGAGGCAAATGACGGCTGTTTCTCTTCCATTTTCTCCCCCTACCCCCGCCCCCGCTTTCCCCTCGCTCTAGAAATAAATAAACAAATAATTTAAGAAAAAGACAGAAAATAATGTAGAAGAAAGAATTTTAAAAAGCAACATAAGAAACCAAGAGATAATCAGTAGTATCGCACGGTAGAACTTAATATAAAGAAAACAAATCTTTAGAAAGTTTGAGACCACTGCAATGAGAGTCTGTTTCACATGATTCTGAGTCACATGCTCACCGGGTTCTCAGTGCTGAGGGCAGCGGTAGAGGCAACGGCAGTAAAGGCAATCAGAGAAGTGCCCCAGCTGCTCTGGAAGCGGTCTGGGAGCCAGCACAGGCTGAGGGAGGGCGCACGTGCCAAGCTGAAGCTTAGACACACCACCCTGCCTTAGTTCCCAAAGGATTTCTCAAAAATCTTTAAAGTGGAGACCTACATGTGCCTGTTTTTCTGACATTAAGCCATCCAATTATGGGCACCACTTGCTTGGCACTATATCTGAAATAATAACTTGGGGAAGTGCCAGAGAATATTGATTCTAAAAAATCGAGAGAACTTATTTTTTAAATATATTACATGACCTAAAATTACTTAGGAGTAACTAAAGCACTCAAGGAGAAGAAACATTAGTTCTTTCTGGTGAGATTAAACTGATGACTTCACAGTCTTTTTTTTTTTTAAGTAAATTTTACAAGGATAATTAGGGCATTGTCAGAAAGTCACATTAGACCGGAGTGGTGTTTGACATTGCCGCCAGCAAATAAATGTAGTCCCCAGCAAGCATTCTTAAAAGGTTTTCCAAATAAAATTGCTATAAATATTATTGACTTTGAAGATATGCTAGTTTTATTATGACAGTAAATGTGTCACAAACTATTGATGAAGTTTGAATGGGCTTCCTAAAAAATAAAGAAATATTCAGTCGTACCACAATTCAATAGTGTTTTTCAAGGACGACTTAATCCAGAGACTCAGAGGAAATGGCTTCCCATCTACACGTCATTAAATATCTCCACCAGGCTGGCAGTTGTCCATTTCTAAGTGTTGGTAAATAGAAGTCCAAGAGATTCACTAGGTGCCCTTGGCATTCAGTCTGTTCTCTCTCCTTTGATCACATATTACGATGCATCTTTAAAAATGCTTCACTACACATGCACCAACAGTATATAATTCTCTAACCTTCCATTTTACTATATGATGAAGAATTAAGACTAATTTCATATACTTGATTTGATTTTGGTGAACCCATGCTGGGTCTTTGTGATTGACAATTCCCCTCGGTCCTAATAAATAATCCTTTACTAAGACTTTCTGAAATATTGACCAAGGTTAACATAAGAATTTCAAGGTCCTTTGTGTTCAGAGTTTCATAAAATTCTAGAGACTGCTGAAACAAAATTAAAAGACAATAGGTATATAAGAAATCATCATATAAGATTGATAGGAATACTTGGAAAATACGTGACTTAGTAAGAATTTTTACATTGCTATGGTATTTCTGAAGTTCATTGTTTGAGGAAGGACTTTCATGGACATACATTGAGTATTAGCAAGCAGTTGAAACTGTCTTGGAGATCACTGCATAGCTTAGTAAAATGTCTATATGCAAATATCAGCTTTTCTTTAAGTCACAGAAAATTAAGTCCTGAAGTTTGTATGTTGAGGGAATTTTTTTGGCTGACTAGAAAATAAGAAATATATGAGCTGAATTTTAAAATACATGTATACATTATAGACACACATAAACTTAGTGATTTGCATACTAGTTGTACAAAAATTCCTCTTTTAAAGATCCTGTTCACAATTAGTTTTTTAAAATTTTTTATTTATTTTCCCCCAGCCACTAAACAAAAATTATACATATAAAACTTAATCTTTTTAACCTTGTGTCCATCTGTCCCCCCACACATGTTCTGAAAAACTGTCAGTTTGGGGGTGAGCTCAAGGTGCTAATTCTTTGGTGGTTCACGGTGATGTTGTTTACAATAGATCCCTCCCTAGCTCACTGAGTGTACAAATGACAATTGCTTGTCCCTAAGGAGGCTTCTCACCCCCAGGGTCCACCAGAAGTGTCCCATGTTGTCTATGGTACTGAGTGTCCTTGTGGAACTATTTACGTGACCAGCTATCCAATCACCTATAATGGCATTCAATACCAGTCAACACATCCTAATATAACGTTTTGCTATGTGAACACTGGGCACCTTCCCAACAAAAACTGACTCTGCTCACCTCCAAATTGTGTGTTTGGAATATCCCCCCATTGCCATGGGCTTTAATTTGCTTATATGAAATGGATATATTAGTAAATTAATCTAGCATAGCACCAGCCATGACACTTACTTCTCTGGTATCTAGTTCTCCAGAAGATAAATTGGACCTGCTGTCGCTGTGCAGGTCCATGTATTTCTTTTTTCTTTTTGGTTATTTTGGTCTTTATTTATTTATTTATTTATAATATATTTTATTGGTTATGCTATTACAGTTGTCTCACTTTCCCCCTTCACTCTGCTGTTACAATTTGGAATGCAAGAATCCTTTCATTACTGTTGCAACATGAGTACACCGAGATAACATGACATTATTCTTTTATGTAACATATAGTGAGAAAATATAATTTTGAGTATCATTTCAGTCCTGCATACATCATCATGCATATAGAAACTTCAACATATATCAAGTACCTTTTGAATAGTTATGTAACTATAAGAGATAAATCAGGTAATTTCAATACTTAAGCCCTTTTTCATCCACTTATTCATTCAGCAACTATTAATTGATCATTTACTCTGGACCAGATGCCACTCTAGAAACTGGAAATGCAATGATTAAACACCCAGAGACTTACCTTCATGGGGTTTTTGATATTTCTTGGTAAAGTTTATAGGATGTTACAGGATAATACTTACTACAAAAAAGGTATCCAATCAAATGTTTATTTGAGTGGTCAGACTACATCTTCCTTACCAGCTACTTATTATCATATTGTTTGTGACTTTTCCAGAAGCTATGATGTGGTTTCCAGCATATCAATCAGTACCTAAACAAAACTCAAAACAATGCTAAAAATAGTAACCATGTATTGACTGGGTGTTACATGTTAGACACTGTGCTGGGTATCTCGTTTACATTTTTCTCATTTGAGAACTGTTAGTGTCTCTGCAAATGAAAATACATTTTCAGCCACAAACTTATAGCCATGATTAAGCCAAGACTCATCCAGGCAGCCCAAGTCTTCAGGCCTTGAGATAAATTTCTGTGTAATGTTAAAACATACTTATTTCTGTCGTATGCATTCACTTATATTTATTAGGTGAACACTATGTAAAAGAAGTCAGTGTGCTAGCCACATAATCACACAGCCACAACAGCTATTACAATAAGTGGAATATTATGTGGTTCTTCTCTGGTTTGGAGGTGATTGTAGTCATACACTTAAGAGAGGTAGATGGCACCTCACTGATGAGTATAGATTAGACTTTTTTCAGTTGAACAAGAATTTATCTAATACATGCTACATGAATGGAATTATGTACAGAGACAAAAATGACTATTTGTTGGACTAAAACTGGGAGATTGCACAAAACACAGAATAGCATCAGTCAGTATTTTAGCAAGGTTTCTAAATTTATTTAGCTGCATATGTACTCATTAGATACATTTACCCAGAATGATGAATATTACTGAAAGCCTAGATGCTTTCAGTTTCGCAAACAACTCAGATACAGAATGATGTTCATAACTGGTCAGCAGGTGGCAGTAGCATTTTCCTTTTCTGAAGAGAATTTCATATGCAAAATTCAGTGACTACAGTGCCACCAGAGATAGAGGGACAGAACAAGTGGTGAATTAAATGACTTTTCTAGCCAACACAGGACACGAGAAATTTTTTATCATTTCTTCTAATTTTGTTCATTTGGCAGTTGCTTAAACTGACCTGTTTTCAGACCCTTTGAAAGCATCCCCCCCTGACTTGGGATAAAACGTGTTATGATCCAGGTCTCACAGCTCTGTGACCTCACGTCTTACCACTCCCTTCATCAAGCCATCCCAGCCACCCTGCTTCTTTTCTTGTCCCTTTACCCTCCGGGTATTATCATTTCCTGCTTCCTTCCCATGGACCTCTTTCCAAGGCTGTGTGCCCAGTTCACTTCCTCACTTATTCAAATCTCTGCTCAGGTAGAAACTCTGCTGAGGCCTTTCCAGTCCACATCACAGAAAACAGAAACTTCCTTACTCTCTATTTCCTTCCTTCATGGTTCTTCACAGCACTTACCACTCCCAGATAGGATCTTACGCACTCTTTGTTGTCTGTTTTCTTCACTGGACTGTGAAGTTCCCTAAAGGTAAGGACTGGGTCTTTTGGCAATTTTGCTTGAGCACCTAGAAGCGTTACTGGGATAGTAGGAAGCAATCACTGAACTAAAAAATAAGTGAATGAGTAGATGAACCAACATCTAGGGAGAATTAAAAGAATCATTAAATCAACATAAATCATTTATCAAGAATGCAGATTTGCATGTCGCCAATGTCATTTTCATTCTATTTTGTGTTTCCTTTTGTACCTGTTTCATAAAATTATTACATTATCATCTATTAAAATGGGAAATTCTCTAAATTAACTGGAGGTAAGCATGTCAAGCATAACATTCAGATTCAAGTGTTGCTGGTTTAAACTTTTACATGTAAAATTATCACTTCAGTTTTATATTATTTTTTCAGATATTAATTTCCTGACATCTATCATCAAAATCACAGAATGCAATTTGATTTTACTTTCCCCTGAAATAGGCATGGCTTTTGATGTTCAGGCCCAGGGGTGCAAATTATTCTTTATATTTTAATGCATGAAGGTTAGAGCAGTGTATATAAATAACAATGTATGAGAAGTTATTTTTATGATTGTTTTGAAGATCAGAAATATGGTCATAGGGGTTCCTTTAATGTCTATATAAAGCAGAACCAAAAAGGTCAACCAATGAGAAGAGAGAAAAAGAATTTTTCTCATTCCCCCATGTATCTTTGCCCTTTTGTACTGTAAATTGCTTGGGCTGGCATTTAAATGCACAATGTCAGAGGCAAAGCACTTGCATTCAACCTATGCTAAAAGAGAGCTGGCAAGGGGCACAAAGAAGAAATACTTCCCTAATGTGTTCAATGCCAAACTGCCTACTGCACCTACCACCTTTCTGGTTTCTCATGTTACAGCATTTGCCCTCTGGACAAAGAAGAACCAGCCAGAGGATCACTCTCCTTTCAACAGAGCAATCGCTCTATCCCACCTCTGAGGCCCACAACCCCTCCTAGCTGCCTTTGTTAAGCAAAGATACCAGGGACAAGGATCTGAACCATTTCAGCCCTTAAATCTCATTGTAAGAGCGGCTATTTTTGTCCAAGGATAATTCAACCTTTTGTTTATTTAGCTCCCACAAGTAAAATTACTCATCCAGGACAGGGTAGGTGTAGCGCAGAAATGGAGGCGGGATTCAGATACTAACACGCCTTTGCTGTAATCGGGTCGACCAGAGGCGGCTCGTCGGAAGGGGCAGAGTCAGTGCGATAGCGATTTCCCTGGTCTAGAAATACAAGCCAGCTGGAGGGAAGGGTGGATGTTCACACGACTGTTCTCTAGCAGCTCAGTGGGAAGGAGACTAAAAAAATTCAGTTTGCGCTCACATCACCGACTATGTCTTTAGCTGCTATTTCATATATTGTGGGTGCAAGGGGCAGTTAAACGAAGCAGTTAACAGACAGTTATTTAATCAAGAAGTTGCTAAGTTTTATATATTTTTTTCCAGTCTTAAGTTTTTCCAGTCAAAGTTTTCTTTTTAATATTTAAATTTAGAGAGGGAAATGAAGGATCATGTACCCAAGTTTTCAACCTTCCTTTCACCCTGCTCCAAAATAAACAATGTTGATGGCATTCTTCCATCACCAAAACTGCCACTATACAAGCAGTGATCATCAGTGACAATACCTCTTCACACATGTCCAAGTCCCATGGAGGTGCTAGTGGAGTCTCATGCAGTTTGACAGTCTCTTTACCCCAGGCCTCAGTGCTGACCTCCACAGAGGGCCCTGGATGCTAATCCAGACGGCTGGGATAACCAGGGACTTACTTGACCTCATGTAGCCAGTGGCCAGAGTAGCCTTCACACTCAGGCTTCTGACTCCCAGCAGAGTACTCTGTCACTGCTCATGGCTACTTCTTTTATAAGCCATAATGAGTGTTTTCTGTGGACTGAGAGGTGGTGTCCCCCTACCGTCCAATGTATTGGTATTTGGAGATGGGGCCTTTGCAAGATAGAGAGGGTTTGAGGAGGTTATGAAAGTAGAGGCCTGGTCTGATGGCGTCAGTGCTTTTATAAGAAGAGACACAGACGTTCTCACTCCATGTGTTCACACTAAGGGAAGGCCATGTGATCACACAGTGAGATGATGGTCCCTGAAAAGCCAGAGGAAGAAGCCACAGGATGAAACCTCCTTGCTGGGAACCTTGATCTTACATCTGACAGTCTACAGAACTATGAGGAATAACTTTCTGTTGTTAGGCCATCCACTCCCTGGTATTTTCCGATGGCAGTACAAGCTGAATAAAACACCTGGCTGGCATCAGAATCACCCAAAGGCCATTTAAAAAAATATCTTATTTATTTATTTTGGAGAGATGGGGAAGGGAAGGAGAAAGAGGGAGTGAAACATCAATGTGTGGTTGCCTCTAGCACACCCCATACTGGGGATATGGCCTGCAACTCAGGCCTGTGCCCTGCCTGGGAAACCAGTGATGCTTTGGTTCGCAGGCCTGCACGCAATCCACTGAGTTACACCAGCCAGGGCCCCGAGGACCATTTTTAAACTGCAGGTCTGTGGTTTACATACCAAGTCAACTGAATCATAATCTCTGAGGAATGATAAAATCTAAATTTCTGAGAAAGCATAATTTTAAAACCTGCCCAGATGGGTTGTGATTATCTATAATAGATATTTTTGAGAATGAATGGAAGTGTAATCAATAATTACACCAGTACAACAGCTGCAAACTCTACGTATGTCATCTTGACTCCGGGCGACCGGAAAGCAACCTTCCCCTCCCAGTTGTTAATGATCACTTGAAGCTTTGACCCTGGTTTGGGGACAAGAGAGAACAGAGTTCAAATAGTGATCCCTTCTTGTATAAACACTAGGGACTTTCACTCTTAAAAACAAATGAATATGTGACTCTGTTCGCTCATCAGTAAAATGTGGGTGATGATTTTCATCAGTTTATCTTCGGTGCCTAGCTGAGTGGTGAAAACATTGTCAGTAGGAACAAATATTGACACGATTGGTCAAATCTAATTTAAAGGAGGATTTTGAAGTTTTAAGACAATACACACAAAATGGCTAGAATATAATAGGTAGACTATTAATGCTAGTTTCTTATGCCTATGCTTTTAATATAAAATTACAGCGATCACAAGTGACCTAATTTCACCTGTGCTATTTTTGGTTAGAATCATTTTTAAAGGGTAATGGTGTTTAAGAAAACAGATGGTTTCCATTAAGTTTGGAGGCATCTCTCTTGTCATTAATAATGGCGAAAGATAGTAGCTCAGAAATCAGCGTCCTTTGAAGTCCTTTTCCCGGTTCTGCTGTTTTCCTGGAAGAGATACCAGGAATTTTCTAATAGAAAAACTGTCTATTATTCTCTCAAAACAATTAACACAGAAACTTTTGAATTCAGTGAAGGTCAGAGGATTAATAGGTTTTATCTGCAATGTGTTTGAAAAGCTAATTAAGACTCAATGTACAGCACAGTAGACTGGGAATACAATATTTAGTTTTTCTCTGCATGACCACAAATGAGCCAAAGTGAAGAGAAAAAGGCAACCTGAAAATGGAGAATTCACTGAGAGGAGGCAAATCCTTTTAAAGAACGTAAAACTAAAAATACTTCTCTTTTGACAGAAAAGGCTTCCTTTATTCAGTGAACATATTCATCATCTGCTTTATAGTGGCATTATTTTAGATGCTAGATATTGTGGGGAAGAGGAAGACTTCCCCTTTCCTTCCTCTGGTTCTCTGTGGCTGGCTGAACAGTCAAATCAACAGGGGGCAGACTGACAAGAGAAGATCTAATTAAACCTTGTGCACTTGGGAACACCATAAGCATGAGACAGTCAGAGATCTCATGTTCATGAGAAGTTCAGACGTAGACAGACGGATAGAGGTAAACAACACATCCTGATACAGGGGCGGGGTAAGCTTACTTGGGGATTTCAAAAGGTCGGTGCAGGAAGGTAAGAAAAGCAGACCTTTAGTAAATAGAAGTTTGCTTTGCATTTTGTATGGGTCAGAAAGAAATATCTGTGATAATCTCTTACAGGAAAGCCCTCTAATCCAAATTCTTGTAGGTAGTAAAGGAAGGGGTAGCAGAAGTTTCTTTTGAGCCTGAAGCTAAAATTGCCTTCAGCTCAAACTATTCTGTGTACCGTTGAAATACATTTTAGGATTCCTCAGTCTGGAGCCCATGATATTAAGTTGAACAAAAGAGATAAGGTCTCTCTTTCTTTTTTCTTTCGAGGGACAACCTGACTAAGAAATAACCACTTTAAAATTGACGAAAATTTAATGTTGATAACAAATGGGAAAAGGGAAATATTATTTGGGTTCCCCCAAACATTAAACATCATTTAACAGCATTAACTCAACTAGTTTAAATACTAACAGGAAAACTTTTTTTAAAAGTCCTCACAACAGAAAGAAATCTATTTTCCTCGGATTCTTTCATATTCATCTACTAACAACATTCTTCATGTAGTTAAAAGTGAGGAAACAACAGAAATCTCAAATTCTCTGGGGAATTTTTTGTGTTGAAAACTCATGTAAATACATACTAATGTGTTTTTCCCCTTGCTCGGAATCTCAGTTGTCAGGTAGCATCAATTTCTTCTATAACGACTGGAATGACTCCTGATGCACTGCATTGGATCAGGCCCTGCTCACTTCTCACCAGTGCTATTTTAATTAATAGAGTTTAACTATATAAAGTTTATTAAAATAGCCTTTTAACTAGTGTTTCTCTTTCTCTCTCTCCCTGACAAAATTTGAGAGGCTAACATTTTTAAGTATGTATATGATCATGTCAGTCCCTCGCTTTTACACCTTCAGTGGCTATGCACTATCAAATGAAGTATAAATTACCTCGGTGTGCCCTCAAAGCTACTCATGGCTACTATCTTTCCAATCGAGACCTGGCTTCCTCATGTCATTTTCCACTATTCCTCATGCTCTTTCTCTCCAGGTTTTCCTCCGTTGTCTTTCCACCTAAAATATGTTGTCCCACTCAGGGGAACTAAGCCACAGGAGTGAACTTGTTACTCAGTTGAATTCAAGCTGACCTATCAGAATATTCCCTGGGAATTTTGAATTACATGTTAATCCTTGTGATTCAGTATTTAAAGACAGCGCAAGGCTGAGGCTTACAAAAGTGATCTTGCTACAAGGCATAGAGAGATGACACAAGATTACAGGTGAGCAGTGAGCTGATGAGAAACAGGAAAGGGGAAATCAAAAGTAAAAGCCATGACAACATCTTTTATTCCACCCCTTGAACTGCCAAGAAAAGTAACCAACGAATCTATTTTTTTACTAGTTTGAATGGAATTCACTGTGATAAATCAAAGAACTAAAATGTTCCCCACAAACAACTGGGATCTCCAAACATTTTAAAAATAACTGACAAAGTTCCAATGATCTTTACATGACGATTGTAATGGCAAATCACTACTGTTTACAATACACATAAGTAGTAATTTAAGGTAAAAATAGTTGAATAAATCTGTGCAAGTTTAAGTAATAAGACTTAAGCCTAACAAAGGAAACATTTGCTGTCCTCAGTACTTATTGCCTAAGGCTAAATTCTAGATTATAAACCCTTCTCATTATCTACTGTTTATCTCAATAATGACAATTACTATAAGTTTTAAAGCCTGGATCTCTAATAGATACCATGGATTATAATAGAGAAGATATGTGTGTTTCAAGGGGCTGTGAAGGAAAAAAAAAGCAAAAAGATGTAACAGGAATAAATTATAGATTACCATGTAATGAAGGATAGTAGGCTATTTTTAACTACAATTGCTAGAGAAACTAGTAAATTCAATAGCATTATGGTATATTGTGTTATCTCTAATTTGTCTTGGGATGATTATTAATAGTTTGGAAAAAGAAACATGATGTTAATTTTATACTCCAGCTATAAAGTATCATCTTCTCAAATTGAAAGTAAAACAGAAAGGCAGGTTTCAACTCAGAATAAAAATAAAAGGATTGTTTGGGTTTTGTTCTCTATTTTATTTGCACAATAAAACAAATGAAAGTTACCCCTGCATTTAGTCATCAAAATTGTTTTATTACATTAACATAACAATGTTCTGGCAAGTAAGTATCAAATTGATAAAGATACTTTCTCTTCTAAGTCTGAATATAAATATATACATAGTCATATTTGTACATATATATAGAGAGAAAATATATAGAGAGTATATATAGAGTATATATGTATATATATATACTCTCTAAAGCAGGGCACCATGTATCAAATATTTATGAGTAAATGTTAGAGAAGAATTATCTTCGTCTTACAAAAATTCATGCAGCAAGATGAGATCAAACATAAAACCCTTGAAAATTTATCTACCTCAATGATTTAATTGATTTTAAATTGCTATAACTACTCTAAACCTGTACGGATGTTTCATTTGGTAATGGACATTTAGGTTGGAGATGACAGAATCCCAGCATAAAGTAACTTTGACAAACAGAGGAAATAACTAAATGATGTAACCTAATAGCAAGAGGTCAGAAGAAGGCTGGTTTCTAAGGGTAACTAGATCCTAGGCTTGAAATACATTAAAATTCTATCATTTTTTCCTCTATATCTCAAGTATTTCAGGACTGGCTGTCACAATAAGGGTGTGACTATAATCAATGGCACTTTCTGGACTCACATTACCTAATTTACCACGAAAGAAGAAGAAATCATCTTCTTCAGTCTTGTCCTTCTTAAAAAGTCTACGGACAAGACTCCAGTTCTGGGCATGTGTGCGTAATAGAGTGGAGTGGCAGGTACATCAGTGATAATGATTTGAACCTTTATTGGAGCCATGTCATTAGAAACCAAGGGAAGAGCCATTTGGCAAATGAACAGACAATGGGGGGAAAAGGGGAAGTTCCAGAGGGAAAGACCTTAACAGCCTACTGACAGTTTTTATTGATATATTTTTTCTTCAGGCAAAAATATTGGTTTTTAATTCATCGTATGTATATACTGTGCTTAACTGGATTCAATGGCACAGAAGGACACTGTATTCTTAGTACTGCCAAAATATCAGACTGAACAAGACTTGTTTCCCGACCTAGTCTTTAACTCTTTCCCCTTCCCATTTCTAAGTGGTTATTCTGGTCTATTTCTTTTCTGCTGAATTTAACGTCATCATGTCTTCTTACCAAGGCCAAATTCTTTCATAGTAACCATTTTATAACAAATTTGAAATTGTGCATTTTAAATATGCCTGATACAGGGTCTGCCACAAAAAACGCCTCCTTTTATTACATAAGCATATGATTCTGTAACATAACAATATCCCACTCACACACACCAATGACATTTTAGGTGAAATATTCAAATTAAAACTAGAAATTATTACATCCATATTATTACCCTAAGAATCACATTCAAGCAGCCCTTAATTCTGCTGTACCCATAAAAAAGAAAAAAAAGTACATTAATTAGATTTCTGTCTGTTATTTTTTAATACCACTTGCTAGCAAAAAACCTCACACATTGCTTATAGCTGTCATTTCAATAAAATTTGAGTGAAGGCTGCAATTCAGTTGGAACAGCAAATTAAAATTGGCACATACTTGTGAAACTCAAATGCTGAAACTATAGGTTTTACTAAAATGGAAGAAACATGTTCCAAAAACAAAAAATTAGAGGTATAAAGGACATGTGGTCAGAACCTCAGTTAGTGACCTTGCTGCACGAGCAATGCTGCCTCAGAGTTATTTGCAGCCATGGTTCCTGAAGAGCCTTCCCTAGCATTGCAGAGACCCTGGGTTTGACTCTGAGCGAGATGGAAGCCTCTGTAAAGGTGGAACCAGATGGAGGTAGGGTCTCCCCTGGCCTGAGGACCCGAGCAGCTATGATAAGAGCCCCTTCCTAATACGCAGCATAAAGAAAAAATAAACTGTCAAAGTTGCTGACATTTTTAGAGTTTTTGTTATTGCAGTTTAATTATAACCTTATCCATGGATGCAAGAGACAATGGTGCTTAAACTTGGGTGGTCCTTAAAGACAGAGAGAAAGCATACACTACTAACATATTTCAAGGTGAAGGTGGCAATATTGAATAATAGGTGAAGAAGAAGAAAAAAGGAGTTAAGGATGACTATGTAGATTTGTTTCTACACAAAAAATGGTGTAACAATTTAATGATAAGAAAAGGAGTATAGCAAACACATTTGAGGTTGTATGTATGTATATGTGTGAACATTTGAGTTCGTTTTTTGCAAACCATATTAATTTGGTAATGTTTAATGCATATTTAAACATGGATATTTAGAATAAGCAAGTGCATATCTAAATGTGGAGTTTAATGAGACATCAGAGCTTTGACATACGTTTGGGGCTCATTACCTTAAAGATAGTATTAGAATCATGGGATTTTACAAGGTAACAGGAAGTGAGTACAGAGAGCAAGACATAGACTCAAGCTCTAGATGATTCTACTTTTAAATGCCAGAAAGAAAGGAAAGCAACCAGCAAAAAAAAAAAGGTCCAAAAAAGAGTGACCAGAGAGGATAAAAAAGGGAAAAGTATTTCCTAAGCACCAGAGTGAAAAAAAGGAGGGGGGGGGGTTGGTTGTCAAATGTTCTTTGAGAACTGAGAATTCACATTTGGCTTTGGTGATGTGGAGGTCAGGAGCAGCCTTGACGAGAGTTGTGTGGGGGTGAAGGCCTGAGTGCAGCAGACACAAAGAGACTGGAAGAAGAGAGTCAACAACTCATGAACAGCTGAGCTCTAAAAGGGATCTGAGAAATGAGTCAGTTTCTGTGAGGGATGCATCATTAACAGTAGGGCATTTTAAAAAAATATTAAAGAAAAACGATATCTAGCACTGGAGTATGCTGTGCTATTCCGAATAGGAATAGCTGCTCCGAATAACCAGCCGATGAAGTCAAATACATTTGCAGAGGAGAATATTGCTGGAGAAATAATCCTGAGTTAGCTGACAGGCAAAGCATATTTGCACAAGTGTAATAGTTACCCCTGTAAGTAGGAACATTTTAACAATGCATTGTAGTATTGTATTGTATTGTATTGTATTGTATTGTATTGAATTGAATTGTATTGAATTATATTGTATTCAGGTAGGGGATATAAAGAGAGAACTGAAGGATGTTAGTGGATTCGATGATCAGAGCTCCTGAGAGCTGTCTCCTAATTTTTATTTTATAAGGGAACTAAGAAGCAAGGTATTCAGCTGATAGACAAAAGGGGTAAAAAGGTGAGGGAGGATTGAAAAGGGGAACAGTTTGGAAACAGTAATCTCAGAAAGGGAAGAGTGAACTGTTAGGCAGCACCATTCCAAAAGGCTCAACATTGGCTTTACAAACGTCCCCTGAGTCCACACTGCATAGAGGCATAGAGTAGCTAAAATAAGAAACAGTATACATTCCTAAGGACCTTAGTAAATATATACACTTTTAGGGAGGAACAGGCTGAAGTATTTCATCATATTCTATTGAGAGTCTTACATGCTTAGTGCCATGGCAATTTTTTTTTTGCCCTGTGATGTGTTATAACTTGAGCATGCACCCACCCACCTCTACTTCAGCATAATGCCTTTCAGGACAATTATTTTTATCTGCCTCTGCCTCTGAGGTATTTTAGCATTAGCCTTTTCATTTGTTCATTTTTTGACCTTATATTTGGAGATTAACATAGCTAACAGGATATGGGCAGTGACTAACATAATTGCTACATTCTTTTTCCTGACTGAAATTATTTTTTGGCAAAAAAAAAGACTTTTCAAATTAGGTAAGTATTATATATGCTCATCCATGCCTCCTTCAATTACTTTAGGAAGTTTTAAGCAAACTTCCTAAAACTTAATCACAATTCTTATTTTCCAGCCGCAAACTTCTGTTGTCTGCAAGCTTCCTCACCCATCTTTTGCATCATAAATAATTCTTATATTGTCCCTCCTAGCTTAAGCTATTGTCACTGGAGTTTTCCTATTGAGATGTCTCAAAACATTTCTTTACCCTGAGGGTAATTAATCATTATTCCATATATGTTATATATTTTATTTCCTTTTTTATAGTGTCTTGGGATTATGCAGACATTAATAAAACATGCTCTGATTAGATTCAGAACAATATTTTATGCTATAGTAGATAGACAAGAGAGAAGATATGAATTTCGGTTATACACAGTGAACATAAACTGACCTCACTTCCTGAAATCAGCCCTTGAACAGACTTTTCTTAAATCAGTTAAGAGAATTTGACAAATGGCCAAATATGAAGTCATGTTAATAAAAAGTTTCATTTCAAAAGTTAAAAAAATCCAGACATTAGTTTAACTTAGCCTGATATTTAGTTTTGGAAAAATATAGTCTTATAAGTCCTTTTTACTTTAACTTACTCATTTTTTTAAAGATTTTATTTATTTCTAGAGAGAGAGGAAGGGAGGGAGAAAGGGAGGGAGAGAAACACCATTCAGTTGCCCCTTGCATGCCCCCAGCCGGGGACCTGGCCTATAACCCGGCCTGTGACCTGGCCTGTAACCCAGGTATGTGCCCTAACCAGGAATTGAACCAGCAACCTTCTTGGTTTATGGCATGATGACCAACCACCAACCAACTGAACCACACCAATCAGGGCAAATTATTATTCTTACAGGATTTTCCTAAACAAATCCCAAAGAAATGCTTACTTTTTTTTTCTGCTTGAGTATTTGGAATGGTAGACTTCACTGACTATAAATATTTTCTGTATAATCTTGAACATTCCACTTTGTCTTCTAAGTTTGACTATTGAGTGCTATTAATGGGTAATAAAAGAGTGAGTATACTAAATGGGAGAGTACATTAAAGTTATGAATATCACTTTGATGTTCTTCCTAGTTTCTTGTTTCCATGCTATATATTCGCATTCCCGAGGTACTCTCTTCTGAATATCATCTGGTTTCAAAAGATCTTTGCTAAAATTAAAGATTCTTGTTCCAATGAGATTCAAATTCTACAAAGTAGGATGGAAGAATTTCATTCTTTATTCTAGACATAATGTTTTAATTAATGAATTCTATAATTTCATTTTCTTTTGGGGGGCAATATTACATTACATTATCCAATGTTGAGTTGCTTTTCTAAAATATTTTAGTATTCTCTTGATAGATGATCACTCAATTTCTCCCTTATTTTAACCTATAAGTAAATTTTTAAAAATAAAATCATTCACATTACCACTATTTAGAAGTAACTTCTTGAAGAGAACTTAAAAATGTTTCTCCATATAGTTAATATCCCATTGTAATGTGATTGTATTACACTAATTCAGTTTCGAGGGCATAAATGCCCTCCTTCCAATTTTAGTGCAAATATCTTAAACAAAATTTATTTAATTGTTCTGTTCAAGCATTAGGACCTATGTTCTAAGCTAAGATGATTAGATTACTCCTTTACCATTACCACAAAGGTTAATTCAGAAATGGGCTCATAAGAACCAATATAATTCACATAAGGTTTTCTGTTTGAGCTCTCAGGAAGTCCACCTATCCTTTTCCCCATAGGTCATGAGCAAGTGAGCACGTAGAGAAGGAAGCAGGCACATGTGACCAGTTGGCAAAGGAGTGAGCCAATATCAAGGAAGCAGAGTCTAAAAATAGAGAGATGAACCTCATCCTAAAGGTATCATTTGATTTCCTGGATTAAGCCAAACTGAAACAGTTTACTCTAGAACTGTAGTTAGATAAGCCAATCAATTTCTTATTTTACATGGTCTACCGCTGGTGAGAACAAGTAACATTAGTAACACACCACTGTTAAAATTTTATATCTTCCAGTGTCTATCCTTTTTGAAAACATGTTAAAAGCATCTAGGTCGAATAACTTACTACATTTCTGTAATAAGCAATGTAAATCTCCAATGGCCTGTAAATCTCTAATGGCCACCAAGTTACTACAGTTTCTATACTCACTTTGATCTTAGTATGAGCTCTTGTATCTGCCCTATTGTGATAGTGCTCATAGTACATTACATGTCTATTAGCCTCTATTCTAAGGTCTCTGAGAACAAGTACCGTGTCTTTTACATTGATCTATCTCCAATATCTAGCAGATTTCTGTGCAGATATTGTGCACATATTAAATATTTATTGTGCACATATTAAATATTTATTTAATAAATTTATTTATTAAATATGTAACATTCAATATTTAATAAATATATTAAATATTTACCATATTTACCAAACATTTTGGTATGTCTCTTTACAATATGACCTCAAAGTAATTAGGGGAAAAGGAAAAAGGAAAAGAAAAAAAAAGAAAAAGGAAGGGAAGAGAAGAGAAAGAAAAAGAAAAGGAAAGGAAAAAGATATTCAAGCAATCCACAGAGTTGGAAAAAATGTATGCAGGTTGCAAAAGACAGTGAGATTTATGTGGTGAACTTCCTACCACTTTTGCTCCATTACCATCTGGGGACCATGGCCAGGTTACTTCCCTGATTCAATCTTGAGTTTCCCTTTCTATAAGTGAGTATTATAATATATATCAAAAGTTGTTATTAAATATTAAAGGAGAAAACACTGAATATATTTAACTGTTATTATTACGTTTAAATGTTCTTGATAAAAGGAATATACATTTGTACAATTTGCTAAGTTATTTTGAAAATCTCTTTTTGGTATTCCCAGAGAGACTGGAATTGATGGAAATGTTATGGTGATGTCTTTAAGCTTTACTTTGACTCAAAGAAATATATTAGAGATTTTAGTATAAATAATAATATTTTTACTGGATATCTTGCAACTATATGCTTAAATGTTTATCCCAGATCACAAAGAATACTCTGGCTAGGTTGTTTTGCAACAAATTTGTAAAAATTCTCTTATATTTTAAAAATTTAAAAAATGTTTTTAACAAACATCTCACTTCCTGTCTCACTCTGTATAATCTTCTCATTAAAATTTAATTTAAGATGTTTGTAAAAGACCACTTTGTTTTAATGTTAAATTAAAGTATTTTGTTTCTAATTTTATAAATAATTTATTCTGAATATAACCTGCAATTAAAACAACTTAATATGGGTACAATAAATGCCCAGAATATCAATATATTGATTAATACAGATACAATTTTTTATAACCTATTTATTGATTCTCCCTCATATTCTTCCTATTGAAAGTACTTCAAAAATATAACAGCTCTTCCATACTAAAGTTCATGGTTGATTTGTTTTCATTGTCAGTGGGAGGGCAGTCTTGATTCTCTTTAATAAACATTAAAATGTTTTAAATGTTATCTACTCGTTCTTTTTCCCAGGCCAAAATAATTTCTAATATAAACCTCTTTCTTTTTTTTCAGTTTTCAAATGTACGGCATTTTGAAATAACTTTTTTAAGCCAAAAATGCCTTAATCCATGGTTTGCATTGCTTCCCCCAACACTTGCTAGAGTGTGGAGGGTTCCCCCAGATGCCCCACAGCACGTCATGACATCAGTCCCCTCTAGCCTGCCCTGAAGCAGGCTAGCTTCTCCGCTAATCCGGATGTGATGTGAGGTAATCAAAGACATTATATTAAGAAACAAGTCAGCAGACTTTCCTGAATTGTTCCATTACAAAATTTCTTACCCTCAAGAGAATAAGCATATGTTGTTTTGAATGATTCCTATGATTACAAAACACTTGAAAATAAAATGTATTATCTTGCCTTCAGTTCGAGCATTGCAAATGTTTTTAATATAGTCAGGCTGTCATTATCTGAATTCAGGCTTGCAACCTCATCTACCTCGGAACAAAAAGCTGATTGGAAAGCAACATGCTGTTGCCCTGTAAATACGGAGCAGCCCTCAAGTTGGGGCTGAGAGCTGCTAATAGGATCAGGTCCTAGTTGTGCCAGATTTCCAATTACTCACCTGTCAGAACAATTTTTAAAAATAATCTCATCTGAAACTTCATGGCAACATCATTCAAAAGTGAATGGAGTATATGCATTTTAGAACTTGGTATTGATTTGTAGAGTACTAAAATAGATGTAGATTCCTGAAAAAAAGTTAATGTAAATTTCAGTGTCTAACAAATAATACTAAGCTAATGCACTTTTCAAATCTTGTCCAAATATATATATATATATATATATATATAAATTAAAATATCATGTAACTTTCTATAATGAAGTGCTTTTCAAATGGAGAGAAGGAGATGAGATGAACATTATAAAGCTATTATCCTCTCAAAATGTAAGCCTGAAAAATAGAATGCTGCTCTTTTAAACTGAAATTTAACAGTGAACTTATGAAAGGTATTGTATGTTATCTTGTCTGATTATATCTGTACATATAAACATTCCATGGGAGTTACTTTTATTACATATAAATATATTTCGTTGCTTGTAATCTGCCATGTAAATTGTTTTGAGTTCTGAGCTAGAACAACCTGTCACCAAAGCTTCATAAAATAAAAATGAAGATAATCTATTTTTGGTAGACATACAATTTGATGATATATTCAAAGCTATAAGCTTCTATATAGGATTTTTTTTGCAGTTTCTCAATGATAAAAGCAATTCTTATGCAGAAAAAAATAAATAGCCAAAGGTTTCAATTTGTGCCGAATTTAGTAGTGTTTGTCCCATACACTAATTGAAAGTATTCTATGGAAATAGGTATGTCATATTCTTTGTAACAGCACAAGCCCATGAGCTTTATACCGAATTAATCTTATCTAGTCAACTTATTACCACTCAGATATTTTAATGTAAAGTTCTGGTGGAAAATTTTAACTGAATGAATGATCTTTAAAACTTTTTGCCAAAGCACATTTCACATACTTATCTGTTACCCTTCAAGTAAGCATCAAGGAAATTTGGGATATACCTTTTTCTAAAACTGAGGCTTTTTAAAAATATTTTATTTATTTATCTTTAGAGGGGAAGAGAAGGAGGGAGGAAGAGAAACATCAATGTACGGTTACCCCTCGTGCGTCCCCTGCGGGGAACTGGCCTGCAACCCAGGCATGTGCCCTGACTGGGAATCGAACTGCGATCGTGTGGTTCGCAGGCCTGTGCTCAATAAACTTGAGGCTTTTGAGTCACAATGTATGAGGGGAGTTTTAGTTTTATCACCAAAGTCACCTTATCTTTCATTGTATATCTTCCCAACGTATGCCTCTCATTATTGGACAATTTGGATGAATTCCTCTTCATAATTTGAAAACACCACCGTTTTACTATTAGAGTATCTGTAGTGTTATCGCTGAAAAACAATCCTGTTATTTTCCCTGATGTGCTCATCAAGCAATGGATTCTAAATCGTCTATTCAATTTCCACTCAGACCCTGTTTCTTCATGTATCACTTCATGTCCATCAAACTCTGAATCCGCCTCTCAATGCAGGACTAAACACAGCCAAAAAAGCCTCTACTCCTTTTGAAGCCACAATTAAAAAACAAAGCTAAACCCTACACTTTCTCCCCCATTTTGTACCTCCATTGCCACCTGGCTTTATCCTGTCACTGCAGACACCTGTTCTTGTCTTTTCTGCCCTCCTGTCACAACGTCTAAGGAACATTAAAAAATCCGATAGCTTTTTGATTGTTGAACCAACCATTTCTGAAATGTCTCTAATACTGAAACCTTTTGCTTTTCTTTTAGCTTCTTTCGAAATTCCTTTCAGCCTTCCCTTTTTTATTTTCAAATACCCAGTTTCTAGATTTTGGAATTCTTAGGTCCTGACTCTGTACTCTGCTCTCTAGTTCTTTTGACACAACCTCTATGGGTAATCTCATCTACCCTTGGGGTATTAACTGTGATCTACATGGATTTCTGTATTTATAGTTTCACTTCAGAGTCTCCACTGAGTTCCAGACCCTTTCATTTAGCGGTTCAGAGTATATACACCGTGGGTGGCCCTAACCACCACTAGCTGTATGAAATTAGGCAAGTTATTTAAACTCTCTCTATAACTTAGGTCCCCAATTTTATTTTTTAAAATTTAAAAAAATCTTTATTTATCTTTTAGAGAGAGGGGAAGGGAAGGAGAAAGAAATGGAGAGAAACATTAATTGGTTGCTTCTCACACATGCCCTGATCTGGAACTAAACCGGCAACCCAGGCATGTGCCCCAACCAGAAATGAGACTGGTGACCTTTGGCCTTGCAGGACCATGCCCAACCTACTGAGCCACATTGGCAGGACCTTCAATTTTATAATGAAGATTCTAATAGTTTATTTCTTAATTTATTATAAAGATTAATGAATTCATATTTGTACAGCACTTAAAATACAAAATTTGGATGAGATGCCTTCTCTTATGGCTTAATTCTTCTCTTTTTTCCTTGTAACCCATTACCCAAATGAGAATATACTTGTATTAAACATAAATCTGAATATTTTCCTCTACTGCTGACACGCTTCAAGAATTTCTCATAATAGTTTTAATAAATCTAAACACCTACACGTGTCCCTACACGTGTCTATATTCTGATCCTTTGTGCTTTCTCTTACACACACTGCTCAATTGTCCAATAATGAGAGGCATATTCACACCACAAAACGAAGCACACAGAGCTGGGTCCTTCCAACACATCACACTGCCGTGCAAACGTCTCCGAGAGGGGCTGCCCCAAGAAGCTTATCCGCCTAAATAGCTCCCTACCTCCGCCCATCGTTTCCTATGGTTGCTCCAAATTTGTTTCCTCTGTGACCCTTCCCCTAACTTGTGCCTCTGGACATTGTGTCCATTTGTTCACCATGTGCCTCACTTATCAAACCGTAAGCTCCATTTAAAAAATGCTTCCACCCGTTTATCCACCTCTGTGCACTCAACACCTACTACAATGCTTGGTAGATAGCAGGCATTTCGTGAATATTTTCTATAAGAATACATGCAAAAATAAATGAATGAGTGAATTTGTCCTTTTCTAGAAGTCTTTTTAACTTTTTTTTATTGTTGTTCAATTACATGTATCACCATTTCCCACCCCCCATTATTCTCCCTTGCCCTAACTAACCCCCACCTTCCACTTCCATTTCAGAAAAGTTATCCAGTTTTTAGTATCCTTTTTAAAAAATGTATACTTTTATTTGAATAAGCATGATAATGAAATATAACTTTATACCTTTAACTATTAGTTACTGTGTCAAAATTATAATTAACAGGCTTTTAAACATAGGTTGGTAATAAATTTAAGTCCAAAATTTCTTTATTAACTTATAACTCCAAAAAGACCAGCCTGAGAAAAATGAATCATCTTAGTTTAGGCCTTCTTTCAATGCTGCTCTCTATATTTTCCCCAAATAAAAATTGTTTATTATAAGAAAACACAACTTCTTAATTTTTTTAACCATTATAATTTCATCAAGCACTGATAAAATTATTTCTTCAGACATATCACCTTGTGGAATGAAGAGAAGAAGAATATTCATGCTTCTTTATCTACAGTTCAGGTAAAGAACAACATAAACTACATTTAAGTGTGATTTGCAAATTTTATCATGTTGCTTTATTGAGCCATCTTTTTCAACTTTGGGGGTGGGGATCTCAAAGATAGATTTACACATTGCACAGTTCATATCTTCAAAAACCATCTCTTATCATATGAAGTTTATGTTCTAAAACATTTCTGGAAGTATCTGGAAGTATCTTAGACAGCCTCTTCCAACTTCCTGTCTACTCACTTTCTAATATGAAAAATTAGAATGACAAAAAAACTGCATTTCCCTGACTGGCTTGCGGCATATTTAATTCCACCAAATACATGCACCTAGAGGAGATTGAAAAGGAGAAATGCTTTGGTAAACAAAGGTCATTTTGATGTCGGTTACTGAGGCTGGCCTCAACATTTCCATTGTCTAGTCTGTTGGTGTTAAAAGGAGGCAGCGGAGACAGTTTTGATGAAAGAAGCAGCTTACTGACCATTGCTGTGCATGGTGCTCAATAATACAGTAACAGCTACTTAACTCTAATTCTTCAAGTCCTTTCAACAATTTTACGTACATCTAGTTCCCTGTACAGAAGCCCTTATGCTTGTAGGAAGTAGAGTGTTTTTATATGGCAGCACTGAAGTCTGTTACACACATAGGGAGATATATTTAAGAAGTTTCTATTTCCTTTCTTGATTGCTTTTGTTCATAGCATTTTTCAGGCTGAAACGTCACTAATAATATTGTGAAACAACCATGTTTTTATTTCATACAGTGTTTCTCTTTTTAAAAAAGGTTTTATCTATTTATTTATTTAGAGAGAGGGGAAGGGAAGGAGAAAGAGAAAGAGGGAAACATCAATGTGTGGTTGCCTCTCCCATGCCCCTTACAGGGGACCTGGCCTGCAACCCAGGCATGTGCCCTGACTGGGAATTGAACTCGCGACTCTTTGTTTCGCAGCCTGCATTCAATCCACTGAGTTATGCCAGTCGGGGCTCATACACTGTTTCTTAAATGATAGATATTTATTTATTTTTTTCCACCATGGATGATTTCAAAAATATAAAAAGCAAGAGATTATTATAATAAACCCTGATGCACCAATTGCCCAGTTTCAACCATTATTAATTGATGAGCTAGCAATTTTATATCATATAAAATCCCACCCACTATTCTCTAACATAGGTCACTATTACCGAAGTGTGATTTACTGGTTTCATGCAATAGAGGCTCATTAAATTCACAACAGAATTTAAGCCTAAGGTTCTTCTACATCTACCTAACAAAGAATTGGATAAAGTATAATAATTTCTATAACATAAATAAATGTATGTTAGATTTACATAAATACTAAAAAGTTAATACACATATAATAAAATATCATAGTAGAACTGATATATTAAATAAGCATCTGGCATATAATATGCCTTGTACTTGTGCTGCTGTTTGGGACTAGAGTAGTAGTGTCGTATGTTTTTCCATATTTCTCTGACTATTTCAGGAAGACATGACATATGTGCCCCAGGCTCTACAAGATGTCAGGTCATTATCAATTTCTCTCATTATCTCAAGAAATTTTTACTAGTTTCATAACAAGTTTCAAACTGACTTCTTTTAAAAACACATTGCTCTAACATAAAAATACATTGGAAGAATTATTCAACTCTAAAGAAAGATACAAATTAAAAACTAGTACTAATTAAACATGCCTGTCTTTCACACACACACACACACACACACACACAATTTGAGCATTTGGGGACTAAGAGCTTGTATGGTGAACTGATTTGTAAGAACCAACAGTATTTTGTGTATTCAAAAGTAAAAATGACGAGCCAACAGAAAACTAGTTACAAGAAAGACAAACTTGTTTTTCAACACTAGCTGAGCAGCCCTTCCCCAGACATGCTGAGCAATCAGCCGATTCGGTCTCTGCTCCAGTGGATGAGCACTGGCCTTGCAGGAAGTGATATCGGCATAATCAGTCCCTGTACAGTGATGCACAACTCCACCGTGGCGGCTGGGCTAATAACACAGGTCTCCCGGGAGCATAGAAATGTCAGATTTCCCATCACTCACTGCACATAAACAGGTTTTGCCTTTCCTCTCAAAAATTAAAACCAAAACAACCACCACACACACCATGGAGTTTTGCCAAAAGTATTTTTTCTGCTTTTGCATACATAGAATAAATACATGGAACATTATAATTCAAAACTTTCTTGTGTATTTTAGGAAAATTGATGGTCTAACAAAAAGAACTTTGTTTCTTGTTAGCACCCACTCACGTAACTGTCAAAGACACACTGACCCAAGCAACAATCAGTTTCTCAGCATTATCATCATGTAAGCAGAACTATAGTTTCCTTTCCTTATTTTATGTATATTATATATATGAGTTTATAAAATATATACACATATATATATGAGTTTATAAAATATATACACATATATATAATATATGTATATAAATATATATGTATATATATGCACATATATATTAACAGAGTTATGAAGTTTTAAGTAAAACAAAATTAGTAAATGTTCAATAATGCAATAGACTCTACAATAATGTCCTAGATAAGAAAAATTTCAAAGACAAAATAATTTGCAATCAACTCCCAGATCCACAGAATATCTGGCTATCTCCCACTGGATATTTCATGAGCCATACAATCATGCAATTCAACATTCTACAACTTATTCTAACTCACTTATATATCAAATCAATGATATATCAATTTTATATATGAATTCAATGTTGTAAAATTTTTTGTACCTCATTTGTTGTTGGGAACCACTTTGCCTGGTTTCAGTAGTTGTAACCACCCCCTGTGGATAAGGCTGAGTAATCGACCTCTGGAATGTGAGCCACTAAGGAGACAAAGCTTGTCTCTGGCAGCAGCGCTGCTTCTGCTTCATCCCCTGCCCTCAATGCTTGGTCAGTTAGTCAGAGACACACACATAAGACCCCTCAGAGGACAGGCAACCTAAGTAAGACATAATCACTTGGGAGGCCATCAAGGAAGAACTTGGGGGGCTTTAACAAAGAGGGAGTGATGGACCCTCACCCCCCAGCTATTTTGACATAGCCCGAGTCCCCATTTCCATCTGGGAGAAGCACTTCCTGGCTCTAATCCACTTGAGCCTAAAAACCTATGATGGGGAAGGTAGCGCAGCCCTTTGCCGGCTAGAGTGGGATGCAGGGTGATCGAGCATAAGAAAGGATATGGAAAATCCTGTGAAACCTGCTTTGTTTAGAATGCTCTCATTTAAATGATAAGGGTCCAAGCAAGAAGTTTGTTCCTCAAAGTTTTATGGCCTATTAGCTATCTGACCCTGACTGAGAATAAGCCCTCATAGTTCTTTGAATTCTATCTATTGTTTGACCCTTACCTGTATTCTTGTGTAAAACGAACCCAATAAAAGCCCATTGAGGAAGGGGCTCTTGACCCTTCTTTTTTGAGGGATCAGCCATCTTTCCTCCCCAAGAAGATCATGTCTTGGTAGTTTCACTTTCATCTGTGGCAGACAGGTGAACTTTGCAGGCAAAGTTGCCCCCACAAGTTGTAGCATGATGTCAGGATTTTCTAAAATTCCTCTTTGTTACTAAGAGTAATCGATGTCTAATTTGGCATCTTGAAATCTCCTTTTCAGGGTTTTTCAAGACCAGCTCCCCTCCCACCAGCCCCCACCTATGCTATTACTTTCTCAGTGGAGGTTCACTTATGCAATCCAGCCCAGAATGCTCCTATCTTAAAAATTTCCCTTCAACCTCTTCATCATAAAACTTACCTACTCCTGGCTGGTGTAGCTCAGTGGCTTGAGCACCGGCCTGCGAACCAGAGGATTGTGGTCTGATTCCCAGTCAGGGCACATGCCTGGGTTGTGGGCCAGTTCCCAGCAGGGGATGCAGTTCCCAGCAGGGGGCACACAGGAGGCAACCATACATTGATATTTATCCTCCTGTCTCCTTCCCTTCCCCTCTAAAGATAAATAAATAAAATCTTAAAAAAAACTTACCTACTGACTCATTTTCCACGGTATTATTCTATGGGAAAGATCTGGAAATCTCACTCACATTAAGTGTTAATATCTGAGAGCAATTAGTCTGTTACCCCAGACACATTGGCCCTAAGCCTTGCATTTTAACAGAGGACAATTCCTTCATAACTCAAAGGAATTGTAATATCTCTAAGGATGAGATGTTAAGCATCACTGACACTAGTGGAGGAAACATTTGGGGTAAGAACGCTTATCACCAAACCATTACTCTTGAGATGACTGTATTTTTTACTACCTGGACTTAAGCTGAACCTGAATAGAAGCAAATATTCATGTCTGAACAAGAATAAAAGCAGAACTAAATTTAAAGAAAAAATCTAAGCTGTTGAACAACCCCATTTCTTAATGGCATGCATTACTCTCTCTCAACTTCTTGTACTTCCAAAGTGGTGTTATTGTGCTATGCGTTACCTCTCAATTTCATTACTGCTTCACCAGCACGGCCTGAAGTTTACAGCACTCTCAGCTACTGTAAACTTTAGGTGGCCTTTGACCCGACCTTAGACTCCTGACCTCCCTTTTCTTAGAAAATTACATGTAGAAAAACTTTAATTTTAAATTATTCCTCTGTTCTTTTCAGGTATAAATCTTTTTTAAAAAACATCTTTCCAGTTTTACAACACAAGAATATCTTTCTCAGGGACCTGGGAGTTATTCCTTTGAAATGTAATCATGAGGAAAGAGGAATAAATATAGAGGAATATAGGGGAATAAAAATAAGAGGAATATAAAGGAATAAATATTCCTTTATTTCCCAGTTTTCGTGGGTGGGTGAGAACCTAACTCTGGTGGGTGCCTTGCTCCAAGTGGTAATATTACAATACATTCCTATCATGAAGATAAGAGAAAGTTTACTTTTGTTTTGAGTAAGGTTAATTAACAAATACAGATGACCTACATTCCCCCTCCTCTGCCCCCACATCCCATTTCATCTCTCAAAATCTCTCCTGTTTTTGTTTCAGTAGAATTAAGTTCAGAATAAGTTCTGGTCTGTTGCCCCCATTGCAATAGCCTTGAATAAAGGCTTCCCTCCAGTTTATCTTTATCTGGTACAATTTTTTATTTGACATCTTTATGTAGACAGATTTAAGCATCTAGATCCAGTTTGTTTAATTTGATCCCAAGATTATTTTATTTTTATTAGGCAAAGAACTTTATTAATCTTTGTTTCAAACTTTATTCCCAGGCTTCTTCAGCTTAATCAGCTTCAAGGAATGATTTGTGTAGAAGCAAAAACTGAAAAGAGCTGCAGTGTCCAAGGGGCTAGGGCTTGAAAATATTAGAAATGTAGATTTTATCCGATCCACAAACAAAATTTGAAAGAGCAGTCATACAATAAAATAACAGCTCCCAGTAACTTCTTCAAGCTTATCTTCTTCCAAAGTTGACTCAATTCAGTTTGCTTCATTCTTGGAAGCTTCATCAAAATTCTCCACAAAATCTTGGATGTTGTCAGCATCATCCACTCCTGTAGCAAGTGGTGCTTTCCATCCACAGATTGTTTGGGCAGAGCTGTGGCGAGTCTCCTTGAACTAGTCAGACTGTCTGAGCTGCGCTGATTCAAGATGCTGACCAGCACTGCTGCCAGTGGCTTTGTCTCAGTGTGGCCTGTGATGGTCAAGTGTCCACTGCCAGAGATGCCTGAACTTTAGGGTTGTTAAAGTGGATCACTGTTTTTTGGTCTGTGAACATACTTACTTCTTTAGTACAAGGGATATTGTTTGCCCCTAACTTCTTTGCAGAGAACTGAAGTTTTTTTAGTCAACTACTGTAGCTCTTCTGTGAAACACCTTCTTTCTATGAGCAGTTCCTTTCCCACCAGTGAGCACTTCTGCCTGCAGTTTGGTGAGTTTGTCTTGCTTGGTTCATGATAGTCTCTTTCATCTTGTTGGAGAGGAAACTGGGCCTCACAGGCACGAGGGTTGGAGCTCAGAGGTCTCCGACTGACCAGCTGAGAATAAGGGTGTGCTCGCGGGGATGCAAGATGGCAGCTAGGGTGCCCCAGGATTCTTTTAAACATCCTAAACATAATACAACTAAGGAAACAAAGAAAGTATAGTACCTTTTTTTTTCACATCAGTGGCAGCTGCCTTCTCAGTTTTCTTTTTGACATCTTCTTTTTCTGGTAGTAAAATGAGAAAATTATAAGCCGCTGCCTGTTTACTTCTTATATATATCAAGGGCAAATATGACTACATATATGACTACATATATCAGGGCATATATGACTACAATTAAGGCATTCAATTCAAGTTGTGTGAAATAATCCCAGGTCAGAGCCATAAATCATGTCAAATATGAATGAACTGGCACCTTCATAATGGAATCGTGATTTTGGTATGCTTTGTCTTCAGAAAGGAGCAACTTTTTGCTAAGGTCAACAAAGTCTTTCATGATAGTAGAAGCATTAAATGGCATTACTAGTTTTTCTAAAGGATTTTAATAGGAATATATTGAATGTTCTCTGGGCTGTCAGGATACTCAAAGATAAGTCAGAAACTCAGAAATGTCTGAGGCTCACTTGGGACTTCAGATGCACTATATGAAAACAACCATCTAAAAAGAAAACACATGGCCATCTAATCAACTAGTTTCTTCCTAACACATTAAATTATTTGTTGTTTTGAGAGACAGTTTTCTTGAACTGAATGAATTAAATAGTAGTCATCATATTTATATGTATTGCCAAGTAAAGCACTGAGTTAGACTTGAACAGTTACTCCTAAGAAAAAGGATAATCAGTAATGTACTTTAAAAAGTGTTTAGGCTTGAATTTTCTTTTAAAATTTATCAATTTCAACTTTATTTGAAATATTTATAAGTCTTAAAAGTGTTTGTTACTAACAACAATAAAATTATTAAGGAAATTTCTTCCCTGGAAAACAATAGCTTTACCAGCAGTACTATAAATGGATACTAATCAATTTATGCATTGGACAGTTTTTAAATTCCTTACCTTTCTTTTTTGTTTCAGAAGTCACTTTCTTCTCAGCTTTCTTTGTTTCTTCTTCTTTTTCTAGAAGAGAAATTAAAAATACTTTCTTTACAAAAATTTAGTACAAAAGAAAAACTAAGATTAGAGAGAAGGATTACCTTTAAGTCAGTTCTGCCTCCAGATAGCTTTGTGACTTTGAGCAGGTGATTTAATCTTGCTAAGCCTTGTTTTCCTCGTTTGTAAGATACTAATACCTCCCTTAAAGTTAGATCATGTTTACAAAGCACGCTGCACAGTGCCTGGTTCGTATGTAGCTAGTGCAGAATATTGTAGGTTGTCAATATTGTCTACAACTAATAAAGAAGGTAGCTTGAGCTTCCTGAACAAAACCATTATCTAGGGCCTACAGTGAAATTGTAATACATGAAATTAAAGCATATTTCCTTAAGAAAGATACAGGTAAGCTAAAATAATTATTTTGTTACCTTTTCATATATTCAGCTTTATTAGAAATAATACACTGAGCCATTCACACTATCTATTTTGGTTTAAATCTGCTTCTTGTCAATAGGCATTTGGAGCCTGGTGACATTTGTCTGGCAGTGTGACGGGGACATAACTGCCACTGCCCTTTCTGAGTGGTTGTATCAGCCAGAGTGCTCAGACCATTTTTGCGCCCAGAAGTAGCAGGAAGTCTGGATGCCACATAGAACAGGATGTGTTGCCTGTGAACTGCAGGAAACATTTCTGTGGCAGAGATCTGAGATCACCTTGCTCTAAGGAGCAGTTGGAAACTCAATGCTCAGCCATAACCATGTAACAGTTGGACATCCTTGGCCTTTTTCTGGTAAGTGTACTCATTTCGAATGACAAAGCTATGCAGAAGTACAGGTCTTATTGAAATAGAATGTCCAGGGGGTTTTTAGGTTTGATGCAACTGTAAGCACAGTCATTGTTAGAAATCAATTGATTTTTATCTTCAATTAGTTGTGTTATTTACCTTATATTTTCTTTTTGTCATTTGTCTTTTAAGCATAGATGCAAAGCTGTCAAAGATTTTCATTGCCCAGGACTATCATGAGATTATTACTATGCTGAAGAAATCCCATGAATAGTTCTAGTGTGAATGCTTATCTACTAATGACTGCATCTTATTAAATACTGGAATTAATTCATTCCCTTAGGTGTCCTTTTTTTTTACCTACATGATCAAAGACAACACTTTCTGTCAGTGTTGGAAGTATAATTTATGAAGAACTCTTTTTCGTGACTCCTAGAGCCACGTGGGTGTCGAAGGGAGAGGCAGAGTCACACCCTGTCTCACCGTGTCTGCAGTGTGCCATCACAGGCCATCCAGTCGGAGGCACAAAGTCAAGAAGTCAGTTTCTGGTAGTTCCAGTCAGAAATAAACCGGTTGAACTCGACTTGGCCATTTCTTAAAGGTTCATACGTATTAAATATGGAAACCATGTTTAAAATCTTGAATAAAAGATTCTTTTAAGTATTATTCTTTTCGGCTTCTCTGGAAAAATTTTATGTAGGAAGGGGTTTCCAACTTATTAAAATAAACATGTGCGCCAGATCATCGGATTGGCATTTGCTAAACATCGCCTTCTGATGGCATGCACGAGAAAAGGGGTTAATTCGAATATGGAGTACCTGGAAATACTCTGAATGTATAACAGAAATCAATGCCATAGTCACAATAAAATCACAACTCACAATCCAAGTCTCTAAGTTTAATAATGTAGATGAAGAACTATTTCATTTAAAAGTTTGTGTCAACTAGTCATTCTTATCAAGTAAACCTCAGAATAAAAGTAGATGTTTGAGGCAATAAGATGGAAGACATTCTTTCCATTTTTTTAAAAAAAGAGAATGCTCTTGTACCGTAAATTCTACCTTTAAATGAATACATCTGGAATTTTATTGTGGTGATACAGTATTCTTGCCTTAGTCCATATTGAGTTAATGCTTCCATTATGCACTCTGCCTGTGATTATGACCATACATGGTGAGAGTCATGAATAAGAGCCAAGTCCACAAAAAGCTGCTATAAATAATGTACTTTAAAAACATTTTTATGAAGTAGACCTTTAAGCTGTCATTATGGGACGTACTTTATTCATGGTGAATTCATTTAAAACATCAACTTAGGAAGATTTTGTACTTCTTCAAGCACTATTGTCTCTATTCTGTAGATGATTTGGCAGCAATGGAATTCGGTTTTTCCTTTATAAAAGACACAACAATTTAATTATACCCCGCAGGGATATAAAAGTAACCCCTGTTTCTTTTGTGAAATCTCCCCTTCCCCTGACTTTTGTCTCCTTCCACAGTCAGTACTCTTCCCTCTCCAACTGCTGTGCACCCACACAGCCAATTTCCCCTTCACTCTCTCCTCCAATTGTTTGCTCTTTTGTTTGTAACAAGCTACGGAAGAGTCAGAACATTTAATATCGCAGGTTTTCAGGGGAAATGCAACTCAGCATGTCTATAGACTGTGAATTAATCAGCATATTGCCTCCCTTTGGTGAAAGTGTTGTAAGCCCTGAAATGACGGCTCTGTACGTCAGGGATCACAGGAGAGACGGACTGGTTGGGAGAGAAATTCTTCTCCACAATGGGCAGCTCCGAGCCACAAATCCGTTATTAGCTTCTGCATAAATTAACATCAGATGAAAGAAAAATTAAAAACTCATTTCTTACTTTCTAAGCCCTTACAAAGGGCTTTTCTCTTTTTACATGTGTTTATGCCATCTCAAAGCCAGAGAATACACAATAGTTAATTAGAATTGTAAAGCTTTCTAAGATGCTTGTTCCTAGCAAACAAAGAAAACAAATACAAAGGTTTCATTTTCATCTTATGTTTTGTTCCTCCCTCTTTGCCTTTCTGGTGTAGAGACTATCCAAATTTTACATATCTTATGGGTGCCTGTCTTTTAATCCTCTGCGGCCAGGACTGATGTATTCTTGGTCCTAATCACATAAGTAGAGACGTGTTGCTTTCCTAACAATGCTTTCCAGCAGACCTTGTTACTGTCACCTTGCTTCTCTGGGGCGACAGCGATTGCCTTGGAATCCCACCCACTAGCATGATCATGGAAAATTTCACACAAGCAGATAAGCTCAATTACATCAGTTGTTATTCGAGTTCTTCATTGTTATCTACAGAAGGTCACGGGGCATGAGACAAACTGTGGTGCTAGCTAGCATAGGTGACTTTTGTCTGAATCCTGAATCCTGACCTGTTTTAAATTTTGTGTGATATTGGCAATGTGTTGTGACACACCAAATTTCATTTTCTTTACCTGAACAATGAGATGAATAAAATCTACCTTGCTGGCTCATGAGGAATCGAGACAGAGCTAAACTGCCTAGACCAAGTGGAAGTTCAGAAAATAATGATTACAACAATTATAGCTATTACTATATTTTAGAACAATAAAGAAATGACTTCATATGTCTTCATTAACTTTTCTACGAGTGGCATTCATTAAATTACTGAGTATTTACTCAATAATTCATTAATTACATTAATTCTTATGATTTGATCACACTAATTCTTATGATTCTGTATAGAGGGAAGTTGTGTTGGGAATAATTTTTATTGAAAAACTTTAGGACAAAAAGACTTAAGTAAGAATTAATGTGTTGTGAAGGGTATTATACTGGAATAAAGAAGTAGATTCCAGATTCAGTTTTGCTATAATTAGTAGCCACCACCTTATGCAACTCTAAGTTTTCTGACTTCTACCATAAAAGGCAGGGGAATGAGTAGAGTGTATTTCATTCTTTCCTCATCTGTTTATTTACTCACTCCCCAAGTGAAGCGCATGTCATCTTGCATTTATTTCCTCATATTGCTGGGAATATTAATTTTAAAAGGTAACTTGAAAAGCTTTAGAGTTGTAAATAGCTATTGTGTGTTTTCTGTCTTTACTATAGTTTAACATTTTTTTAAATCTAGAAAAATGTCCATTTTTAAGGTTTAAAATAAATACATGCAGATACTCATGTATATATGAATATACATATGTATAAATAATGTTAAGTGTTGATAAGGAGAATTTAGTTTAGAGGATTAGAATATGAGCAGGTGGAAGGTAGCATTGCTTATTTTTTTTATAAATAATTTTTTAAAATATTTTATTTATTTATCTTTAGAGGGGAAGGGAAGGAGAGAGGGAGAGAAACATCAATGTATGGTTGTCTCTCGAGAGTCCCCTGCTGGGAACTGGCCTGCAACCCAGGCATGTGCCCTGACTGGGAATCGAACTGCGATCGTGTGGTCCGCAGGCCCACGCTCAATCCATTGAGCTATACCAGCCAGGGCGCATTGCTTATTTTTTAAGGTGGAACATGGGTAAATTTTCTAAATGGATAAGATTTGAAAAGATTCTTGAAAAAAAGTGGAAGAGCTTTGGGGAGCTTGGGGAGAAGATTTTTTTTTGGCATAGAAAAAATGTCTGCCAAGACCTTGAAATGGGAGCATCCTAGATACATTCAAAGAAGAGTCTAGGGACCAGTGTGGCTGGAAAAAAGGTGCAGAAGAGAGCGGTGCGAGATGGGGCCAGAGATGGAGCAGGGGCCAGTCACAGAGAGTCGAGTTGTTCACACTGTGAATTTTTCATTTTACTGGGAGTAAGATGGGGTACCAATGAGAAAAAGAAATAATATGATGATGCTATATTTTAAGAGGAACTTTGTCTGTTGCTGGCTGGTGTGAGGTGCTCCTTTGGATTTTGTGGTCATATTGTAAGGAAGAAGAATAGAAGGTAAAATAATTCAGTATAACTTTTCTTTCCATTTTTCTCTTTTTTTCCCTCCATAATTTCTCCTGAATTTTGTTTGGGATTTTGTAACTGTAGAACAGTAGTAGGAGTACTTCACTTAACATTACAATTAGGTTATTATGACAGCAAAGCTCTCTAAATTAAGGACTCACTTGAGTTATCTGGTATAACTAAGCTGGCCTTTCAGAACTGAAATCCACTGTCTTTGCCTTGACTTTTCCTTTAGTGATAACTAAATCACTCTTAGGAGATAGCTCTTCTCAATATCACCTTTTTAATAACAAACAACCCACAACCAGCAATCTATTACACATTTCAGTGATTGCCAGAGACTTTTGCGTTGATAACTTCCTTCATAAAAAAATGTTTATTTAGCCTGATTGCAAACCCCTTGCTTGGGTCTAGAATTTAAAAGCTTCCCTCCAGGGATTCTAGGTAAGAGACTAAGAAGTAAGAAAGTTTACAATTACAATAAAGACTTTGAGAAACATTGCAAGTTGCATCTAAAGGACCCAGCAGAAAGTCCCAAACCCAAAAGAGTCAGGTGAATGTAGGAAAGCTATTCCTAGGGGAAGAACCTCAGACTGAGACATAAATGTTATATGAGACCTGATTCTAAACTGGGTATAGAGCAAAGGGTAAAATTTTGTTGTTGTTGTTTTTTTTTTAAACGTGGCTGAATAGTATCCCAACTATTCAGAGCAACCCAATTAAAAAATGGGGAAAGGGCCCTGGCTGGTGTAGCTCAGTGGGTTGAGCAGGGGACTGCGAACCAGAGTATCGTGGTTCGATTCCCAGTCAGGGCACATGCCTGGGTTGCAGGTCAGTTCCCAGCAGGGGACACATGAGAGGCAACCATACATTGATATTTCTCTCCCTCTCTCCTTTCCTTCCCCTCTAAAAATAAGTAAATAAATAAAATCTTTAAAAAAATGGGGAAAGGACTTGAACAGACACTTCTCCAAGGAGGACATACAGAGGATTCAGAGAAACATGAAAAGATGCTCTATATCGCTAGCTATCAGAGAGATGCAAATTAAAACCACAATGAGATACCACTTAACACCAGTCAGAATGGCTATGATAAACAAAGCAACAAACAACAAATGTTGGAGAGGTTGTGGGGAAAAGGGGACCCTAGTTCACTGTTGGTGGGATTGCAGACTGGTACAACCATTATGGAAAACAGTATGAAATTTTCTCAGAAAACTAAAAATGGACCTGCCTTTTGACCCAGCAATTCCTCTGCTGGGATTATATCCTAAGAACCCTAAAACACCAATCCAAAAGAACCTATGCACCCCAATGTTCATAGCAGCACAATTTACAATAGCCAAGAGCTGGAAACAACCTAGATGCCCGTCAGTAAATGAATGGATCAAAAAATTATGGTACATATACACAATGGAATTCTATGAAGCAGAAAGAAAGAAGGAGCTTCTACCCTTTGCAACAGCATGGATGGAACTGGAAAGCATTATGCTGAGTGAAATAAGCCAGGTGTTGAAAGACAAATACCATGTGATCTCACCTTTAACAGGAAGCTAAACAGCAAAACAAACAAGCAAGCAAAATAGAAACAAAGACACTGAAATAGAGAACAGGGGTACAGCAACCAGAGGGGAGAGGGGAGGGAATTTCAAGGGGAAAAGGGGAGGGATTTAGAGGAACTAGTAAAAAGGACACATGGACAACAACTAAGGGGGGTGGAAATGGGAGGGAGGTGGGGAGCACAGGCGGGTGGGCTAGGATGGGAGTAAAAGACAGAAAACTGTACTTGGACAATACTTAAATAAAATTTTTAAAAGAAGGAAATTTCCTGGTAGAAGAATGATAATGATAGTAACAGCTGATTGCCTAACTGTGCTAGATAAATATGCCAAGTTTATATATATATATTATTTCATTGTCACCGTAACAACTTTCTAAATTAAATAGGTACTAAAAGTAGTTTGGTTTGTATATTTTATCAAAAATTATACCTAAAAGTCAATTCCATTACAAATCTCTGTAAGAGTTTATTTCAGCATGAAACAAAAAAATATTATATTGGCTTTAAGTTTAATAAAATTTACTGTGTCATAGAATTAATGGAGTAAGAACTGGGGCCAAAGTTCTATTTTATTATTTTATGCTTTTTTTCTTCCCAGGACATATCTCACTGAAGAGCTAAGGTGATACATTTTTGGTTAAATAGAAATGTAAATAAAGCATTACCAGCTTGTGTGAGACATTTCCTTGGATGCATCACATGGTAAGAAATTATCTTATAATAAGGTTCTTATGGTGCTCCTTTGTCTTCAGTACAAATCCTACCACCATACTCTCTTTGGCCCAATGCAGGGCTGGTGATTTTGTTGGATAAGCTTTCCTTGCTCAAATTTTATTTTCATCCTACCTTTGCAGCCTTTATAATCTGTAGAACTCACTTTTGTACTCTAGTAAGAAATGCTTCAGAATAATATCCACCACAAAGGGGCATGCTCATTTGCCCCAAGTTTGACATCTCTATTAGGCCATGACCATACTTCACACATCTGTGGAAGCTATTTAACCACAGTGTAAAGTCATGGAGTCTTCTACTCTGCTCTTAAGGCTGCTTTCTACCAATCCACCATCCTGAAAAAATTAAGCTTTAAATCCCTAGGTGTGAAAGCAGAGAGGGACTTAAGAACAATTAAAATTTTGTTCTCATAGTTCACAAGTGAAGAAATGGAGGCTCAAGTAATTAATTAATTTTTTAAATGATTTCACAACCAGTTAGTGTCACAGCTGAAATTGAAACCTGGATTCTTGGATTTCTCTCTCAAGTTCTCTTGTCCACATTTGTGTGGTGGCATTTATAATATCATTTACAGCTGGAATCCTGAGTTAATGCTAGTTATATTTTTATTTAAGAAGATGATAGGGTATACAATATTTATCCACCCTGCTATATTTGGCTTTATTCAAGCAAATCATGTTTGTAATGGAATATTAAAAGCAATTTAAGTATAAGATATATACTTAATAAGAAATCACTTTTAACTTCTTTCTCCCACATCTTTGCCACAATAGCACTTAAGTAGTTTATGCTAAATATGAATGAAGGCCTTTAATTCTTCAGAGATCAATGATGAAAAAGGTGGTGTTGGCGATGGGGGGTGGTTGGGTTGAGTAGGGAAAAATCTTCTGGCACTGTTGATTTAATAAGATCATATCTAATAGCTATGCTTACACAAAGATTTTATGAAACAGTGCGTGCATGCGTGTGTGTGTGTGTGTATGTGTGTGTGTGTGTGAGAGAGAGAGAGAGAGACTGGGAAATAGATGGAAAACATTGCCCAAAGCTGCCCTGCTCAACTCCTGAGTATTCTGAGAGCAGTAAGAGGCTAATCTTTCATAAAAAATATAGTTCTGAGAGACATTTGGTGATAAGACAGCTTTCATGCTAAGGGTTAAAACCATCCATAATATTAATATAATCAGGTACCATTTGATGTTGTGGAGGTGTGCAACTCACAGAGATCTGCTCTACTTGTGGAATGAATAACTACTTTGACCCCTGGAAGCTACAGGCATTTCAACCCCCATGAGAGGTCCCAATAGACATGGGAATTAATTCATCATGAAATTTAACATTGAAGTGAGGTCCATATTTAAGTCAGTTCCAGTTAGCTTATGCCCATAATTAAATGCTAATTGATAATAATGAGCAAAATAACTGTATAAAGTGGCCATTATATAAAGATCTTTTAAATGCTATTGTAGCACTGTTTCCCTGGCCAAACATATTGTAAAAAATAATAGTAGGAGTCAAAATAAGCAACTTATTTCATAAACAATTTGTATACTTATATCCAAAAATTCAAAGCAACATGACTTCACTATGGTATGCAAAGGTGTGATGCAGGAGAGCAGTGCAATCCAGGGAAGGCAAGATGCAGCTTCAAGGTGATGGGTAAGTGTCCCCACAGAAGAAGGGCACTGGTACTTCCCGGAATGAAGTGAATGCTGTTTGAAATTTATTATTTTAATTTCTATGACAGCACAAAATCATCTTTTAAGGGCTACACAGATGTAGAGTGTTGTCACGCTGACCAAGGTACATGCTATTTTTAGGTTTCTCCTATAAAATTCTAAATGGTTTCCAATCTCCTGTGAGCAAATTTAATAATTCAGTCCCTATATAAACTTTCCTTTTAAAAAATTTGATCTTTATTTTTCCATTACCATTTGGTCCCCTTTTACCCACAGTATGAGCTTTACTTTTTTAAACATCAAAGTGGAAAATGCGTTTAAATGTCTGCATTTTGACCTGTTATAACTCCATCCTTCCAATCACATCGCTCTCTGTAGCGCCATATGGATGTTTCTTTCCATATAGTGCCATTTTCTTGCAACTTGTTTCCAAGGAAGCTCCGGACTAAAATAGTGCATCAAGGACTGTGCATAATTAACCTCTCTAAAAACAGCTTGATTAATACTAAATATGTCCTAGTTCCTAATCAATTATGTTAATGGAGTCACAGGCAGAACATCTGCAAGTCCTGACAAAGCCTATGATCTCAGCGCTGCCTGACAGTGTGGACTCCTTAGGTTGCCAGCATCCTCCGTGCAAAAACTCTACCTCTCTGTGAATTAGGAGTGCTCAGTAACAAAAGCCCTGCAATCCTGCAACATTGCTATGTTATTCAGTTACACATAGTGTTGGGTTCCAGGATAAAAGGTCAACGTAAATCGCTCTTTAAATATAACAATGGAACTTAAGTGTCCCACTTAACAACTGACACATCCCTTTTCCAAGTGACAGACTGACAGGCAAAATATTTGCCACTTTGTCTTTTATCAGCCTCTGCTAGGAGATAACTGGAGTCAAACACTTGAATAATCTGTCAAAATCTGCCTTGAACTGGAGAACCGGAATCCCTTGATTTATGTCCACCTCACACCAACAACAGAATTAGAATCTGATGAAACTTAAGGTGACACTATTATTTGTAGGCTATCTCTTGTCCTGTGAACATTTAGTCCCTGAGAGAGTCTCTTGTCAATTTTGTGTGACATTATCTCAAGTCACATAAGTTATTATAGTCCAAATGCCCAAAGAAATAGAACTCCCATCTCTCTCTCCCTCTCTCTCCCTCCTCTCTCTCTCTCTCAGGCTGGGTTCTATACTTTCTTCCTACATCATCTGCTTACTAGCTAGATGGTGGACACTGATGGAGACAGGGGGACTCTTCCTCTATCAAAAATGATCACCTGTAAAAACCAGTAAATAAAAAGGTGGATAAATGCAGAACATGTGTAATAGTGTCAACAATAAAAAATTAAGTAAGAAACTGTTGTGGACCCCAAAAAAGTGTCTGTAGCTGTACTGAATGGGAGACTAGATCTTGCCTATTTTCTTAATATTCAAGAAACAATGTTGACTTGTTTTCTCGGAATGAGACATCATATGAACTTTGCATTAAATTATGGTCTTTAATGAAAAGCAAATTATTTTTTTCATGTTGGGATCAATATAGCACTGATTTACAGATTGGAGGTGTTTTATTGAAAAATTTCAAATGCTAATTTATTCCATTTTTGTAGATGACCAAATCAAAATATTTTACATACTATGTAATAGGTTGTTATAACTTACAGATACAATGTAACCTTTCTCCCCATCCCCAATGGCATTTCTCTTGCTCCCTTGTGAGTCTTTATAGAATGCTTAGGCATTGAAACCTTTTGCTTCTTCCCAGACAACTAGCAGTTAAAATGTCCTCACATGTGGCATTCCAGCAAATCTGAAGGATATTTGGCTGATTCTCCTTGATCACTGAGGTAACTAATACTAAATTAAAAGCATTTTTAGAAATACTATTAAATATTTCACCACCTCCTTCTTAAATCTTCTAGAGATTTGCTACTCAGGTGTGGTCCAGGACCAGCAACCTCAGCAATACTTGGGGAGTCAGTAAAAATGGAGAATCTCAGCCCCCAGACTTACCAAAATCAGAATCTGCATTTTCATAAGGTGCTCAGCTGATCTGTGTGCACATAGACTTTGAGGAGTACTGCTAGGCTACTGCTGACTAGCATTGGGACATGGCATTTCTATCACAAAACTGCTTGAAGTCTAAAGCACGAAACTTTGTTTCCATTTTCTAAAACTTGTTGTCATCTCAGAAGACATGAACATATAATCCTCAAGCTTCAATGTCTGCATAGCAGTATAATAGAAACTTCCCTGGGCATAGGGGTGGAATCTCAGACCTGTTCTTTATTAATATAGCATAAATAAATAAATAAATCCTGTGGCCACAATTGTTGATTTTTAATAATAATGTTTACAGGGTCTTGGAATAGCAAATGTAAAATGCATATATGTAAAGCAAACATAATATTCTGGAGAAAGGTGAGTTGAAGGAAATGTAACCATGGGTTAGGCATGAATTGATCAGGATTTGGCCAAATGTGTAGACCATGCTATTGAAAGAACATAACCCTAGAAAAACTTCACTGTCCCAACTATTCAAATCCTTCCCTGTCTATTGAATGTGTAAAACATAAATATATAACCAAAAGTAATTCTATTCCGATGTCCCATGGGAAACACTCATGTCCCAGACGTGCTCCTCATCACTGGGCCTGTTTTTTTTCACTGGCTTCTCATGTTAATTAATGGCTCTATTGTCCACCTGGACACCTAATTCAGAAAGCCTGGAGTTTGTCTAATCCCTTCTTCTCCCTCCGCATCAATATCTAATCCGCTACTTACCCTGATTTAGTCTTTCCAACTCTCTTTCAGATTTATCTGTTTTCCTACTTCCACTACACTACTGTTTAGTTCAAGGTTTACAGTTTGTTTGGACTAGTCCTTTCCCAAGATCTAGCAACCAATCTCCTTATACTGATCTACCTTGTGTGATGGCAGCAAAGTTGATCTTTCTAAATAAACATGTCTATCACATCCATGAGGTTCCCCATCTTTTAAAGACAAATATAAAAATTCCAGGCAGATTAGGCAACATTTGTGCTTGCATAGGCACAAAATATCTCTGGAAGAAGCTACCAGAGGCTGCCTGTCCGGAGAACTGTGCAGTTCATGAATAGGGTCAGGCGGAAAACTTTTCACCCTACATCACTTTTGTACCTTCAACAATTGTTAGCATGTAAATGTATCAGAATTTTAAAAGAAAATAAAAATTCCTGAGCTGAATGATGAATGGTCAGTGATTTTCAAACCAAACAAAATGCAACAGAAAAAAAGGGAAGAAGAGAAGAACAAAAGCTAATGAATTTATCTGTGGGACGAGTATATTGGGGATTTACTTTACCCTTCAATGTTTCAAAATAAAACTTTAAGTATAAAAATAAATTCCAAGCTTGCCTATTTAAGTTACTTCATGACCTGCCCTCTGCATGTTTTTCTTTCGGTTCTAAACTCTCTCCATGTCTTCTTCCTTCTCTGCATACTTATACTTCTTCTATCCACACTTATACTTCTCTGGATCAAACTCTTTTCTTACCCATGTCCATGCCTTTGTCTACACCAGTCGTTTTACCAGTAACGCTCTTTCCTTCCTTGTGTAATGGACACCTATTCTTGGAACTTAAGTTTCACAACCCCCTACAAAGAGAAGCATTTCCTGGGGTCTTTCTCACCCCTTCCAAGCAGAGCTAAGTCCTGCCTTCTCTAATCTTTCAGAGTACTTTTTACTGACTTATTTTTGGGGGGTCTTAACACATTGTGGTAATTAGCATACCTTGTAGAACCCAATAACCAGGCCCCTCTTGGAGTCTCTCTGCTTTACAGGGGTCTTCTGGGTCCTTCTCCAATTATTCCCTGCCCTGGGTCTGAGTCTGTGGGAAGATAGGGTGTAGCCAACTAAAGTCTTCTCTTCCTTACACTCCAGATCCTGAGACCCTGAATTTTTTCCTCAGACATCCTTACTCATGTCAGTGGCTGCACGGACCTCTTCCTGAATGAATCCTCATTAGGTCTGATCACCCTTAATCTCAAGGGGTTGTCAAAGCTAACAGGTGGGTATCGGACAGAGTAGACAGAACCTGGACAAGCAGGCTAGTATCCACAGGTATGACAGATGGTCCTTTCTGTGTGTGGCAGAGCTAGGGTAGGAAAGGTGCTGTGGCAATTTGGAGGAGACCTCCATTTTTCTCTTGCAAAAATTAGGGTGCACTTGGCTTTGATGACTTGTGTTTTGTATTGGGCTTCTCTCTAATTACTTTTAATTTTATCTGCAAAATTATTCTTGCCAGGGCAGGAAATATTTTCTATTAATATCTGAATGCCTAGTACTTCAGACGATATCTGACATGGGTTGGAATTTAATAGAGAATAGTTAAAGGAATAAATGAAGACTTATAAAATGCTATTAACTTCTTAGCAAATTTGCTTATGATAATACTCCTATCTTCTAATTTTGCTGGTCCTCAACATTACATTTTGAAGAATAAATTATTAGCAGTAGTATAACTACTAATTTCATAAAGGACTTATAAACTGGCATGCACACACATGCACTACATCATCTTCACAATAACTCTACGAGATTAGTGTTATTCTTGTCATTTTAAGGATGACAAATCTCATGCCAGTGAATTTAAGTAGCTTCCCAAATTTACACAACTAGTCAGAGGAAGAGCTCAGATTCATACCCAGAAACTCTGGCACCAGAGTCTTAAAACTCTAAATCGATCGCATTATGATAAAACTGCAAGCATTGCAAAGTGTCCCTATACTTTTGTCATTGATTTACAGGGTACAAAGCTGGTCATTCTTTTAGAAGCTAGGGTCACCCATATAAAATCAGAAGAAGAAAATTTTGGTTTTCTAAAAAAGGAACAAACTGTAATTTTAGAAAAAATAAATGGTAGCTCTGTAGTGTGTAGACATAACTAAAACTATTTGATAAAAATAAGAATTTTGTTGTTGCTGGTATTAATATTGTGTTTTATTTTCTCCATTCTATCTTATCTACAATAGAGAAAACTGTAATACAACACTTACCTTCAAGAGCAGGTGAAGCTGGAGCGGTTCTGGAATCTTGTCCTGTTGGTAATGGAGGTGGTATGGCTGGGCTTTGTCCTGTGCACACAATCAGAAGTAGACATTGAAGAAAATATTAACAAATTTAATCTTCACAACTAAAATAGCCTGATCTATCCCCAGTGTGCATAATTCATAATCTGAAGTATAAATTTATATTACTATGCAATAGAAAAATTGTAATCAGGTGAGATCCTTAGGTGGATACTCACACAGAAGCAGCTATCTCCAGAACCATTTCTGAATATATTGCTTTTCACAAATGTATACACAATGATAAATATATTTACTGGACTTCATTAATGAAAAACCCACATGCAATCAAATAACATAATTTAGTTTCAATATGCACTTAAATTATGAAAACTAAAATCACAGAAGCTGTGAGGAATCCTAATATAAAAAATCATCCTTTTTTATTTAACTAAAAATTCTCCAATGATATAATAATGCAAGAAAAGAAGGTTAAAATTCATAGGCCTTTTGATGTTGAACAGGTACATTTTTCCCTGCCAAAATAAATGACCTGCAGTTAAGTAAATAATGGGCCAGAGGGAAAATATATTCAGCTTTGCAGAAGCTTGAAAGGTTCCCTGAAGTCTCTGAGCTTATTATGAACTGTATAAAAACCCACAGTCGTTTCTGAGGGCTTCCTTATCCCAAGTGACTTCTTTAATTAACCAACACCATTCGAGCCATGAGCTGTAAACATTAACTAACATATGATTCTGTATGAAATGCCTCATAAAATGTTTTATCTTTAATTTTTATTTCATGAGTCCCTGCTGTGCAGTACATTTTAATCCGGGAATCATTGCGGGCAGACACACCTAAAATCTCACTGACAACTGGATATTATCAAATGTCAGCAGACCCGCCTGCTTACTGGAAGTTTTCCTTTTTTAGAATTCATCAAAATTACTTTGCTCTGGCGAATTGTGGAATAGCAAGCAGAGCAATTCAAGCTGCACACGGGCATTCTTTGGTGATGAAAGGGGCAGCATTCTAAGCCTAGACCCTCATGTGAAGAAGAGGTTAACCTCTCTTCATCACAGGAGTTTCTTCTAGTTATCAGAGCCAGTTGGTTGATTCTTGAGCATGTTCAATTGTGCATAAAAACAAAGCACATTGTTTCACAATACGCAGGCCATATACCTAGAAAAATAGCAGTCCATATTATTATTACTTTTTTCCTCATGAGAACAAAGATTTGATAGAAACATAATGCAACATGAAGTTCCTTTTTTGCAAGCAAAGTAAAGGTAAGGCCGGGCACACTAGAAAAGAGAAATTTATCCCACAATCTTGTTCCACCTAACATTTACAAAGTGCTTACGTTGTGCCCGGAGCAAGCTCAAACAATTTGAAAATAAGTCACCAGATTCTTAGTGTGCAAGTATAATTTTCATTTTACTGTATGAAAACTGAGGCAAACTGCGGTTCGGACCATTCACCTCCTGAGGCGTAGGGCTGGATTTCCATGCAGGCTCTAGATTCGAGGTGCTCGAAGTCCCTCTCAGAGTGTGTAAGGCAAGCAAAGCGCCATCCTATGTCCGGGGGTCCATGACGGCCCCTGGGAAGGGACAGGGGAGGGGAGCTTCCACCCTGTTCTCACACACTTTGCAAGTCAAGGGGAGATACACTCAGAAACATTTGCTTCCAAGTCTTGCTTGACAGAGGTTTTTGGGAAAAAATATTTCTAAGGAAGGATGGTTTTGTAAGTTTTTTTAAATCTAAGGAGAATTCAAATTTAAGGAGTCAATTAAATGACTAAAGCTTAAAGTACAAATTGCTGTGAATATAATTCAATTGTTTCTAAATGCTTAGGCTTTCAAAAATACTTTCATTGAATGGTGCCTGTTCAATCCAAGCTGTTTTCTCCTCTGTCAGATACTTCCATGCAGTAATAAGTGTATAATCATGATCTTTATAGTCTTGATAAGCTCTTTAGGAATTAATTCAAAATATAGAAAATTATTTCCTTGGAAACTATTTATAATATGTGTTATAAAATATTCTTAGATTTTCCTGGAGGGGCTATAAAGTCATTATTTTATTTTTTTAATTAGTGAGCACTTATCATGTACCAGCACTGAAGAACCATTAAACATCAAACCTGCCTTTAAGAAGTTCCCAATATACTGATTAAAACAGACTTAGAGACAGATCATTATAATGCAATGTGGTGATGGGAAATAATGTATTCAGAGAGGATGTTGCAGACAGATTCCTGGAGGAGATTAATTGTAATGTGCATTTAAAGACCTAAAAGGAGTTTGCTGGGTAAAGGGAGGTAGAGAGAAATAGATTCCAGGCAACAAAAATCTGGTGGAAAAAAATGTCAAAATACGTAGAACTATTAAAGCAAACAAACTGGTGCTTCTTCAGGGTGAAGAACAATATCCAGTTTCTATGAGAAATCCTCTCCAACTATAATCGATTATATTATACTCTCTAATATGTCTGACTGTACTGCTGAGGCAGTGGATGCAATGGAGAGTAGGATCAAATCAAAAAGAGAAAGAAGAAACCAGGTGACTGCCTGCTTCTGTTCTCACAGTGACAGGTAGCTCTAGCAGGGGAATTATTAGCTCAGGACAAACATTTGTGTCCTAGGAGGCACCAAAACAAATCGGGCTTCTTGTTGTTGAATACAACACGTGAATTCAGTACTGACTTATAGAAAAGTCTTTATTTATATATACATACATATATATATTCAAATAATGACAGAAAATACTACTGAAATTAGAAACAATTTTATCATGAAATATATTATATATCATATACAATATTATACAGGGTGGGGCAAAAGGAGGGTTACAGTTCTGAGTATGTGAAGCACAAAGATTATTCTAATTATTGTATTAATAATAATTATTAATTATTATTTACTAATTATTGTATTAATTTCCATACAAATAATCCTAAACCTACTTTTGCCCCATCCTGTGCAATATATTATATCAATATAATGTTATATTAACATAATATAATATTATATTAATATGCCTATATTAATATAATATTTTAAAAGCACTATTAATATAAAGACTTTATGCTTAGAGTTGAATGGATATGATTTTCAGCTTCACCACTTGTAATCTGTGTGAATTTGAGAATCTCATGAAGATTCCAAGCATTATTTCATGAAATGAGAATAGTTTTTACTGTTGTTATAAGGATTAAGTGATAAAGCAGCCAGTACATAGTAAATACTCAAATTATTAATTCTTTTCCCATTAATGAATTTACCACTTACATCCCATGTCTTCTCACAAGAAGACTTGAAACAGACTTTTCAAGTAAGAAAACAAAGGCATACATAACAGATAAAATTAAAAATGATAAAAATAACAAAATTCATTCACAGGAAAAAGGATTATAATTTTATTAGAAGTGTATTCTTTGAAATTCCTGACGACTGTTGTTACTCTTTGAAGGACAGACTAAATTTGTGGAAATTCACATTGGAACTCTAACGGCCCCCTTCATTTTACAAACTATTACCTGAAAATCCCTCTGACATTCAAACATACTGAATTGGCTTTATTTTTGTTCCTTGAGTTATATTCATTGAATTATTTCCATAAACTTGAATGGCATGTTTGTAAGGTGCCAATATTTCATTGTTCTGAGTTTTATTTATCACAGAAGTCAATTTGATTGCTTTTGGTTAGTCAAATTTCACTGGGTGTAATATACAGTGAGCATTCCTCCTAATGAGCTAAATTACTTGATGTTTTTTTCACTTTGCTAGAAATAATGAATGAAGTTACTCAGAATCTCAATTCACATGGATGGTTACGAGCTGCATTCAGATTGCATAAGGCAAAAACCAATTTTCTAAAACCAAAAAACCAATTTTCTATACAAAAGTTTAATGTGCCTAGTTTTATTTTTTTTTAATTAAAGGAGATTCCCTGATTAAAAACCATTTCTAGACTCCTGAATCTAGCACCCCCAAACCTTGAAACAAATGTTGGGGATATTTGTTTTCTCTAATGCTTGCTATTTTATTCCTTCAGAACCCAATGCATTTTCCTAGAGGTAATGAGTAGGTACATCTAAAGACAGTAAAGTCTTTGAAAGCCTTCAGTGCTGAAAACAATGAATGGTGACAGAGCCTGAGATGGAGAAGGTGTCGCTCTAGTAAGTAATTATCGAGTTAAAATCCACTTACATTTTTAAAAAGATTTTATTTATTTATTTTTAGAAAGAGTGGAAGGGAAGGAAAAAGAGAGAGAGAGAAACATCAATGTGCAGTTGCTTCTCATGGACCCCCCACTGGGGACTGGGCCTGCAACCCAGGCATGTGCCCTGTCTGGGAATCGAACCTGAGACCCTCTGTTTCTCAGTCCAGTGCTCAATCCATGGAGCCATGCCAGGCAGGGCTCCATTCAAATTTTTTAGAAATACAAAATGTGAAATCATTACAAATGTCTACTTCAATTTGTTCTTTCATTTTCATAGAAGGCATTTGTAACTGTGACTAAAGGTCAAATGGGAATATCTGAATTTAGTAAAAAAAAATGATAACCAAGTTTGTTAAAGCAATATTACTTTTGTACATTGGAACATGATTCCCAGTCTCGCTATTTTTGTAACACGTAGAATAGTATTTTTAACATTCAAAATTGAACAAACACTAAAATTAAATAAAATACGGTTTAAATGTTAGGCTGAGATGTGATTGTGTCAGTGACTTTTACTAAAACAAGGACACCTTGACCTTCAGGTTTTCTTACTGAGAGTCTTTTTTTCTTGCTTTGTACTTTTGGGTCCCTTACAAAATAAAGGGAGGGAGCCAGAGGAATTGAAGTTATTAACCACTCCTCCCTTTCCTACTCCATCTCTCCTAGGTTTGCAAATGTGCCTGTGGAAAGGTAGCCTCACCAAAAAGGAATCATGGGAAGGAGTTCAGGAGTTTTACTAGGTGGGTGCGTCAAGGAGGTTTTCACTGTAATCAGAGGCATCTCTGTATCTCCCTCCTGTGTGTTGCTAAAGTCTATACATGCACTTTGAATTCCTTGTACCTGGTATCATGGAGAGATCAAATAGTAAACAGGCAATTACCACTTGAGTCTCGGTTGTTTCAAGGTAAAATAACAGCAGTGTCTACTCCAGCTGAGTTATGGTGAGTGTTTATGGACATAACAGTAAATATGAAATCACTGAGGGGTCCCAGTGAAGGGAGAGAAAGAACTTGCTGTCATGGAGCTTACATCAGAGATGGAGGAGCGGTGGTAAACAAGACCGATCATTTCAGACTTCACAGATACATAACCGTGAAGACAGTGGTGAGGCAGAGAATGACGGGAGAAACAGACCGTGCTCTGGATAGGAAAGAGCAGGGTCTCCCCACAGAGCAGGACTCAGCTAAATAAATACATGGAGCTTTGTGAAAATTAGAAAAGCATGCACTCTCTGGGTCTGTGCAATTCACGGTGGCAACTTTTGGCCAAAAGGATGGAGTTAGTGCAAAACTAAGAGGCAACTGTTCCCCTGGGCAGCTGCCGTCCCAGCCCCAGGCAAGCTGTTTCGGGGAAGGGAGCAAAGTGCAGGGCCTTTGTGTGAGCACAAAAAAATGCACACAGGGCATAAAGTATGAAGTGCCTGCTCTTCAAAGGGTATACACTTGAGCTCTAACTTGAATACAAAGGAGAAAACCTCCGGAAGATCTCTGATAAAAGGATTCCTAACAGGGAAAAGCTAGTCAAAAGCCTTGCTGTAGAGCAGAGACAAGCTCCTATCAGAGAATCTAGTTTATTTCACTGAGTTTGGAACACACTTTGGAACACTATCTAAGTGCAATAGTAAACTTGTGAAGGGGTTAGGCTGAGATACAGGGTTTTTAAAAGACCACTGATATTGTATGTACAATAATAGGGTTTGTAAAGACAAGGATGTGAGAGGCAGCAGAACATCAATTGGAGATTGTTGAAATGCACCAGGTGAGAGACGATGTGGGCCTAGACTAGGTGGGTTGCAGTGGAGATTCAGTCACTCGTGCAGTGAGTATTTATAGAGCGCTTACTAACACTAGGTAATTTCCTTGGACGTGGAGTACAGTAGCGAAGAAGACAAATTCCCCTCGTTCACGGACCTGACATTCTACCCAAAAGACAAAACATATCAACTAAATAAGTAAAACAGAAATAAATACTCTTCTTTAAAATGTATCAAGGAAGGGTAATAAGAAATGCTATTCAGAATAATAGGTGGTAATTTGGAATATATGGTCAATGAAAAACTTAGAGAGTATAGATAAGTAAATGAATTCAGAGTACATTTTGACTTAAACCCAGTAGGACTTCTAAGTAAATTTGCTGTGGGAACTAAGAAAAAGAAGTAAAGAGTGATTGATAATTCGACTACAACATATGGAAAGAAATGAGAAGCATAATACCCCGGTAAAATGTAGCAAATATTCCAATTATCCAGTTAGATACTGTTTATAGACTAATGACTTAGTGATGTTGCCATTTGAACAGTTCTCAGTTTTGCTGGAAGACTTACGTAGACCACACTGAAGAAGGCACAGTTATTTTATTGTGTAATTCTAATAATATATGTTAATAATAATTAACTTTTAGATATTTTCATTATTTTAGAAAATTTTAAGCAAATGGATTATTTAGTATAAATTGGCTATGTGACAGTAATATACAGGTGTTTAAAACACCAAAAAACAGCAACTTCTTGAATGAAAGAGCGGCCTCCAGGTTAAAATGTTCCTACTGGAAAGGTTTCTTTGCCTCTTGAAAAAAGCTTCCCTCATATTTCCGTTTGTTATTATATATTTGCATATTCACTTTGATGGAAAGCAAGAAAAAGTAGCCAATACATATTTCATACATTCTTTTGATTAAAAATGATAAAGGTAGCATTTCTGTCTTTCCCTTTCATTTTCAATTTATAAACTAGAAAAAGATGTTCATGGAACAGTCAACTAAAAAAAGGAAATGAGATTGATTCAAGATCTATCATTGTTGCCTTTATTCTTGTACTTTGATTACATACCCTGCTGTTTAGGACTTAACAAAAATAAAAGCATAAATCATAGAGTTTGGGGATGTAGAAGAGACCTATAAAATCAGCTATTTCAACATCCTAATTTTTCAGATGGGATAAAATTGTCTGTAGAAAAATAAGTGGCTGAACCAAGGTCTTACATTGAGAGCAAATCCAATTTAAAGTTAAGGTTTTTTCCCCACATATTTTTCCTATTTATTTAATACCTACTTAGAAAGTCAATATAAAAGACTATTTTTGATCAGTTATAATAGGTGACTTATAATCTTTGGAAGACCTGAAAATATTCACTTCCTAATATAAAAAGTTATATAGTTGTCTTCAGTACTCGTGTTCGGTTTAACTTTAATTTGATGCTGAATTGACATCAACCAACCCATCAAAGAACCTCAGTGCATTAAGACTAAGTTCCTTATCACCTGAACTAATTGCCACAATTCTAGATATACTGTCAACTGGGATGTTTTCAGAAATTTCAGAATTACTAATTCTTCACTTTCCTTAAGTATATTTTTTTCTAAACAATATCACTTTCAACCCCACACCAAATCATGTTAGTATCCAAGGTGAGGCGAGGAAGAGACACTAAAGATGGAATATGCAGACAAACAGGTAATATTAATTCTGTTTTTCTTTTAGTATAAAGGTTTTTAGAAAAAGAGAATTTTTTGTTAAAAAAAGAGATTTTGAAGACCTATTAGATGATTGAAGTTTTAATTTAAAAAGATAAAAATAAGAGCTCTCTCCTGGACTTTCCATGAAAGTGAAACATTAATGCATTTGTCCAGAGTTAGTGGGAAAAGCTGAACTAAAAGCCCAAATAACCTACTTGCCATGGAACCGTCCAATGAAAGGTCAGACATCTGTGAGATTTGAAATTCTCATTGATGAAACTGCCTGGGACACGGCCAGTTCTAGTAAGTCCTCGAAGCTTAGCCATCATGTCTTACTTGATTCTCTCATATCCACTCCCCTGACAACTCTGTGCTCCCAGAATGCTCCATGTACACTTTATCCTCTGACTCTCAATGCATTTATTTGTTTATTTACAAATCTCAGTTTTTTTCTTCTCTATTTTTTTTTCAAAAATTCTCACTAGACTGTGAACACTTGAGAACAGAATCTGGAACATCAATATACATTTGGTAAAGGAAAATGAAAAATTAAATGAATGAGTGAATAAATTAATGCTTCTAAATGCTACTCTGTTATCCTCTTCTAGAGTGCTTGAATATGGACAGACTGAACTATGATATTTTTAGTTCTTGGTAGAGTGCAAATTGCTTTCAACAAAATACATGATGAAACTGTGTATATTTATTTTCTTTTTTCAATTACTTATGATCTCAGACCAAAGTATTCATTTTCTTTCTGTGAGAAGCTTTACCATTTATGTGCGTATGGGTGAAGGAATAGTCTTTCCATGAAAGTGAAACCTTAATGCATTTATGCATTGCTGAAAGTTCAAAGATGAAGAAAAGTTGCTTTGTTAAACCTTGATTGAGTTAAATAGCTCGACCAAAACAAAACATTTGCAATATATTCTGAATATCTGCAGGTCCTTTCAAGTGAAATTATTGTTAGTTACTCATTGAGGTGTGTTTCAGCCTAAACAAATCTCCAACTACAGATCTAACTGGAAAAGCATTTTACTGCTAGAGATGACTAGAGTCCCTGAGAACAGTGAAACGCAAAGAAATTGAACAATTGGTCAAATTCACCCAAGTGACTTATAAATAGGACCCCGGTATGTAGCTTTCTAGTACAGGGCTCTTTGCACTGCAATGTGTTGTTTTGTGTTTGTATTTACTTTAGAAGGAGCATGAAGGGACAGGAAAGAACAAAATATGATGAAATTTATAATAGTGCTAAATAATGTCAATTAATTCAGATAAATATTATGTTGTTATATTATGCTTTGAAATTTTGTATTCAATTGTATCATTTTAAGATGAAAGAAAACATCTTAAATGCAGTATTTTTATATTGTAGTAAAATTATATTATTAATAGACGTATCATGGAAAACTAATAATAGAATCAGGTGATATTTTATCAGGCCGTATCACCTGGTATAGAGATGCCCAGGAAATGTGGAAGTAAACCAAATCCAAGATTCCTTCAATAACTTTAGTTACAAGTCATGTGGGCTCTTGAATATGGAATCATGGTCCACTCTGCTTGAGGTTTCCATTCAAGATTCCTCTCACTGACCAGCCAACAAAGACAGCTAAAAGTTATCAGCAGACTGCCTGAATTCTTTAGTAGTTGCACTGGCAAGATTTAGGTCTCTATGTCCAATTTACATTAAAAGGAAAACAAAGATTGTGATTGTTAATTAAATTATACCCCTTAGAAGACAAGGTGGAAAAAAAGGGAAAAATAACCTGAAAGGTGGTTACACCTTTTTAAAAAACATATTTGTTATTTTTCCTTCAATGCCGGAAACAATATCCAGCATCTGAGCAAATTTATCAACCCCCCCTTAGGTTCAATTTTCTTGTCTATGAGATAGACAGGGTATATTCCTCCTCCCAGTGTTTGGTGAGAATTCAATGAGATGATCCATGTCTAGAGCTTAGCACAGTGCCTGGCATACCATTAGCACTCAGTAAGTGGTAGTTCTTTTTATCATCATCTTCAACAGCGCTGTCATCTGTATCATCTCTGATAGTCCTCCCAAATCTTGAAAGGTTGGATGCAAAATTAGCACGGTTTACCGGCGCTGGAGAAAAACTCTAGCGCCGGTATACCGTGCTAATTAAGGCTTTTTGTGAATTTGCTTTCTCCCTAGTCTCAAATGTAAGGATATTCTTTTCTTAAGCTGTTGAATGGATGATATTTGAAAAACAGGGTTCTTTGTCTTCTATGCAGGGATGTCATTCACATAAAATAAAATCAAACGGGCCCTTGCCAGCCACACCCGTCCTGCCAATGGCAAAGGGTTCTGCAGCTGTGCTACGCTTTGTCTCTACCTGCGGGAAAATTTCTTTTCTTTTTCTCTCTCTTTTTTAAATTTTCTCTGACACATGCAAATATTTTATGTTCATAAGTGATTCAAAGAGACACGAAAAGCCTAAGGAAGAACCATAGAACCAATTAAAAGGAGACCTTTTGGTTTTGAAATATATGTCAGGAAGAGAAAAGAGAAGCTGATGTTTTGTTTTAGGGGGACATTTTCTTCTGGGTGCTTTAATAAAGATGATAAAACTCCACACCTTTTTAATTACAGACACGTAACATAAATTTAATATTTCAATGTTTGTAGTTACTAGATAAAGGATAAAATGGAACATGTTAATAATTGCTGTTTAATAGGCTTTAGTGCCATAATTAAATTGACAAACACATTCTCACTTTAATGATACATTTAAAAGTCATCCAACTAACTGCTCTTCCTGTTTTAAATTGTTGTATAATTGATATTATTTTGTCATTTAAAACAATGCACACTCCTTATCCAATGTCTGCCAGGAGGTTATTTATGATTAAAAGTAATATTCCTCTGGGAGAAATCATTATTCATGTAATTACGGTCAGGAGTAACAGAAAACTGAAAAGGTGTACGTCTTATGCAACTGCCACATGAGAAAATGTTAACTCGTTAGTTTGTTTTCCACAGGGTGTTTCAATATGGCAGTTGGATCCTTTTTCTATCTATCCTTCCTCACTTTCCTTAAGAGATTACAGTTGTTACAATAAGTCTTATCTACTAAACGTGTGGCTAATATCTAAAAACTGTGGATGGTTTCAATAGAAAGTAGCTTGTAGGTGGCAATTTTTCCTTCGGAAAAGCAGCATATTAAACATAAGGCAGAAATATTGAATGAAGTAGCATAATGGGGACGTGAAAGAGGTATATAAATAACTAAGGGTAAGTGACAAAGGACAGACCCTGAAGTATAATGAGGTCTAATTTGAAAGGACACACAGTGGGTAAATGACATCTATGTGGTGAAATGTTACCTTGTTGCATTTTTACTGTGTATTGATTTTTCACTTGATATTGTTAATTAAAAAGTACACCTAATTATATCACTACAGTTTTTTTCTCTCTTGGGGTGAAAAATCGTTCACCTAATAAGAAAAAAAATGTACCAAACTCATTGTAAGCAATTAATAATAACCGTCACAATAAAGCTGAAGAGAAACATGGGCAGAATACTAGGGTTACACCTTTGCGAAGCTTGTCCACCCTGGGCCCCTCTTCGCTCTGGACAGCCATAGTGAGTAAAACCTACATCATATGATTTACTACGTAGTGCTTTCTCCCAGTTTCCTCCCTGAGTCACTGTACAGTGTTGATTTTTCTATTGTAAGCATCTCAGCCCAGATTGTTACCTCTTGCTTTAAAACTTGTGTTATGACCTTTCAGCATTAAGCACATATTAGGGACTCAGTAACTGCTGAAAAGTGATTAATAGGATGACTTTGAGTGTATCAACTGGATGTTGATGGGGGTATAAATAGCCAAAAATTAGTGTCTTCCAATGTAGAAGAGTTATTACTACTATATGGGAATAACTGAACAATATTATTGCCTCAACAGAGAATGCTTCAGAAAACCAAAATGTAAAGCATACTGGGCCAGAACAACAGTCATAAAATTCACCAAGCAGGACTGAGCAACTGACTGGCTGAACATTAATGATAATATTGCAAAATCCATTACTGTCATCTTGCATAAACATCCTATACAGGAAAAAAGCTATGGATAAGAAATATTAGTTTATCAAATAGTTAACTACTTTTGTTAAAAGTAGTTACACCAAATCACTCAGTTTACAATTAGTTATACAAAATGGGTAGGGGACATACTTATTATTACTATGTTTAAAATAAGGTATTTATTTAAATGGTTGGAAAGTCCTAGACTCTCTATTCTTTCCCTACTGGGCCACCCGAAGGAAACTTTGAGTTACACTAGGGAAATATATTCACCTAATTACTAGAAAGCATTTTAAATCTTCACTCTTGCATATAAAGTGACAGATAAGATTATTACAAGACATGATGCATTAATAAATAACACCTAATTAGTCTGATAATTCTTTGATTAGCCTTAATTTTCCTTGCTTCTCATGCAATAATTCAAATTGCTCTGTATTATTTGTTCCTTTTCAGACTATTTTAGAACGTGCCTTGAATAGTCCCAGTAGGTTACCTAGGAGGAATGTGTTGTCTGACAGCAGGTCCACGCTTTTAAGGGTAACAAGGCCAGACCCTTACAACACTGTAACGAAAGCCTCCTCACAGCAAAGTTATTCCTCTAGAATCTGACACCTCTCTCAAAAGGATAGGAAACAAAATTCCGAAAATGTGGGGAAAATGAAAACTTGGGCTTTTACTTCGTTCCCTTTAATGGACACAAAGAAAGTAAAGTCACAAGGACATTCTATTATAGGGAGGGGAGTCTTGTTAGTTACTAAGTTTCTCCCCAGACCCTGCCTTTTATCACATGAAGTGTACTGAGAGAGTGGTAGCAGCGTGGGCGGGATCACAGCTGGTCAGAAGTACTTGGATCTATTTCTGTGTACATTCCAGTTATTTATAGTAACTAGAGTGTTTAATGGATTGATTGAGACAAATATGAAAAAATCTGTCACATTTATCTTGAATAGCTTCCACAGACTTCAAATAATCAGAAGGCAACTCTCATGGGAGCATGCCAAGCCCAGGAACTTTGCATGCCTGTAATTAAGCGTAGGCTTTCTCTCCTTTCTTTCTGTCACTTCTGTCTAATTCTGTATGCTGCCTGCAGTTCAGGATGCACAGAGCAAACCCGACTTCGTTAATTCTGAGCCTCTGTCTCTAGAGATAGTGCCAATAACTCCTTTAATAATCTCTATAAAGAGACTATTTGCAGTGCTTAGAAACCTGTCAACGTTTTAAATAACAAGATTATTTCTAGGAATGAATAAAGAGGGATGTTCTGGGATGATCATCGATAATTTTTCCATGAGATAAATAGTATACACCATCAATTCAATTTCAAAAAACATATCGTGTATCTGGTATGGTATGAGGCAGTAGAGACTTAAAGGCAAATGTTTCTTGAAGGTGTAGATAAGGCAGAAAAGCAAAACTTGTTAAGCAGAGAATGATAAGGATATAAGGCAATTAGATCAGAAAGATATGGACAATGGTATGTAGAAAAAACAAATTTTGTTATATTTAGGAACCGCCCACCCCCTCCCACCACTATAAACTTAAATAGGCCTTATTATGTTTATCTAGTCAGGGAGTATTGTAAGGACATGTGTGGTGTGTGTGGATGCGAATTAATCCATGCATTGACCCTAATAAGTAACATTTATTGCCCATTTTAAAGAAGTCAGTGCCATGCATGTTTGTTAACTGCTATACCTCCAGAATCTAGCATGGTTCTTAGAACTCTTCCAGAATACATATAACCAAAATCATGAAATGTATGTGATGCAGAATGTTTTTCATGTGATAATCAACATAACATTATAAATTATGTAATTATTATCCACATTTTATAGACACTAGAACCAAAACTGGAGGACATCAAGATGGCTAGAATGAACAAAAGTGATCTGGTATATTATTTGTTGATGTGCTTCTGAAAAACAATATTTTCCTCCCCTGAAAAAATTTCACCTGTAACATCTCTTAGATGGGTGTTCAATTAGTAAAGAACAGCCAACACTCAGAAAGCCCTGGGTGCATTAGTGCACTTTGGCCTACAGCTCATGTGCTCTGCAGTGCTGTTTTTAGCAGCCTCATTGGACAGAGGAGGAAATGGAGGCCTAAAGTGACTGATTGCTTTGAATACATCATATTCAAGTGAGTGATAGGGCTTCGGTTGGAAGCCACACAGTCTGGATCTAGAGCCTGGTGCCCAACCACCTGCTCTCGCTGCCTGAAATGTCTGTGTATCAGATGACTACCTGTGATGAGTGAAAATAAAACAATGCAGAACAGCAACAGAAACCATGGAAAGGAGGAAAGGAAGCTCTTGCTCCATTTTAGGTTACAAACAGGTCCAGTTCTAGCATTTTCCTTACTGTACTGTGCTTTTAGTAAATCGTTACACACGTTTCACTGTTCTCATTTAGGTCCAGACCTCATTTAAGTTTCTACCACATCTATGAGTATGAACTTAAGCTGTCAAAACAGTGTGTAGCATTTTGAGTTGCAACATCAATTTCTGAAAGTCACTATATACCAGCCCATCACCTGAACACTGGCTTAGTAAATTCATCCTTTCCTCCTTCCACATCATGTTTCTGACTTACAGTTTCAGCAATATTTCACAAACGCTATCCCATTTCTAATCACTGAAGTTGAATGTTGCCTGATCACTCCCTCAAATGTTAGGGTCATGTCATTGTTCTATTTAAAATCATTCAAAAAGTATTTTCCACACCAAATTCCAGTTTTCCCTGACTGACCAAGTGTCTGCAAGTGATCACCACAAACTTATCGGGTCTTATTTCCCAGTGCTTTCTAAGCCTAATGTATCCTCTTGCCAGTCTGATATCCTCATTGTCACATAAATACATCAATTTCATATTTACTCCTATGTCAAGTCCTATTCATTTTCTCTTTCATTCATATACGAAGCAACTTCTATGTATTATTTACCACTTAGGTATATATTATCCATCTTTCAAGTTCTGCAGGTGTGTTATTTTCCCTAATGTCAGGGAATCACAGATGTCTTTCCTCTGAAAATTGTAACAGTGTCTGTATAATGCAATCTAACTCAAGTTTAAATTTGTCTGTTGTATATTTGTTCTCTCTTCTTTTTCAAATGATCAGACACTCCAGTTGTTAAAGTCAAGCATCACCTTTCAGTATTCTTCTACTCTCTACTGTGCTGACACTGGGACTGCTGAACGTGAAAAAGATATTCAGCATTTGTACACTGATTTATTTCCCTCCTCCCATCTCCAATGCTGACAGCAACTCTATACTTGGTTCCCTAATTGCCTTCTTCAGAGTTTGCTTTAAGAATTAAATGCGTAAAGCCTGTGAAAATACCTGGCATTAACCTTGGCATTTAGCAGGTCCTTAAAAAATAATGTTTGGATGAGAATCTTTACATAGGCCCCTTTGCAACTGAATAACATCTGTGGCTTTAAGAATAGGTGATGCGTTCAAACCCCACGACCCCCTCTTCTCCAGCCCCACCTACTCCTGTGAGTTTTGACTCTGTTTCTTTACTCCCTATTTAGGGCATCATTTTGGTCTTCCAGGTCGATCATCTCTGAATAATCTCTTTTCTCTCTTTTGGTATCTGTACTAATGTGTAAATCCCACTATTCTGCATCTGTGATATCTTTGAACTCGTCATAATCCTCTCCATCCCATCTCCTAGAATCAAACTCTTCTTTCTCTCCTTGAACTTAGCCTAATTGGTCTTTTCAATTCCAATCTCTCCAAAACATCTCACACAACGTTTCCAATTCAGTTTCTCTTTCTAGGTTCCCTGAGTGCCAACCAAAGTGAACTGCTTGTGGTTTTCCTGTCTATGTCTGAAATGCAGGGAGATCTGATCTTATTCCTGAAGACTTGGGAATTTAGCAAGCTTGGGTTCGAATCTCCTCCCTGCAAGATGAAACACTTAAGCTCTCTACATCTCAAACCTCTCTTCCATAAGACAGACACTGTAATACACTCTTCCCAAAGTTTTATAAGAATTAAATAAGATTAGTTTAAAAGCTTAGCAGAGTAAACACTCAACAACTGATAGTCACAAAAGCACATTTCAAGATATTGTGATTATGCACCTTAATTGATAATCTCTTTAGTCTTTTATGTTTCTATCCTTAATTTTACATAGGCATATCCTATCAATATCTCAAGACCCATTTCAGTTTTTACTTTTTTCCATAAGATCTTCTCTGATAAGTCACACTAGAAGCACTATAGTTTTTTAGTAAACGTCAATAGTTAAAGAGAAAACAAAAAATTGTGGGGTGGGGCATGTACATATATTATTTTAGTCTGTAATTTTAACAACCTTAAGAAATAAATGTTGTGAAAAACTGAGATTCAAAAACAAAAATAAAAATGCAATCAACCTGCCCTGGCTCATGTGACCCTTTCTCTCCTGCTTCGCAGTCAGGCTCCGCTGGAGCCAGGCTCAGTTGTTGAGTTTCTTCTTTTGAGCAAATGTACTTGCTCATAGAGACAGATATGTCTTATCTTATTTTTTCTTATAGGCTGTCCAAGGAACAAATAAAATGTTATTTATTTTTAAAAACAGAATAAAACTCATTCTATCTTGTGATCACCATATAGCACCTTTGAGCAATTTAAAAATCCAAGACCTTGTATAAAATCTGCATGATCTTATTTTGCCTGTGTATCTTGGACATTTTCTATTTCATCAAATTAGGAATTATTTCATTATTACTAGTCAATTATTCCCAGCAATGCTAAAAAAGACTAAAATAGTAAAAAATAGAATAATGACATAATTGTCTAGAAGGATAATGCAATTATCAAATAAATACGTCATGTGTTGTTCCACAGGTTGAGTAAGCAGTGCATCATAGTTCAAGAAGGCACAAGAGGAGCTTGAAGGCATTTTTATGGTCTACTTCTAGTTTCACTGAACACAGCTTAAAATTTAGAATTTTTATTTTTCCATCCATAACCACAAAGTGAAGAAAATCAAGAGAGGAAGACATTTCAGTGATTTAGATGAATCAGAAGATGAACTCAAAAAGACTGATAGCAGTATGCTAAACTTTAATAATTAGGGTTAAACTGAAACTGATCACTCAAGTGAAATCTCAGATCACAAATCTTCAGATGACAGTATATTTTCTCAGATTCAAGAATCAAGTGAATAATACATTTCAAAAGTGAAAAAGGAAATGTGACATTCTCATTCAATTAGTCCTTCAACTAGAAGGACTTGATCATGCAACATTTTGTGGCAAGAAGCTGAACCATCTCATTTAGTTAAAAGGTATGTTGCAGGACTCTTTCATCTTTCATAAAATTGGTGTGCCAAAATTTACAGTTTTAAAGTATACAAATGCTAAAGAAATGTGAAGGCAGGTATAAGAAGAAAATCGATAATGTGTACATTTTAAAAATCATTAGATTTATCATTCTAATTACACATTTAAATATAAAATATATTGCAATTATAAAATAAAAAGGACATAATCTTTTTGAGAAGATTAGGAGCCATCAAAGATTTCAAAAATTCAACTGTTGCTTTTGATGATACAAGTAAGCATATGCTAGAACTTAATAAAGATGTATTGGAAATCTGGAATTGGTGTCTGTAAATAAATACAGTGCGAGTTTATCCATTATAGTTGATGAGCAATTAATTCACTCTATAAATATATCCAATTAGGAGTATATAAACCTTCAAAATCAGGGAATTGATGAAATAAACATTTAGCTTTGCTATGTTTAAGTTCTTATAAAAATTTTATCCTTGGTTAAAATTTCTAATCACCGAAGTTGAATGAATATTTATCCTTGGTTCTGTAACATTATTCTAAACAATTTAAAATATTTGAAAAGCCATTCAGAGGTCCAGGTGGTTATTGGATGTAACTATTTATCCTACTATACTGAGAATAGCATGCATATTTTCTGGGCCTATGTCACATACTTATCAAGTTATCCTTAGTCACGAAATTATTTATTCCGTCTCATCCTTTTTCTGGACTACCAGCTTGGCTAGGAAATTCAACAAACACTACTGAGTATACATCAACACTTCCAAATCTTTTGTTTTGAGAAAACAACTGGATGTCTGGAACTACTACAGTGATTATGTTTTTGTGAAGCAGTATTTTTTTAGAGGAGTGGGAAGTATGGCGGAATCTTGCTTTTATTTTCTCCAACACTGACACTTGAGCTCTGAAATACATTGGATTAAGCCATTAAGTAAGAGTAAATCTGATACAATTACATTTGAACTCCACTCAGCAGGATCAAACCAAAAATGCAGTTAAATGCCACTGCCGTTCAAGAAAATGTTCTTAATACAAGGTGAGTACAAATGAGGGTACTAATTCCTTGACGCTCTGTCTAGCTGTGGATTTAAAGCCCGTAGAATTGAAACGCCGGAACATAGGCTGCCAAACATACCTTACTGTAGTCAAAAAATTTTGATGGCTGAATATCTTCAGTTAGAAGAAAAACACAGAAAGTGGAATAAATTATCTTGACATAAAATAAACCTAGGCTTAAGTAAAAGTAAGATAGTAGCTGGGATTTCAATAGTTCGATAACTTCTTAGGAATAAACTTTAACTTATATTGAACTTTAATCATAATGGCTACAGACATAGAAAGCTGAAAAAAAAAAGTGTTACAATTACTAAACCAAAGCACTAGCCTTGGGCCTTGTGCTGGGAATTTAAATCGATTTATTTATCGATAGGAAGAGATAAAGAGATCTGTGAGCCATGTGAATTTTACTTAGAGAAATTTGTTTACTTTGTTGACTCTGCTGAGCAATGCAGGCAATTCGTTTGGTCCAGATAGAAGATGATGAAAAGAAAATATGAAAATGCCTAGCAAGATCATGATTTTCTTCTTAAAGACCTTACCTTAAAAAAAAACTGTTGGTATGGCTGTCACTTAAGAAAAAGGTGCATAGACACAAAGTATTAAAAAGAAAATTGGAGTCAAAAAGTCGATGAAGATAAATCTAAAAGAATATATCTTGACTATGTGTATTATTACTTCTAAAAATCAAAAGAAATTAAGACACACACACACAAAAAACCCTTAAATAAATAAAATATATTTTTAAAAAGCCCTGGCTGGTGTAGCTCAGTGGATTGAGCATGGGCCTGTGAAGCAAAGGGTACCTGGTTCGATTCCCAGTCAGGGCACATGCCTGGGTTGTGGGCCAGGTCCCAGGGGGACACATGAGAGGCAACCACACATTGATGTTTCTCTCCCACTCTTTCTCCTTCCCTTCACCTCTCTCTAAAAATAAATAAATAAGATATTTTTAAAAACCCACAGTGAATTGAGCCTCAGTATTGCAGCTAATGTCTACCTTAACCAGTTTTAATAGATCTCTCATAAGATAATGACAACTAGACATTAGGCCTAAAGTAAAAGTGGGAGTTACCAGCTTCAAGACAGCCACCGTAAGACGGCAGGGTCTCTCTTTCTCTCTTCTTCTCTCTCTCTTTCTCGTTCTCTCTCTCTCTCTCTTGTTCTCCCTAGCACTCTCAGCCACCTTGAAACAGGTTGGGGGTTATTCAAAACAAATCATGCTGTAACACTGACCATCTACCAGGGGTGTCCAACCTTTTTGTGTCTCTGGGCCACACTGGAAGAAGAAGAGTTGTCTTGGGCCACACATTAAGTACATTGAACACATAATCACAAAAAAATCTTATAATATTTTAAGTAAATTTATGATTTTGTGTTGGGCCACATTCATCCTGCAGGCCACAGGTTGGACACCCCTGAATAATCAAGAGATCTAATGATGGGTTGTTAGGTCATTAAAAGTTAGCATTTCTGGACAGAGGAGCTCTTCAGTGTCCACACAACTCCTAAAAGTATACATTTTAGTGAGCATAGGAGAGAAGGGAGGGAATTTCAGGGGAAAGGGGGGAGGATTTACAGGAACTAGCATAAAGGACACATGGACAACAACTAAGGGGGCGGAAATAGGAGGGAGGTGGGGAGCACTAGGGGGTGGACTGGGATGGGAGTAAAAGACAGAAAGCTGTACTTGAATAACAATTAAATAAATTAAAAAATAAAAATAAAAAACCAAAAAAATAAAAGTATACATTTTAGATATATGTCTATCTACTCCAATTGCCACAGGACCAGTCTTAATGGCACAAACTCACTTCTAGATTTAAATAGTTTTTTCTTATTTTTTTAACTTAATATAGAGTCAGTACAGTAGAATATTAGATATAATGAAATGATCAGATCCTTATACTTTATGCTGGTTTCGTAAATGATCCCCGTCATTGAAGTGCAGATTATTACTACAGAGAATCAAAAAGGGTAATTCAGCTCGCCTTCTGGTATACAGACAAAATCTTAGCTCTAAAAAAATGTTAAGACTATCTTAGAAGTATTCTATTTAACAAGATAAAAGGCAGGTCATGGGGACTTATGTCATAGTGTCAGCATACTTCATTCATGAGGTTTTTCAAATTTGAACAGTAATTTGGAATATTTTGAGGGTTCTACAATATTATGCAAAGGTAATACTATAACCCAGAGGGAAAAATTAAATTATATTGAAAAAACTCATTACCAATAATTAGTAATAAACTTTAGCTAAACAATAACAGGTGTTCCACAAACCCCAAACAGAAACAGATGGAAGCACAAATGTTTTATAAATACTTGATATGTGCAGAGCAATAAACTTGGCAGGAATTATGTTATTCTCTAATTGTCAGTCAGAGTCAAAGTCTTATCAGTTATATTTTTCTCAAATTAATATGCCTAGATTAAATCTTGTTTCTCATTTCTTATTTTTTAAAATGCAAGTCATTAAATACCTTTTCACTCTATCTTATGTGTTATCTCACCAGTGAAGATAACCTTACTAATTTTCCTTCTGTACATTAGTAACGCTTTACATTATTTGTTACATCAAACAAGAGGCTTACCATACCGGTGATACAGGTTTTCCTTCTCCAGGTTCTTCCTTTCCACATTCCCACCCCACAGAAAAATGCTGATCTGCATACTCTTTACTTTTTCATACATTATAGCAATAAATCTTCAAAACCATAATTGAAGGTAGGTGAGATGAATTAAGAAGGCAATTGGAAAGTCAATGCGTAGTATTAGGAAAACTAATCCTATAACACTTTGGAATTATTTGGGGGAGTTAAGGTAAGTAGCATGGCGCTAAGATCGGAATTCACAGCTGTTTAGAGAGTATTCACATGAGACTTCAGAAGGGCTCTCCCTGTAGTGTTTATAGGAAAATCCCCCTTAACTTTTGCAGAGATAGTTTCACTCTGACCATAATATGTTATTAAATTTTCAGAAAGAAATGATTGACATTGTGACTATTAAGCTGTCAGCATGTCTCACTGACTCTGGACATGTATGGTCTTTGTGTCCGGTGATTTGTTTGAGAAATTTTATCTTATGATCAATTAGTAGCTACTATAAAACATTTAGGTAGCACAAGAACACAATTTTTTCTCAGATAATGGAACTTAAATCCTTATGATCAACAATACAGATTCATCTGGTATGTAACTAAACAGTTAGTAAATCTTACAAAAGCAAAATATGTGTAGAACATAACTTTCTTAAACTATCACCGCTGAATAAATTGGGCAACAATTCTATTATTTAAAGTTGAATTAATAGTGTATGTAAACTGGTACTTGTCAAGGCTGAGAAGTTTTCCTCTATGTGGGATGCTCCCTTGGACAGGCAGTGGTGAGATGAATGAATTAAAAAACACAGTCATAGGAGTATTTTGTCATCGTCTATGAGACGCTTTGTCAACAGTCCCACAAGGTTGCTACTCTGATCTCAATTTAAAATGATGAACACTGGAGGTCAGGTGGAGTTCAATGATTTGCTCAAGGTCCAATGTTAAAAAAGGAAGGTGTCAAGAATTATGTCCATATTTGTGTACAAAGCCCTCTATTTTCATCACACTGAACTATCTTCCTGTGTTTACATCTAATTTTACTGTAACACTATGCATATATGTTAACACTAATCATTTTTACTGAGTGAGTTATGCTTTTCAGCGTTTTCCTTCTCATTTCAGTTTCTAACTCATTAAGAAAATAAAAAGAAAAAGAAAAGAAGAATAAGAAAATGAAGAGGAGGAGGAGGGGGAAGGAGAAATAAACTTGAATGTTACTGGAATTCAGTAATTTTTTTCCTGAGAGGGAAAGTTCTCATGATCTTCTAATTTTCTAGGACCTAGATGTATTGTATAGTTGTTCTAGACATGGTATGCCTATTTGCTAATATATGCACAAATTATAACAACACATTTTATAATGATTTCCATAAAAACACTTGGAAAACCAAGATACAGCTTTCTTTAAACAACCTGCTATAATTATGCTAATGTAAATTAGTTCTTTCCTTAACAATACCAACTTCTTAGAAATATTTCCATAGTATCATTAACTTTTAAAACTGCAAAAAGCATAGCACGAGTCAAGCCTCCTTCAACTTGGGGTGGTTAACACACTATGCAATATACAAATAATGTGTTCTAGAACTGTACAGCTGAAACCTATATAACTTTATTAACCAGTGTCAATAAATTTAATAAAATATTTTTAAAGACATAGCACACTCAAGTTACTCATTCTTAATTAAGATGTTAATAAAGAATTATTTGTTATACTCTGAGTAACAAAGATAGAAGAGATAATAGATAAATTTCTGTAAGTAAAAATATAGTTCTCCATTGCATTGATTATTGACTCCAAGGATGACTATCTCCATCAGCAGTAGTTCTCTGAAGTGACTAACTCAAGTTTATACATGTGTGAGATAACCAGTTTTGAAAAAAATTTTAAATGTTTAAAATGTGATGAGTTTTAATATGAATTTTGCTCACTACTAAATAAATATGGATTGTTTTATTGTCTTAGGTGTTTTCTTCTAAGTTTACCAGGTATAAAACAAGATGATTCACTTTTCACTCCAAGATATTATTAAAGATATTAGCATTTTTATATATAAAGATATTAGCACTTTATTTAGCTTTCAGTTGACTACAATAGGCCATGCAGTACTAGAAGCTAAAATTAAAAGCCCTAATGTGGGTTATTACTTCTTTTTATTGATTTTATTCTAGATCTAACCATGCATTTATTCAATATTTAAAAAAAAGAAAATACAGTTTAGTACATAAAAAAGCTGACAATCTTAGAAACAAAGACTATTAAAACAGACAAGTACAAGAATTGTTTGGAATACCTGGTTTTAAATCCCCATGGACAAACATGTCAATCATATATCGACAGAATGCATACTGATCTGACAAGAGTAGAAAGAAAAAGAACAATGAAAAAATGTCATCAACAACTTTCTTTCTTCCTAGGGAGAATTGAGTTAACAAAACAAACAAAATAGTACAATTCTATTTTGGTTACCACAATTCTGTAAAGGAATAATTTCCACTCCTAGGAACACACTGGGGGATAAGACATAATAAACATACAGTTCCATTTATTTCATACAAAAAGAATAATCTTAAAAATTGAAGCAGACTAGTTTAGGGTAATATTATAGTAGTTGTTTTTTCAAATCAAAACCTTTGTCACCAAATATATTACAAAAGCAATTATATTAAAACACAATTTTTCTCATCATTGTCCATATCCTCAAAAATGAAACAGAAGTTTTGCAAGAGGAAATTGTTTCCAACTTGGAATGTTTTACCAAATATTCACTCCCAGCCCTTCTGTTAACTGTCTAAATGAAGCAGCAGAATGTTTTCTAGAAAAGGCAAGCAGGAGGCCTAACCATTTTGCAATCTGCTACAGGTCCTCTGCATGAAAATGCTCTTCATTTAGGAGAAATATTATTTGGTGCAGATTTGCAGTATTAAATAATATCACTGTTAAGCTAATTAATTTAGTAATCCTTATTACAAGATCATTTGTGGTCTTGAAGAGTCTATGGTCTGGGGAAGTGGTGAGGAAGAGAAAGGCATGGGAATTGAGAATTTGGAACAGACTTGCTTAAAAGGATTTTAGACGTGAGTTTGTTTTCTTTTCCCTCTAAATTAAATACATTGTACTCAACTGTAAATTTTCACATAACTTCAGATTTTAATGAGGTCATGCCAACCCAAATCTCAGTTGATGAGTCATTTTATAAGTTTTACCACATCTTTTTTAAAGTTCACATATTCTGAATTGAATCTTGTTCAAGATGAAACAAATCCAAAGTCAGCTTTAGGACCAAGAGAGTTTATTGAATATATACAACATGATACACCCTTAAGTTCTCCAAATTGTGTATAGCAAACATGAAATAATAAACCTTGTTGCTGTATAAATACACATAAAAGGATTTTTGTAAATCTCACTCTTTTTAGAATATTAACTGCAGTTTTGAGTATTTCATTTTATTATTAACCTCTGCAGAATCTTTGGAAAAATAAATGCAGTTATTACAGTTGATGTAAAAATATAATTCTTTTTTTATGAATACCTAAACATGAGTAGGCCAAAACCCATTAGGTTTCAAACATGTGTATGTATTTTGACTGTTTAATTGGAGTATCCTTTCCCACACCTGAGGTCTAAAGTGGGAGGAAGGCTGCTTGTGGTGTAAGTCCAGGAATCTATTTGCTCCTGAAACATACTGAGGGTGATAACACAGGTTTCTGACCCCAGGTCCTGGAAACCCTGTGGTACAGGAGGGACGTGAGATGAAGGTAGGGAGTATTCATCTTTGCTGGACATAACTCTTTTCTTTAGCAAAATTCTGCAATGAGCAATTTATCTCTAAGTTAAAGCTAAAGCAAAAGTTTGTTTTCCTTAAATAGTGGATTTGAGGTTGAGCAAGTATGGATGCCCCGAAATAGCCACTTTTCCCTTTGTTTCAGTAGCATAAGTGACTGGATTCCTTTTAGATTTGTATTTCTTACAATTCAGAAGCAAGCCGACAGCGCTGGACGGGAGCTAGTTAGGGGGTGGAGGGACTGAGCAAAAAAGAGAAAGGACTCACGGACATGGACAATAGTGTGGTGATTGTGGCAGGGAAAGGGATGGAAGTGGGAAAATGATCATGAAAAAATACAATAAAAGAGGCAATGTAAATGTTAGAAAGATGGAGAATTTGCTTAAATGTAAATTTCCTAGCCCCATCACTCAAATATTTTTATCATTCTATCAGTCTGGACCCAAGGAATACACACTTTTAACAAACTTCTCAGAAGAGTCTAATTAGACCATACTTCCAGCATCACTGGCATAAAATCTCTGAACTTTTTTCTCACAGTGATTCCTAGCAGCACTACAGCAGTCAACAACAGCAATGGAGAATGCGTGTGCGTGGCAGAAGTTCAGAATGCAGGGACGACTTAGAATGCGATGGGATTGGACAACCCTCACTGATGAAATATTGTTCTCTGTCCCAAGTTGTGAGAGGGTGTTTATAACTTGTGGAATAGTATATTGAAATAGCTGCAATCTTTATGCTCCAGTGTTTTTCATTTTGCTGAATATTGACAGTATAATGAAAATAGCTTATATGTTAAATTACTAACAAAATAAAGTGCTTATATTAATTATACCAAGCATTTTATAGATCCAAATGCCATTTATTTAATTAATGCACCAACAGTCCCATGAGTTTTCAATTTGAAAAAGAAACTCCCTTATGAATTATAAGAATGTTTCTTTTTGAATCTAGAATAGTGTTTGAGTTACAACACTTAGGTGGTTTCTGTTATGTTTAAATGATGCTATAATTCTGCATTCTAATGCCAACATATCAATAGGAATATGAGAAAAACATTTTAAAACTATTTTAAATTAGAGATTTTTAATATTTTCAATTAGGATGCCTATTTCCACCTGTCTGTGGTGTTGAACTTAACAATACACAAGAATCATAGGCAATTATATTTTGGGTAGTGCCCAGTGTATCTGCTTCGCCCATCTCAGGATAGACTAAAATCACGCTTTTCCAACTTTGAAAGATTTATTTTATAAAAATGTTTTTACACATAATTCAAATATTGAAATGGAAAATTTTTTCTTTGAGAAAATCTGAAGTGTTCTATCATTCTATCTTCAAAGTTANAAATAAAGTGCTTATATTAATTATACCAAGCATTTTATAGATCCAAATGCCATTTATTTAATTAATGCACCAACAGTCCCATGAGTTTTCAATTTGAAAAAGAAACTCCCTTATGAATTATAAGAATGTTTCTTTTTGAATCTAGAATAGTGTTTGAGTTACAACACTTAGGTGGTTTCTGTTATGTTTAAATGATGCTATAATTCTGCATTCTAATGCCAACATATCAATAGGAATATGAGGAAAACATTTTAAAACTATTTTAAATTAGAGATTTTTAATATTTTCAATTAGGATGCCTATTTCCACCTGTCTGTGGTGTTGAACTTAACAATACACAAGAATTATAGGCAATTATATTTTGGGTAGTGCCCAGTGTATCTGCTTCGCCCATCTCAGGATAGACTAAAATCACGCTTCTCCAACTTTGAAAGATTTATTTTATAAAAATGTTTTTACACATAATTCAAATATTGAAATAGAAATTTTTTTCTTTGAGAAAATCTGAACTGTTCTATCATTCTGTCTTCAAAGTTAGGCAATAATAATTCACAAAAGGTAACGTCATATTTGATCACCAGTTCTTAGTATTTTTTTTCTGAAATGAATATCCGTCTAAGGATAACACACTGTCCATTTCTCTCCTTTCTGACTCTCAGGGAACAATGGTGGATGTCATTCACCTGCTGCCTCCTCAGTGCTCCCTGCAGAGTGGCAGCTGAGAAAAAGTGCATTTTGGGTGCAGAATGTCAGCAGGAAGCAAGTTTTTAAAAAATTCTAATGAGGACTGAGCCCATGTGGTCAGTGCTCTATAGAAATTCACATTAGCTATATTTTTCTTCCTGACACACAAATATCTAGATAGTAGTTCCGAAGGAAGGAGGGAAGGATGGAAGGAAGAAGAATGAGCATAGCAGTGGGGAGGTTTGATATTTCCTCCCGCCCAAATTTGCAACAGCCCATCAGAAAATCAGGGAGCAATGTTCGATCACGTCAACCCTTCTCATCTTACTTCAAACAGATTAAGATGGTTATAAAAATTAGATGACATGACATACAATTATGCAGATAAGTTTATGGTAGACATGTATATACTTACAAATCTTATTCCCATCATTTTAAATAGAAATATGTTGTTTATAGAAATAATACTAAGGGCAATCGCATATGAATATATTTGCATGTACACTACACAGGGGTAGGCAAAAGTAGGTTGACAGCTGTGAGTCCATGAAACACAGATTTGAGTCTTGCATTATTATTTATTAACTACTATATTACTTATTTATATTATGACTGTAAATCTACTTTTGTCCACCCTGTATAATTAAATAATTACCAATAAGTGTGTGTTCTCCATGTAGAAATCTCTTTCCAATAAGTAATCTCTTTCCTATATTTATTCAAAAAGAACTATTTAGAAATGTATATGAAAAGAATACCTCAAACTCATTAGGCTTAATTTAAGCTAAGGAAATCAATATTCTCTTTCCCAAAAGAGAACATATTCAACAATTTTACTAAATCATCAGTACAAGAGTCTCAAAATCAAAGCCACCTCACAAGTAGATTATTTTAAAAAGTCTTTATGTTTGGTTAAAATCATAATGTGATTAGATTTCATAAATAAATGCTCTTACATCTTTGCTTAATGTGTCTGAAGAGATATATCAGATGTTAAATTTTTGATGACTTACCTAATGATACATTTATTTAATTGATGGTAGCAGTTCTCAGTGAGAAGGTTCACTTTAGCAAATGCATTTGTTCAGCTGATAAAATCACATTTGTGCTTTTGTTTTTAATTTTAAGTAAAATTTGAATGTCTTTTTAATAGATAAATAGCTCTTCACATGGAAATAAAAAACAATAGATTGAAAGTGAAAATAGTAATATAATTTTATGTTTAATAATTCTTATTATTGATAGAAATAAAATACAATATATGTGACCAGGAAAATAAGTATTTATTTGAAATGTTATTATTTGAAAATGTTCTGGTGATGTGTCTCCATCAGTAATATACACCTCTCCCAAGCCAAATATGCTACAAATAAACATAAAAAACTGTATTCATATTTCTACTTAGTTCTTAGTGGCATTTTTGTCTTGTTTCATGTGATTATTTTCTTTTTTAAAAGACAATTTAAAATGCAATGCATTTTAGGATATTGATAATCATTTAAAATAATGTGTCGATAAATCAGAAGATTAATTTTTCTGTTTACCATCACAGTAAAATTATCCATTCAAAATATTTTTTATTTACTATGTATTTTTTTACTCAAATTATTTCATAAATAACATATAGCTTTAAGAGAGTCAATAATTACTATTTTTAATTTTTAAAAAATAGTATTATATTTAACATTGAAAAATGGTTTGGGGATCCCCAGTTTGAACTCCATTTCTATCTTTAAAAATTATATTGAAATAAATAAAAATTACCTAAGTTAAAAATTGTGTGAATAACTAAAAAATTATTTTTTAGGTTTTAACTTTTTTTTTTAAATATTGTATTTATTTATTTATTTATCTTTAGAGGGGAAGGAGAGAGGGAGAGAAACATCAATGTATAGTTGCCTTTCGTGCGTCCTCTGCTGGGAGTTGGCCTGCAGGGAACCAGACTGCAACCCAGGCATGTGCCCTGACTGGGAATCGAACCGCGATCTTCTGGTTCGCAGGCCTGAGCTCAATCCACTGAGCTACACCAGCCAGGGCCTAGGTTTTAACTTTTTTGTTCCTTCCTTCTATTCCCTTTTTGAATGCTTTTCTTCTTACTCAATATATAAATAAATATTTATGAATATTGCTTTTGAATTCAAGGATAAAATGAGCCAAAAATAAATACAAGAATGGATTGCAAAAACAAATACCATATAGCTGATTTTTATTTGGAATCTTTAAAAAAATGTGTGGATTGCAAATTTTATATCTTACACCTTATAATAGGAAAAGTTACTTTAAATTTCACTGTTCAACTAGCTTATTCAGTAAGTTATAAAATATGTTCATTAAAATATCCTAGAAACCATTTCTTAATTTTAGCCCACAAATAAAAGTATTCTAACCTATCAGAGTAAAGAAAAATATTACTTTGCAACACCCCTAAGAAACCTGCGTAGAAACAGTCACTACAGAGGAGATTCCACATTCTGCCCTGGGAGACTTGGGACCACGTAGCAGCAGCCAGTGCCAGGAATGGACTCAGGGAAGGACAGATTCAGGGAGGAACCGAACTGTGAGACAATAAGGCCTTCAGCTGCCCTTGTAAAACTCCACCCTTTCATGTTTCCCTAGCACCCTTCGATAAAACATGTTTGGGATTGTATTTCATCTCTACTTAAATGCTTTATTACTATCAATAGGGATGTAAGTCTGACATCACTCTTGCTGAGGACCAGCACGATATGTCAGATAGAAGCCTCACATGCATGTAGCCATAGAAGCTGGCAAAGAAATGTGAGAGTTCTTTTCCTTACACCTTCCTGCCTAGTAAATTAACTTAGTTTAATAATTTGATGTATATTCTAAATTATGTGCCCTTGCAGAAGCAACAGGAATGTATGGATACTTTTTATAATGTTTATTCAATACACAGATAAACATATAACCCCTGAAACACTCCATGAGAATGATTATTTTTCCTGATCTACTTTTCTCCAAAGAGTATACACTGACAATTTTTGTTCCACATCTTAATAAAAATCCCACTTTTCAAGAATTCAGTGTTTATCACCGATCTTTAAATAACTTCAGATATTAACTCAAATCCTCTTTTATAAATACTTAAAAGTTCATCTTTAAATATGTGGACACATTTGGGTAGTTCTATGAATAAATTTTAATTCCTAACTTATTATACTTCTTTCCAGGTATATTCATTTATACAAGTATTTCTCTCCCATTTGGTGTCTGATCTCAGTCTTTTTCAGATTACAATTTCACTGTATCTGCTTCTTGCCCATTGTTCCCTTAGAACCTGTAGCAGCCTCATCTGAATGTTTACCTTTCTGTTCATGCTTGGACACAGCTACAGTCTCTTTCTCGTCCTTTTCTTTGGGTTTGGGTGGTGCTTTCTGTACTTCTTTTACTTTGGCAGCTGTTTGCTTCACTTTCTCCTGTTTCCCACCTCTCAGTTCCTTTTTAGTCTTTTCTTCTGTCTTCTCCTTAGTCCTGGTTTTCTTCTCTTCTATGTAGGTGTAAGGAAAGTCGAATTACTTTTGTTCATTTACCAGCACAACATTTCACCCTTTGCTGGTTGTTAAAAACAATTTTAAAAGAAAGAGAGTAGAAAAATAGTACCTTGAGATAAATACTTGACATAAACACCATTATCTGACATTTTTATAGTTTTTATAGTTTTATAAAACTATATTTTTATAGTTTATGAAGTGCCATGCTAGAGAACCAAGTAGAAGGAAGAGGAGGAGGAGGAGGAGAAAATAATGTCGGACTCTTCCCTAATTTGTACATGAAGACATTGTTTTTTCAGGTAGTTAGGGACTTGGTATGGTAATAAGGAGGCATTTAAAATATACAGGGGATATATATACAGGTGTGCTCAATGAAAAACCATTCTCAAACCAAAAAGCTCAATTCAAGAGATCAGTTAAATGGATAGAATCATTTTCTTCCACAATTGAATATCTTAAAAGTCATTCAAGAGACTTAGCTGTCAATACAGTGTTTTTAAAAGATAACTATTAGGAATGCAAATGTAAAATTACTTGCACTGGTGGTGACTAATAGGAATAAAATGACAAAATCCTTTAAACGATGACTCCAAGACATTCATTTTCTAATGACTTGGTTTTAAAGAACAAAAAGGGAGCAAGAATTGACATTAAGTCCTGCCAATCCTAAGTCAGAAATAATAACTAATGACTTTTAAAGTACATAAATTATCTTAGTAAACATGAAGAGCTATAAATTGAAATAGGTATAGATATCTATGAATTAGATTACATATATGTATTTTCTATACAACCATATTTTTATTTTGATATCATGTATATTTGGAAGGAGGAAACTGGGAATACAAATCTCAATTATTTGTTTAAAGCAATAATAATATAGCACACATTTGTGGAAAGTTATTTACAATAGATTCTGCAGATTGGACATTATGTATTCTAAGGGATCACACATAATGAATAGATACCGAAATAAGTATACTACAATGCTGTCCTCTCATGTTATTTATCAGTGTGATAGTTAACCTTTATTGTCACTCATGTTGAAGAATTTGATGAAAATATTTAATCAAGTACCTTGACTTTAGTGCCCTAAACAATAATTTGGAACTAAGACAATATTGAGAGGTCTAGGGAAGAGCAAAGAGAACATTGATAATGCCTGATGATTGCCAAACCAGAATTGTCTGCAGTGCTATATATTATTAAATGGACCGACATACCCCAAAGCACTGTTCCTCAGAAATTTTTCAGGGAGATGTTGATACACATATACATACACATATATACATTTGCATGCATAGTCTGTTTACATCTATGACTTCATAAAAACATAACTATGTAAATAAAGTATTTATGATTTGTGGCAGGCCAGGTTGACTCAACTTAGCCCCAGTGATCCTCACCTCTTTATATTCATACCTTTATATAATCCTTTACCCCTGAAAATGGGTTGGCCTAAAAGTTCACTATTAACCAATAATATGTGACTCCACAATTAGTCTACATAAGATTGTTACCTCCCTCCTTTTGATATCGGTTTCTTTCTTGCTAGGTTTGATGAAGCCAGCTATCATACTAGTGAGACCCACATGACAAAAAACTAAGGATGGTCTCCAGTCCACAATCAGAAAGAACTGGGCCCCTCATTCAACAGGCCTTGAAGAACTGAATCCTGTCAATATATATGTAAATGAACCTGGAAACATTCATTTCCCCAGCTGAGACCTCAGTTGGGACTACTGCCCAGTCTAACACTGCAGTCCTGTGAGTCATTGTGAAGCCAAGACTGAGCTAACCCATGCACAGACTCTTGGGTCATAGAAACTGTGAAATTATATACTTATATTGACTTTAGCCTAAAAATATGTGCTTTTTTTCCTCACGGCAATACATAACTAATATAGTATTAAATACATATTTATTAAAGAAATAATTGAATCATTTATCTTATAATCTTTGGAGAGAATGTTTGATTTATACATAGGTCACTTGGATTTTGTCTTAGTGCTATTACATACTAGTTACATGATCAGGCCACATTGACCTTTTCCTGGAGGTCAGTTTCTTATATATATATTTGTAGATTTATAAATTTATATGAATTTATTTTCATTCAAATATGTCAACAAAGAGAACTAAATAGAATAAAATAACATCTATTTAGTTATAAATATCAACTTGAGACTAAATGCTACCTTCTAGGAAAAAAGTGTCAATTTGCAATTCTACCATCTTAACTTCTATAAAATGATACTTGGTTATCTCATTGAAAAATGAAATAAAATTGTATTTGCCTCAAATATCTAATTATTTAACACTGTATAGATAAACCCATTGAATTTTGAAAATAGATCTGAATTTTAATCTAAATGACTTGTCCCTCAAAAATGCTGGATTAAGATCTCTGTACTGATTACATAAAACTTGTATTTTAAAATATAAAGAGGAAATCAAAATTTAATAGACATTGAACTATCAGGTAGAATTTATATTTTTCTAGCAACAAACAGTTCGTAGACAAATTTAGAATAGTAAAAGCTGGTACATGCAATCCTCCACATACTCAACATTACATTGATATTCTAATTGATTGTTTTGGCTTATCATTAAGAAACTTGGGGTCTTGAATAGTGAAAATATTAATCAAGATGTATGCATTACTTTTTCTTTTTAAAAATTAAATCATAAATTCTAAATTTTAAAAATCAAGCTCAAGGTATAATACTGGTCAAAAGCTATAAAATATATATTGTCTCAATTTCCTATTGCTGTAGTAACAAATTATCAAAAACATCTTCTTCAAACAACTTTCATTTAATATCTATCGGTTTCCATGGTTCGAAAGTCTTGGCACAAGGTGGCTCAACTATATTCTCTATTTAGGTTCCACAAGGCTAAAACCAAGTTTTCAACAGAGCTGCATTTCTTTCCAGAGGCTCTGGGAAGAGTATTGTTGGCAGAATTCTGCTCACACTCTCCACATGCCCTCCTCACTTTTCAAGCCAGCCATGGGGGAAGTGCTTTTCACACTTCAAATCTTTCTTTTTTGCACCTTTGTTATGCTTTTAAATGTTCACAAGATTGCATTGAGCCCATCTGGATAATCCAGGAAAATCTCTGCATTTTAGATCAATCTTAACTATTTCTGCAAACTCCTGTTTGCCATGTACTATAACATAGCCACTGGCGTGACACCAGGGAATGACTGTCACGAGGGCTGACCACCTATGGGAAGGCTCTCTATTCTCCTTTCATATGTTGAGGTGCTCTGTTTTCTTAAGTATTCAATTCTATTCATCTTTCAATATTAAATTTAAAATGTAAGACCAAATTAGTTTTATGTAAGGAAACACTGAATGATTACAATCACCCTACTGTTACCCCAAAATGTAAACTTTAACAGGAAAATAATTTAATTACAGAAATAATAAAGGGAAAATTTACCTTTTGCCACTGTCTTTGTTTCTGGTCTTTCTTTTTTCTCAATTTTTTCCTTGTGAGTTGCTTAAACAGAAAAGTTTATATTAGATTTAGTAGATTTATAGACCAGCCTTTCTCTTTACCTCAGTTTCACAGCTACCAAAATCATGAACTATTTCAAAGACGTATACATTAGTGAGTCTAATTAGGGAATAAAGAGTCACCAACGCAATAATAACTGAATAGAGCCCAGTTTTAAAGAGTTAGCGTTAAGACTTAGAAAGCATTTTGAACACTACTCTCATTTTCCTTTTTAAATTCATTATTACAAACAGATAAAGTTTTCAAGAAAGACAAAATGAGAGAGAGCAATTTTATAAGTATTTGTTGAAAGATATTTTATCAGAAAGAAGTACTCTCTTTAGGATTAATAAAAAAGAAATATTTAAATCAAGACTAGAGCTTTGATTACGCACAGTATTCATCAACAAGGACGCCACTAAATAGATCTCACGAGGTTGGACTGTCTCGTGCATTGACAAAATGCTTAGCTTCTCTGGTCCTGGCTCACCAAATGCCATCCACCCTAAGGAGACTCTGACAACAAAAAATGTTTCCCAATACTTCTTGGGGATAGTAACTTTGGCTGATTTATCTCAATTAAAAAAATAAGTAATTATAAAGAATGAATGCAGCTTCTTAATTAAAGAATATTAAATATGACACCTGAAATATTATACATTTCATTATCTATGTAATGTATTAATAAACCAAGAAGAATTTATTTTATGAACTTAAAGTTTACTTCCATAGACTGGTAAAACTTTGTATCTTTCAATAGTTTAAGGGAAAGAGTCCTGAGAAGTATAATAGCACATGTAGCTTTTTCTTATAATTCAAATATATAAACCTATGTGGTTTGTCACTTACCCAAGTCACCACACATTCTCAACATTTACATACTATTTATTGAAGAAAATAATGATAATTAAATAAATCACAGAAGATTAAATGATAATATAGACTTAATTAAATAGGTGGGGTAAGGAAAGAGCCAAATTATTGCTTAAAAATTGAGCCCAAATTCTTTCCATTTCTCCAACAATATATAATAGTAATGTCTATCAGCTTCACTTATACTATAAAAATATGCTTAAAATATGTGTTTAAGAATTGTTCTTTTAAAGTATAGTCTATACTCTCAGACAATACCCTCAATAAAGGGCTAATACCCAAATACATAAAGAATAAAAAGAACTCAACAACAACAACAACACAATCCAATTTAAAATTGGACAGAGGACCTGACATACACTTTTCCCAAGAAGACACATAAATGGCCAACAGATATGAAAAAAATACTCAACTTCACCAGCTTTGAGGGAAATGAAAATCAAAACCACAATGAGATACCATCTCACAGCTGTTAGAATGGCTATTAACAAGACAAGGGCCCTGGCCGGTGTAGCTCAGTGGATTGAGCCCGGGCCTGCAAACCAGACAATCGCGGTTTGATTCCCAGTCAGGGTACATGCCTGGGTTGCAGGCCAGTTCCCGGCAGGGGACCCACGAGGGGCAACCATACATTGATGTTTCTCTCCCTCTCTCTTTCCCTTCCTCTCTAAAGATAAATAAAATCTTTAAAATAAAAAAAAACAGGACAAGAGATATTAAGTTTTGGAGAGGATATGGAGAATAGGAACCCTCAGACTGCTGGTGGGAATGTAAACTGGTACAGCCACTATTGAAAACAGTATGAAGCTTCCTTAAAACCTTAAGAATAGAGCTACTGTATGACCCAGCAATCCCTCTTCTGGGTATCTCCTCACAAAATTTGACAACATTTCTTCATAAGGATATATGTATTCCTATGTTAATTGAATCATTACTTATGGTGGCCAACCACAAGTATCCTTTAATAGATGATTATATGAAGAAGATATGGTATGTATATATACTATGGAATATTATTCAGCCATAAGAGAAGATGAAATACTGCCACTTGTGACAACATGGATAGATCTTGAGAATAGAATGTTAAGTAAAATAAGTTAGATGGAAAAGAACAAGAACCATATGATTTCACTCATTTGCAGGTTGGGAAAGAGAAAGCAACAGACAAATGAATAAACAAAGCAAAAAAAAATTCTAATTGATGCAGACAACAGTATGTGACTACCAAGAGGGAAGACGGGTTTGGAGGTACAAGAGGGTGAAGGTGATAAATAAATATATGATGATGGATGGAAACTAAAGTTTGGGTGGTAAGCACACAATGTAATATACAGATGATGTATTATAGTACTGTATACTTGAAACATATAATCTTGTTAACTAATGTTGCCTTGATAAATTTGATTAAATCAAATGAGATAGTGCATCTGCTGTAGTAAAAAATAATCACCCATGAATGGTTTTCCCTGAATCTTGCAGATTTAATACCAATCTCATAGCTTACAGCACAACGTCCATCTGAAGACTAAGTGATCCTGGCAGCTGCAGAGCTACCGAGATGGCGCTCGGCTTTCCCTTTGGGGTTTTAGCTGCTCCACCTCTTGGTTTGCACCACAGAAATCTCCAGTACCATTTGGAATTATGGGTAATGACTCGGGCAATAGCTGAAGGAGCGCTACGCCAGGCTAAGCAGGGCACAATTGACACAAGGTGATGGGGCTAAAACATAATAATATCATAAAAACAAACTCCTTTAGTTAGTATACAGTACATAAAAAGGCATTTACCATGGAGCATTTTGTTTCTGATTTTCAATTTAGACAATTTTCTTGCAGCACTTACAATTAAAGGGCAACATATTTTTTAACAAAAAAATTTAGCCACTGTGTAGGCTGAAAAACATCATAAGAAATATCACAGCATTTCATTTGGTTAGAGTACACAGAATCTGATTGTAATAACTCTGCATAACTCAATAGCAGATAGGAAATGGGCACCTATTTCTAGAAAAGAAAAGGTGAAAAGATGGCCCTACTGAAATATGTGGATATTATTAATAAGTGAACATTCATAAAATAACCTTCTAATTCAAATTTTCAATGGTAGGTATAAAGATTGAAGCATGTTTCAACTGATCTGATTCATAAATATCATAAAACATCCCAGCTAAATGGAATGTTCCACAAAACAAGATAATTTAGCAGGTGATACATATTGTGGATACATAAATCAACTGAAATCTAGCCCAAGTATACAAGACATAATCTACTCTAAAACAAAAATAAACAAGTAAAGGAGAATTTTACTTCATATCATACATTGAAATGGATTATTGATGAATTAAAATAAAATATGAAATATAAAAATAATTGTTGAAACTTAATGAAATTTTAATAGGTATTGATTTCATCTTCGGATAAAGATTTAAAAGCAGAAAAAATCCTAAAGAAAATATTAACTTTTTTAGCCACATAAAATTTTGACTTTCAACATATACACACTCATACATGTCTATTCACACAGACAGAAACCTTTACATTAACTATAAAACTGAGAAAAATATTTGAAAAAGTAACAGACCAGAGACATATACCAAAATGACATGCACGCATATCACCAGGAGGACTAGGTAATGAGTGTTATAGTTACAAAAAAAATTGCTAAAACATGTGCTTAACTCCTTAAATCTTCAGATAACAAGCAGTTAAAAATAAAGTGAAACAATGTTTGTTTAAATGCAGTTTTTTAAAAGAGAATGAGAAATTAACTATGTACTGATATTGGAAATTCTCTAGAACATATTGATAAATTTTAAAAACCAGAATAGAGGACATGCTAGGTTTTGTGTTAAAAAAAGGAGTACACAATATACTGTGTTATCTCATAAATGTATAAAAGTGGTTTACTATGTGTGTGTGTGTGTGTGTGTGTGTGTGTGTAGGAAGGATGGAATTGGAATTTGAAAGGTGGGAACAAGGCAGGAAGCTTTTCACAATGGATCTTCACATGATAAACTGTATCTTTATGAATCTGTACTGTGTGTTCTAAACAAATAAATAAAAACGAAAAAGGTTTTTTAAAACCTCTAATCTAATAGGTAATCAAAGGATGCAAGTTAAANCAGTTTTTTAAAAGAGAATGAGAAATTAACTATGTACTGATATTGGAAATTCTCTAGAACATATTGATAAATTTTAAAAACCAGAATAGAGGACATGCTAGGTTTTGTGTTAAAAAAAGGAGTACACAATATACTGTGTTATCTCATAAATGTATAAAAGTGGTTTACTGTGTGTGTGTGTGTGTGTGTGTGTGTGTGTAGGAAGGATGGAATTGGAATTTGAAAGGTCGGAACAAGGCAGGAAGCTTTTCACAATGGATCTTCACATGATAAACAATGTATCTTTATGAATCTGTACTGTGTGTTCTAAACAAATAAATAAAAATGAAAAAGGTTTTTTAAAACCTCTAATCTAATAGGTAATCAAAGGATGCAAGTTACATAATGAAGTATGCTTTCTTATGTATCAAATTGGCAAATATTTTCTCTAATGACATCCTCATTATTGGCTAAGGCAGTCTCAAAATTGCCAGAGGAAAAACTGATACAACTTTTCTAGACAGTAAATTGGTAACAGAGTTCAAGAGTCTTAAGTATTTTATTTTCTTTAATCCAGAAATTATTCTCTTCAGATTTTATTCTAAGGAAATTATAACAATATAAGTAAAAACATAAGTTTATGAGCATCTAAAATGAGATTTAAAGAAGCAGAGGCCAAATAGAAGGGACCAATATCTAAAAACAACACTGATAAAATCCGTACCTTTCTTTTCAGGTTTTTCTTTTTCTTTTCCTTTTACTTTGTCTTTTTCTCGGTGTGTAACTGGAAAGAAACAGAAAATGCTTTTTTTAAGTAAACAGAATAAATGATCAGATTATCTTTGATGTCAAAAACTTATTTTCTGCCTTTGAAAATCTTTCCTTAGCTGACAAGATTTTACACAGCTAGAGGTTTAAATGTTAAGATAATTATAGCATTTTTCTATTTTTATTTCACACCCAGAACAAACTTATGCCAAAACCCGATCTGATTGCAAAGATAAGAATATCCTTCAGCTTTTCCAAATCTTTAACTTCAACTTAATTAAATAGAAAAGGAGACTAGCTCAACTCTGGAGAAATGCCAAAAATAAGAGAACAAAATTATACAGGAGATAATCTTTTGAAGCTGAAGCGAAGTATAATCAACCTAAATAGTATGTGTTAATCATCTAAAGAAACAATTCATGGGGGGGTGGGATGGGATGGGAGTAATAGACAGAAAACTGTACTTGAAAAATAATTAAATAAATTTTAAAAAATTGAAAAAAAAAATAAAGAAACAATTCACAATAAAAGTTTTGGAAAATATAGTGAGATGAGAGTAGGATGGCACCCAATTCCTTAAAGAAAACAGAATTTAATTTAATATGAACTACAATCCAATGAATTGATCTAGCAGTGTTCCAATTTACGTCATAATTTTACCCCACAAGTTAGTCATGCGTCTTACTGATGGTACCTCCAATCATCTAAGGTAGAAAAATGTGACTGATCTGGGATTTCCTTTTATTTTCCATTTCTTTTCCTGTATCAAACTTTCACACTTGTTTCATACTTCTCTTCCCCATCTTCTTGTATCCAACATTACATTTTCTGCCTATCACTTCTGTACACGAAATACAGAAAGAGCAGCTGCCGAGTGCTAAAGATCCTGCTAGATAAGACGAACTCCATTCCTGTCATCCAAGGGTCACCAAGCTCATGGATGGTGGATGCTAAACAATCACAAAGATGGTTAATTGCAGTTAGAATAATTACTATGCAGCAAATACTCCCAGTGGTATGTCAGTGCACACGATGAGACCTAATCGAGTCCGTGCATATGGAGAGGCCCTTTGGTAGAAGTGATATTTACAGATATGGAAGACAAGGGGAAATTAACCTAGTAAAGGAGTGCAGAGAGAAAGAGAAAAGAGACAATTTCAAAAATTGAAGTAGGATATACTTACTAGGTATATTATTATTACCCATATTATTACAATAATATCCTGACTAGTCTCTTGACTTTTAGGTATAGATTTTTCTGTCTTAGAGTAACATTGATAACATCAATTCTGGTTATATCATTGACCAGTTAAAAGAGTATCTCCTTCATGACTTAAGAATGGAGTCCGTCACATAGCAGGTGTTATATCAAATACACAAATATCTTACTGCTCTAGTCGATCAGACATTCGCTAATCAACTCAATCTTATCCACCAGGAATTTTCCATTGGACTTTACATTCCACTTACAACAAGCTCTTAGAGTTCCACAAGCAGACCATGGGCCCCGTGGATGTCAAGCATCTGTGCCTGCTGGCCTTTCCCCTGGAATTCCCACACCCACATTCCCTCCCCTCCATGCACCCTTTCCATCCTGGCTCAAATGCCTTCACCTCTATGAAATGTTCTTTGATCTCTGCTTATGTCATATAGCAACTATACCATGGGGATAACTCTATTTTAACTATTACATAACAACACTGTAGTTGTTCATATATCTGATACCCAGTAAGTGAAACCTCTTTAAGGACTACAGTACTACAGCATATTATTTTATTTTTGCGTCTGTGTTTGACCATATATGGTGTCTGTCACATAGTGGACTCTTAGTAGGTCTTTTTGCATAACTGAAATTCTAAAATATTACAAAGAGTTAATTTTATTTTATAGGGCCATTCTATTCATAATGATGAAGTATAGATCGTAACAAGCACTGTTTGTTTCAAACAGTTTCACTTAAATTTTTTATGTGTTAAAAATTCCTTAAGTAATACAAACCCAATGAGAAACAGGAGAAAAATAAATCATAAAACATTGTTTTTCCACATTCAATGATTTTTTAGGTGTTTCTGAGTTAGTAAATTGAATACAAATATCTGACAAAATAAGGAGAAGACATCAGTATTCACACATAGCCACAAATAACTTAGTTTGATTTCTTTGGCTAACTATTAATTAAGCTCAAAACCAAAATAAAATCTTGGCAAATACAAAACCTCTTTTAAAGGTTCTCGAGGGGAGACCATGTTTGTGAGAGATAAGCTGTGCTTTTGGAATCCTGGCGGGCAAGATCCCCAGGAGGACGCCTGCCCTGGGTCACTGCCTCTGTGAAGGGCCTGACCTCACCCACCGTGGACAGCTGGCTGCCCCCAGCACCAGAGGATTTTCCAGTTGACATGTGCATGGGTGTAAATGGGAGCATTAATAGGAAATCAGATGAGCAAGGGGGCTGAATTCGGACTCAAAGTCCGAATTATTAATGACCCCTATTACCCTGTGGGAAAATCTGGTTCCTCACAGGCTAAGTTTTGATTTGCAGACCCAGTCCTGAATGCTGGCATCTCCTTATGCCCCTCAGAAATGGCACCGTAATACTGTTTCGTGCAGCAGCTGGACACCTGTGCTCCAGGGGACCTGTTCAGAATGGCAGACGGCCGCTAAATCTTGCATGGAAACTCCAAACTTTGGCAAGACTGGCCTCAAATACCAAGTTTTAAAATTCCTTTCACCAAAACAATGCAGCCACCAGTCACTGTCTTAACAATCGTTGTAAAATAGAAATCATCTGCTACATCAATGGCATTTTCTTGTGCATCTCTTTATTTACAACCACAGCTTGAAGTTTTAATACAGAAGAAGAATAGAGTACCTTTTTTTTGTTACAAGATCTGTTTGGCAGGTTCTTTCTTAGCTAGGACAGTTTTAGCTCGGGATAAAATAAGCTTGTTGCACCTGCTGGAGCTTAATTTGTTTGTCATCCTTATTTACAAGAAACAAAAGTCCCTTTGGTAGGCTGATAATTAAAAACAAGTGGAATCCACCAGTTGGAATGGCCCTGATGTTTGGCATCTGAGTTGGCATGGCCCTGCTGTTCCCGCACTTGCCCAGACTCTGACCTTTCCCTGACCAGAACATTCAGCTCAACTCAACTCTGAAGTGTGTCTCTCAAACCTCCCCATATGGTCCCACTCCAGCACTCTGCAAGCTGTGCTTTGTGCTTTCACAGCGCTTGGCTCTGGCAACCTGCCAGTCAGGCTCTGTGTCCTTTTCTGAAGTGTATCAGAGCTCACAGTGCTCCTGACCTTGAGGTTCTTATCCAGCAAAGCCTGCCTAGCAGCTAAGCAGAAGGAATTCAGGGCCAGATTCTTAGAGATCTTTGCTGATCTCTCTGCTTTTAGTTCAAAAACCAAAAGTTTGGGTGCCAAAAATGTTAAAGTACTGTTTTGTATACACTACTGTGTTCTTCAATGGATGGTTAGCAAATAAGTTTAATTAACCAAAACTCTGGAATTCTCAGAGCTACTGTTCAGGATGAATCTTGAATGCTCAGATCAAAAGAAACCAGGTGGAAAAGCAAGTAACCATTACACTTCCATATGGTAAAAGACTTTGGGGAACACGGTTAGCCGTAATAGATTTTGCTGATTTTTCTCTTAATTAATTTCTCTGTTTCTTAGCTTTCTAGTGTTTTTGTTGTGGAAGGTATTAGCACTGAAGCAGTGTATAAATTTTAAGTATGTCAAAGTTTCAAACAGCTTCACAAAATTCATATACATCCATGCTCAAATCCATCATTTCTTATAAAAGAGCAAAATACATATTAATTTCAACCCCCTAAAAAATTCTGCTTTAGCCACCACTAAACAAAAATGTCAGATGTATTCTTGGTTAGTGCATATGTCTCTGCATGTTTCACTTTTTTGTAACTGATTTGTATAATTTCCATCCTGAGTTCAGGCAAAATATCTACACATTTTAAATAATAATAACAAACTCAGTGGAAAAGTATTCTTTGGTGCAGAAAATTTTATAGATTTTATTATTCATCCCTCCTACAAGAAGAATTTGTCATTTTTAATTTTATATAAGCATACCACTTTAAAGCTGGTTGGAAGCTAAGGAGGTCGATGAGCCTGAGCTATCTGTCCCTAGGTGGGAGGTGGGGGAGGGAACACGGACGTCTAAGAGCAGCGTAGAAGTATAGTTATCACACTAGTATTCTTTCCCCCAAACTAGGTTTTTTGTGTATCTCAGAATTGCAAACTCATTCTAAGGGCCAAAGTGTGTTGACTGGATTCTTTAAGCATGTTATCTATCATCTACTCTACAATAGCATCTATACACTTTGTTCATAATAAAATGACATTTAGTTATATACCATTAAAGTGAAGATTAGGCAAATTACCCACATTTGTAAAACTTATCTGACACATATGCTTTAAGTCACAAAACATAATTTTAAATTCCAGAATGTAAGTTTTACTTTCCAATCTATTTTAATCGTATGACTAATGTCCCCTCCTCCTGGGACTACACGGCCAGAGTCAGAACCACAGTTCCTTCCTCATCAGTGAACAGTCACTGTGAAGGTGAGGCACAGCTTTGTGGAGAGCCCTCTGGTCTCTTTTTTCAGGTTTATCTTTCCCTGCTGCCGGAGAGGAAAAGAAAATATATTTTGTAAAATAAAAGTTTATACAATACAAACTAATTAAATTAATTTGTTGGCTTTGAAAGTGTTTTCATAGAGGGCTCCATAACATTTAGATGCATTTTAATGTCCTGTTCTTTTCAGCTTTTGCTCCTCAATCTTCAGCAAAATCTTTTGCCAACTTAGGATTCCCGCTCTGTAATGGTTTCCCAGAAGTGATCCTAAGCCAGTCAATCATCATTATTGTTATTAATTACCCTTTTAAAAATGGGACCACTCTGTAAAGTACATGATTTCCTAGTCACTGTGCTGTACATCAGAAACTAATACAGAATAATATTAAATGTGAGTTGTAGTAGAAAAATAAACACACACACACACATATATCCTGTCCAGAAAGTATCTATACTTGTACTATTAAATATAGAGACATTGACTGAAGAAGATACAAGAAACATTGTACACAGGACAATGATGCCTCAGTCCCCTTCAAAGCAGGTACCTTGGGACCTCACACAGTTCTTGTAGTGTCTCTTCCACTGTTCTAAACACTCCAGAATCTTTTGTTGGAATCACCATCAACTGCCCATCATATTTTCCTGAATCTCATTGATGGTCTGAAATCTCTTCCTTTTCAAAGATGATTTTAGTTTTGGGAAAAGCCCAAAGCCACAGGGCACCAAGTGGGTTGTAGGAGAGGTGAGTCACCTGGATGATTTGATGTTTTGCCAAACAATTCTGCATGAGTTGGCACATTGTTTTGACTAAGCTGCCGACCACCAGTTGCCCATAGCTGTGGATTTTTTCATAATGTTGCATCTCTCAACAAACAAAGAACGTTGAGGTAGTACTCCTTACTGATTATTGGGCCTGGAGGGGTCTACTCATGATGGACAACACCTTCCCAATCAAAACAACACAGTTAACATGGTGTTGTTCTCACCGAGATTTGGCTGCACCTTCTTTAGGTGTGGAGAACCAGGAGACTTCCATTGGGATGACTGGACCCTCATTTCCAGATCATAGTCATAGACCCACGATTCATCTCTGGTTATGACATTCTTGAGGAAATATGGTTCATTGATAGAGGTTTGAATCAAGTCATTAGCAACTGCAGCATGGTGTTGCTTCTGCTCTGGTAGCAGAAGCCACTGAAAAAGTTTTGCCATAACACATTTCATGCCATGATCCCACGCCAAAGTCTTGGACACAGTAGTTCTTGGAATCCCCAGATCAGCCTTTAGTTCTTTCACTGTCAGTCACTGATCTTTGGTGATTGCAGCCCATATGTATTCGACATTCTCAGGTGTTCTGCTTGTTGCAGGCTTCCTTCCAGAATGTGCATAACTTTCAACAGATTCTAGACCATCTTTTAAGCATTTGTGTGACACTTTCATTTGGCTGCACTCATTGCATCATCCCCAAAAGCCTTCTGAATCATCTGAATCGTTTCCAAGAAGGAATATTCAAGTCTAAAGCAAAATATGATGCATATTGTTGCCCTACTCACTCAGTTTTTAATGTGAGGGCCACACAGTACATGTGCTCACACAGCAGTGTGTACTACCCCTACTGACTAGTACACTGAAGTTTTCATTGTTCATGGAGGCACATTCCAGTCCACTTTCCTTGGCTACCAGGTTACGTCCATGTCATGCAAACCATTCTCATTATATAAACAATGGCCGGACTTTCTCTAGACAGACTATATCTATATATACATATATAGATATAGAGATACATACATACATATATATATATATACCCTGCAGTCAGTTCTGCACCTGAACACCTGCTAGTCCAGGTGAATGTAGCACAAACATACTGTTCTGAGTGCCTAAAGGGCCCTCCCTTTCTCTAGGAGATATCATGGACAAAGTTCTCTCTTCTACTTATATGTTTACCACCAGGTTCCAATCTTTTTAAGTTTGCTCTCTTCTATGAGTAAATTGAAATGCTTAGTAGTTATATAGAAGCTTAAATCTTATCTGAAAATAACCAGAAAATTTGCAATTGCAAAGAAACAAAGCAATATGCAATTAAAAAAACAACTAAATGTAGGAAGATAATGTTATCATTTATTTCTGTGTAATTAGGTTGCAGTTATTTTTCTTTCTTTTTCATTTTTATAATTGTCCAAATTAATCCATATTACCTTAGCCTATATTATTATATTATACATTCTATTGTGAGTGTTTTCTAATTACATCTCACAATTATTTTTTATTTTAATATGGAGCTCACTCTCAAATATGTCAATTATTTCTAACCAAATAAATTTGACATTAGAGTGGTGCAATTAAAGCTGAATAAGTATATATATATTTAAAAATAGAAATCTCAAAGGAAAATTGTTCATACAAATCAAGTGCAGATTAACAAAATAGGGAAAATAAATACTATATTAATTCATTCATTATTTCAACATTTACTGAGTGTGTTTCATGTGTTAGATTTTTTGCTAGATGTTAGAATAATTTTAATTTAATATTAGCACACATTCGGGGCTGGTAAGAACCTGAAAGACCATTGAGCCTGACTCTCTTTGTTCATAGATAAAGAAACACAGAATAATAGGAGTCAATGGGCCATAGGTATTAGCAACAGTTTGGTGCATGGCATGTTGGTAATCTAGGAAAAGTTAAATTATGGTTGTGAATTTTTTCTAAGTAAATATATTTTTTCACTGTATTTCTACATCAGCAGAGGGTCAAAAACACATACACTATTGTGATCACAAAATACGTTACTACCTCTTTTATGTGGAAAAATAACAAGGTTAATTCAAAGACAAACATCAACTAATATGTCAGAGCTTATACCTTAAAACCAGAATAAGTACTCATTGCCAGGTTATGAATCAAAGGGCTTACTCTTTAGCTTCCTAAAACTGTTCCCTTTTCTCCCTAACATAAAATATCAAACAAAATAAATAGATGGGCAAAATAGGAATAAAAGTTACTTTGTCCTCATTAATTAAAATCACTTAGATAATGTGGATGACTATAAAGAGCATATAATTTTCCCCTAATTGTATATGAATAAGAATCAGCATTAAAACAATAATTCTTTGACACTTTAAACATGAATTAGTTAACATATTTATATGAAATTATTTTGAAAGTGTATGTTCTCTGGGATTCAAATTTTTTTTCTTTCTCTATTCTAGTAGATGAGTAAAACATCTAGGTGTAGACTTCCATGGCTTTCCCGATAACTTCATATTCTTAAAACCTTTTAGAATACAATATAAATTCTTTTAAGGCAGAAGAAACATAATAGAGACAGTAGGAGGTGATGTAGCTTCTATCATCACCAATATGTTTATATCCCCCTAAAATGCACCAGCTTCAGCATAATGGATCTTTTTAAACTCACACATTTGCTGGGTTTTTTATAAATAACCATTGCAGACTACTATTTACTTGTATATACTGTGTCTCATCTTTCAAGGGTTCAACATGCTTTGATACCAATTTAAATTTTTAATTATCAATCACATCTAATCATAACAGACATGGAATGTGGCATATATAAACATATATCTATCTACATATGTGAATGGTTATAAAATCTCATTCACTTTTTTCATTGAACAGCTTGGAAAAAAAGACAGACATTATTCTACCTGGATGAGGAAACAAAGCAGTAAAATGAAATCTCTTGTTCATATTCACACAGAAGAATTGTGGAAAAAAAGAAACTATCCCTTAAGCCCGTTTCAGTGTTGAACAGCTGAAGTTCCAGGATGTATATTGAGGTACTAATCTCTAGCCAAGCTTTTGAGAAAGTTATTTTAAACCTCAGCCAAATTCACGGTTTTAATTATGCAAGACTCACTAGTTTAATAAACCTGCTCTACAGCCCACTGCTCGAAGTCTTTAACAGCAGAATTCTAATAGAGCCAGGGCCAACATGGAAATGGTGCCATCTGCATCACCACATCCGCTCCAGCGGCGCTGCTATTCAATGAACAGTACATTCTGCAAAATGAACAGGCAGAGACCCCATTCGGGGGGAACCAGTTGAGCTTCTGTTTCCACCTTTGGTGGACAGAAACACATAGCTAGTTCAATCATGGCTAGTTAATCTGCACTTAAGAGCTGTGTCCAATTTCCCTGGCCAAAGGAATCAAGAACCAAAAAAGGAAAGGGAAAAGTAAGAAGACATTAGTTTCCTAAGTGCAAATATAAATAGGTTTCAGTTGAGTAAGTTTCAATGTCCCTGATTGTATAAGAATTGGCTGACCAATCTGAAATGGATTCAAACATTAGAATTAAAGATATAATGTCTGCAGAATGATTTCAGGTCTTCACAATAGAAAATATAGTATTTTTTCAAATGACATTTTACATGTAGATTCGCATAGTGGATCTTTGTGGTGTAATTTTAGGTTAATTATTACTTCTATTATTGGAAACGTTCCTATTTTGCAAATTTTGATATTTCCTGAAGGTAATTTTGCATTAGCCAGTCTTCACATAACAAATATTAAGCAATATTCAATTTTTATCACAGGAAACTTCTTTCACCTTCTGTCTGTATCACACAATGATAGTAATTATAGGATTTTTATTTTTGCCAGCACCAGTGTAACCCACCCCCGCAAATGGTCAGTTTCACACAAAATCATGTGAAATGGACCATTGGAGAAACTTGAGCATATTTACAGATATGTTTTTTGCTTTTTATAAGTTTCTTTAAAGTTTTACGACTATGCGGGCTAACCCCCAGCCCCACAAATAAGATGCTTGCAAGATGAGCAAGATAAGGCTGGCCATGGAACACTGTAGTCACTGAATTCAGTTCACTAGAAAGGGACATTAAATATCATGTTGTCCCCTTCCATATACACTGCCGGCTATGTAAGGAAGTTGCAGGGCCTTGGCAGCACACAGTGATATAATATAGTGACTGCGTTTCTATACCAAAGGTTTTGAAGGGGATGCCTAGCCTAAAAAATTCAAGGTTAAGACAAATTGAACTCTGATTTATTATTTATCTTATTTTTAAAAAATATTTGCTATTAAGTCAAAAAACTTCTTTACGATACTACATCAGTAAAAATCAGTTGCAAATAACTTAAAGGTTTTGACGTTATTTGATTACAATTATGAAAAATCATTTATATATTTATACCTGAAGTTAAATGAAAAGTAAATGTATTTATTTAAATACTATCAAAAGTTAACATAAAAAGATATTAATTACAAAAACTTTTTATATAGCATATATGTATAAATATATACATATATGTCCTAAATAAAAATAAGAATAAACACAAAATTAAACATGTACCTTTCGTTTGTACTTTCCTTTCAGGCTTCTCCTCCTTTTCACTTTTTTCTTTGCGCATTTCTAGGGGAAAATAGAATTTATATAATTTAAAAACTCTTTTTGAAAATGTACAAAATATGAGCCATAACTATGACTCAAACTTTATAACTTTACCATGAAGTTTAAATTATATCTAACAAGCTTATGGGTGTTTAAATGAAAAAGGTTTGTTAGCATATTGCTATATAAATTACTCATTTATTTAAATAAAGAAAAATTTGAGTTACCTCAAATAAGAGTTATTTGAAAAAGCTTAAAAACTTATATCAATGGAAATATGTTGTCACTGCTTTCAGTGTGAAAATTGATCACATAAATTATTTTTTAAATATTTAATTTATTTATTTATAGACAGAGGGGAAGGGAGGGAGAAAGAGAGGAAGAGAAACATCAATGTATGGTTTCCTCTCGTTTGCTCCCTACTGGGGACCTGGCTTGAAACCCAGGCATGTGTCCTAGACTGGGAATCGAAGCAGCAACCCTTTGGTTTGCAGGCTGGTGCTCAATCCACTGAGCCACACCAGCCAGGGCTGATCACATAAATTATAATTATGTTTTATACCAGTTATTTTCAATACAAAGGAAGAATTTTTAGTAAGGATGTCATTCAGATCTGGATGATTTAGTTTTTACACATTAAATTAAAAATTTGAAAAATGAACTCTATCTACCTCATAAGAAGTGTATCTCAGAAGTAGTGACTCTGAGTTATACAAGATCTGTCCAGAAGGTATCCAGCCATGTAATATGAAAAATAGGCATTTACTGAAGAAAATACAAGATACAAGAAACATTGTACATAGGACAATGATGCCTCAGTCCCTTTCAAAGTGGGCACCTTGGGACTCTACACAGTTCTCCCAATTACCATTCGCTGCCCACTGTATTTTTTTAATCTTATTGACAGTCTGAAATTTTTTTCCTTTCAAAGGTGATTTTAGTTTTGGGAAAAGCCAGAGTTGCAGGTCAACAAATCTGGGCTGAAGAGGGGCGGAGTCACCTGGGTGATATGATGTTTCACCAAAAAACTCAGCAGGAGATGTGATGCATGAGTGGGCGTATTGTCATGAAGCTGCCAATCCCAAGTTTCCCATAGCTATGGCCTTCTGAATCACCCAGATATTTTCCACAGAGGACTGTTCAAGCTTAACACAAAATTTGATGCAAAACAGCATCTATCACCCCAACTAGTACAGTGAAGTTGTCATTGTTCACTCATGTGCATTCCAGTCCACTCTCCTTGGCTGCCAGGTAACACCAATGTCCCCCAAACTGTTCTCCTTATATTAAAAGTGGCTAGACTTTTTCTGGACAGACCTTGTATTTAAAATCAGAATTTGATATTGCATTTAACCAATACTTGTTGCAAGCACATATGACCCATTTCAGAAAATGCTAGTTGTTACATTTTTCTAAATATCAGGTTTTAATAAATACATTTAATTTGCTGCTGGCTTCATTACACATACATAGCAAGTTTGGAAAATGACATTAATTTTGATTTTGCAGTTAATTTGGATAGAAACAAATTTGAGATTAGAGTTTACAAATATGATTACTTCCTCTGAGAAGTTACTTAGTCTTAAATACCATGATTTTTCTTAGAAAAATGCTAATGAGGTTTACTCATTTATTTATTTATTACAACTTTATTCCACAAATTATCTGACTTGGTTCTGATTACTGTATACATTTAAAATTCTCCATTTATGAATTTGATTTTGTATTTTTATACAAGTTTAAAATCAATACTAATCATAAGGATATCCTGAATATCTTCAGAAAAGACAATAACTAACTTTCATGTACTTGTTAAGGAGGTAATCACCACTGTAAAGATTTTCTTCCCTCATTTTTCCCATTAATTCATCACCATACTATATGCAAGGTCACTGCTCTACTTTTATCCCATTTCTGACTTTGAGTATGGCAATGGAGATACAAAAGAGTTAAGGTATTCAATCACATCTCTGAAAAAGATTCACCAAGGTGCAAGGACATAGGAAACTCCACAGGGAACAGGAAACTTCCATCTTCCTGGATCTTGCAGTGTATTTTTATCTCTTCCTTATGCTTCTCCAAATCTTACTTCAAAGCAGGGGCTCTCATCTTAACATCACTGACTTCATGGGTTGTGTGAATCATTATTTGGTGTGCACTTGGTCTATTATGTGCTGGTTGTTAGCAGCATCCCTGGTCTCTGCCTATTAGATGCCCAGAGTCTCATCTCCAGCCATAACTATGAAATATGTCTTTAGACATTGCCCAGTGCCCCTGTAGGGCAATATCACCCCCAAGAATGTATTCAGATAGCTCAAAATTAGATAGTTCTTTTGTTTTCCCTATGCTTTGGGGTTCTATAATATTTTTATAATTACAAAACAAAAATAACGTTGCACTGTAATCTATCACACCAAGCTTCATGTGTGGGGACTTTTGATCAGCGTTTTAAGGAGTATATTCTGGTTGCAAAGGCACAATAAAAGTTGCATCTTACAGACTACAGGCAGAAAGGTTCACAATAAACCTCATTACACATACACAGGCGCTCCCACACAGAACTTGTATTTTTAGAACTGCTCCAAGCATGCAATATAATCAGGCTAATTACTGTTTGTCACTATTTAGACTTATAATCTCCAAAGCAGAACCACTAGACACATGTGTATACAGAGCAGGTGATACATGGTTAGTCCGAATTGAGATGTGATGTAAGTGTAAATATACACTGAATTATGAAGTCTTAGTATAAAGAAAAATGTCAAATATCTCATTAGTGATTTTATATTAGTTACATGTTGTAGTGATATTATTTGTGATATAGTGAGGTGATGGTTTTACTTATCTGTCACCTTGGCTAAATTGCTACCCCACGTCATTCAAATGAACACTAATCTAGAAGTTGCTGTGAAGGTATTTTGCAGAAGTAATCAAAATTCCTACCATGAGTACCCACAATTTTGTGTTTCTGAGCCATACTGGAAGAAGAAGAGTTATCTTAGGCCATGCATTAAAAACATTGCAGCAGATAACCACCAAAAATTTTTTCACAATATTTCAAGTAAATCTACAATTTTGTGTTGGGCTGCATTCATAGCCATCCTGAGCCATACGCCCCCAAGGGCTGGGTGTTGGACACCCCTGCCTAACCCACTGATGTTAAATAAGAAAATGATTCTGGATTATCTGGATGGGGTTGTCAGATTTCATTGAAAGGCCTTGAAAACAGGCCTGTGAATAACCAAGGAAAGAGAAGAAACTCTCTTCGTGGACTTCAGTTTTGGTTCTTGCCCAGGGGTTCAGTTTCCCTGTGATTTCCTTTCCTGACATTTGGCCAGTCCCCACAATCACATAAGCCAGTTCCTTGTAATAAATGTCTTAATATATAAATATATTGGCATGATTTCTTACTGATTCTGCTTTTCTGGCTTAGCCCTGATATTCCGACTGGATCAAGTATGTCATTAAAATTAATTTTTATTACCTTTTTTCTTTTTTTAATGTGGCTACTTAAAAATTTTAAATTACATGTGTGGTTCACAATTTAATACTATTGGACAGTGCTGGTCTATTCCTCATGTGTAGGCAAATGATCTTTTTAATACCGTGGGTCATCCACTGGGTTAAATCTTTTACAAGTGAATTGAAAAACTACATTCGGATTTCCCCCTGCCGAACCCATCCTGCCTCCTCTCTCCTATTCAGACCAACAAAGGCAGTGGAGAAAATTGGTCCCTTGTGTAATTTAGGCAGAAAAAAAGCATTATACTGTCAAAGACTGAGAGGGAGTGGTCTTTGGATATGCTAAGGAAGACAACTTTAAGATGTGATTTCTTACTCCACGTGGAGATATATTTGAATACAGAAAAGAGAGATGAAGTACTGTAAATTAAAATGTTACATGAAATGGTGCATTTATTATGATATGAGACCACCTTAAATGCTTATTTAGAATAATATTTTTCCTTGAGAGGTAGGGTATGTATGTGTGTTTGTATTACACAGACATCTGTTGACCACTGAGAGAATAAAAGGAAGATTATGGAATTCATACAGGAGGATCAGATCTGAGTTAGACTCTTCTGCAGACTTCAGAGCTGAAAGCATCCCACCTGGGTAATTCTGTCACAGCCCCCTAGCCTATCTTATTCTGGGGAAATCCACTGTTCGGACAGTAGTCTATGGCAGTAGACATTCTGTGTTGTTCCATGCCAGTTTTCCTTGCAGGGTAGGTGGAGGCTTGCACATCAGAGCAGAGGAAAGAAGCAGTAGCGCTGCCTCTTGCATGTGCAGCGGCATCCTGTCAAAGGGTAAGGGCTCTAGACAGCAACCAGAACTGAAATAGGCAGGAGTCTATCCTGGAGGTAACAAAATAATGAAAGAAGAGGAGTCTCACAAAGTTTGGGGTCATGAACACCAAACAGGAAAAGGCCGGGGAAACGTTTTTTCACCTTCCACCTTTTCCCAAATACATGAAAGGAAGATCACCCTAAAGTGGAAGGGAAATCCTGGCATGCTGGTTACACTCAAAATAAATTTTACATAAGGAAAAACAAACATAAATAAAACTAAAGAATTCAACTGAAAAAGTATCAATATATTTCAGAGCATTTATTGTTTTCTCTAGGGTAAATGATTGGACACGACCCAGTTATGTAACTCAGACCAATCTTAAAGATAAAGCCCCGTTTTTATTAGTTTTCTAATTCTACACTTCAGCCTGACACAAGCCAAGATAACCCCAATGCTCTGGGCATATCCACTCAGATTTTTTACAAGTAGAGGTTATAGATTAAAACACACACACACACACACACATCTCCATAGTTCAGAATGAACAGATATATGATCACTTATATAAGCACTTTTTCTGCAGGAACATAATCAACTGAGTTTCTTAACTGATGATCACTTAAAGACCATTACTATTTTTATAGAGGCAAGTGTAGGCAAGCACAGCTAACCCTGTACAGACACACACACGCCCCTACATGTCTTTTCTCAGAGAATACAACAGAAGTTCTTTTCTGATGATTCAAACTTAAAAATTAAATGTCTCTCTGCGAGTTTTATTGCCACACTGCATTTTCTCTGGGGATTGAATTCCAGCACTGGTGTCACTGTCTGTGGCTATCAGATGTCTGAAGAATCCAGCAAAGCCTGTCCACAATGTGCCAGTTCTCTCTCCTTACACTTCATCCAGGAAATGATGACCATGCAGACGCCTGTCCAGCTGAGTAACAACATGCTACCAATTTAGACTTCAGAATGATATTTTCCTCAGAAGCAAATGATGCCTGATACGTCACTCTCAATTGCTATTGTCAACTAAAAATCATTTGTATAAGGAAATAAAATTAAATTTAAAAGTATTAAGTCTGTAAAGTAGATTTTTATTGCCCCATGGTTTTCAGCAAACTTCTAAGAAAAATCAAATTTCTCATGCATATTAATACAAGCTTCTAGTTATTGAATAATTTTCATAGACAGGTGAATGCTTCCACTTTGTGTAAAATGACAGCAATGTGTGACATCATAAAATTGTGTTTCACATCATGACACTCTTTAAAATCAGTTCTCTTGAGCCCTGGCTGGTGTAGCTCAAGTGGATTGAGCGCTGGCCTGTGAACCAAAGAGTCGAAGGTTCAATTCCCAGTCAGGGCACATGCCTGGGTTGCAGGCCAGGTCCCCAGTGGGAGGTGTGTGAGAGGCAACCACACATTGATGTTTCTCTCCCTCTGTTTCTCCTTCCCTTCTCTTCTGTCTAAAAATAAATAAACAAATAAAAAAACAGTTCTCTTGAACATAAACCAATTCGGAACATGGGGACAAAGAAGGTCAAAGCAGTCACTATTTAACTCCAAATATGTGTGCCATGTGTGCTTTGTGATTAGGTCAGAGGCCAATGCTCCTAGAAATGTATAAGTCTCAGCACCTGATACTGGTCAGAATCACAAGCCATTATGGTAACAGTAAAGTTTAAATATTGTTTTGTGGCTTACAAGGTCCAAGATCCTCTTGGTGGCCTGAATTGGAACTTTTAGGTATAAGGGGGGATTTCCTGGGCTTATAATGAGTGATGCATATCCCACAGGAACATACATTACTCAGTGGACAAAGGGTTTTCAACTAGGGAGCCACAAGAAATTTTAGAGCATGCAATACCTGACTATTTAGTCAGGGGCACTTACCTCTTTTCCCTTAAACTGTCAAATGTAAAGAAAAAAAAGACAACAGCCAACACAACAATAACTATCCAGTGTGACTGAATCAAAATTATATTTAATTTTTTGTCACATTAGCAAAAAGGTATTTTTTGGTGTGCCTCAGAATTTTGGTAATTAGTTTAAATGTGCCATAAGATGTGAAAAGGGTTGAAAATAGCTACAGTAGACAAAATTTTTTAAATGTCTCCAAATTAGAAGTGAAGATTTATTTCATTGCCTTGGTTCTCCTTCCTCATCTTTGGGCTTGTTAATTCTACCCAAATGTGCTCATCTAAGCTCTCTGGCTCCCATGGGATCAACAGCAATCAGGGACTCACAGATTTTCCCAAATCTCTCTGAGCTCAGCTCTCATATGTAACTTGTAAGAGAGGCTGTGGGCACTAAAAATGAAAAGATTGCTAGCAACAGCAATCAAAGAGACTAAAATTAGTGAAAATAGACTGTGCTAAATGATTCTTCAAAGTAAGTTCACTTCATAGTGAAGTCTTTTTGAGTTATTTTATTATATTACATGCATTTTGCTTATGATAAGTAGTTTTTATCTACTTACAACCATAACAAAGTTTATTGGTGAGTAGGCAGTTTGTAATTTTAAGATTTGCATGGACAGTTTAAAGCATACACTTTTTCTCTATCAATACAATAAACTGTTAATAAATGAAAATTATTATCAATCAAGATTTTAAAATGACAGGCTCAAGAAGTTAAAAGGATAAGCTCTGTCACCAAGGCAACCATCCTGATTCTTTTTTATGATAACCCTGTTTATTAAATTGTTATGAGAGTTGTGAATTTCAAAGAATGCCTTTTATCATCATGTTTTCTACATATATCTCAGAGGCACCAGACAATATAAAATGCCCACTTATACGTTCCTCATTTCAATGTAAAAATTCAAATTATTTATTCACTTGAACATAGAATCTCTATTTGTAAGACTTTGCCAATTGTGATTAGGATACAAAAGTTTAATTATGATAAATAACCAAGCAAATATTTTTATCATTTTGGTGGATAGTTAAAAAATACTAAGTGGATATATTCTATTGAATTCCCACTGTTTTAGCTAATATACCAAATGGTATATTTGTATTTTCCATGATTTTCTGATAATTTTTGGAAATTATCAGAAATTTTTCCTCAAAATTTTGAGGAAAGTATACTCCTGACCAATTATGACTGAAGAAAACAAAGAGGAATATTTTCTTTCCTCAAAGCACCCTGTTTTCTTTGATTCAGAGGGCACACACTGCAAAAATACTGACGACAGTTTCCTTGAGGGCTATTACATACAATAGACATAAAAACGGTTTGGACCTTTATTTCGTTGGATTTGATTGCTTGGTAAATTTTATCACATAAGCTATACTCTTTCAAAAAATAGTAGTCTCGACACTGCATACTATTCACCTTACAAAAATTTTAAAATAAATATATCTGTTCAATCTCATGTTGCCATTGATTTAGTCATCTCAGATTAACCTGTTTTTCTCTTCAAATTTCATTTTCTCCATTATAAATAAGATGCTATTTCCTACAAGTTCCTCATCATACAGAGATGGAATAATTTCAGACGGTACCTTTTATAAGATAATCACTGGTGGAGTTTAAGGTTGAATACGGTCTTGACAGTGCGGTATTTGTGCTTCGTACTGGATGATATGCCTGGTGAGATCTATGTGGCTGAGCATCAGAATCGCCCGGGGAGATTTCACAATCTATTCCTGAGCTGCAGTCCGAACTTAATGCATTACTGTAGTCTCTCAGAGTGAGGACACGTTTAGAGCTCTTCAATTTAAATAAGCTCTCAGGTGGTTTTAGAACCACAGTCAGAACGACTGTCTAGACCGATGTTTCTCAAAATTGAATGTGCATTTGAGTCAGTCACCTGGGGATCTTCTGAACATGCAGATTCTGATCCAGTAGGTCTGGATGGAGCCTGGTTCTGCATTTCTAAATCACTCTCAGAAGATGCTAATGTGGCTGTTCCACGGAGCACTCTCTGTGTTGCGATACAAATCAAGGAGAGTCAACTACGTTGATTTTGCTGAAATACTTGAGAAAGAGCAAAGGCTTCTCTCCTGGGTTGCTAAAGTAGGTGGGGGGGGAGGCCTCAAGCATCAGGTGATGGTACTTCCCACCAGGAGAGGGTAATCTGTCTGAGAATTCAGTAAATGAAGCAGATGAACAAAACGAGGTCAGGAACAGGGAGAGAGTATATACTAATGAGGCTACAACTAAACCTGTATCTGGACGTCACTGAGGCCAGTTTCACTCTTGCATCTTCCAGTCATTTGAACCGATAGAGTGACTTTTCCACAAAGCTACTTGGAAATGGATTTTGGCCTTTTGTGAAGAAGATAATTCTAAGTAAGACATTATTTGAATCTGAGGCACAGGAGTTGAGAACTGTTGGTGAGTTTTGTGTTTTGTTTGTTTTTAAATTTATTTTCCAGCAAGATTTTCTAAATGAAAATACCTAATGTGGAATAAGTAACATACTAAGCCATCTGTATTCAACCAGCACCTTAGTTTATCATGATTTTGAGAAAGGAAACACAGAGCTGATGAAAAGAGTGTGGAACACATTAGACTTTAATAGCTTTTAATTCATACACATGTCAATTACTTATCCCATTTTACTTAAAGATAAGAACGTAGCCACACTGAGATTATTCTTGTTCTCACAAGAACTACTTAAAATGCTTGGGCCTGAGTTGACTTTTCTCAGACAGCCTCTTTATTCCCCTTGCGGTTGGTACCAAAATTTGATCTCTTGCCTTCTTTAGCTTATTCCTTCAGTCTCTAGTTTGCCCATTATTATCTGCATCACCTGGTTCTAGTTTCCTTGCCTTGATGGAGACAAGCTCCTTCTTAGTAGCACATGGTAACTGCAGTTGCCCGACACAGTGGATCCACAATTCATGACTGTAATTCCTTGGGAAATGCATCTCTGGATCATTCACCATATCTCCCTTTACCTATGCCTCATCAGCCTTTTTATTTTTATTCTTATTTATTCTATTACAGTTGTTCCAAATTTTGTTCCCCTTTGTCCCCCTCCATCCAGCCCACCCCTCTAGCCCACAGTCAGTCCCTGCTTCATTGTCCACATCCATGTGTTACTCATTCATGCTATTTGGCTAGTCCCTTCCCCTTTGTCCCCTCACTCCTCCCTCCCTCCTCCCCTCCTACAGCTATCAGTTTGTTCCATGTTTTCATCCTCAGCCTTTTTCAGTTTTGACTCCACCTCCAAGCCCACTTTCTGTTCTCCCTGGGCGATGCTATCCTGTTACCATTGATCAATAGTGGGAAAGACAAGAAGAGGATAAAGCACTGAGTTCATTGTGCAGCCTGAGGGCAATATGTACAACAGTATGGTTATGAAGTTGAGTTTTGTTCTAAACTTACTTAGGGAGGTCCAAACTAACATATCTTCTTAAAAATGTTACTAAGACCAACTGTATTTTGTTGTGTATAATGTGTATTTTTTTGCCCAAATTTTTGAGGGAAAAATGAGGATGCGCATTATGCATGGGTAGTACCTGAAATGCCTTGTATCTATCTGTGCTTGTGTTCTTGTAATTATTTGTTACATAAAATTTCTTGTACCATAATGTTGAGAAATTAATGCTAGAATTTCTTTGTAATACAAAAAACAAGTATCTAAATATAAATGAATAAAAATTGGATTAAAAATTAAAACAGAAGATTTTTTTCCTGAAAGTTTGGGCCAAAAAATGTGGGTATGCACTGTACATGGGACTGCATTATACATGGCAGTGCATTATACATGGCAGTGCATTTTACACGGGAGTGCATTATACATGGGAGTGCACTATACATGGGACTGCATTATACCTGGGACTGCATTATACATGACAGTGCATTATACACGGGAGTGCATTATACACGGGAGTGTATTATACATGGCAGTGCATTATACATGGGAGTGCATTATACATGGCAAAGCACAGTACCTAGTAACAAATATTCTGAGGCTGTGAATTTTAACAAGTTTAGTCACGTTTCCATTCTTTCTCCCTTTCCCAGTCAGTATATTTTTTGGACACTTAATATTCGGTGTGGTGTAACCCACCGAAGCTGCCAGCAAAGATGGATGCAATGAAATCTCTGGCATGTAAACTTATCCATCTATCTTACTCCTGATGACTTGATGCAATCTTTTCAATGGCCTAATCCGAGAGTCTTGAATATTTATGATGCTCAAATTTCTTGGCTCTTTCTTATTCACCCCGACTGCAAAGAGATATTGTGGATTTCAATAAAGTGAGAAAAATGCACAATGAAGGAACTGAGTTTAAATTTACTGGGCTCTTTTTGACCTAAGAAGCTTTAGGACAATTTTAAAACACTAAGTCTCTAAGGAGAGTGTAATTTGTTTTGCTCCAAGGGGAGAAAAGACTCTTTCTCCGCCATTGACGCACATCAGATAAAATCTTACAGAATACCAGCCTTTGTGTTTGGGTCCTGTTCAAGCTTAATGACAGATAGTTCCTTATTTCAAAGAGCAAGTAGTTAGGAAGCAAGGAAATTAAACATAATGCAGAATTCAAAGGGGTTCTTGGATCTTTCCTCTAAGGCAGGAGATGATTTGACATAGGAGGATATCATGCCCCTAATTGAAGACCTAGATTTCCCTCCCCAGAAACCGTGTGCTAACATCAGTGACTATGACTGTTCTTTAAGACTAGATGTCAGAAAAGAACATTATGAAATTAATTTTCTTATTAGGAGACTGTTATTGCCTTCTACACTTACACAGTTCAAAGGACATAAATGCCATAAGATCACTCTTATATAGACTGATAGACTGAGGTGTCAGGTAAATATATTGATTATGCTGCACTTGGAAATGTTAGTTCCAAAAATTAAAAAGCTATATACGCAGTAAAGAATTACACTTTCTGTGAATGTTTACATAAACTAAAAACTCAGCATTATTTAAATGTTAATGTAGAAAATTGAAAGCAAAATCAGATTCAATTTGTGAGAAATAAGGAATTTATTTGAAAAAGAAATAGAAAAATACTATGATGCTTATGCTGAATAGATGTTTAACTTTGCTTTAAGAACACTGGATTCTGTGTATGTGTGTGTGTGTGTGCGCGTGTGTGTGTATGTGTGTATATTTGGTGAACCTGGCTTTACCTTTGCCTTCAAGTGTTTATGAACAATTCAGTAAATTAAAATATTTTTAGGAAAAATAGTTTATATATTTGCAACTCATTTTTATTCAGTTCAGTTTGTATATGATCATCTCATATAAAGACTTACCCTCATCATTATTGAATATGTAGTGTCCAAACTCTCTTGTACCTTTATTATATCAACTGCTCATTTATTTTTCAAACTCTCAAATATGGTCTTTACAGCACTTTGTACTAAATAAGGAGATCTGTTACTCATTTGCAATTATTTTAGCTATACATTCCCCTATTACATTGATCCCAATATTAGTAAGAGATAATTAACCTTAGTAGCAATACCACATAAAACTTTATTACAATAAATTATTTACTAACTTATTTAAAAACTTGAATCATCAGCCTTTGAGAATATTGTAAGAAAAGACTCATAAATTGCTTGGCATATAGAAAACACTTAAAACTTTATTGAAAAATACATTTGTTGAAGAGATAAAACATATTAGTGTTCCGAAGTGGTGATTACCTAAGGGTTCGTAAATTGACCATAGTGGAATATCTTGGGTTTTGTTCTCATTCAGGATCCTAGAGTTATCCAGAAAACAAAGTGTTCATTCTCTATTTTTTTCTTTTTAAGATTTTATTTATTTATTTTTATAGGGAAGGGAAGGGAGGGAGAAAGAGAGAGAGAGAAACGTCAGTGTGTGATCGCCGCTCACGTGGCCTCCACTGGGGACCTGGCCATCAACCCACGCATGTGCCCTGACTGGGAATCCAACTGGTGATGCTTTGGTTTGTAGCCCATGCTCAATTCACTGAGCTGCATCAGCCAGGGCTCATTCTCTATTTTAATAATTTCAATTTTTTCCTTTTGACAATTCCTTAAAATTTTTTAGTAAACCTAGTATTTCCTTACATTTTTTATTTTTTAAGGAACACATAGCAATGTGTGTTCTTTTTTTAAAATTTATTTATTTATTTATCTTTAGAGGGAAAGAGAGAATATTAATGTATGGTTGCCTCTTGTGAGTCCCGTGCTGTGAACTGACCTGCAACCAGGCATGTGCCCTGACTGGGAATCGAACCACAATCGTGTGGTTTGCAGGCCCGTGCTCAATCCACTGAGCTACACCAGCCAGGGCTTTCCTTATATATTTTGAAGATAAATTCTAAAATATTTTTAAAATATTTTTTACATTTTATTTATTTATTTTTAGAGAGAGGGAAAGGGAAGGAGAAAGAGTGGGAGAGAAACATTAATGTGTGGTTGCCTCTCATGCGCCTCCTCTATCCACCTAGCTACACCAGCTGGTGCTAAATTCTAAAATATTTTATCATAATTTTAAAAGTTGCAAATAATTGGAAGATTATTGTAACAGACATTTAAAAATAAAATTGCTACATTTCTGTAAATATCAGAATTGATCTATTTTGAGACCCTTCATTACTGACTTAAAATATACACATGCCAACAAACTCTTTTTTAACATGTGGAAATCCTACATCTTTCATTTATCTCTTTTAATTAATATTTTTATTGCACTTCCCTCACAAAATTTCATTCAAGAACAATATATTTTTATATTTTTTTCTTGATTATACCATCATGCCATCTAGGGAAAAAGTGTGAGTATATTGAAATTTAAACTTTTTCTTCATGTCCTATTATAATAAGAATCTTAAATTTTTTCATATAAAATTATTAAAACTGAAAGATAAAATTTCATTAGAAATGCATCTCTTTATAAGACACATAAAGTTTTAAATAGTTCTTGTATTGGTAACTAAATTAATAAAGGGTATACAATGTTCTGAGTATTTTGTGTATAAATATATATTGAATTGGTTCTAAAAAATGTATTAAGTTAACTTTTGTCAATATGAGATTCAAAATATTAAACTTCTTTTAGCCTCACCTGTGGGCATGCTTATTGATTTTAGAAAGAGGGAAAGGAGGCCCTGGCTGGCGTAGCTCAGTGGATTGAGCACAGGCCTGCGAACCAGAGGATCGTGGTTCAATTCCCAGTCAGGGCACATGCCTGGGTTGCAGGCCAGTTCCCTGCAGGCCAACTCCCAGCAGGGGACGTACGAAAGGCAACCATACATTGATGTTTCTCTCCCTCTCTCCTTCCCCTCTAAAGATAAATAAATAAATAAAATCTTAAAAAAAAAAAAGAAAGAGGGAAAGGAAGGGAGAGAGAGAGAGGGAAACGCCGATGTCAGAAAAAAACTGACAGGTTGTCTCTCAGTGTGTCCCACTGGGGACAGAACCTAAAACCTTGGCATGTGTCCTGAGTTGGAACTGAACCCATCACCTTTGGGTTTAGGGGAGCACACTCCAACAAACTGAGCCACATAAGCCAGGGCTACATTTTTTTATATTAAACAAAATAGAATGAGGTTTGAATACAATGAAATTAATTATTTTATAATACAATCACATTAAGTGGCTTTTAAATTAATTTTTGAAAAAAATACATATTTAATCTGAAATGAATCACAGAAATTTGGCATCTATGGCTTTATTCATCATTGCATCTTTGAAAGTTTGGTTGTTTCAGAAAATACCAGTAACATTTAAAAGAATCAACATCACTAGCCTGTACTACTTTGGTTGTTTTAATGTGCTTTCTTTTAGACCAAAGATACTGCTTAGGAATAAGTATCTTGAGAATAACTAAAATGAACTATCTATTTAAAATTCTTAAAAGCCATTTTTACCTTTCATTTCCTATTGATATTCTTTTTTACTTTGGCCTTATAGTTTTCTCCCTCAAGAACAATGCACTCTTTCATATTAGTCACCTAAACATAAGGCAAAGTCATCAAATGAAACTTCTCACTGCGGTTTCATCAGCTCACTCTACTGTGTGTATGACTTCAGGACATCCCATCAGGACGCAAAACATTTGTGTACCATCATGTTTCTTTAGCAGATGTAAGCAGGACAAGGCAGGAAGGATTCTGTGATTGTTTTGGTTGGCATTCTAGCAGTTGGGGAATGGGTGAAGGATATTTATTTTGTAAAGTAGAAGTAGTATTATTACAAACTTAGATATGTTCTCAGACAGATCAAATTTAGGAAAGCAGAAAAATGTAATTTGATTCTTCTAGTGCTACCTGCACTTGTGTACCCCTCAGAGGGTGTGGTGTCAACATAATCATGATGTGTACCCTCATATGAAGAATGCTATTCAGCAAGATTATTCCAGATAAACAAAGCACATCCACCACACACAACACAAAATTGTCTCAGGAAGTAGGCTTTCCAATGGTTTTTGTTTATTATAGTTATAAATTTTAAATATTACATAATCAAAATATAAAATTTTATAATGCTTCTACACCTTGGAACCTTATCAGGGAATGTTTGGTAATAGAATTTAATATTTTAAGTTTTTTAAATTGTTCAATTACAGTTGTTCCTATTTTTCCCCATTGTTCTCCTAGGCCCTCCCTAGCAACTCCCCACATATAATTCTCCCCCACATTGTCCTTGTCCATGGGTCCTTTATACATGTTCCTTGACTTGACCTTTCCCCATCTTTCCCCTTAGACAAGCTTAAATATATATGTAAAAAGAATATAAAGAAACTAGGTACTATAGCTAATATCCTAAAGTTAAATTATATATACAACAGTGTAAGCTAAGAATAACAGATTCAAAAATTTCATTCATATTGATAATCTACTTAATAATCAATCCCACAACCCTGAGATTATTCCATTATTCCACATCAAATTAGAACTGTAAACTTCACTTATAGATAACCACATAGTTAAATTTTTATTTTGGTAAAAATAGCTATAACTGTACAAATTCAACTAACACTTTAAGTGCACTTAAATAAAATGTCATATAGAAACAAGGACAGTTGAATAAACAATGCCATGGCCTGAAAATTTAGTTATACATGGCTAAAAATTATTTGGTATATCAGAATGGGAAAGAATGTTAATAAAGACATTGATGAAGAGTAATTTAGATTAATAAAGAACAAATGTTCTTAGAGACTACCATTCTAGATTTTAAAATACTTCTTAAATCACAATTTTTAAATATGGAAATGTATAAAATAGCATCATAAAATGGGGATAAACTTGTCACAAGTCTTTCCTAATAACAATATAAAATGTTTTAAATGCATAATAAGTATTAAAATATTTTATAAAATATTACTTTTTTAAAACTCACATTGCCTCCATGACTCTACAAAAGTTTATAAATAAAATATTATAACTGTAATGAAATATATTATCTTTAGTCCACTTCAGCTATAATTACATAGCTCTGTACCCAAGGTAGGATATGTAAGATGTTTCCTTAAATGTCCATTTTTCTGAAGTAACTTTCTAAGTAGTATTATTAAGAAAATATATTCAGATAATTTTCAAATCAATTGTCCTTCTAGTAATCCTTCAAGAAGACATGAGTATATATGGTTTTAAGAACATATATTCCTTAGAGTATTTTAACTAATGAGTGTTATTGACATTTTTAAAAATAGTATCTTAAATAATTATTTATTTTTTGCTGTTGATTTGATGAATCAAGGCAGTAACTCAAACAATAATTAAACAACTTTGCAGGAATTTGTAATTTATGTTAATCCTTACATGAAACTTAATTTTAAAATAATTACAGAGAGAAATTAAAGTCAAAAGAAAAGAATAATTTTTTATTAAATGCTTGATACTGACTTATGGGAAATAGGACATTCCAGTAGAATTTAATTTATAAGTATAACAAAATATTATTTATTTGATTTTTCCTCTTTTGTTTCTACTTGCTGACTATTAACTGATTAGCTTAAACTTTGACTATGTTTATTCTAGGTACTATTAGTTGGATATAAGATGTAAAAAGACTATATTTCTGATCTCAAAAACTTAAACTAATGTATAATCTTTAACCCTGAATTTGATAGGTAAAATCTGTCTTGTGTTCTTGAATTCTTATCCTGTGAATCAGGAAATCCGCCTTTTCTTTTTTTTATAGTTCAATGAACACCCTTATTTTTGAATGGCTCTGTCACAGTCATATTTCACTGGCTTACCTCTCTTTGGATTTGTATTTTCCAAATTAATATACACTAGGTAGATTCTGCCCAACGTAGTGAGGTGATCATTATCTGTTCAGGCAAGGCTGAAGCTACAAATTTGGATCCCACTGTTTATATCCACAGTTGTTCTAGGGAGATAGCACCAGGAGCCAGCAAGATCTCCTCTAGAATAAAATTTTCCAAGACATTGCGGCTAAGCATGCACAGCAATAATTAAAATATTTCAATTGGGTTGAGTGTGACTTATGTGTTATGTTAGCGTTTTCTTGATCACACAAAACATACCTCAGGATGGTATCCCTCTCTCCCTATTTTCTTTTGCAGACACAATTTTTACTCTTTCATGTAAAAATCTCTGCCCTTCTGGGGCTCTTACCTCAAAACTATACAATTTCTTCCTAGTTATTACTTAAAAATTAAAAACATGTAATAAAAAGTAAGAAGAAAAATTTAGAATCAATAAATCTGGCCATAACAAGGATTAAGCTCATGGACATCTTCTTGGGCCATTTTCAAGGCTACAGAATTCATTCCTCACTCCCACAATTTGAACTCACATTGATCTGTATGTAGATAGGTTCGCATATCTACTGAAGAAGCCATCAATTAAACAATCAACTGAAAAGCAGTGAGATCAGCTTCATTGGAAAGAATCAAGGGTTTCCTTTCTGAACCATAAATCTTGATCTAATCATGAAGTAAATACTCTGTATTAAAAATATATTAAGGCTAAATCTCAAGTAAAATATATTTGAGTCATACTGAAAATCAGTGTTACCAAAAGAGAAGAAAAATTTGCTTTAAAGATGGAAAAAGAAAACCAACCTTTTTTTTTCAAGGGAGGCTCCTCTATTTCTCCTAAACCAAGACAAAAATAGTAATTAGAAAAACCTGTAGCATAGCATAATATTGTTTCTATTTTTCCTATTTTTCATTTCTTAAAAACATGTATTCATTTTTTAAATTTTTTTACTGTTGTTTCCCATTATAGTTGTCCCCATTTTCCCCGTTGTTCTCCCCTCCCCATCCAAATCCCGCTCCCAAAGACAATCTCTACCCCTTTGTCTTTGTCCATGGGTCCTTTGTACACATTCCTTGACTTGATCCTTCCCCTTCCTTACCCTGTTATTCACCTCCCCCCCATCCCTCTGGTCACTGTCAGTTTGTTCTTTATTTCCATGTCTCTGGTTCTTTTTTGCTCATTTGTTTGTTTTGCTGATTAGGTTCCACTCATAGGTAAGATCATATGGTAACTATTATTCACTGCCTGGATTTTTTCACTCATCATTAATAGTCCTCATATGACTTTGTGTCCCAAATTCCAGTATTTAAATGTACACTTTGCTTATGTACACTTATTAGACATAGTTTTCCTTTTATGTGTTCAATCAACTTGTGGCAGTGATCCAAATCACACACTATGCTTCATATATCATGTTAATCCCAGATCTCTATTGTTCTTCAACTCTCACTGGGGCCAAACATAAATCCAGACAAAGCCATAGAAAAGGCTACAATAATAAGAGCTTTCCTGGTAGTCAAGTCTGAATACATGATGTCTGATGTCTAAAACTGTCCTTAAAAGTGTCACTAAAAAGCAGAATCAAAGTGTTTTGTTCTTTCAAGTCTACTCAATAGTAGTTTATGTATAATTTGAATTTATTTCTTTTTACTCATTTATGTGAAAGAGTACATAACTTAATTGCATAATTGTTGTGATTTTAGTAGGATTACTTTTTACTCTTTGAATGTAAATATTATTTATGTATATAAAACATTTATATAAATATTTAGTTTTACTGTTATTTTAATTTTTCTAAGGATAAGTTTGAGAAATAGCTACTATTTTCCTCCAAAGAAGTATATGAATGTGTTTCTATTGTAAGTGTGTGGTAGCACATAATAAAACACTCTAGTACAATGCGATTCTAATAGTAGTGTTCAATTTTGGCATCTTTACCATAATGGTAGATAAGCTATAAGGTAAAAACCAAATGAGACCAATTTGCTGAGGCTGACATCCTGTTGATTTTCTATCAGCACTCAGAAGTCTATTCATTTGGTTTAGACTGACCCAAGTTCTTATTCGTGCTTAAACTTCAGCACATCACTGTAATGCACACCTAATATTGGTCATAGAAATCAGGTGTCTCTACGCTCTTTGTACCTTTATCAGTGTCCTCATCCCCATCATCATCTTCTTCTTCATCACCCTCAGACGAGATGATGTCAGACAACAAAGAAAAGAAGCCATAGACCCAGTCCGTGGTTTCCTCCACAGCGTGATGTGCATATTTCAGAGGATCTGAGGCGATCTTGGAAATAGAGCTTGCTAAAAGTAGTTTTAAAAAAGAAAAATTAATAATTGTTTCCATAAAGAAACTAAGAAACTTTTTCCTGATTTTTTCTTTAGCCTAGATAAGTGTGTCAATTTTATGGATTTAAATATCTCTAGGCTACAATTTTTCTGCTCAGAAATATTGGGTTGGGCAGAAGTTTGTTAGTTTTTTCCCATACAATGGCTCTAGTAGTGCTTAGTTGTCTTTAACTTCATTCAAAACAATTTTGTTAGAATGTATTTTGACAGCTGTCCTATCAGCATGCATTAAAAAAAACATCAAAATTGGTAAATTTTGGTGCAGCCATATTAGTGCTGAAGAGGGAAGAAGATGTGTAACATTTTTGGCATACTATGCTTTATTATTTCAAAAAAGGTTAAAATGCAACTGAAATGTACAAAAAAATTGTGCAGTATGTGGAGAAGGTGCTGTGATTGATCAAACATGTCAAAAGCAGTTTGTGAAGTTTCTTGGTACTATTGACATTTTGGGCAAATAATTATTTGCTATGGGGCTGTCTTATGCATTGGAAGATGTTTAGCAGCACCCCTGGCTTCTACCCACTAGATGCCAATAGCAGGAGATAGCCAACATACTCAAAATATCTAAATCAATAAAGTTATTGGTGAAAATGAAAAGTGTGTAGTTTATTTTATGGAAAGAACTAAATGAGCTTTTTGGCCAACCCAATATAAACTGCATTTTGTTATAGCATGCATTTGTATTCAATTAAAAAGACAAGTTATTGTGTTACTATAGTCCATATACAATGGGGTAAAGAAGAATGAAATTGCCCTTGAGAAGTTGTTAACCTAAGTAAGTGTTCAAAGTGAGGAAACATAGGAATAAATTAAGCAATATATTCTTCATTTATCCAAATTGCAATATGAACTATAAATTATAGATAGATAGTTAGAAGCAGAAGAAATTATGGCATCATATGTTCTGATTTCTTTTTTTGTTTATTTTATTTAATTTTGTTTTTTCACATTTTTTATTGTTGTTCAAGTACAGTTGTCTCCATTTCCCCCACCAGCCATCCCCACATCACACCCTTGATCCCCTCCCCCTTTGGTTTAGTCCATGTGTCCTTTATACATGTTCCTGAAAACCCTTCCCTCCCCGCCCCAACACTTTTCCCCTCCCACCTCCCCTCTGGATACTGCCAGTTTATTCTTAATTTCTTTCTGCTGAAAAAATGCTCTGACTGTCAGGGGTGTTCTGTGTTTTCATAAGTATTTTAGAATTATCTTTTCTGTTTCTGTATAGAATGCCATTAGGATTTTGATAAGGATTCTATGGAATATGTAGGTCACTTTGGATAATATACAACTTTTAATAATATTAAGTCTTTCAATTCATGAACATGGGATATCATTCCTTTTTTATGTCTGCTTAAATTCTTTCCTCAGTTTTTATAGTTTTCAGTATACAAGTTTTTCACCTCTTTGGTTAAATTTATTCCTAAATATATTATTATTTTGATGTTATTATAGATGAAATTATTTTACTAATTTTATTTTTTAGAGAATTTGTCGCTTGTGTATAAAAATGCAGCTGATTTTTATATGTTGATTTTGTATTCTGCAACTTTATTAAACTCATTTGTTAGTTACAACAAAAAAAAGAAAGAAATCATGGTTGGCCCATATTGTTCTGAAAGGCATCATAGAGAAAATGGCTCTAAATTTTCAGTTAAACTGTGAGTTCCAAGTTGACTGAAGTAGCTGTGACTAAAATAAGACTGGTAGGTCATTTATTATAATTTATGATACAGCAGGAAAATATGGAATTGCCAAAGTAATGATCATATGGCGCTCCAGCTAGATTCAATTGGTTTATCCACGTTCGATATCCCAGCACCAAAAAATAAAGTGTTTGAATTCTAGTAACTTTAATGGATAGAACTAGAAAAGAAAGTGGAGTCTGTAAATCTTTCTCTTTTTATGTCCTAGGAGATATGAAGTGTTTGTGGACTGAAATATTAGATAATAAAAATACAACCAACTAGCATTTTAAGGATTTCTACAATGTTGGTCTTCTCATTCAAATTACATGCAAACTTCTCTGAAGCAATAAAAATGGTTTTTAGGATTTGAGTGAAGAGGTGATCTATTTGAAAATATCATGTAAGTTGTCCCTACTTTTTCATTAGTCTGTAATTAAATTTCAGATTTATGTTTTTCTTCATTTTAAAAACTCTTTTAGCTTACCAGAGACTCTTATTCCTTTGATATTTTAAGAGACTAGAAACATATTAATATATTATATTATGCAAAGGTTAAACACTCCAAAATTTGTCTTTTACTCTGGTTGTGATAGACAGTCATTGGAGAAGGATAAAGTGATTTGACCTATGTAATGTCATTTGCTGTGTTGAGTATTGAAAGACTGCCAGGTTGGATATAGGAAGATCAGACAGAAGTAAAATGAAGTAATGTAGGAGGAAATTTATAGTGATTTCTATCAGTGTTTTAACAGTGTGTGTGGTGAGCTGTGGTCAGATTCTGAATCAATGGGCTGGCCAAAAAAAGTCTATTTAGTTTTTTCCATAAAATAAAAATCCCATTCTTCATTCTCACCAATAACTTTATTGATTTGGATATTTTGAGTATGTTGGCTATCTCCTGCTATTGGCTTCTAGTGGGTAGAAGCCAGGGGTGCTGCTAAACATCTTCCAATGCACAAAACAGACTTATTTGTTTACCCACAGCAAAGACTTATTTGCACAAAATGTCAATAGCACCAAAAACTTCACAAACTGCTTTTGACATGTTTGATCAATCACAGCACCTTCTCCACATACTGCACAATTTTTTTGTACATTTCAGTTGCATTTTAACCTTTTCTGAAATAATAAAGCATANAAAATCCCATTCTTCATTCTCACCAATAACTTTATTGATTTGGATATTTTGAGTATGTTGGCTATCTCCTGCTATTGGCTTCTAGTGGGTAGAAGCCAGGGGTGCTGCTAAACATCTTCCAATGCACAAAACAGACTTATTTGTTTACCCACAGCAAAGACTTATTTGCACAAAATGTCAATAGTACCAAAAACTTCACAAACTGCTTTTGACATGTTTGATCAATCACAGCACCTTCTCCACATACTGCACAATTTTTTTGTACATTTCAGTTGCAGTTTAACCTTTTCTGAAATAATAAAGCATAATATGCCAAAAATGTTGCTCATCTTCTTCCCTCTTCAGCACTAATATGGCTGCACCAAAATTTACCAATTTTGATATGTTTTTTAATGCATGCTGATAGGACAGCTGTCAAAATACATTCTAACAAAATTGTTTTGAATGAAGTTAAAGATAACTAAGCACTACTAGTACCATTACACTGAAAAAAAACCTAAACAAACTTTTCGGCCAAGCCAATATTTAAAAGCTAGAATTAATAGTACAGACTCACAGTTTGGCTGTGGAATATGAGAGAGAGGGATGCAGAATAACTTCAAGGTTGTTGGCATGAAAAAACAGAACAATAGAAACGCCATTCACTAAAGTGGGGGGACTGGAGAGAAGTAGGGGTTTTGGTGGGATTGTACATATAGCTGAGTTTTAAGACTTGTCAAACTTGAGTTTCCTTTTACACATATATGTGGCAATGTGTCATACAGTACAGCTCACTATGACCTACACAAGCAGAGTCCTTACAGAAGACAGAAACTTGGGAGTTGAATAGAGAATAGAAGGTATTCAAAGCCATCACACCGAATGTGATCAATAAGAGAATGTGATCAATACACTCTAACATTTAGAGCGTAGGAATAAATCAGAGATAGGGAAGAACCAGCAATGGAGTCTGAGAAGGAGATTGAAGGAGGGAGGGAGAGAAGAAGGAAAAGAATGGGACAGAGAGGGAAGAAAACAGGAAAAAAGAGTATAATGTGCTAAATGTTCTATGTAGACATCAAGTGAGAAAATTGTTTTAAGGATAGAATTATCAATTGGCTAATGTAGCTGATGGGTCAAGTGAGAATAACTTTTAGCTTTAATGCTGAGGGTGTCATTGGTAATCTTCAAAGGGCAACTTCAGTGGAATTTATTCAGATCAAATGGGAGGAATTGTAGAGGCAGGGAGTGTACTTTGCTGTAAAGAAAATGACAAATTCGGAAATGATAGAGGGAGGATTAGAATCATAGTGGGTTTTCTGTTTTTTGTTTTGACACTGTTATAGTAGGAAGAAATATTCCATTTTTATGCTGATGTGTAAGATCCCACAGAGAGGGGAAACATCATTTGAGAGAAGATTTCTGGGGAAATTTTAAATTGTATGTTCTATTTCGGGAAATTCCGAACCCATCCAAGGTAGCAGGTGATAAAATGCTGGTCCGGGATTCTTGTAACCTCACTCCTGAGTCTTTATTTTGCCACATTCTGACGAGTTTCCTGTCAGTACGACATGGTAGTCTGAATGGTAAGATGAAACCTTAGAGAAAGGAAGTGAATGGATTCTGTAATTGCTCTTGAGAATTTTTAAAGAATTATATGTAAGGAACTGGATTGTACTGGCATCGTTAAAGACATTTTAGCGCTGGTATATTTTATATCTAATGGAAGACTACTGCAAATGGGGTTTTTATGATCTGAATAGATTGAGACCATTTCTCCATTCCCCTTCTTTCTAAGTGTTCACTGAAAAACATAACAATAAAATCCAATGTGATAGATATCTGTTTAATTATCCTTCTACTTAAATGCATTATATAAACTCTGCAGACATATATGCTGCCTGGTTCTAAAATAGTCAAATAAGGCTACTTTCATGAAGTCAGTGTTGCTGGTTTGAGATCAGCTTCTGAATTTTAGCCATATGGGCAACTTTAAAAAGCTGACAGATTTATAGATATAGATATATCTCAAATAAGATAGTGGTCTTCAAGTCAATTCTTATTCCTTCTCTGAGACAATACATCCAAATAATATTAATGGGAGTAATATAAAATACAACTAAACCTTTTATTAATATTGTCTTTTTAACATGATATATTTTTTATTTAAGATGACATGAATTATCCACTAACCAAATGCATAGTTGTTTCTGTATAGTCCTAAGTTAGAGAAATTTTTACCTTACAATTATTCCTTATATATTGTAGATATAAGACATTAACAACTTTTGGTTTGTTTGTTTGCTTGCTTTGTATTACTTTAAGAAGAAACATAGAGGATATCTTCCTTTTTAAGAATACTCATATGTAATTTTATTTTCTTACCTCTCCTGTTTCTATGGGTTTAACTATATGTAACACAGTGAGGATCATCATAAAAATGATAGTAGCTAACACTTATAAAATTCATATTACCTGCAGGATAAAATTTGAAGAACTTTACATATATTAACCCACTTTTTCCTTTTGATAATGCAATGTGGTAGCTATATATCATATTATATTATCTGGATAAATCATGGGTCTATGCAGAAATGAAAGCCATATCTCCATTTTAAATATACAAAGAATGAGACACAGATCATTTAAAGAATATGCCTAAGGTTATACAGGTAGTAAATGATGAAGCCTGATTTTACAACATGTTCTTGATGAAGCTCAAGAGCATGACTTTCAACTGTTACGTTATATTGCTATAAAAAACAGCCATAAATTCATAATTGGTTCTAGAATAAGATTTTAGATGAGAGATTCTGGGAAGGGTTTGAATATTGTTCAAAGGGGCAACAAGAAATTCGTTGCGCAGCATCAGAGACTGGAGCTGCCACCGCCACCTTATAACCAAGAGGAAGGACTGTGGCTGGCTCGATGATAAAGGCAAAGGTTAAAAGTAGAAGAACTTGAGTCCATGCCATTGCTGAAGCATCGGATTATCCAGTCTTAGAATAATCACCCATCTTCCAGCAATTCTGTTATATGAGATAAGAAATGATTCTCAGGGTTCAAGTCAGTCCTAATTACATCTTCTATTTCTTACACAAATATATACCACCAGATGAAGGGGGAAAGGCTTTAGGCTCCTCACGGTCAGTAATTGAATCCTTGGCACTCATAAAAGGGTGCCAAGAGAGGCAAGGAAAAATTTAAAGGTAAATAAGATTTTTGATTTGGTCTCTGTCTTTGAAGGCAAACTATAGAGATTCTTGTTTCTAAACATACTAGGGAAATTAAATTAGTCATTTTTTTCTGCTCTACTCTTAAAAAAACAATTCTTTGTTTTCACCATTGGTCATCAGTCTTATATTCTTTCAGTTATATTCAACTCTTCTTTATTTTTCATCCCCTGAAGAACATCAGCAAACAATGGTTACAAACAGAGACCCTGAGCTCAGACTGATAGCATTCAAGTTCAAGCCCCCAACCTCACCTTCTGCCAATCACACTGGAGCCAGAGACAAAAGGAAAATTCAGTAAAAATGATCCTGTCCTCATTTAAAATTTTGATATTTTGTCATCACAAATCTTTGCATTGATTTAGAATATTTAACATTGCATTAAAACATTATGTGTTTTAATTACTGAGTTTTTTAGAACACTTAAATTTTGCATCTAAGGTTAGTTCTTTATTCATTTCAGGCTGGTCCTGGTGCTTATCTCACATAATAGCTGTGTGACATTCAGAAAATCGACATTCACCATGTCTGTACAATTCATTGAAGCCTCTGCTTTTCCAAAGTCACTATACTAAATCAGGGCCCCACCTCCTCGTGCTGGTTGTCTCGATACTCAGTCTGCTCATACTCCAATTTATAATATATACAGTTATGAAAAACAGCATATATGGTGAGGAAAAAAACCCAAAGAATTCTGTTTCTGTTTTCTGGACTGTGAAATGACAATAGGAGTAACAATACATCACAAGGTGTTATGAGTATTATATGAGATAATACATGACCTGCCCAGAAAATTTCCAGTCATTATTAATATAATGAGAACAGTTTTTATGACATTGATATAGCCTGGCAGCCAAGGAGAGTGGACTGGAATGTGTGTGCATGAACAATAATGACTTTACTGTACTAGTCAGTGGGGGCAGTAGATGCCACTGAGTGAGCATGCGTACTGTGTGATTGTCGCATTCAAAATGACTGAGTGAATAGAGAAACTAATCTGCATCAAATTTTGTGTTGAGCTTGAACATTCCTCCAAGGAAACTATTCAGATGATTCAGAAGGCTTTTGGGAATAATGCAATGGGTGCATCCCAAGTAAAAGTGTGTCATAAATGCTTCAAAGATTGTCAGGAATCTGTTCTGGAAGGCCTGCAACAAGAACACCTAAGGATGTTGACCGTGTATGGACTGAAATCAATAAAGATTGGTGACTGACAGTGTGAGAACTGGAAGCTGATCTGGGGATTCCAAAAACTACTGTGTCTGAAATTTTGATGCAGGATCTTGGCATGAAATCCATTGTGGCAAAATTCATTCTGTGGCTTCTGCTACCAGAGCAGAAGGAACATTGTGCTGCAGTTGCTGATGACTTGATTCAAACCACTACCAATGAACCACATTTCCTCGAGAAGGTCATAACCAGAGATGAATCCTGGGTCTACCCAGAATTGAAAGTCTGGTCATCTCAGTAGAAGTCTCCTGGTTCTCCACCCCCAAAAAAGGTGAGGCAAAGTTGCAGCAAGATCAAGACCATCTTAACTGTGTTTTCTATTCAAAAGATGTTGTCCAACATGAATAGTCCCCTCCAGGTCAAACAATGAATAAATACTACCTCAATGTTTTTTGGTGGTTGATAGATGTTATATGACTAAAAACAGCCACAGCCATGGGCAACTAGTGATTGGCAGCTTCACCACAACAATGTATCTGCTCATGCATCATGTCTGGTGCAGAGTTTTTTTGGCAAAACTTCAAATCATCCAGGTGTCTCAGCCCTTCTACAGCCTAGATTTGGCACCCTGCAACTTCTGGCTTTTCCCAAAACTAAAATCACATTTGAAAGGGAAGAGATTTCACACAATTGATGAGATTCAGGAAAATACAACAGGGTAACTGATAGCGATTCCAACAAGGATTTTTGCAGAGTGTCTGGAACAGCGGAAGAGACACAGGGAGAACTGTGTGAGGTCCCAAGGTGCCCACTTTGAAGGGGACTGAAGCATCACTGAAGCATCATTGAAACATACAATGTTTCTTGTATCTTGTATCTTCTTCAAAACGTGTCTCTATTTTTTATATTGTATGGCTGGATACTGTCTGGACCAACCTCAAACATACAAATCACATAGCATATTGCATGGTAATTAATAAATGTCAATGTGGAGAAACAAAGACTGTCTTTGAATCTTGAATGATTCAAAGGCTTTTCCCAGTTTGCTAACTTTTACTAGCGGCTTCCCCAACCCTCAGCAGCAACCTCTATGTAGGGACTCACCTGATCTCAGAGTCTCCAAATGCTGTACAACTGCTATTTCTGGTAAGTCCTTGGGTATTTGGTGCCTAAATTCTGACTGTATGGTATCCAGATAAAAGGCTGCTCTCATGCATTCCTTACCAAACAAACGAGCAGCTAAGGAAAGGTCTCTACATCTGACTGTCAGCATCTGTCTGCACTCCATGGGTCCATGGGACGGCAGAAGAACAGTCATCTTCTGATTCTGCTAATGAGTCTCTGACCGCACAGAGAAGTAATTTCCTGCAAGGTTATTTACACAGCTACTCGTTGTTGGCCCTCATATTCTAACCCACGATTCCAGCCCCCAGTGCCTGCATTCAACTACTTTGGTTCTTTTCTCGCAGATCATGTATTTGTCTGTTTTTCTTGTTTTGTATTTTTCTCATTTGTTTGTTTTTTGCTTACTATTTATGCTTAGCAAATAACTTCTGTTTAGATCATACAAATTTACTGAGTGATATGTGTCAGGCAGTAAGCCAGGCAATAGAAATATTAAGATGAATAAGACTTTTTACCTTTGAGATACTTATGGTTTGATCAAGAAGACAGAAGTTTCAAAAGTACAGTATAATAAATGTAAATCTTAACACTGTCAATATCATCATAAACTAATATTTTATAAAGAAATACTATGTTCGTTATTTAACATTCCAAGTTTAAAATATTCTACCACTCTTTCCTGTATTTATTTACTTATTTATTCATTCATTATTTCACCTTAATGTTTATTCAAATGTTTATTGAGCTTACTTTATGCTAAAAAATTATAAGCATTAGAAAATAAGTAAAATAGAAAAGCTATTCTTACAAATTTAGCAAATCACTAAAGAGAGATATTAAATAATCACATCTAATTATATATATGCATATATATATATACACACACACAACTTTGAGGAAATATGAGTAAAGAGTAAAAAGGGTAATGTAGAACTGTAATAGAATAACTTAATTTTCATTGAAAGTTCAAGAAAGGTTTTTTTAAAAAATAAATTTAAGTTATCATTGAAAGATATATAGTAGCTGGGTAACAAAAAGCGAGAATTAACATATATGATTTATAATTATATCTATGTATGTAGGCAAATTTGTAAATACCAGTATAATGTCTAATTTGCTTAGGTTCAAATGAGTGGTATAGAGCACCAATATCATACTTTTAGATTTTTTCACCTTGAATCGACCACCAAGAAAACCTGGGGTCCAATTCAGATTAACCAACTTTTTATTTTGTAAAAAAATAAATAAATAAGTAAAAACAGTAACAGAAACAATATCTCTGTTATCATAATGTAGAAATAATTCTAAGACCAAAAATGTAAGAACAATATAATTAATAACATTTCTTTTAAATTAATAATTTTTTTCTCTATTTTTCTCATTTCATAAGAAATCCAAAACCTTTAATTAAGGTCTGGGAATTAGTGGACTACAGAATCTTCTGCTTCCTTGAGATATTTATAAGCACGTTGGAATTATATAATGAAATGTACCCTTTTAGGTTTAGTGACCAAGAGGACCAAACAGTCCTGGAATACTGAACAGAAAATGTGGAATATGAGATAAGGCTTGAATCAGAAGTACACAAGTGCCAGCTATTCTTGAAAACTCAGTGTACATGGGAACTGATAAAGTCTAAAATGGTGCAGTTAGTGCTCAGTATATCAAGTCTCCCGAAATGTGATAACATATTCATATATATACAGTCACACAGATATCTCCATACACACAGACACACACATCCATATAAGTATGCATATATACATAACTATTAAATGTTAAATTTATACATTCTGATTGACTTTGGGTCTTCCTTGAATCATTTTACCCCTCTAAACTTAGCCTGACAAACAGTGCACCTGTGTAACTGGGCTAAGCGCCAGGAAAAAAATCAGGGAAATTAATTTCCAAGAGCAGTAGATAAATGGCATACCTCATTAGAAAATCTATTTAAAAGGCACATCAGGAGATGTCTGCAAGACTTTCATAAGAAATTGATGCTTCCTACCATCATCTCCTTGCTGGCTCTCTTCTCAAATTACTGATCTTACTTCCTGGTAATAAGATTCAAATTCAAGCTACATTTAATGAGTGCCTCCTATGTGCCGGGCATGTATGTTTTATATAGATTAGCTTACCCAATTCTTATGAAATTGTTTTGAAATAAGTATGCTTTTTGTGGAATGCATGCAAAAATTATCAAATGTGCTTTGAGACCACCTGATAAGGCCATATATTGATTGTTTTCCTTCTTATAAATAAGGATGCTAATAAATTACAATCTTCATTCTTAGTCAAGAAAAGCCAACGGTTATAATAATTTCCCCCTGTACATTCTGATTCTGACCTAGAGAGAATTCAGAACATCCACTAATGCCTAAGTTTGTAGCCATTTCTTTAGAAATATTATGTGTTTGCATGCATTGCTTTGAAAAAAAATGGTCTCTTTATAAACAAAACAAAGAAGGTGTAAGGAATTTCAAACAAATCACACAGTTTTGATCCTGAAGAGTTATTAAATTATCAGGGCACCCCTCTGATTTCTGGAAGGGCTTTCTAGTGAGTTGCAGAAGCTTGGGGACAAGACCCCCAGCAACTTTTGTGACCCCCTAGACTCAATATTAAAAATGCAATGTTGTACTGCCCCTCCCTTTCCACCCCTGCCACTCTTAATTTGGAGTTTCCAAAGACATTTATCTTCCTGGTGAGAACTAAATGCAGAGTGGTAATATCTGGGCGATCAGACCTCTTGCATGGTGCCTGTTGCCCTGAAATAAATATTAGTAACTATTTACTTCACTTTCACAGTATATCTGTTTTGAATAATAAACTATAGTCATCCTACATGTTAGCTTTGTGTGCTGTCAAATCACTAAGCTGGAACTACATGTCCCAGAATTCCTTTACAAGTCCTTCCAGGTTAGTTGGGCTCAGGGGAAATCTGTAGTAGTTTTGGAAGGTAGAAAGTGATTAGCCGTTGTTTATTCTCCAAAGGTTGATGTGGGGCAGGGGCTGTTGCAGCGCATGCACATTATCTCAGACACGCTGGCTGGCCCTGACAAGTGGCAGCAGCCAGCAGCAGGTCTTCCAGTTTCCGCTGGACTGCCTCCTTCAGTCTACCCCAGTCCTGGCCAGGGGCCTGTGAGGATTCCTTGGTGAAGGCACCGATTTATCCTGCAGCTCGTCCACATCATCGTAATTTGAGGTGGCGAGAGTCAAATGAGGATTCCAGTTGGTCCCATGGCGTTCTAGTTTTCCCTTAGTCTCCCCTATTCTATTTCCATCTGCCCTTTCCAACGACTGGGTTCAAATGCCATATCCCAAAATTTGGCCCCTTGGCATGTTGAATATATTCAGCTGAAGGAATTTTAGAACTGGTACGTACTAGAAATATTTTCGGACCTTCCCTGAAACAGGTCATAAAACCCTCATTCGAGAGGTACCCTCCTTCTACCTAGAGCAAAAGGGCATTCTTATCCCCCGGAAATGCCCAGAGGAATCAAAGGATTTGCTGTTTGTCCTAATTTACTACATGTACCTCATACCCTTTTTTGTTCTATCACATTTATCCACCACTTTTTACTGTTTATCAAATCCAGAATAAAAATGCTCAGGTTTAACTGTCTCTTAAGGTCTTCTTTTGCTTATGAAGTTTCCAGTGTAACATAACATATATCAAACGAATCTGAATGTTTTTCTCTTTTGTTAAAGGTGATCTAAGCCAAAATGTAGAAACGTAGAAGAAAAAGGTACGTGTCCTTTCCTACACCAAATTCCATCTTGCTGATTTCCAACCCAGCCCAGACACATTACAACAGCCTTCGTAAGCCGTATAATAAAATCCCCTATTCATCATTACTCATAGTGGTTCTACTTTGAACCAGCTCAGACAGATATATCATAGCATTGTTTAAACATTATATTTAATAAGATAAAAGGTAGGTGAACTCTTTCTAGTATCTGTTTTGGTGTCCTAAAATGTGTCTAATTTGATAAGAATCAAAGTCACAAATTTTGCAGGCCAGAAAGCAAAGTGCTATCTGCATTTTACAGACAAGGGAATAGAAGTTCCTACTCATGGTAGCTTATCGGCTATAGAGCTGTAGCGTGACCCCAAGTCTTCCGAAAGAAGCATGTCAAAGCCAGTTGTACAAGGGCCTCACAAGCAGATCATGTACAGGTTAAGTTAGATTGATTCAGAGGAGAAGGAATGGTGAAAGTCACTCAGAGGAGAATCATTCTTATCAATCCAATATAGTGTGTGTTTATAAACTCTATTTTTATTTCTCTATGAGCAATTTGTAATGCCTTCAAAGACTTTATCTGCTTTTCTAAAGTGCTGGGAGTGATTTAGAGGCCAAGGACCGCTGCCTTTACTCTTTGGTCACTAGGGGTATTTCCAGTGTGACTTCCTCTTCCACTAGCCTTGTTTTTTAAATGTTAGCAATGTAGATTTCAAAGGCTATTATGTACTACAAAATACCATCATTATAATAATATCAATTCCTAACAAATGTTTGAAGTGTATCAATTAAAAATAGTATTAGAAACATAAAAGTACCATTTATATTTGAAACTCTTATTGAAGCAAGTGGTTTTTTTTTTCTGTGAAGAATCAACATAAAAAATGCAGGCTTGAACTAAATAGAGCAAAGAAATTAGAATTTAAATATGAATGGATGTGTCCCATCCAACCAAAGATTAATATGAGTTTTTCGTATTACAATTATACAAATTATTTGAACTTATATTCTTTAGGTTCCAGAAATTGATCATTCAAATTTCACTCAGCTAAAAGTATTCAAACTTCTTATTTAAAGAATTTATACATTTCTTCTTTAAAATTTTAGCTTTGGGATTATTTTTTTATTTCAAATCTATTAGTGAATAATTTATCTTCCTAGATGTGGCTTCATGAGTTATCTCAACACATCTCTTTCTCTTTGCAACTATTGTAATTGCAATAACTTTGTTAGCTGGAGTATTGTACAGCACTTCCTTATAGGTAAGCACTTTAACTAAAGATGTGAAATTAGTGAAGTCATTTTTTAAGGTGAAATGCATAGTAGCCAGCCTCCAAAATGTCTCTCAATGATCCTTGCATGCTTTTATTCATACCCTAGTATAGTCTCTTTCAAGATTAAATAAGACTAACCAGTGTAACCAAAAAGATAGAAATGAAAGTGTGTGAATTCTAAGTCTAGGTCATAAGAGGCATTGAGGCGGCTCCCTGCCTCTCTCTGGAATCACTCTCTGGAGGAAGCAGCTGCCGTGCTGTGAGGACACGGCAGCACTAATTAACAGCTATGTGAGTCATTTTGCCAATGGTTCCACTACCCCACAAAATCTTTCAGATGTCTTGCAGCCCCAGCAAATATCTTCCCTGAAACCTCAGGATAGACCCTAAGCTGGAACAAGGCAGCCAAGCCATTCCCAAGTTCCTGACCCACCGAAACTATGTGTAGTAAAAAATCATTATTTTTGTTTTAAACCACATACTTTTGAAGTAATGTATCATATAACAATGCATAATAGTATGAAACATAACAAATAGCATTTCATCTTATAGATGTATTTTATTTTTACATCCTAATTTTATTAAACTTAATAATTTATAAAGTTGTTTGAAATTGCTGGACTAGTTGAAATTAAAATTTTATGGCATATTGTTTCTTCATAATATAAGAAATTATTTCAAAACCCACATGTCAGTATTATTCATTTCTGCATGCAATGTCTAGCAGGAAACTTACTCTGTGGCAGCACTCATGTAGAGAAATATGGAAGACAGTCCCTTCCTGGGGTAGTTAAGTTTCAGAGTGAGGTAGATAAGTGGGCAGATTACAAATACAATGTGTTAACTGGTGTAATACAGGTGTCCATAAGGTATGAAGGAATATAAACACAGTACAGAGAATTCTTCTTAGGAAGCCTGAGAATGTTTTACAAAAGAAAAGGTAGATCTTGAAAGCTGAATGAAAATTCTCTAAATAGAAAGTTGAGAAAAGAGTCTTTACTGGGATAGTCATATTTATACAGTGTTTGTGCTAAACTATATTTTGTTCTAAGTACTTGAAATATAATCACTTATATAATTCTCTTTATCTTATTACTATTATTACTTCTTCTTTGTAGGTAATGAAACTGAGACAGAAGGAGACTAAGTGACTTCTCCATATCGCACAGCTAAAAAGTGGTAACATCTGGATTTAATACCAGGGAAATCCAACCCCAGAGTTCACATTTTTAACTGCTTTAGCACAGTTTTGGCTATCTAGGTGGGGCTAGGAGAGAGGAACTGTATAAGCAGAGGCATTGAGAAGTTGAGAGTATGTTTTTCTAGAGAAAGAAAAACAGGGATGAACAGTAGTGATATGACTGAGAAAACAAGAATTAAATATAGAGCTAAGTCAAGGACTTAAATATCATACTAATCATTTTGTACTCAGGCAATAAGAAGTCGTTGATGGAATTTATGTTGTATGCAGATACCTCTGGAGCAATGTTAAATGTGAGAGACTAGAGGAAGGAGACCAGAAGAAATGTCATTAATCCCCTAAAAAGAGAATCAAGGTCTAACGTATAGAGATGGAGATGGTGGTAATAAGAGAAGGANTCTTAGGAAGCCTGAGAATGTTTTACAAAAGAAAAGGTAGATCTTGAAAGCTGAATGAAAATTCTCTAAATAGAAAGTTGAGAAAAGAGTCTTTACTGGGATAGTCATATTTATACAGTGTTTGTGCTAAACTATATTTTGTTCTAAGTACTTGAAATATAATCACTTATTTAATTCTCTTTATCTTATTACTATTATTACTTCTTCTTTGTAGGTAATGAAACTGAGACAGAAGGAGACTAAGTGACTTCTCCATATCGCACAGCTAAAAAGTGGTAACATCTGGATTTAATACCAGGGAAATCCAACCCCAGAGTTCACATTTTTAACTGCTTTAGCACAGTTTTGGCTATCTAGGTGGGGCTAGGAGAGAGGAACTGTATAAGCAGAGGCATTGAGAAGTTGAGAGTATGTTTTTCTAGAGAAAGAAAAACAGGGATGAACAGTAGTGATATGACTGAGAAAACAAGAATTAAATATAGAGCTAAGTCAAGGACTTAAATATCATACTAATCATTTTGTACTCAGGCAATAAGAAGTCGTTGATGGAATTTATGTTGTATGCAGGTACCTCTGGAGCAATGTTAAATGTGAGAGACTAGAGGAAGGAGACCAGAAGAAATGTCATTAATCCCCTAAAAAGAGAATCAAGGTCTAACGTATAGAGATAGAGATGGTAGTAATAAGAGAAGGACTAAGCTGTCACGGAGCACGGTGACTAATCAAGTGCCCAGCAGATTTAAAAGATGACTTGCAGGTTTCTTTTTGTTGAGAATGGACAGTTGGTTAGGTCATTGCTAGAAATAGAAAACTGGAAGAGGAAACCTCACATAGAAGATGTGCTTAATAAACACTTCCTAAGACATAAAGTAGTAGCAATACAGAGGCTATTTTTTTCCTAATCAGGTGAACTGCCAGTAACATAGGCATTATTCATCGCACTTAATTACAGGATCCAAGAAAGAACCCCCTACTGTGAATTAGAAGTTTATTTTATACTTAAGAAATCTAATCTGGAAGTCTAATGGGTAGCTGTTCATTTTGTAAAGTAAGAACAAATCCATTTCAACAGAAATTTCTGTAATGCACTTTTAAGTTATTTACTTTACCAATATTAAATTTACATGTAGTTATTAACATCTATTGTAAACATTACAGAACTATATTTTATGATGATATTTGGTTCTAAAATTTAAGTAAATTAAAGTCTAAGAAAGGAAAGGTAAAATATCACAGTCAATATGGTCTAAAGGGAAATAAAATCTTCTAGAGTAACATAACTAATTGTTTTTCATTTAAAATTCTAAGTAACAATTTTATATTATGGACATTTCTAGTATACATTCTTTTAAGAGTATACATTACACAATATTTAGTACAGACTATTTGGAGCAGCGGTTTATGGCTCCGAATGAATAGCCTTTTTTGCTTTGGTTGATACCATGAACATATTTCTACCCGTTAGCATAGATCATTCAGCCTAGCTGCTAACGGTGCAAGTGGGCAGCATCATTCCAACTGCATCTCCTAGTCAATAAACCCAAGTGATGCAATTTTATAACTTTTCAAACTTATATTTGTATTTCTTTTAACAGCCATTGTTTGGCACATAGAGTAGATCCTCGATATACAATTGTTTAATGCATAAAATACCATAATGAAAAACAGAGGGATGGTGAGTATATAGAATAGAACTTAGAGTAATTACAGTTTCTGGGTGTGACTGATTCCACCACTACTGAAGAAAGAAAGTGAGGGGGCTAGGTAGGGGACGGGCGGTACAAATACAAAGAAGCCCTTTAATAGGTTAATGAAATGTTTTTACTTCTGGTAAAAAGCAATAAGCAAAAACTCATTCATCTATTCATTTAATATTTATTGAATGCCTGACTAATTCCTTCCTTTAAGGAATGCACAGTCAATAGAGCATGTCAGATGAGAAAATTGATAAATATAATTTTTAAATGTGAAAATATTTTAAACAAAAGGATGAAAAATACACTCAGAGATTGAATTGCCATAATGAAAATCTACCTTCACGTGTGTTTGTCCAATTTTACTCCAAAACACAAGGACATTCAAGATATAATAGCTCATTATAAGTCATTTTTGGAAACTCCTTTAAATAACACTCTTATTTTCGGGAACTCAAAATAGGATGTTTTGATAGGAGGAACAAGGAGTATGTCTGAAAAGGAAGTTTGAAGCCAGATGGCATATGGACTTAAAAATACTTTACCCTATTTTCCCTGTGTCCAAAAGCTTTTCATTTCATTTTATATTACCTACTGTAAAACTACAAATTACCCTTTATTAGTGGTTAATAAAGTTGCAGTTCCAAAACAAAGTATCTGCCCAGTCTTTTTAATCATTATGAAATTGTAACCTTTAGCCTCTGTTCAGTTCTACAAATAAGAAAATCTATTTTATTTGAAATACAGGCAAAGAGGAAAAGTAGAAGGAAAAGCAAAGAAGGAAACTAGATTCAGTGACCTAAAATCATGTCCGTTGGGTGCTTGATGTACCACATTAAGAGAGGGTAAAGAGAGAGACAAAGCCAGACTGGGGGAAACTCTGTTTCCACTCATTTAAAAGCCAAATTTCATAGATCTTACCTGAAAAGTTTTTGTAGTCCACTAAATCAAACATAACAACAGCAACAGCTGACCACGTGATTATCAGAGCAACGACCAGAAGCCAGGCTGCCGGGGAGCTGAACGTGGTCACTATGTCTTCTGTGACTGTCCTCTTCAGCACTTTCCCAGGGGATTTGGGCACAGATCCATTTTTGTTGTCTATAACAGTGGTAGTCGTGGATGCGTTTCCTAACCAAATAAATAGAAAGAAGAATTACAAGTTAGAAATTCACACCAAATGTTAGTGACAAAATACTTACATGTTGACAGATTCTGTAAGTATTTGTAAGTTGTTTAGGCTATTTTCTACGATAGGACACACCTCTTGAGTGGCAGGGCCACACCTCACTGCCCACGGACACATTACCTCTTCCGAGCATTTTTCCTCCTCCCTGAAACCCACACACTCCTTTATGGCCAGCACCCCATAAATGCGGCCATTTAGACCACAAGCCTTGCCATCAGCTTGAATTTATTTTTGTTTCTCCCTTACCTTCTCCCGTGTCCATTGCCATCATGGGCAATGAGTTTTGGGGGTAAGTTGCTCTTTTATACCCTTTTTCTTTATTTAGGCTCATTGTTAGGCTGAATGCAAACAAAAGAATCTACTCTGGGAACCAAAACAGTAACAAAATAGTTCAAATGGATGAAATTCCTTCTAGATATCCTGGTTTTACTGCATAACTAACGTTTTTACTGAGGCCATTCTTTATTATTGGTGAAGGGGCACAGAGATCTAAGAAAATAATGTGTATTATATCCAGTAACTTTTTATTGCTGCTTTCAGGAGTCTGCATGTTCATGACTGAAGACATTTTAAATAGAAAGAATAGTAAAATAGATAAATAGGCAATCTTTTATAATTTCACTACCCAGAAACAACTAATACACCTTTTTTAGATTAAAATGGTAAACCTGAGTGCATGTTTTTAAAAGACTAAAATGCTAATTGGTAATATCAGTAGTATAATGACTTGATTAAGATTTTTAAATGACTTTAGGTAAAAATTCACAATACTGACAATGAATCTCCTTTCTTCTCTGAAAAACTATGTGAATATATATCCCAAGTTCATGAACTCAATTTAGTTGAAGTGATAGCAAGATGGAAAAATACCTTTGAAAATAGGTTTCACAGACTGTTTTTGAGATGGTGTTCCAAGAAGGAAAAATTAGAAAGCACTCATATCATATCCTCTCATTGATTTTTGTACCAAATTCCCATCACTTCTAATGGCAGTTCCGAAAATGGATGAATGATAGGACTCTCTGAAATGTGATTTAAGACCCAGTGAATCAAACCTCTGGAATAGGGATTTGCAAAAGAGTAAGTGAATTTTAAGTGGTTAGGAGAGGCCCACCTGAAAGTTGATATGTTGCTAATCTCCAGTTTTTGTGGGTTGTTTTGTTTTTTAACCTCTGGAAGACTTCCAACTGTCACTATACAGAGAACACTGTAAGAATTACAGATTCACTTCAGTGAACTGAGTATTAGAGAGTATTTCTGTAGACAATATTATACACACCTGCATGGTATCTTGAAACTGAAGGAATAAATTTACTGAGATTTGATACAAATTAACTGAATTCTGGTCACATTTTTAAAAGACAGAAAATTTAAAAAAATAGAATTTCTAAATAGTTTTCCATTTCTTGATCAGAAAGTAATGAAAATTTAGAGTTTAAATATTACTTTATATCTTTAAAGACTTGACTACATATATGAATTCCAAATTTTATTTCACCTTGTAGTCCTGCCAGAGCAATTATGTTAGCACATTTTAAATAGATAAAAATGAGAGTTAACTGTAAATGATTTAAAAAATATTTTCATACTTTCTTTATCTTCATATCCTGAAAGGTTCTACTTAGGAATAAATCAAGAAGACTCAAAGGTGATAAAAATATATTCTGAGTCTCAACTGCAAAACCACAAGCAATTTGAAAGTCACCTTGCTTAAAGTAAACTATGTATTGCCTTTGGTATGAAATATACTAAGTCGTACCTTTCATTTTCCATTCAAATTTACTATGCAAGTCATGGAGCCAAAAAGAATAAAACTGAAGAAAAAGAAATTATCTTCTCTGATAACTGGTCAAGATGAATGCAAAGAACAGCATATGTAATCTGAGATTATTTAATGTTTGACAAGCACTTGGGGGATGACAAGAGCTAGTAATTGACATGGCGGGGAAAACGGGAGGAAAATACCACTGAGTCATCTAACACAGGCCATGCTTCTGGAAAGTTGATGTCTCAGAATTGGAGCAGAGAAGCTAGGATATTCAACAGCACTTTCCAACCCTGCTTTTTAATTTCATTGGTTCTGATTTCATAAAAAGTATTTTGCCAGCCAGAAAGACAGAATCAGCTTTGAAAGAAGCTGAGATCTGGCTGAAAGGCCTTGTGATTCTGTCCCAGAAAGTACAATGAATGGCTCATGTAGTGGTTCCAAAGACCAGCTTTGCAGTCGGGTTATGCCTGGGAGAATAGATCACGAGCATCCTGAGAGGAGTCACTTGGCCTCACCATGCCTTATTAATCAGATGAGGGAGCTGCCAGGTGCACTTTCCCATTAGGATTCCTGTGGGACACTGGCAATACTCTCTCTTCCAGGATGTTCAAAGAGAGCACCTATATTCTAGATTGGGATAAGTAAAGTACTGTACCCCATTACATAAAAGCATTAATTCTGAATTTTGTTTTTCACTAGGCAATATGGTTTGTGGAGTACCCTAAAAGTATATCTTTACCTTCAAGAATTAGAGAACAAAGGAGACTGTATATTATTATGATATTATAAAATATGTTTTTATTCCAAAAGTGTATTAAGAATCTAAGTCTCAATTATAAGGAAGAATACTCTTTGGTAAATACTTTGAAGTATGCCAAAAGATCCATGCAAAATAAGAATTTTGAAGAAAGTACTGAAATATCTTTTGACAAATATAGTTAAACAGTAAAAAATCCATCTTTGATTTACATATTTTATTATCCTAGTTTTTGCACAATGCAAATGTATTATTTACATAGATATTTATGACAATTAAACTATGTTTTTCTACAAGTGTATGTAAAATTAATGAAAATAGATTTTGGGAAGCAAGATAAATCATGGCAATTCGCAAAAATAAATAACCCTAGATACCCTAATGAATAGATAAGATAAGGTACCTAGATAGAACATAAGAAATGACCTAGAGTAATTTTTAGAAGACTCTAGATTCTACACACATTTTTAAAACAATACTACTCATTTTCAAGGTAAAAATTGGTTTTGTCTCAAACCTGAAACTGATCCCTCTCCAATTTTAATGAAAGCTCTAAATTATTACTTTTTCTCCCAGATTTTGTGGGGTGTGATTATTTTAATATTTCATAGAAAAATTTGGCCATCTAATCTACCTGCTGAGGTAAAAAAGATATATACCTATTTTGTACGTTATTTAACATTTACTTCTGCTCATCCACTCTGCCTACTTTTCTAGCATGTGAATTTTTTTTCTAGTGGTGAGACTAGAAGGTGAACAATGCCCTAGTTCCCAGCAGTAGGAATGGGCCTTCAAGACAAGCCTAGTCATTCATAACACTACCTTTTGCCTGTGACAATGAGGGGATGGGGCAATCAGGGACTTCCACATCTTTTATGGGACTGATTGAGGATACTCTCTTTCTACAGGGGTTGCTAAGCTGGTGGGGTCCATTAGTGGCCATCTGGCCCACTAGCTGGACAGTCTGCTATGAAACAAAAAGCGGCAGGATCGAGGTACCTATAGGTAGGTCCATGTGGCCAGCTGTGTTGAGAGTCAGGTTTATCTCTGGACTTCCCAATTATGAGAGTATATAAACTGCTTTGATTTGGTTGAGTTTGCACTACCAGCCATCATGAGCTCTGACTGGCCCTCTTGCTAGAAAAGTAAAAAATATTTTCCTTCAACCGTTGTATCATGAGGAATGATCAGCCAGAGTGATCTAATATACAGCTTCTTTTAAAAATTATTTTCATTTTAGAAATAAAATCTCAAATTTTATTCTTTTTTCTTAAGTGGCTGCATTGTCATGATTCTAAAAAAAAACAGATGCATTTGGGATTTGCAAAGTGAATTGTTGACATTGAGGTGCTCTTACTGGAAAGAGCTTGCTCTTGCTCTTGCTCTTGCTCTTGCTCTTGCTCTGGGTGAATGAGAGTCAGAAACTCTCTCCCTGGATGGTGGTGCCACTCTGTGATCTGCTATCCACTTTCTAGTAGTCCTTACTGCAAAGTAATAGATGTCTCTTCTAGTATCACCTCCTCTAAGCACAGTTTTCCTCCACCTTTTCAACTTTCATTTTCAACTTAGTAGTTATTCCCCATTCAGATACTAGTTTTCCTACAAAGAGCAAACTGAATTTAAAGGTGGAGAACAATAAGGGGTGTATAACTAGAATTTATTTTTTAAAACAAAATGTATTGAACTAACATAGTACATGTAAAATGTGTTGTTTTGCCAATCTAAACTTGGCAAGGATTCCTGATTATTTTTCCATTAAAAAGATAGTTCTGTTAAAACTTCATTGTTAAAAATCCAATTCCTCTTTCAAGAATCACCTGAAATGCCAACTCTATAATGATATATTCTTAATCTTTTTAAATGAACACTGTTGATCTTACCAGTGATGCTGCCACATTGTTTCGATGATACAAATCCACAGACAAAATAGACTTTTGTGAAGTCCTCTGCTTGTTTTCTCAACAAAGCTCTATGTCAGAAGCAAATCATCTATTCTTTCATAGTACTTAGCAAAACACCTTTTACACAGAGAAACCCAGTAAATACTTACTCTAAAGTGAAACTTCATAATGTTTATTAAGGGGGGTCAGCTAAAAACAGTGTTATATTAGATAACCTCAGTATTTCTGTATATAGAAGGTTGTTCATTGCATAGTAACATCTAACCAGAAAAAGAAATTAAATATAAAACAAAATGTATTTTTATGATATGCAAAAAATGTTGAGATGAGAGCTATGTTATATCTGTTCAGGTACACCTCAATAACTAGTGGGAAGCTTAGCTAGTCAGCATAATTAAGGCTACCACAGAGGAGGAAAGAATAGTAGGATAGAGAGAAAGGTATGCAATGTCTTTGACTGAAGAAAGCATATATTTGCTAAATAAGGTCAATAATTTAGCTGAGATACTCCTCACTAATGAAACAGTCAAAACTAACCCCTCAGATGTTATTAAGGCAGTTAAATCTCCAAAAGTTTTTTAAAAAATCTGTCAGCCAGGTTTCTATGGCCAGATTAGGCAGAGTAACTGAGTAGATGAATATGAGCGCTGATGATCAATTTGCAAATATGTGATGATGCATTGCCTTAGTTGGCTTGGGCTGGGCTGCCATAACCAACAACCACGGACTCATTGTCTTAAACAATGGGCATTTACGTTTCACAGTTCTGGAGGCTGCAAGTTCCAGCTCAGAGTGCCAGCACAGTGGATTCTGATAAGGACTTTTTGGGGCTTGCATATGGTTAGCTTCTTGTGTCCTCACATGGCAAAGAGAGAGCTAGCAAGTTTCCTGCTGTCTCACTTTACAAGGGAACTGATTCAGGGTGAGGACCTGCCCTCATGACTTCATTTAAATTAAACCTAATTATTTCCCAAAGACCCCCTCTCACAAGTGTTATCTCGATGGGAATTAGAGCTTCAACATGTGAGGTTGGGAGGGCGTAATCCTGTTCGAAGAATGCATATATCTATTTGATTATTTTAAATTGCTCAAAAATAATATTAATCTATTTTAAGCTCAATAAGCATAGCTTTTTTTAATAGAGCTATTGCTTTCCTGTTAACAAATAAATGAAAATCATGGCCATGGTTCCTTCCCAGTACATGCTTAAATAGCAAATCAAAATGTCAGTGGGAACTACATATAAAGAAATAGTTTAGGGATGAAAATTAATCAACAAGACTCATGAGATAACTCTTTCATGACAACAATTTTGACAGATTCAATCAGATTTTTTTTTTTTTAGGAAAATAATCCATTCTCACTGCACGAACCCAGGAAGTCTCAAGCAAGATTTTGTGAATTTGCTGTTTGGGGATGGAATCTACAGAACATCTCCCAAAGTCCATGGATTCAGCTTCAGGCAAGTAGAAGTTAGACTCTGGTTCCTAGCCAATGTGATGTAAATTGGGCAGACACAGATTCATGGACAAAATTCAGCTTCATTGTACATAATTTTTCAGTATTTTTGTTTGGATTGACACATTTTTATCCTGGACCAAATATGCATAAATGAAACCCTGTACCTCTCCTCAGCAGCCCTTCTTCTGAACCTGCCTTCCTGACATTGAGTCACAAACCTTCTAGAACAGAAAAGGCTGGAGTAATGACATGATATTTTGATTTGGAAAAGAAAAAATACTGAACTGAATGCTCCAAAATTATTACCTTTCCATGATTTGTTGACTCTAATTTGTTGACTCTTTTTTACTTTTTTCCTTAAGAATTAATCATCTTCTGCCATACTGCCCCATACAGCGTCATAATCCGACCATTCTGGTGTCACCATAGTTTCCACTTAAGAAAGTATGACAGTCACACTCCCCCTAAAACACTCAATGTATTCACACTTTTTATGTAAATGTATTCAGTAATAATAAGGAATTCATGTAAAGTATCTTCTTAAAATTATACTCATAAAATGATGGTTTTCTCACATTGCCATCATCTACTTCCAGGAAATTTAAGAAAATTCAAGAACTAAGACTTAATTTTTTAAAATATGCTCTGGATAACATTTAGGCAAATGTTTTCTGAATCAACCTTGTTTATTTCTTGATATATTTAAGTATAAAGAAAACCAGGCCTGCATTTCCTTTTCATAAGGAAATTTCCATCCATTTGTTGGAAAAGATGTGATAATTCAAAAATTTAATATTTTTCATATGTATATGCATAAGAGCAAGGAGGGATGTGACTAATTTTATTGAGTATTCCAGGGGTAAATGAAATAAAACTTACAATGAAATATCCTATTTATCTTTGTATGTCTTTAATTATTAATAATATGAATTGACACTTTTATGGTTACTCCAGAATTAATATTATTGCTGTAATTGGATTGAAAACAAGTCCGTATAATTTTTATTTCTAATGAAATAAAATAAAATAAAATATAATATTTAAGAAGTTTGCTGACAAAAATATATCTACTTAGATTTGGGCACCATTATAATAGGATAGGGCTATACTTTGTTTAAGTTGAACCCAAATCTTCTTCGTTAAGCTATTTGTTTAGAACAGATCAGAGTAGTGTAGGCCTAACCTTCATCTTTCTAAATTGAATTCACACATCCCATGAAGAGAATACACATAGTGTATGAGGAAAATGCAGCCTGAAATTTAGAGAAATAAGATTTCCTGTGCTTTTTCAATAATTTAACCTATAGAGGAAAGAAAAGCAGCTTCCTCTGCCTTTCAAAGGGCTTCTAAATGAGCTTGAAGTTCCTTTATGCACTGCTGAAAAGAATGTTAAGGTATCCAGGGCCATATTTTAAAAATGCAAGAAATTAGGTAACCACAAATAATACTTTATACAAATATTTCTTCTAAGGAGTTCTCCGAGTTTTAGGGACAGCTGAGAAAGCTGCACACACCTACAGAGCCAGTCAAGAATTTTACTCCTCTTTGGTATAAAACAAGGAGTTAAAGAGAACAGTTTTCTGAGGTCTATTCATTATCAGAGTTTTCAAAGTATGTATATTGCTTAGTCAGTAACATTTTCATTCTTTGAATTGTTTGATAAATAGACCTAAAATTGGTCTTAAATTTTCTGTGAGAAAGATGCCACTCATTGGCAACTAACAAAAGGCTTTTTCTCTGGACAATTACAATTCTGATACAAAACAATTTTTAAAAGCAAAGATACAAACGAAACAATGAGTGACTGAACTCTTCTCATCTAGCTCCTTCACTGGCTGATTCTTACTAGGCAGAACAGCATCTTATTGAGTATTATGGAGATAAAATTATATTCTCAGTACCTCAAGAAAGAAGAAATAAATGGAAAATTAGGCTCTTGTGTTCTAAGAACCTACTTGGAACTTAATGTGAGGTGAATGTAACTTTTGCTATTTGTGTTGCAGACTGGGAAACAGGGCCACTTTCCTTACAGTCAGTCCAGGGTCAACTCTAGGAATCGGGACTGTCAGAACTACATGGAACAGTAAAATCCCCTATTCTATCATTTTACATAGCTCCTAAGAAAGGATTTTTCCATTGGCAGGCCCACATTCTGACATTTAGGTTGTTCAGAGCAGTTATTTCTATGGAGAGAGAATTTTCATAAGCTTTATTTGACTAAGCTTATTGAAGCAATACAACTGCATTAGGATCACCAAGCCATAGTGGATTCAGTAAAATAAGCTTTATAAAATTGTTCTTGCCCTAAAGCATGAGATTTTAGAAACTACTAAACAGCCTTCCCTTGAGTAAGAAACATAGTAACATCTATAAGATGTTTACCATCCAATGTTTATTTCTGTCTGAGCAGAAGAGAAATGAAAAACAGTTTAAAGATCTTTTCTTGCACTAAAAAGATCACTTTCCTATTTTTATTTCATAAAAAAGGAAAACACATAACCACTCAACTTTGCATATTTAACCCTATGGTTCTAAAACCTAGAGGTTTTTCTAAATATTCCATTAATTTTTTCCACATCGTACTTCTGATTAAATGTGCCTCTTGTAAATGATTCCACATATCATAAAAGGATTCAGATTATACAAAAGTTTTCTAAGGCAATTTTCAGTGAAAATTATAATTGTTAACATCCCAGCCCCCAAACCAATCACAATTACATTGCCTTAGGCTTACGTAGCATGTCCACTCCAGGGCAATTAAAAATTATCACATAAGACAGAAATTTTGGGAAAAACTCAGTCATTTCAGAAGTCACAGTGACTCTAAAAGAGCATTTGGGTAGAAGTGGAGGACATCATATGAGTAAAGTTACTCAAAACTTAAAGTAGTAAAAGGTTGATTTGTTATTTGGCAAAAAAGTCAAACACTAGCAATTTTCTAGGGCTGCCATAACAGAGGACCACAAATTGGATGACTTGAACAAAAGGAAATTCATTGCCTCAAAGCTCCAGAAACCAGAGGTTCAAAATTACTAAAGTGTTGGCAAGGTTGTTTCCTTCAGAGGGCTTAAGGGAAGGATCTGTCCCAGGGCACCATCTTTGGCTTGCGGATGGCTGTCTTCTGTTTGTGGGGCATCCTCACTGTAGGCATGTCTGTCTCCAGATTTCCCTGTTCCATACACATCAGTCAAATTGGATTAGAATTCAGGCTATGGACCTAATTTTAATTTGATTATCTTTGTAAAAACCCAGTCTTCAGAAGAAAAGTCACAGTCTGAGGTACAGGTAGTTAGGACTTCAACACAAATGAGGAGCAGGACTTGGGGGGTACACAATTCAACCCCTAAAAAATATTACATGGTCTCTTCACCATACCAAACAATTATCTTTTGAGAGTTAAGGTTATCTTATGAAATTACTATTAGCTTCAGTACAATAAAGCTTTGAATTAATCAAATTATTGAGGAATTCTGGGACTCCTCAAAATGACAATGTAACTTGAAACCATGAAATTATTCAAGAGACAGCATCCGGTAGTAATGCTCTTGCTTATTTTTCTTGTGCAGCTGGAGTGGGGCTGATTGGGAGACTTCATGGATTTCACCTCATTGGTGTGTGAGTCAGGCAGTCTCTGCAAATGTAAATCATGTGTGGTGATTTACACACATGGTCCCTCCCCCCTACGAGAACCATGGCCAGCTGAAAATGAAAGCATGTGATAATCTTCAAGTAAAACCACAGTGCTCAGAAAATGTACTTATAAAGGAAGGCGCTCTATAGCAAAGTCCCGGGAATAAATTTTGGATTTAAAAAATTCATATAGTTCCATGTATTTAAAAATATGTATGTACACATAAAAACACAAGCACAATAGGCTAGTGAGGCACATGCTATCAACTTATTTTTATGAAATAATAGAATATCACATTTCAAAATTACTGCAATTAGGTCAGATATTTAACACAACTACTTATCCAAAGTATTCTTCTTTCACTAAATTGAAGCATTAGATTCTTTTAACTAGATATTTAAAATTTAAATAATCCCATTTTGTAGCTTTATTAATTTATAAACTATACTGTAAAGACCACATACTTATTGCTAAAGGAATCAACATTTATGAATGTTTTGTTTTCAGACAAAACTTTATTATAAGTTGTAGCTTTTGTGTCATTTAATTATGTGTCATAAAAATGATGATTGTTAAATTAAAATATTTACAATAAAAATAATTCTCTAAAGAAAATCTGCTTCCTTCACTTATTTCACAAAAAGAAACATCACCTCTAATAATTAAGAAATGATGAAAGCATGAATGTTATTGAACAGAATGAAACGCTGGCTGGAATATTAATTAAGAAATGATGAAAGCATGAATGTTATTGAACAGAATGAAACGCTGGCTGGAATATTTGTTGATTGATCCTAAGAACATATACTCAACAATTTCAAGGCCTGATAATTGAAACAAAAACCTAAAAGCAGACAAGAAAAACTAAGTCACATGTTTCAAACCCAGAAAATGCTTCTGTGATACAGAAACAACATTAGGTTAAACTGTCTGTATTAACCACAATTTCTTATTCATAAAATAATGACCATTTTGAATCCTTGGACTCCATAGTACCACTGAAGTGCACGGTATAGCAAATTAGCAATGTTTCCTGGTGTTCTGCAAATTGTTTCACATGAAACTCAGAATAATCTATAATATCTAAGCCTTAATTATGTAAAGCAGAACATTTTAATGAAATCACTTATTAATTTATTCCATTGTTCATTTGTACTTCTCATAGATCTGATGAATAAAAGTCTTTTTAAAAACTCATTATTCTAGTAGTGTTCCCTAGGAAAGAGTATTTCCCCCCCATGGCAGTTTCTATAGTCACATCCTCCCCAGATTTTATGACCTAAAGCAAGCCTATTTGTGAAGGGGACAAAATCAGTTTGCCTTGCAATTGATCCTTATGAAAGAGTGAATAGCCACTAAGGGAACTTTCCATGAGTAGATTTGCAAACCTAAATGAGAAATTAAAGAGTAGACAAGCATTCTTTTTATCTTCCCTTAAAGATAGTGTTGATTCTTCTGAAAGGAAAGAGTAATCAGAAAAGGCCTTCTCAGATGATTTTTTAGAAGATGTTAAAAATATGCTACAGGTTGATAGCAAAAATCTGGGGATGGAACAGTACACTGTGAGCTGGAGTAGGGATGACTAAGGGACTTCATGGGTGCCACCTCATCTGTTTGTGAGCCAGTCTCTCTGAATGTAAATCGGGGACTGCCCCACCCTTCCTACAGTGGCCAAGACCAATTCAACATGAAAGCATGTGCTAATCTTCAAGGAACACAGTAGTGCTAAGTAAGCACCAATAAGGGATCTGCCCTCCAGCGAGGTTCTGGGTGCAGCAAAAGTGCTCTCCTGCAGGTAACACAAAACCCACAGATCACGTAACTGTCACCTCCACGGTTGAGGCTCTGTTATCTACCTAGACCTCCCTCTGACAACAACAGAAACCAGCAGGATGAAGTTTCCACCAAGTCTTAGGTAACCCAGGCTTTCGTCACTCATACCTTCCAATTAGATACTCTAAAAACCCCAAATCTCTGGTAGACCCAGGGCACACCACGTCCTCTCACTCCTCTGTACGTGTGACTTATCTGTAACCTAAATCTGAAACAACTTCACCACATTGTCCATCTTGCCCCTTACTCGGTCTTCAAGACTCAGTTGTACTGGAGTGTAACCACACCTATTCATTTATGTATTGTCTCTTGTCTGTTGGCAACATTTTCCTGCCACAGTAGCAGACTAAGCACTTGCAACCCACCACGTCTAAAATATTTACTCTCTCTGGCCCTTTATAGGAAAAGTTTGCTAGTTCTGCCCTTCGTTCTAGAAGAGTAACTGAACAATTAAAAATGTAAAATATATATGAATAATGGTTTTAAAATTGGGAAATGATCATTTAAGCTAGAACTTTATAAATATTAATGAGACATAGAGGAGTCACATGGCACAGTGACATAAAAGTAGGGTATAGGTGGGATTGCGCTGGGACTGAATCCTTGCTTTGCTCCTCATTAGTAACTACACCTCAGTGTTCACCTATGAAATCAAAAGCATTGAAACTATCTTATAGGGTTATTCTATGAGAATAGGATAAAGGAATAAAGTGTTTAGCAGTTTCAGGTACAATAACAAACTCTTTCCCCTCTATTACCAACTTTCTCAATTTATTAATTGCAAACAGTGATATTTTCCACATAAATATAACTTCTTAAAACATCTTTCTTGATGCATGCTGTCCTGCCCTGCTCCTGGGAGCAAGCCTGTGCCTTTCCTTTCTTCCTCTTCTTCCCCCACAGGCGTGAATCTGCTGAACTCTCAGGGTCCCCATGAGACTTACAACCAGAGGAGCAACGGGCAGCAGCAGCACGCCCTGGCCTGGAACTCTGAACCCGGCTCCAAGGCTCCTTTTCTCTGACTCCCCAGTGAGCCAAAGCAGCCCCACCACCCCGCCCCCAGCCCAGGGCTCTCTCCTGTTGCTTCTTCTGTCCTAAGCCCTTCCTTGTTTTACTATCCCCAGATTTAATAAACATACTCTCACAAATCTAAGTAAATAAAGTATTAATTAATTTTTTAAATGTTTGTCCTGGGGGGCATTACTTCAGCTCCATCCTGTCTGTCTTTTTTGCTCTGCACATGGAATTCAGAAGTAATGAAATAGAATTTCTTCATGTATGTGGTAATTTGGGTTATATAACTGAAAACATAAACACTGAGAGCTTAGAAGTTCATTTCTCTGAAGACACTTTACTTTGCAAAGTACACAACTGGTGTGCAACTCATTTATAATTACCACTAAAGCCAAGAGCTGTAAACAATTCAGAAATGTATTTCTCCAATGAACGTTTGGAATGCCTGATGGGTGAAATCTTGCATTTTCATTCATATGAAAAACTCAAAGTGTTTTTAATGCACTCACTACCAATTACAAAAAGCACAGTAATGCCATTTTTGTTAATCTCTTGCACAATTGGATGCTATTCTTTATTTTAAACAGGCATTAGGTCCAGAAGGATTTTTTCATAAGGTGGTCATTTGAAGCAAAAATGTATATCCCCATTTTAATTTTAAAAAATAAAAATAATATTAAAGAGCTACAAAAGCACAACTTACTTATTTTGTGAGTTTAATATAAAGATTATTTTATTTTCTCATGGTGGTACAGGAAGAAAAATAACACTGAAGGATACCAAATCTTTTGACAATACCATAGTATATAACTGTGTATAAACTACATAAATATGTTAACTACAAAATAGCATTAAAATATTTTAGCATAAATAAAAATAAAAATAAAAATAAAAATGTTTTAAGGCTTGGTTACAGTCTCAGTATGTCCATAGAAACCTATTTAATATTATGCAGCTGAATTGTTACACAAATAAAACTGTAGACATTCTTATGCTTTTTTGTGTGTTTGTATATTATCTCTGCAAGGGATAGGAGCGAGTCCCATTCAGCTTAAGCTTCAGCTCTTTCAGGAAGCTAGGGCATTTTAAACAGCCCTCCTGGACACTTCCAGACCACCCTCTTAGCATATTTACCTTGGATCTGTCGTATTATACTACAATTGCCCGTTCATGTTTTTGGATCTCCCTCTAGAATGTAAGCTCTCTGAAGCTTCTTGTCTTCATTTGCATACTTCTGGTGTCCAGGACAATGACTCATCTTAGGTAAATGTCGTAAAACTAGTGTGCTGACCAGAATATCAAATGCCTCATGGTGTTTTTCGTGCAGTAGACATTGCAAACACGTGTGCTGTGTTAGAGGAGGCTGTGAGAACACTCTTCTGTGCTCTAGGTGTAGTCTCAGGTTGTTGTTACAAGAGCACATTTTTCATCTGCCTCAGGTTATCACAGCATGTGAAACTTTGTTACCATGTAAAGAAATAGTGCTCTCCCTTGCCCTTAACCTTCACAGGGTCCTCATGTGGGACACCACTGACTCTCAGCCTTTGACTCCAGTAACCTCCAGAAGACGGAATCGAGAATGCTGCTGTGTTGTTCTGGGAGTGGCACCTGAGTTGGGTATGCGAAGGGAAGGGATTTAGGACTCCACAAGGGGGGGTGGGGTGAAACCTAATTGAGCCATCAATGGAGTAAATGGCTGAAAGGTCCTGGCACTGGCTACAGGGAGAGGCAGGAAGCTTTGCTATGAGAAAATAAGGGAGGGATGGAAACAAAGTTTTGATGATATACAGTGGTGTAAGCTGATTTCAGTTTTCAGGGTTCTAAGTTTTGTCTCAGTGAAGACATACAAGAATGGGAAGAAAATTCAGAGTTCCGTGTTAGAAAATATTAGCAACTCTGGTTATAGGTGGCAAAGGAAGATAGCTAAGGAAGGAAAACTACCACCATCATATTCACAGATAATTATAAGTGTTCCTGGGAAATGTTCACGAATAAAGAACTAACTGTATTATTCTCTTTGTGCTTTCTAATTTTAAACTCTGGAGAGCAGGATTTTTAGTTCAGATAGTTGTATATATTGCATATATTGTTTGTATTTAGTGCTCCTTGTAAATTTTTAAAGACTGAAATAAATTATTATTTGTATTACACTTATTAGTTGAGTAATTGAACATACTGAAAAGTTTGAAATGTGAAAATATTTTTAAGTAAAAATATTTTTAAAAACTGCTTCACCCACCTGATTTCTCATCCTTTCCTCATTCGCTTTGCCAACCATATTTTACAGTATTTGTATTAGTATACAAAGCTAACTGAAAAGACTATGTAAAGCATAGCTCAATCAAATGTGAGATTATCAATATAAAATATTTGCATATAAAGTTCTAATAAGATTCTTGTATTAAAGTTTTATATTTTCCTAAATGTACAACAAGACAGAATTCTCATTTGGTAGGTAAGGAAATGTGTTGCCATTGACAATTCAGACTTTTTCAGGGCCAAACTCAATCAACTCTTATGAAAAAATATAATACTTTGGCCTAAAACAGGTTAAAGAAGCCTACAGTGATGAGGCTTCATCAACCGTGTTGCTCGACATTGCTGCATGTCTAGCCATATGGACTTAAGAGTAAAGTTTCAACCTTTTTTGTAACTTGAGAAGCGGGTTTCCTGCTTCACGGCAGGGTCTATATTTCTTCAACACTGGATCAAGTATACCTGAGAGTCAAGGCAAAGTGGTCTTCTCCAAAGCTCTAGCTACTCCAAATGCCTCATTAGTGCTAATCAATAGAAGGTGTCCCCTCTAAACAATCACAGCAGTGATACCAGAGATCAGGGCTTGTTGGGTTAGAGAACGTGCTAGATTCTATCTTGCTTCTTTAGCCAGGCAACTTTCTAAAAGGTACAACCTTTGGCAATCCCAGTCTTGATCTATGTGGACTGGGGAATGTTAGGTCTGTAGGAAGCCACTAGTAAGTTCAACAGGTTTTGTTGGTGTGTTGGGCTAACAATATCATATTACGCATTTGTATAATATTTCAGTATTTGTAATATGAGGTTCACATATATCAAATAACTTTCTTGAGGCATGCTCGCAGCTAACCCCATTTCTGCTTTGGAGAAAATGGATACTTAAAGAGATTATGTGATAAGCACTGGAAAATAATCATGCCAAGAGGAAAATCCAGAGTGGTAGAGTTAGGCAATTCTCTGAGCTGGAACTAGAGCATCGAGAATAGTGCCAAACACCTACTGAGGTACTTGCCCGACCTCAGTCAAAATAAAGGAGAAGGAATAAAGACTCTGTTGGCAACATAGAGAAACCTGAGCTCCACAGAAATCATAACACTGACCATAAGTTTATCCCCTCCCTGAGTTTCCAAAGGTAAACTGGGGAAAGAGTGGTTTTCAAAACAGCACTCTCATTATTTCCTTGTGCCCTACAGACTGGCAACCACAGCCCAGGATAAAATCTCAAAATAGTGACAAAGGCAAAACTTAATCATGATGTTATTCCCCCCTAACAATGACTTCATTCTATTACTCTAACCAGTGGACAGTGGTGATATTCAAAATAAGTGTGTAATTTTGATTTATAAAATTATAAAGCACTATAAAATCACATTTTAGCTTTAGAATATGTTATTTAATCTAGCATCAGTTCTTATTTAAATTTCAAATATTAGATATCAGGTATTTGTTATTCCAAAGGCTAATGTACAACAATAGATCCTGTATCTATTCAAATCCAATCACAATCATAATACTACTCATTTTGACTTTTTTTCTGTATTTTCACTTTTAAACATAATCAACACAAAAGAAATTAGAAAGGCATTATAGAAAAGAAGCAGAGAACGGTGAAAATTAAAACCACAATGAAATACCATTTCATAGCAATCAGAATGGCCATCACAAACAAATCCACAAACAAGTACTGGCGAGGTTGTGGAGAAAAGGGAACCCTCATACACTATTGGTGGGAATGTAGACTGGTGCAGCCGCTGTGGAAAACAGCATGGCATTTCCTCAGAAAACTAACAATGGAACTGCCATTCGAACCAGCAATTTCAGTGCTGTTATCATACCCTAAGAGTCCTGAAAACACCAGTTCAAAAGAACCTATGCACCCCAAAATTCATAGCAGCATTATTTATAATGACCAAGTGCTGGAAACAGTGTAAGTGTCCATTTGTAAATGAGTGGATCACAAAACTGTGGTACATTTACACAATGGAATAGTATGGAGGAGAGAGAAAGAAAGAACTCCTACCCTTTGTAACAGCATGGATGGAACTGGAGAATATTATGCTAAGTGAAATAAGCCAGGTGGTGAAAGAAAAATGCCATATGATCTCACCTGTAAATGTAACCTAATCAAAACAAACAAGCAACTAAAATAGAACCAGAGACATGGAAATAAAGAACAAACTGACAGTAACCAGAGGGGATGAGGGAGGAGGGTAGAAGGGAAGAATGGGAGGGAGGGGTCAAATCAAGTAACATGCATAAAGGATCCATAGACAAAGACTATGGGGCAGCGGGGAGGTTGAATGTGGGAGAGGGGGGAGGACACAGCAAGGGAGAACAATGGGGGAAAATTGGGACAAGTGTAATAAAAAATATAAACAAGTTTTTAAAAGAAAAGAAGCATGTTTGTGTTCCTGCCCAACTTTCTTCTTTCATGAATTGTTAACATATTCTAAACTAAGATCACCAATGCACAATTAAAATTGGAAAAGAGTGGCCTGATTCAGTCTCATCTGAGATTCCATTAGAAAAAAAGGTAAACACCTGCTTTTGTCTTTCTAATCAAAGTCAATCCACATCTCAGTTTTTACTGGAACTTTCGTACAATAAAATACGTTATTTTCCTTCCTTTCAGAATTTCTCTCTTTCTTTACATCTGCTTTCTTTCTGCATTCAGGTCTGTCATGACTTTTCGAGCCACCTTATTTTGTTATTACAGTTGTTTTTTAACCCCATGGTACAACATTATAATGAGCTAAATTTACTCACAATCACTTATTCAATTATTTCACCAAGATTCATACACTCATTCAGCAGATATTTACTGAGTGTTTACCTTGTCCTAATGACTGTTCTATGTTTCTGTTACCTAACAGCAAGTGGGATCCTGCTGCTTGCTGCCACCCTCTAGGCAAAATTCCAGAGGCAAAGACTTGGTGATAAAGACAAGAAGTCTTTATTCAAAAGCTAAACAATTTTGGAATAACAGATTTCAGCATGCATTACTCACTTAAGCCTATCAATTAAGGCTAAAATCTTTAACTCTAATCATTCCTCCATTCGTTTTAAATTACCTTATTTATGGGATTAGGTTACAAACCTATACAACATGAGATACAAAAGCTACACAATTTTGGAAGAATTTCAGTCTTCTGCCTCAAAGCCTGTCCCCTCTAGATCACTCAAAGAAGAATAACACTGCTACCCTGTGCCAGGCTAGCCCTATCTTAGGCTGTACCCAGGATTCCTTCTCCCATCCAAAATACTGTCCTTTGGGAAACCCAGGAATCCTGGCAGAAGAGAGTCAAAGAGCAAGTCTTTGTCCTCCTTTTATTTTAGATCTTCTGGCCCATAATTCCATGTGCTCTGGCATCAGCTTCTCAGCCAATTTCATCCTAGGCTGTTTACCATTGCCTTGGAAAAACTCCTACAATCTTCCTTATTCCTCCCAGTGATCGGATTAGATCTCTCTCTGTCATTATGAGAATGAAAATGATGGACCCAGATTCTGTTCTCCCTAACTTTTAAAGATTGAGATTCTTTATACTTTTCTTACTGCCATTGTTCATTTTCCGCAGACCCTGGAATTTTTGCTGATGGTAACTGGCAACTCCCTTGTATATTTACTCTGCAACATTTTTAAATGAATCCTTTCATAAATTTCTATTTTGAAGCATGCATTTTTGAAAGTACCATCAGGGTTAAACTGAAGTTATTAGCTCAAATGCACCACTTTTTTCAAATGCATCAACTTCACTAATGTATCTACCCCTACTAATATTCTCCTGTATTTTCCTAAGGAAAATAATCCTAGAATTAATATTGTTATCAAAAGAATTAACAGTGCATCTTTCTGAAATAAATCACTGAGTTCTCAGAAGATTGCTAAAATAAAGTTAACCATTGAGTGGTACAAATTTTTTTCCCTTTTCATTCACTTCATAAATGTATATTGAGTATTCACCACTACAGTCTAGTGCTGGAGATCAAATTAGACAAAACCTGGTCCAAATCTCCAGGAACTTAGAGACTCTTGAAGACAGATGTGGATATTTGCTAATTGTGTGAAGGTGTCCTAGACAGATGGCCGTAGCCATACAGTGTGAGAGGACATCTAATCCAGACCGAAGCATGGTGTGTGTGAAAGCTCAGAGGATCACAGGAGACTGCATTCAAGGGCTGCAGGTTTATTCATGTGGATCAGGCAAAGCCTCTTGTAGCAAAATAGAGGTGGAAGAAGACAGAGATAGGTAGGCAGAAAATACAACTATAATGTACTTAACTGCTGGAATGAGGAAGTTGTGAGCTAGGCTAGAAAGCCAGGAGAAGTGAATAGAGAAACTGGGATATATCATTAAAGAGCCAAGCAGTGTACAATCATCTAGCAAATTGCAATATCCTATCTTCCGTAACCAAGGACACTTAAGAGTAAATGGTTTCCATTTTTCTTCCCCAACCAGAGGGTAAATAGCTTAAATCTCCCTATTCAGGGAGATAAATAGCAGTCGTCCAATTAGTTCCATCTGTGCCAACCACACCCAAGGAGGACAGGTCAAGTGCTTCCTTATTTCACTGTCCTTGGCTTTAATAAATGTACTCTCAAAGTCACTTGGACTCCTGTTCTGAAATCTTTCCTGCACAAAGTCAAGAACTTACACACTACAGGCAGCTGGATACAGACCCGCTCTGAGCCTGGTCCCTTTCCAGTAACAGTTGGATTTTATAACTAATAACATGGCAAGCTAGAACTCAATTTTACACACAGTAAGTTTGATCACACTTGCATTTGGGAAAGTTTATTTAAATAGGAGGGATAAGAGTTGAGGCAAGACTAAGACACTAAATTTGAAAATTTTGTAGAAATCCAGGTTTCTGTAATAAGGTGCTGAACTCTGAGGATGCCATGATAGATGGCAAAAATTAATAAAAGTAAGAAATATTCAGGATACAGTATCTGCAGGATTTGAATGATTTGGTGATGAGTCCTGAGTTATATCAGGATTAGAGAGTGAGAATGATCAATGATTTGATTATTATAGTTCTAGATAAAAAATGTAAGTACTTGTTATCATTTACCAAGGGAGAATATTGAGGAGAAGAAGCAGGTTTGCTGGGGAAAATAATGCATTTATAGTCACCAGCATAGTTGGATATCTATAAGGAGAAAGAATTAATCACTACTTAATTCTTAACATTTTGTAATTATTAACAAAATGTCAAACATTTACACACACACATACTTCAGTGCATGAGTAAGATATGTGATTATGTATCATTGTTGACTATATTCATAAAGTCACTTGTTTACAAAGTAAATGTTTAATTTGACCAAGAAGATGTCATGACCATGCCTTGTAACAGAGTAGTTGGTCGGTATGCTGCTTTCTATCCCAGTTTCATTCTAACAGACCCTTTGTTCAAATAAAGATTTTAATAATTATTTCTGTTAAAGCTATGTGTATAATATATAACATATATACTAGAGAAGAATATATTAGAGAAGGATCAGTGATATTTTAGAAAAAGAGCATAAAATTAACATAATACATTGGACATATAAGACTATTAGTACAATTCAAGACCTGTAAATGATAATAGACAAAAAAATATTTGAAAGAAAAGACTGCATTCCAAAGAAATGAATACTTATCAATGTTAATCATATTTTAAATCTACTTTTGTACCACAACATATTTTAAACTTCCTATTTAAATTTTGGTAATTCATGTCCTAGATAAAGCTTTCAATTTTAACGTTCAGTGGCAGAGGGCCAATGGGCTTATCATCATTGTGAAAAAGAAAGCTCAGATGAAGTTCATTATTGGAAAACATATTCTTTCCAAGGTCATGATTGTCAGTCAATACAACCAAACTGAGGTTTATCATCATGCTTCTCATGAATAAACAATTTGCTGAATATACTTATAATGCAAGCAAAATAAAAATACACTTTATAAAATTATAAAGATCAAAATGAATTAATATAGTAGAATAGAAAAATATTTTAATAGTTTAAACATTTCCTTTATTATTTCCAGCATAATAAAACACCACTTAATTATTTTCATATATCTGAAAATATTTTAATTTAATAATTTGTACACAGCTAACATGAATTTTACACAGTCATACATACATCTGACAAAATATAGACTTTAAAAAATATATTATGCTTTGTTTTGTTTGTTTTTGCTTTTTTCTTATTTTGTTTATGATATTATTTGTTTCAGTTTCACATGTATATAAGATGAATGTCCTCATCTTTTAAAATTTAGATTTTAGATTTTCAGTCTTAAGAAGTTCCTCATCACTATGCTTTACATAAAGTTTTCTAGGCATTTAATGAAGAAGTTTTTGTTGTATTTTGTACATTTATGTCTTTAATTTACCTAAAATTTATTCTTGTATATAGGATAGTCAGTTGATATTTTCCTGAATGTATAGCTATGGCCCTTGCATTGTTTATTAAGTAATTTATTTGTACTTTAATTGAAATATTTTTGTTATATATTAGATATATTATTTATGAATATTTTTATTTTATTATTTTATTTTTGATTCATTTGAGAAAGGAAAAAAGAGAGAGAGATAAACATCGACTTTGCTTTTCCACTTATTTATGAATTGATTGGTTGGTTCTTGTATGTGCTATGACTGGTGATCACACCTCAGTGTATTGGGATGACTCTCTAACCAACTGAGCTACCCAGTCAGGGCAGAAATATTTTTATTTATATAACACAATTTTTGAAAAAAAATGTAGCTTCACCTAGCAAATAAAGTCTGTAAATTGTATCATATGTGCTATTTGGTTGTAATAAATATTATAATAAATTCATGACTATTATTAAAATAGAAATACTAGTATTTACAGAACATTCAATCCTCCTAAATGTCATTAGTGATACAGGTAGCACAGACTGGGAAGCATTTGACTTGATACTAAGATGCCCTGGAACCTTGGAGTCTTTAGGAGTGCCCCACCCCCATCGGATGAGCTTGGGCTCTGCTTCTGCCTCTAGTGAAGTGGTCTGGAAGATTCTCTTCTTACAGAATGATTTCAAAGCTCTGAAAAGCTTTCGGAAACAGTCACCTGTGGTTTTTGAAAAACTAACTGAATTTCATACTACCCAAAACAATCTATACATTCAACAAAATTCCTATCAAGATACTAATTGCATATTTCATAAAACTAGAACAAATATTCCAACAAATTTATATAGAAGTACAAAAGTCACAGAATATCCACCGTGATCTTGAGAAGGAAGAACCAAGTTGGAGGAATCCTGCTACCTAATGTCAAATTTTACTATAATGCCCAAATAATCAAAACAGCATGATCCTGCTATAAAAACAGATGTATAGATGAGTGGAACAGAATAGAGAGCCCAGAAAAAAATGCCTTTTATTAGAAGGTTAAAACCACATATCTTTGAATTAGTATTTTAAATTATTAGAAAAAATTAATCATGCTGAGCAAAGATGTGACCATTTACATGTTTTTATATTTATAAAAAATGGAAACAATATGAATACTAAACAAAATGATTGGTGAAATGAACTACATAATGAGATATAAAGCAGCCATGCAAATGCTGATGATAATGTACATTTACTGAAAGAAACAGATATAAAAGAAATTTTAATGAAAGAAATCAAATTATAAAGCATTACTCAAGGCATAATCTCATTTCAAATTATATTTTACAATCATATCATATATATATGAAAAGACATTAGAAGATCATTGTACAGTTATAGTAAAAGTGATAGGATTGTGAATATCTTTTTCTTCTTTCTGCTTATCTGTTTTTATTACTTTTATATCTAAAATATATATTATTTGTGCTCCACCAAAGTAACTGGTTTATGAACCTTGAATTATTAATTACATTAGAGGATTTAAAAAGTTGATAAGACAGAGGAAAATTAGGAAATCAGTCACCTCCCTCTTATCTTTTCTCATAGCTAACTTGTAGCTGGTTCTTTTAGATTTCACTCAAGTATCTCCTTTCTCTAAAATTCTTTCATAAGAATTTTCACTCCTAGGTCCCTAAGGAATGCTATGGGGCTGGTATACTACTTGTGTTCTATCATATTCATATGCAAAATATATACATAATCAAATTCATAGCATATGCATAAATTCTATGAATACATTATCATTGTTTGTGGTGATATTGTTACCTAGTACCTGTTACTTAATAAAAGGGGCCCACTAGCTGAATTAACCCTGGAAAGACCTTATTTACTTTTGTTATAATATTTGTACAAATTCTTAGCATTGGAAGAACCAATTAAATTGTTTAAGAATTTTATAATTCTTATACAATATTAAAATGAGATTAGCATGTAAAAAACTTGAAAAGTAAAAACTCAATGTACAACAATAAGGTTTTACCGTAAATTCAAAATCTGAAAAATGCAAAGGCCAATAGTTTTAGAATAACCAAGAGAATCAGGCTGGTTAGAACAAAAATTACACTATATTCACAAGATGTGAGAGGAGAAAAAAATAATAAAACAATTGCTCTCACTCTGTGAAAGTTAGAATGTTGTAATCTTCATTACATGAGAAAAATAAAATAATTTTATGTATTATTGATTATATGTACTCATATGCCTGATTCATACATATATACACCCACAGAAATATGTAATTCTTTTGACCAACATAAGAGAAAAGGGATAAATTAATACTTATGTTGTCCTAGTACTTGTCAGGTCATTTTGGGCACTTTCACACATACATACTAGGAGCTGTCATTTTAACCTGTTATAGACAAGGAAACTGCATTTTAGAAAGATAATGTGAGACAGCCTCACTGTGAGTACACAGAAGGACAGGAGTTTAAATCTATGACTGTCTGATCTTACATAGGTTTTTGGTTTTGTTTCTGTTTTTATCATCAGACACTCTCCATACACAGAGTTGGCAGTCAGTAATCACAAGCTTAGAATCAAGACTGACATCCCCTCTGATTGGTTTGCTGGGGAGTGTTTTGCTTCTTTTCAGTCAGTGCCTGCGTGCTACGTGTTGATAAGTGTTTGAAATATCATACCTACATCTTCTCAAAATACATTATTATTTAAAATATGCAGGTTCAAATTAATATAATTAAAAGGCTAAAAAAGTAGTGAACATCATATGGAAAAGCATTTTTGTGGCTCTTTCAACTTGTTAAGCACAAACATAAGAACAGCTTCAGATTAGTGTTCTAGAAGACTAGGCATCACTGTTAAGAGAATAGTGGCCTCCTATTTCAAGTTTGCAAATTGAAGTGGAAATTGTGTTGAATCTTAACAGGAGAGATTTAGGGAGGACAGCTTGACATAAATATTGTCAGACAAACAGTTTTCTAAGAAAAACATTGAGTATCTTTGCATGGAAATATTTAACCATTAAATAGATATTCATTTTCCTTGACATTTATTACAGAGAAAGTATAGTTGTGTTTAGGGACAGAGAAAAACTAGAAATAGTTTTCAGACACATACTTTTATAATATGAATAACATATTTAATGTGAAATTGCTTGAAATGACCCTGAAACCTGTTTCAGCTTTACTTCCTAAAGTTCTACCCATTTTATATCATATTTCTCTCTCATCATATAAATAAAATATCAATAACTGAATATACTACAAAGGTAAAATTGTGTGCACTAAATAACAAGAGAAAGTCATACAGTTAGTGAATAATGGCCTAAAAAAAGTGTGAAATGCATTTTCATTATCCTTCAATTGCAAAAGTATTGGAAAATTTCACACACTGACTAAATCTGAAGTTCATGATGTGCCAACATGTGTTCCAGAAAAAATATTTAATTTGGGGACAGTCAACTTATGACAGAGTTTATATGAGCAAAATTCCAACTTAAGTTCATACCTAGAAACATGTCTAGTTCCAATTGAAATAACCTTAGAGATTTCTCAGAAGTTTAATACAAAATTAAACATTGAATTTATCTTTGAATTAACATCAGAAGGGTCAATATAAAGTTCTTTAAAAATAGCTAACCATTGTTTTATGGTAACACTGTTATGTTCTTTGAATGGTGGAGAGAAAGCTTGAGGTCGGAAGTGATTTAGGCATCCTTAGATCAATGCCTTCCAAACTTTGATGTGCATATACATGACCTAGGGATTTTGTTAAATGGAAGATTCTGATTCAGTGGGTTCGGTGTGGTGCCTGGAAATCTGCATTTATAATGAGTTCCCAGATGATGAGGATGCTACAAGTCCATGGACCACACTTTCAGTAAGAATGTCCTAGAGCATTTCAAAGGGTGCTGACAGGAGAATTCTGCTTTTTGGTTTTAGTCTCTGCTTTTTCAAGTAAAATGTATAAACCTCAAGCAGATCATTTTTAGCTGACATGACTGTGGCTTTCAAGAAATTAATCTCTGACCTGATTTTATTTAAATGCAGTCGTGTCAGCTTTCTATTAACATGCTCGTATCAAGCAGAAAATATCCATAGCTTCCCAGGGTGTACAGACCTAGGGAGGTGAAGGGTACCAATTCCCAAGAGAGACAGGTGTCCTGGTTTAAAAGAGACTTTTAAAGAAGTTCACTTTGTAATCATTCACACTGTGGATAATATGTAGTAGATATTGTGTGTAGATATATAAGTGTATATGTAAATAGTATTGATTATAGAACAACGCGTAATTTCTGTTTCAGAAATGCTCATAGAATTGAATGAAAATAGATTAATCATAGAGATATTAAGAAAGAATAAATATTGCACAAATACTGCTCAAATAACAGCCCTCTTTTTAAAATTTTATTTATTTATCTTTAGAGAGGAAGGGAAGGAGAGGAGAGAAATATTAATGTATGGCTGCCTCTCATGAGTTCCCTGCTGGGAATTGGCCTGCAACCCAGGCATGTGCCCTGACTGGGAATCAAACCTTGATCATGTGGTTCACAGGCCCGCGCTCAATCCACTGAGCTACACCAGCCAGGGCTAATTGCCCTCTTAAGATTTGCAATTATCTCTTCATGGGAATACAAACAAAAATGAAGTGTCTCTCTAACTTCACTGAATACCAGGGGGGAAGGTTAATAGAAACCTCCATTTATTGGAAGGAAAGTCAGCATACATTTTTATAAAAAGAATAACCTAGTCATTATGCAATGAGGAATGAATACACTGTACTTGTATAAAGCTACCTTTATAAATCTCAGTAAATATTAAACCCAGCTTATTACTCTAACCTGATTTTTCTCTCAAAACTAGAGTTTACATGTTAAAAGTTTATTTTCTAAGAATACTTTACTAGAATCAACAGGTTCAGTTGCTGTGTAAATCTAAGAAACAGCTTGATCTCAGAGTCCCGCTAGGCTGACAAAGGCCAGATGGTCAACCCAAGGACACTGACCATCAAGATCCATATTGGGACCAACTAGGACACTTCTTGCATGTCCACAACCCCTCCCCTTAGGCTCTTTGTTCTGCTTTCCATCCCCTCTCTCCCCATAAAAGCTTCTGATTTTGCTAAATTGTTAAATTGCAACCATGACCTAATGTCTCCCAACTAGTAATCAAAGTTTTCCTTGCAGTTATAAATGACAGGTGTCCAGGGAAGGGAGGACTGTTCCTGCAAATTGAAAGATAACTGCAGAACGAAAGGAGTAAACCTGGGCAGGAGCTGCTGGGCTCCACTTTCAGCTGTCTCCCCTCACTCCTGCTTCTCTGCCTCACCAGCACCAGCACACCCTCACACCCCCTGGAAAGTTCTAGCCCCCCGCAATTATCACCAACTCCTTACAAAAAATGCTGGCTTGATCAGAGATGTTCAGATGGGGTTTTGAGGACAGTAGTCTGCCCATCTTCTCAAGGTGCGGGCATTTGAATAAACCTTTCTTCTCACCAGCACCTGTCTCACAAGTTTAGCTTTCATGGTAGCAGACTGCCAAACCTGGATTTTGTTACAATTCATCTATTATTAATTGTCTCAATAATGAGCTCTGTGACCTTGAAAATGGTATTTCCTTTTAGCCTCAGTTTTCTTATATAGAAGACATATTCATTTAAAATTGGCTGGTGTAGCTCAGTGGATTGAGTGCAGGCTGCGAACCAAAGGGTCGCAGGTTCGATTTCCAGTCAGGGCACATGCCTGGGTTGTGGGCCAGGTCCCCAGTGGGGGCCACAGGAGAGGCAACCACACATTGATGTTTCTCTCTCTCTCTCTCTTTCTCCCTCCCCTTCCCTTTCTAAAAATAAATAAATAAAAATCTTAAAAAAATAAAATTGATTTGTGTGAAAATATTACATGGAAAATAAAATTGCAATTCTTTGATGTCAAATTTATATGAGCCCTCTGAAAATTTGTCTTTCATAAATAAAAGAGATTTACAGTAACCAGATAGGCCATGGTATACTAGTTTGCTACTGCTGCCATAACAAATTACCACAAACTCAGCGACTTGAAATAACACAAGTTTAGTATCTCACATTCTGTGACTCAGAGGCCCAGCATGGGTCTCAGTGAGCTAAAATCAAGGTGTCTGCTCGGCAACATCTTTTCTGGAGGCTCTAGGGAAGAACTGGTCTCCTTTATCTTTCTAGCTTCTGCAGACTATTGTATCCTTTAACTCACGACTTTTTCCTCTACCTTTAAAACTAGTAGTGACTTGTCAACTCCCAACATCACATCTCCCTCTGACCATAGCAAGGAAGGTTCTCCATTTTCAAAGACATTTTTCATTAAAATAGACCTACTCAGATAATCCAAGATAATCGCTCTATCCCCACGGCCTTAATTTAATCACATCTAAAATTCCCCTTTGCATAGTAAAATAGCCATATTTACAGATCTTGGGATTGGTGTATGTATATCGCTGGGGGCCATTTATTAGGCATACCAAAACTATGTTTTCTTTACTGTTTATCAGTAGACATTACATGAACACATCTCTATGCAAAGTGTTGTCTGGACCTGCTCAGCTGAACAAAGAACTGTGTGGGGATCTCACATATTAAAAGTTGTTTCAATCCCCTGGCCCATGACCAGTGCATCTTTCAAGCACACTAACCAAAAATAACGTCCACTCATATTTGGAAAACACCCAGGTGGAGTGGTAATTGAGAATCGACTTTAATGAGTTTATTGAAATCAGAAAATTCTCCTTCATCTCCTCTTCCTCTTTTTCCCTTTCTCCATGCTCTTCTTCTTTTCCTCCTCCCCTCTCCATTCTAATTCCACTTGTCCTCCTCCTCCTCCTCATCATTCTTCTTCTTTTTATTCATGAGCATATCTCTATTCATCAGAGCACTTTAATGTAATAGTTAAGAGTCTTTAAACATTGTTCAATAAATAAAGGAATAAGTATGTGGATAAATGAATGACAATGTTTGGGAGTTAAAACAATTGTAAATTGACTAACATCATGTTGAATCTGGTGAAGCAAATGGTAACTGAATAAGTTCCATTTCCACTACTTAAATGGAAATATATCTTTATGGATTTGGTAATCACATGCAAGGTGGATTAGAGGTGAGGAGATTACATAGATAGTTAATTATATAGTGTATCAGTTATTCGTTGCTGTATAACAAAACATCACAAAACATGTTGGCTTAAACAACTATAATTATTTTTCTTAGAAATATGTAATTTGATTAGAGTTCAGCTGGCATGGCTTATCTGTTTCACTAGCATTGCCAAGGGTCGTTCGCCTAGGAACTGGAGAATCTTGTTAAAGATGGCTCACTCACATGGCCACAAAGTTGGTGCTGGCTATTAGAAGCTGAGCTCATTTTATCAACCAAGGGCTTAGTTTCACTTAATATGGGCCTCCCTTTTCTACAGCATGATTTAAAAAGTAATTACCCTATGTGAGCAAGATTCACATGCCTGGCGTTTTTAGGATCTATCCTCGGAAGTCATATAGCTTTGCTTCTATTGTATTTTATCTGTTGAAGTTGCCACATGGGTCTACCTGGGTTCAAGAAGAGGGAAAACAGACCTCACTTCTCAGTAGAAGAGCCAAAGTTACATTATAAGAAGAGCATGTGCTGTGGGAAATACCGCTGCTGCCACTCGTGAAAAATACAATGAAGGAGCCAGAGGGGCCCAAACATAAAGCGAGGGGATTTAAATTAAAGCAAGAACAGTGGGAATAGAGAAGAAAAAATGGAATTAAAAAATGAGAAACCCAAAAGTTATAGACTGAGCAAATGGGAAAAAAAAACAAAACAAATCTGTAGAGTCAGAGGAATAGCTGATTTGGAACAAGTTACTGAGTTCCAGTATGACATGTTGGGCTTTTGACCTTCATATGCCCTCCTTCTCTCTCAGGTAAATAGTTCCACTTTCTTTGACTTTTTCCTCCATCTTCATCAGACTTACAGTTGCACTTGAAAAGGATCTTATTATTCCATGTGAGCATAAATTTATCATAAAAGAACCCTCAATTATTGTATATTAATTTTGAGGCACTATACTATCTGCATGATTTAGATATTTATTGCTAACATAATTGAAAGTATGAGGAATTTGTTTAAAACTCTCTATATATTTAACTGGGGAGGTAGTTCTCAAACCTAAGCATGTGTCATTAATGATGTGAAATAAGGAGGCATATTTGTTTAACACCCCTTTTTTCTGTTAGGTTATGTCGGGTTTACATTGCAATTTTGAGCTGCTGCCTATACAGTCTCAGATAACGGTTCTTCTACTAGATCTGTCCAGAATGTATGCAGCCATGTATGAAAAAATAGAGACATGTACTGAAGAAGACACAAGATACAAGAAACAGTGTACAGAGGACAATGACATCTCAATCCCCTTCAAAGTAGGCACCTTGGGACTTCACACAGTTCTTGCAGTTGCCATTAGCTGTCCCATTACATTTTCCTGAATCTCATCAATGGTCTGAAATCTCTTCCCTTTCAGAAGTGATGTTAGTTTTGGAAAAAGCCAGAAGGCACAGGGCATTAGGTCTGGGCTATAGGGCGGCTGAGTCACCTGATTTGATATTTTGTCAAAAAAACTACACAAGGTGTGTTGCATGAGCAGGCATGTTGTTGTGAGGAAGCTGCCAATCACCGGTTGCCCATAGCTGTGGCCTTCAGAATCATCTGAATAGTTTCCATGGAGGAATGTTCAAACTTAACACAAAATTTGGTGAAGATTCCTTGTTCTACTTGCTTAGTCATTTTGAAAAGACGGCCACAAAGTACACATATCACTTCACAGCATCTACCTATACTCCACCCCCCACTACAATGAAGTGGGCATTATTCACGCATGCGCAACACAGTCCACTGTCCTTGGCTGCCAGAGTGTATTGATGTGGAGCAAACTGTTCTTGTTATATTAACAATGGACTTTTTCCAGACAGACCTTCTATATTGGGAATTATTTCTTTATCTCTAAGTACTCCTTACTATTCATTTTGTTCCTGCTCCTTTTAATACCCATTTTATATTTCTCATGGAGCTAGGTTGATTTCTTCTGAAAAACAAGTTGGGCAGTTCTAGAAGATAGTCACCGTGGTCACCTTTTGTGAATGTTTTTCAATTAGATTTGAATAATCTTATACTCCAATTTGATTAACAAAGTATATTCTCCATGCTGAATGTAACTTTTTAGCACATTGTGTCATAAAATAAATATATATTGATGATAGGATATTAAACTGAAAAAAGGAGGAATGATCATAGCAGTATGTTTCATAACAGCCTCTCAATGAAAAAAATTCTAATGATAAATGAATTATGCCAGTAATACAATAAAATACTGTATAGTGAGAAAAATAAATGAGTGGCATACAATGAAATAGATGAATCTTATAATGTGCTGAATTAATGCACAAGACAAAGAATAATATATACTGTGTGATTCCATAGAGAGAGAACAAACCCAGCAGAAATAATTATATCATTTTTAGATATGAAGGTCATAAAACTAGAATACAAAGCAAGAAGACAATTACCCAAAAAGTTGGGATATTTGTTCCCTGTAGGGGAAATGTTGGATAATAGGAATCTTGATTAAGAAGCAAAATCAAAGAGAGAGGTGGACAGATGGAAATATGCTTTCCATGTGATAGAAATATTGTTTCCTGATCTGGGTGTTGGTTATGGGGAAGCCAACCCTATTACTGTCCAGTAAATGATATGTAAATATTTATGACTTATATAGCTTTCAGTGCTTATATTTTATGAAAAGGATTTATAGAATAATTAAAACATTTTGAAAACTGTGACAATTCATAACATATTTCTTTTAACACTGAACTGATAAGACGACTGGTCTCTTGAAATCCAAATGAGATGGTGTTATTCAAAAGTGCCATAATTATCTAATTCATTTTTCACTTGTAGAGTTCTTGCAGATTTTGGCTTGTACGTAGGTCAGTGTTATCTATCAAGTTAATTATAAGTGAGTCCCTACATGATTAGAGAACATATTTGTCATTTTGGTAGGGATGCAGAATTTTTTTTTAAAGATCGGAGGTACTCTAAGCAGACATGTAGAATTCAACATGCCACAATATAGGGTGACTATCCAGTAAAGAAATGTAATTCACCCTAAAATTTATTATTCAGCTTCTATAAGACTATTTAAGGCAAGTTTGCAGAGTTCTGTCTTTCAGTTTACCCATCAGAGATGCTTCCACCAGCGTGTCTCCTCCAATTATGTTGCCGTGTTAACTCATTAGCTCAAGGATGCAGACCACAGGCCATCACCTTTCACTGAATTTTCTCGTGGGGAAATTATGTTGTTCCATTTAACTTGTGAATCTCTTTACCCCACACTTCTTTAAAATTATTGTCTTTTTTTCTTTCTACTATAGAATTATAAATAGCAAATCCAGGCAACCAGATATAATTATATTTCAGTAAGGATTTTATTCTATTCCAAGTAACTTCCTAATCATTGGACTAGACGGCTATATTTAGTATACTAACTCTTGGTAACTAACTGGATAATATTAACAAGAAATTCCCACCAATTGAAATCCCCTCTATAGACCTAAAAATAATCTTCTGTGTAAGATTAGAAAATAACTAAGCCAGGAATTTCTCATAGTCGAGCATTCTGGTCCAACTTCTCTCACGACCAATAGCACCAATGCTCACTTTTATCTTAGGTTCTTAGGTTTTTGTTAGTTTGTTAACTGGGGTTTTAGTTTAAGATCCCTACAAGAAAATTTGTGATTTTTGTAGAGTCAAAATTGTGGTGAGCAGTGCTACTGTATGCTGATTATCCTGCAATGTCTGGGAAAGACCTTTCTGACAAATATTCTTGCCCCAAATGCCTACAGAATGTGTCTCCTGTACCTAAGATTCCCCAATATAGAGCATGAGGCCAAGATGTTAGTTTAGTGAAAACATGTCAAATAATGATTTGTTAAACAAATTAACCTAAACTTTCAGGATCTGGGGATGTTGATAAAATGCTATTTTTTGCCTTTCTGTTCCCATCATTTTATTTGGAAATATCCTTCAAGTTTTAACATAAGTTCTACTTCTTTATAACAGTCTCTCATCAGCCAAATTCATGTTTTCTTTTTTAGATTTCTCTGACAATCATATTTCATAAGAGTTGATTGGTTTATTTCTTATGTATTCATTCCTTTAGTTGTTTCATGTGTGTGAATGTTGTCTACTTTAGACTTACTTGAGTGGTGAGAAACCAAGGAATCTATCTCACAATTCTTACATATAATTTTGACTGTTACTTCTTTTAGGAAACTTGAAACTTCTTAGGAAACAGTCTTGTATTATATACTTATTTACACAATTATTTTATTTTTCCTTGAGGATGAATTCTATATATATATATCTCTCACATTTCATTCTCAGATTTAACACAATTACTGGCAAAGACAAATAGCCAAAATACCTACAAGTAAGTGTTTGTTAAGTGAATAAATACTGTTCAGGGTATCAGCAGTTTTACCCTTCTTCATCCACAGGTGAATGCCGTAGTGGTGGAGAAAGATAGGATACCATATTCCTAAACACCTGGGTTTTGAGAGCCTATGCCATTCAAAAACAGGGATCCAGGTGAGATGGTGGTTAAAATGAGTCACTCATTCTAGACAGGACCTACAAGGCATTTCACATCTAGAGAAAATGGAAAGAAACTCAGTAATTAAACCAGGTCTTCTGGCAACTGTCAAAACTATTACTTCTGATATAACTAGACACTATGAATAAAGTCTCTATCAGGATGTCCAAGCCAAGCCATGCGTCCCAGAACGGCTATGAATGCAGCCCAAAACAAAATTGTAAATTTACCTAAAACCTTTTGTTTTTGTTTATTAGTTTTCTTTAGTGTTTGTGTACTTAGTATGTGGCCCAGGAGAACTCTTCTTCTTCCAGTGTGGCCCAGAGATGCCAAAAGTTTGGACAACTCTAGTAGAGGATTCTGCTGATTTGTTGCTTTACTCTAGTTATTTCTGCTCTCCTAGGTACATTCTTGTTATATCTTCTGAACCTTAGACCAAGAACCATACCTCTTCAACCTATCCTTGATAAAGGCCCTCCCCCAGTATCCTGAAAACACCTGGTTTGCTCAGTGCTACCTGTTATAGGACACCTTTACAAGGCCACTGGCCTGTAACACTAGTTATTAGAGTATTTACTTGGAATAACACTGACCACAGAATTAATTTTTATTTAAAAGCTTACTTCTCATTATTAATCCTAAGAAACTTATTTAGTGAGCATCTGTTTGGCAATATTATTTCATCATTTCTTCAGGAATTGGAGATGGTACTCCATAAACACAAACTAAGCTTAAAGTGGAGTATTTAGGGATGAAAAGTAGCAATGGAAATAGAAATAGTGGGAGAATTCTCATGTAAGAAGGAGAAAAATGAAAAATCATAATAAATAGCCAGTTCAAGATAAATCAAGAACATAAGACATCCAACCTTTTCAATATTACATCAATAGGATGCCTTAACAAAACTGGAATATTTAAACCCAGATTTTTAACCAGTTTCATAGCCAGATAACTCTGTATCTTGGTCATTCCAGAGCTTCATCTGAAAGACCCCTAATTCTCACCTACAACTTACACTCATCTCTCCATTGGTCAAACCTCCTCATGATCTCCTTATTTTTTGGCAGGCCATTTCACCTTCCCAACAATGTCAAGTGCCCTGAGGATTATCAGAGTCAACAATGGGGTACTCTTTACCATTCCAAAGTTATTTTCAGCAAGTTTCAATGTGTTCATTAATCATAAACATTATGAATGATAACACGACTTTATTCAACTAAATTAAACACCCATCATTCACAAATCCAACTGTAGTTGTATGTTTTAAAATATGCCCAGTCTTCATTTCCCTGACTTTCTAATTTTTTTTCATCCTTGTTTTTCAATCTACTATATTAGAGTCAGGGACCTTGTGTTATTTATCTTCATGTCCCTATTGTCTGGCATTCAGCCTAATACATAATAGATGCTAAAATATTAATTACAACTGAAACTCCGACCTCTGACAGGACCTACTGCTTTATAAATTGGTTACTAGTTAATGCCACAGAGTCCAAATTTTTGTTATACTTCAAATAGATTTCTTTTGTTTTTCTCTAAATGAGACATTTAACACTTCTGCAAATTCACATTCCCAAGCTGGTTTTTTGCCATAGTATGAAAACTGGTAGATGTATAGAACACTCTTTTTTCCCAGGTAAAGATACTTAAGTTAAATAAGAATAACAAGGAACAAAAATAATAGCTACAGCACTGAATGTCAAAGAAACAACAATTTGCATTTATTTATTTTTCTTGACATTGTACCAAATGTCACCACAGAAAAGTCTCCTAATCACATGATGCTTTTATTTTAAAAGTCCAAAATAAATTTCCAGGGAAGCCTTGATAAAAACGTATTTTGAAAGTATCAATAAGTGGAAACTGATTCTCTTACATCCACACTTTTCACCGATGTTCTACAACCTTTTATAAACTAAGTTCTAAATATTAAGAGCTCTTTCTTTTGTTTTTCTCAACATTTCAGTATCAGTAGCCTGTGACGGGGATAGAACAAAGCAGCAAATGAGCATGAAGGATTAAACCAGTCCATCACAACGAGTTCAAGCCTCATGCCACATAAATAAAACCAGGTTTCCCCTGTAAAAAGCAAGTTGACAAATATAAATTATCTTTGTTCTTCTAGGATAAAAGATTGTATCTTTAACTTGTTTAAGTGAAGACCACAAGCCCCTGCCTCCGCCATAAGTACCAAATTAGAAAATATCTAAACCATATACATTCAAATGCAAATTTTAAGTACATTGTGAGAGGGACTCCGTGCATAGTTGATGAGGACACAGCTTATTTACATAACAAAGAATCTCTGAAAATCTGTGCGCCCGTTGACAGCTTGCTCTGGCAAGATGTGGAAAGTTTGATGTTCAGAGAATATAACTTGCTCAGAGAGAAGAACTTTACTCATTACACTTATGCCAAAAACATTCTTTTTAACTTCCTTTGAAGATGGAAACATAGTACCTTTTTGCATCAGGAAGTTCATGCGTCTCTGAATACCCCTCATGTGGGGCAACACATATTTATGTGACAGCCAAGTAAACGTTTCCCAGCATCAACTCTGCACAGCACTCAGATTATCCAGGGATAGTGGCCACAGAGGAGAGCAAAAAACTTAACTTTGACAAATCTTCCTAGAACTTTCAGTTGAACAGAACCTAAACTCCAAAAACTTGGAATTAGCGTGTGGTGTTGACACTAGTGAGCAAATAAAGGTTTTTCTCTAATTTGCTCATTTTAATTGTATTACTTTACAAAAGATGCATTTTTAAATATATGAAGCGTGTCCCCAAAGGTCTTCTTTTTATTTGATGAAAGAAAAGGAAGTACTGTTTTAAACTACGTAACTGCAAAACCAAAAGCTTAACTGGAAAATCTTAACCATCTGTGCGTTCTCTTTTCAAATTGATATATTCAACCCAAAGGTCAATGTAGATGATTTAAAAATCGCTTAGTTGCACCGTTTCATGTTTCTCTCATATGAAATATTGTTAACTGATTAAAAATTAATGCAAACAGCATTGAAGGTTTTAAGTCTCTTAGTATTCCTAAGCCCTTGGAATAGCTGAGTAGGCTCAATTCATTTTGCATTATAAAAGTAGCATGATTTAAAAATTATAGTCACAACAATGATGACCAAAAATGAATCAGAAAAAAAACGAGAAACATTTAAGGTGGCAAACAGAACATTTTCCATGGGTATTATGTGCTTAAGGTGGGGGTGGGGCAAAAAAAAAGAAACGCCATTATAAATAATTTAAAAAGCTACGACTAAAACAGACCCCTAATAGAACCCAGCTAGGTCTGACACTACAAAGATGTATTTTCTGTTTACTTTCACTGCAGATTTTGAATCATCGATACTTTGCACAGTTAAAAAGACAAGCTTAATTTGCCACATGGCAAGATAAAAAGTTGACACATTCTCTGGCCACTTGATTGACATTAATGAAGATGCACCTACTAGCTTATGGCCCTGGCTCCATGAGGCCCCTCCCGCTCCCCAGGCCACTCGTGGTTAAATAGTAGAGCTCATACTTGAACCCAGGTTTCTGACCTGAAACCCCACACACTTTCTACTCTGTCACACTGCCTTTAGTTACTTTAATTCTGCCTTCTCTCAACTCTACCCTGCTTTTTTCCCCCTGGTTTTCAATGAGCTATAAAGCCTACTGGTTTTCACAATCTGCTTTTTTCTCTTTTTCTAGATTCACCTTGAGCAGTAAAGAAGATCAAGTAGTTTTAAGTCAGACTGATCATGTTTACCTGATGTCTGCCTTCTAGCCTTTCAGAGTCTCCGTGGTGTTTAAAGGGGATATTCACATAAGACCTCGGCACTTAATACCTTGCCAATACAGATGTTTCTGATCAAAGCATTTCTTAGAACTATTTTTACTTACATCATATCGACTTTTCAGGTTTTTACAAGGATCATCTAAAAATGATCTGTTACTAATTAATGTCATTAATAATTTTGAAAAATGATATGAAAGTAACCTACGGATTCCCACATTTCCTTGTCTGATGTTACAAATGCAATGTTCCATTTCTGAACCCCTCTGTCTAATACAAGCATATGTGATTTCCATTTCAATAACAACTGACTATTCATTTTAGACAGTAATTTGCACTTATAAATAAATTTGGTGGTCAATGAATCAACTTGCATGTATATTACAAAAAAATATTCGTATTAACTGGTTTCCCTTACTAAAAGCGTTCACTTTTTTCTTTCTAATTCTTCATTAAAAAGAGACTTAAATGTTCACAAAAGTAAACAATGTTGTAATAAAACTCCACATACCCATCACCAGTACAAACATAATTAATTCACGACCAATTTTATACTACCCATAATCCCACCTACCTTTCTACATTTCTGTATTATTTACAAACTAATTCTAAACATTGCATGATCTCATCAGTATATATTTGAACATGATTTCCAAATAAATTTAAAGCATAATCATGATATGATTATTCCACTAAAATACCATAATTTATTAATATCATCTAATATCCAGACTGTGTCAGATTTTCAATTACTTTATTAGTTTTTTTAAGGTTGTTTCAATCACTGCGTTGTACACATTGTGATGGGTTGCTCTATTTTTACATTTCTTTTAACCTATAAGCTTCCTTGGCATCTCTTTTTGTTCCTGGGAACTTATTTGAAGGAACTGGATTGTTTGCACTATAGGCTCCCACACCCAGATTTTGCTTACTTCATGTTATGGTATAGGGTACAGCACATTCTTCACCCCTCTGTTTGTTGAAAATTGGAGGCTATATTCCTTTCATTGCTTTTTCTTTCTTTCTTTTCCATTTTTCACTTTTTCGTTAATTCTAGCCATCATTTGATGGTCGGTTAAGTTTTACCTTACATGTTGCCAACTGTTTGCCTTATTGTGGTTCCCAGACTTTTATCCAGGGGTCCTGGAATGTTCCTCTAGTGCTATGTAATAAAACAATTCCAGTCTTGTACATGAATGGCCAGTGCACATGTCTTTTCATTTAACTGTGCTTCTTACCATCACAGCTCTCCTCCAAATACATTGGCATATTAATTTCAACTTTAAGAAGTGTTCTGGGATTTAAAAATGATATTCTATTGCTTTTCTTGAACCTAACCTGGAAGTAATTAGACTTGAACCTAGTGCTTTATTCTCCTCCCCCGGCCCTCCCGACAAGTCATCTCCACTTAGGCCTCTTGATTTTGGCAAGATAAACACAGATCTCTTCCTTTTCTTAATTTCATTATCTGTTGCCCTAGATGATATAACTTGTGTACATTCTTGTTAACTAGTCTGGCTGTGAATTATTGATCTTTTTCCTTGAGAGCAATAGTGAGTTTTCATGTATAGGCTTTGTCAAAGCAGTGCATTGTGTAAAATTAATGAACATTTATCAAGTTCTCGTAAAGGCTTATTAAAGAAGCAGTGAAAATATGGTTGGACTATGCATGCATAGTAAAATAACCGCCCTCCTGAATCTTGAAATTATATAATAGTTTAAAAGTTGAGAGAATGACGTGTTACAACTAAAAAAAAAAAGAATTTTCCTCAGTTGAATGTCTTAGTAATGCTAAGTTAATTATATATAAACTTCTTTGACTAGAATCCATTATGTAAATATTTTATACCCTTATATTTTGGGGGTCCTTGGACCCAAAGAACACAAGTTTGTGTTATTGTAAAGCATAATTTGACTATGTATTAGTTAACTGGCAATTTAAAAACATTACATATTTCATTAACTTTTCGACAAAGCTATTAAGAATTAATTAAACTTCACTTAATTATCAAATTGTTCAAATGGTATTTTTGCATAGTTATTTATACTGCCGTATAGATGCTGAAATTGGTAGTTAAAAGTTCGTATGAACCTCTCCAAAGGGGAACTAACTTTGGCACTTGTCTAGGAATAATTGAGCCTCTGGAAAGAAAATAGAAAGTTATTTATAGTCTTCAACCTTAGTGCTGTTTGAGTCTGATCCAGTCTGCGGCCACCTTTAACCTACCCAAAGCAGCATGGGCCAAACCAGAACAAGGGCTTAGTGTTGGCCCCCATTAGCCTCCAGATTAATAGCAGGCTAACCATTAATCTCAAATAGCAAGAGGAAGTATTCAACATGACTCTATAGTCATGACTCATGACTCTACATGACTCACACTCACAGAGATGTGGGTGTGAATCCTAGCTATACCATATATATCCATGTGAATTTAGGCAAATTTTTAACATCCTTAAACCTGAGGTTCCTATCTATAAATAACAATAATTAAGTATCTATTTCATTTGGCTATCCTGGGGATTAAATGATCATATAACAAGCTTCATACTGTGATTGATATATAATGTCTTCTGAATAAATGTGAATTGTTATTGTCATTGTCATTATAATTATCTTTATTAATTTATCATGACCAGAATTAAAAACTGTCATGTTCCTAAAATCATTTGGGGTTCAACTTTTCCTAGTTCTGGTTCATCTATTGCTCTGTACCCAAAAGACAATTCTATATGTTGCATTATTTCTTTTGTCACATGATATGATCCAGCTTGGGAAATGCAGTGGAAATCTGCATGAAGAGCTCAGTCAAGTGTAGAGATGTGCCCTGCATTGTGGTTGAAGAAGCACTGGGATTAATCAAAGGACACGTGAATTGTGCCCTCAGACCTCCTCTAATTATTAATAACCATGAGAGAGCCATATAAGCCTCAGATTTTCAAAAATTCAGCGGCTAACAATGGACTACAGCTCTCTCAGGGGCTACTTTAGCTCTAACTTTTTAAATGCTACAAGATGTTTACTTGCTTTGTGATAAGTGAATCAGAAGAGTAATCAGAAGAGTAGATGTCACAAGGCTACTAATGCAGTGCATACATTTCAGTAATGTGTCCAAAAGTGGTGCAAAAGAAATATAGAAGATGAGAAGAAAGAATGGCCCAGGTTGCACCTCTAAAAGAAGGCTGGATGAGACACAACAAATAGGAATCATGAAGACAAGATGAAAAGGGTATAGGAGAGAGCAGCATGCAAGAAGCTGTGTACATAACCTCCGAGAATGACTGTGGTACTAAACTTAGAAGTTAAGCTCATTGGAGTTGGCAGTCTAATTATCATTTAAGAAATATGATTAGTAAATCACTCTAGAAAATGATAAAAGCACAAAATTGATGTTCAAATGACATAAATCCTATGAACTGTTAAGGCCAGAGAGTAGGAAGTGGTCATTACCCAGGAGCTAGGTAGCATTTTTACATTTTTAATTTGTTACTAATTCAATGAATTTTAATAGGTGACCCCAGGAGGTCTTCCATAAACACTTTAAACTCTCCCACAGAAACAAAAGTTCTATTTCATATTCTGGAATTCTCCTGTAAAAAGTTTTATAAATTAAGTGTAAAGGTCTACAGAGCATAATCTACAGACAAGCCAAAATGTTTTGGCCAAGTGACCTCCCGAATCAACTGGCAGTCCTGTGCAGACATAGAGAAATATATTCCTGGGTATATTAATAACTCCTGCAGGGCTAAGCAAGAAGTTTTATAGAAAGCACACTTTAAGACAAACTAAAGGCCATATGACTCAGAATATCTAAGAAATAGGAAAAATGCTATTTATATTTAGTTAGCAAATTCTCAACTAAAATTGGTGAAAAGTAAACTGGATATTCTCTTACAGAAAAGCGAACACATAAACTAGGTTTCAGGGAACTGCTTCTAATCTTGGCAATATTGTGGTCTTGAGTAAGTCACCGAACATCTGAGCTACAGTTTCTATTTCTGCAAAATGGAGATAATAATGCTGACTTAATTGAATTGTATGAGGTTTAAATAAGTAAACACACATTAAGTCCTGAGCAAAATAACTGATATACATAGAAATTTCTCAATAACTGTTTTTGTTAATTTTGGGTGCCAGACTAAATTTCTCAATGGAAGGTACGAGTAAGATATTTCTCCTTATAGATATAGAGAAATCCCCAACTCTAAAAATCACTGTGTGTCTATAGTAATGTCTACCCAAAGGGCCAAAACCTCATTTTCTATTTTTCGGTTGTCTGATTAAAAACAAACCAGCACAGCATTCAACTTGGAAGCCACTGAGAACACCACCTGTCAGATTTTCTTACAGCTGTCTCCCAGAAGCAAGTTTCAGACCCACCTCCCAGATTTTTACCCCAGCTAGAATCGGGTTTAACATGCCTTAGTTCTTTTAAAGGGTCTTTTTATTATACGAAAAAATATATAATACACATACATATATGTACAAACATATGTTTTATGTTTAGATATTACATATTACATATCTAAAACAATTAGATATGTTGTTTTAGATATTACATATCTAAAACAATTACTACCATGGTGAAATAATAAAAATTACATGCTTTATTTATACTATGTACCTTTTCAGAATAAGCATTGAAAAAGCAAACATTTATTTTAATATAAAGATAAAATTTATCATTTGGGGGAAAAACATGAGTAAGTAAAAAATAGTTGGGATCTGGCCCCTTTTAAATTGCTTTTTAAAAAAAATCATATTGATCTATAGTGATTTTGTACAATTCCAAACTTTGTACATCTGAATATCCAGCAATAGTAAAATATAAACAAACTTTGCAGGAGGGCTTATGTCTTAAGTTGCATACAAATCTGTGTGTGTGTGTGTGTGTGTGTATTTGTACACTCTGGTTAGAAAGGAAAAACAAATTTAAGCTCTGCATGTTAAAATATCATTAGGCAAAATGCTGGAAATCATTTTTCTAAGTTTAAACATTACATGTAAGATTTCAAGTTCAAGTGGTCGCCATCCTTGCAAGTCTTGTAATTTGTGCTAGGTAAGGTATCAGCCGTGATACATGACCAAAGCTATTTATAGAGTTGCGGGTGACACTAATAAGTAGTGGGGACTTTGGCACTGCAAAGAAGTTTCCACATGCAAAATTTCAGAGAAACCTTTTCTCATTCCCTCAACACACAGATCTGTCCGCTTTCAGTTTCCGAATCCACTTCTCTGGTCCCATATCGAATCATTTGATCAAGACAATTAATTAAAAACAACATTTTAACGTCTAGTCAACACACTGATTGTCAGTGTGTCTGTCAATTTCTACCTTTTTAAAAAGAATTTTAGTTGATACTATTGGAAAATGGTAGCAATACCTTCAGCAGTAATCTCAGTCATGGTGGCTCCAGAAAGGAAAAGGCCGGCCAAACGTCCCGGTCGAGTGGCACTTTGCAGAACACTTCAGGGTTTGAGAACTCTGATGGGGGTGTTCTGTGGGACAGCCGGGGGGGCTCTTCGTTTTCCTGGCTGTTTCTGCTGCTCCGTTGTTGTCTTGCTGAACTTTGTCTCTGCTGAGCTCTCCCCCTGGAAACAACCTGAGCCCTTTCCAAGCAGCACTTGTGGCTCATGCAGAAGTATCAGCTTCGAATAAAAATAGCCTCATCTCCCTAGGACTCTTCTGCACTTTTTCTTTTTTTTCCTTTGGTACTAGGGAAACACACACACACACACACACACGCACATGCACACACACACCCCAGTTCCCCAGCCCCAAAGAGAAACAGCCCCCCCACACCCCCCAAAAAGGCAAATGAACTAAAAAAGTATTGTCTAAGCCCTGGCAGTTTTCTTAAGATAATTACAGATCTTGGGGTCTATGTCAGGAAACATAAAATAACGAGTTGAAAGTAATCTTACCCATGATAGCTCAGGTTTATTCTTAGTGCCCTTAATGCTCAGAACATTCCTCTTCCCCTTATTTGGTGTGGGGAGGGTCCTGTAACGTCTAGCAGAGGCAAAGGGGAGGGTAGTCTTAAGTCATCTTCTTCACCTCCATTCCCCATCAGCCTAAACCCACTAGGCAAGTGCAGTGATTTGTATAGGGCTACGCTTAAAGTTGTAACTATTACGTCCTGAAGCTTCCTTGAAGGATATGAAGATTTTCCAAGCGGTAGCCAATAAGAAATATATCGTATGAAGTTGTATTGAAACTTGAGAGCAGAGGAATTTGTAGATTTTTAATTAACTGTAATACCTTACTAAAAACAAAATATCTGAATTTAATTATTCAGTAAAAGAAAGGGAAGGTGACACAAAGTATAAAAATCCAAAAGCCGAAAAGATTTCGGCTTTTCCCTACCTCAACTTCAAAATAAATAAATAAGTAAATAAAAAGGATCATAGCAGCTAACAATTAGCCAGATTCGCTGATTGGCATTTCACTCTTCCACTCCTAGCCAGATGATAATGAGAAGAGAAATATTCAACAGCTGGTGGCTGAAAGGAGAAGGAGAATCAAAGGGCACCCCAAATCACAAATTTTAGCTAATCTGTGACCATTGAAGGGCTGACTGGCCTTATCTTCTATTTTATTCTCATATTCAACCTAACAAATGTTTGTGGTTTAAACTTTGAGCCCTAACTTGCTGCCTTTGGTTGTCGGAACCCCTTGAATTTGCATGGTGCTTTAGAGATCATAAAGCAAAGTCACGTGTGTTGTTTTAACATCTGAGACTCCAAAGATGGCTGCAAGGGCTATTTCTATAGACAGCGACTTCCTCCCTGCCAGCAGTTCTGCCTTTGCTGCCCCCATTCCTTGCACAATGGGAAGTGTTCATGTGCCTCCTGAATGAAGAGGTAACTAAGTAAACAAACTTAGTTCACAAAAAAAGGAAACAATTTCAAGTAACACTTGTGATTTAATACAAGATCTTACACCAAGGAGTGAGCTTAGAGGCTTTTGACTACAAGTTTGACACCTTGCCCAAGAGGCGAGACTTTGCTACAGATACTACCAATTCTAGCTAAAGGGGATCCTTACAAATTAGGCTCCCCGGCTCTGGGAGGGTGCAAATTCCTCCCTGCATGATCACGGAGCCATGAGCTTGTGCCTACTTTCTATGATAGGGAGGATACAAGCTAAAAGCAGACTTTTCCTCACTTGGACCCCAAAGTAGTCTCCATTCAACTCCACAGTGCTTCCGATTGTAAGAAAACATGGAGCGTTGCCCTGGCTGGTGTGGCTCAGTTTGCTGGCGCACAGGCCCATAACCCAAAGTTTGCGGGCTTGATTCCTGGTCAGGGCCCATGCCTATGCTGCGGATGGGTTCCCTGATTATGTTTCTCTCTTGCACAGATGTCTCTCTTCCTTTCTCTCTCTCTAAAAGCAATGAAAAAACACCCTCCAGTGAAGATTTAAAAAGAAGAAAGAAAAGATAACTGCATTCCATTTTCATCTGTCAGAAACTTTCATAGTCTTTCACTGCAGTTAAATAAAAAAATAATAATTCTTTAGGTAACTCATTAAGAATTTACATGGGTCAAGGCCTAAACAAAATTAGTTAAGTCAGAGGAGTAACCACACACACACACAATCTCAAACTCTTTTTTAATAAAAGTTGAAATAAGATGACAGTGTAAGAGTACAAAAACCCCAGTGTTTGATGTTATTCAAATTTCCAGCTACTAAGTGCATGTTATACATACTACAAGGAAAAAAGAAGAGTAAAAAATATTCTAGCCAGTAAACATGTTTGCAGGATAGTAAGTTTTTATAAACACATTTGTTGGATGGGTTAAAAATCTTATTAGACATTAAGAAATCAGTTTATATCTCATTTTCAAAGTTATTAGAACTACTTCATGTTATTTTAATCTCAATTCATGAGCTCCGCCTTTGAGTTTTACATGGAACTCTATGAAGTTTTTTGAACCAAGCAACTGACATTCTTCTAAGGGTATGCACCCCATTTTAGGACACTCAAAAAATAAAATTTTAAAAGCAATACATTTGTATTTCTTCATTTTTGTCTTTATTGTAAGTGGCATTAATTTTAGAGACTTTTTCTATTCATTGGGCTCGTTCACCATGATACAAAAGTAATGGTTCTCTCTTCTCATAGTACCTCTGATGTACTCTTGTATTTTCTATTTCTGTAGAATTGGCACAGGTAATCCTGGTTTTGCACACAAGAATACCCTTCATGTGAAACTAGGGTCCTTATGACTTTGATTACACTTAGCTTTAAATCCCAGCTCTAGAATACACCTCTCTCTCTCCACACACGCACGCACACACATGCACACATGCACACACACACCTCTCAGAGACCTAGCCTTTCTCACAGATAATCAGCAACTCCTGAGGCAGCAGAGACAGTAACCTGGAACTGACTAATGACCACAAGGTCAGAACCTCTGGCAAGCTAGAGATGACATGTTAACCTAAGTTATGTTTCAGCTCCTGAGCCCTAAGGTAGAACAATTCCTTGGCTACTTTCTCATGAGACCAGATAATGAGGTACAGGCCAAGACCTCAGAACTGTCCTCAAGACCTAAAGAAATGATTTATTACCCTCACTTTACCAATCTGCTCCCAGCATGACCCTGATCTTACATAATCTGTAACCTACCTGCCATTGAGGTGTTTGAGCATTTGAGTATTAGCTTCCTGTTCTCCTGGGTGGCATCATTCATAATAAAACAGCCAATATCCTCCACTGCAATTCTCATTGTGTTGTGTCTGGCTCTGCTAGCGCCAGGTAAACCAGCTCTTTCTATTCCGTAACATATGCACGCAACACAACTGTTCCTGTCATTAACTGATCAAGTCTATGCAAATCATGAAAGTTTGTTCTCTTGTTAGATGTTCATTTGATCCAGCTCCCTCTCCAACATGACTATACTGATCATCACTCTGTGATTTTTACTAGGTGCTCTAAATATTCAAGTTAAGAAATAAAACTATTCCTACTTAGAGAAATTTAAAAAAAATTGGCTACTCTAACAGCTATTGCCATAAACTAACAGTCAGTAAAGTGTATACTGCATTTGGCTATGAACAAAATATTGTCATCGACATTGAATTTCAGAATGTAAATGATTCAGGAGGCAACCAAAGAAGCTCTGATGACTTTTGGTTTTCACTAGAAAATCATAAAATAAAAGAATAATTTTTAAAATTTTAAAATAGAGTGATGAAAGAGATACAATTTGGAGTCAATAGCTTTTTACTATAAGCCTCTATTTCTCAAGGACTGAAGGTTACTGAGAGAAAATAAACTTTTAGGGTTACTTCTCAGGATCTTCTGTTTCTCAATTTACAGAAACAAACAGCTTATATTTGGATAACCTATACATACACTGGTGATAAATAGAAATAAAGAAATAAAAAAATTGTACAATATTATACATTGAGATTGCAAGTAAATTTGTGGAACAATTAACTGAGATAGAAAATGTTCATTATTTAGATCTTAAAATAATAATATGCATAACTTTTATGTGAGCTTAAATTTCCAGGTTCATTTTAATAGGAGATAAAAATTAATAACCAACTGGAATGATAAACAAAGCAATAAACAACAAATGTTGGAGAGGGTGTGGGGAAAAGGGGACTCTGGTCCACTGTTGGTGGGATTGCAAACTGGTACAACCATTATGGAAAACAGTATGGAATTTTCTCAGAAAACTAAAATTGGACTTGCCTTTTGACCCAACAATTCCACTGCTGGGATTGTATCCTAAGAACCCTAAAACACCAATCCCAAAGAACCTATGCACCCCAATGTTCATAGCAGCACAATTTACAATAGCCAAGAGCTGGAAGCAACCTAGGTGCCCGTCAGTAAATGAATGGATCAAAAAACTATGGTACATGTACACAATGGAATTTTATGCTGCAGAAAGAAAGAAGGAGCTCCTACCTTTTGCAACAACATGGATGGAACTGGAAAGCATTATGCTGAGTGAAATAAGCCAGGTGTTGAAGGACAAATACCATATGATCTCACCTCTAACAGGAAGCTAAACAACAAAGCAAACAAGCAAGCAAAATATAACCAAAGACACTGAAATAGAGAACAGGCTGACAGTGACCAGAGGGGAGAGGGGAGGGAATTTCAGGGGAAATAAGGGAGGGATTTAGAGGAACCTATATAAAGGATACATGGACAACGACTGAGAAGGGTGGAAATGGGAGGGAGGGGGGAGGATGGGGGGTGGGATGGGATGGGAGTAATAGACAGAAAACTGTACTTGAAAAATAATTAAATAAAAAAATTAAAAAAAAACAACAAACACACACACACACACACACACACAAATAACCAACTGGAATGATTTGGGGAAAAAGGGGGAATAGTAGCAAAATTATAAGCTACTATTTCACTGCCTGGGCTAAAGTAACTTACCGGGAGACAAAAACAAAGAGAATATGCTTTACTTTTAGCCCTATAGGTGAATGAAAAGTTGTCAAAAAACAAATTGATGCAGAAAAAATAAATATCGACTGCTTTAAACTTCAGAATAAAGAAATATAGAAGAAACTGGAAACACTGAAAGTGAACTTAAGGGCCATTTCATTGTATTTGCTTTCATCTGACCTTGAAATCTCATCACATGACCTAGAAATTCCTCTGAGGCTCCTTTGATAAGCTTAGTCTTCAGAATCACAAGAAGAGCCTCAAATGAACTATTAGTTCATTAATCTTTGTTAATCTCAGCACCGCTGTTGAGTTCATTTTCAATTGTTTTGTGTTCTATTTGTGTCATGGAAAATCTTGTTCTGTCCTTATGACCTTCTCTAAGTGACCTGTACTCATTTCCTTAATCAAAGGTTGAAAGTCATTCCATAGGTTTGGCTTACCATCTGATTATTTAGAAACTGTGTAGTCCAGCTCAGTTCAAATGACAGAAGACATTCCAGGGCAATTAAAAACTTTCCTCTCTTTAACTCTGACTCATGAATAGCCGAGTGTCCAATATCAGGCTTCTTTCCTCACACACATTTGACATTGTCAAACATTCTCTAAGAAATTTGCCTACGTCAATCCAGTCTCCAATTTAAAAAGGCTTTGAATGCCTCTTCCTTCTCAGAGATTCCATTCCCCGAGGAGCTGGCTTCTGTCCGCCACCACTGTCCTCTTTATGGGGACCTGCAATGTCCTGTAGGAGAAGGTCCCTGTGAGGCCCATAATTTCGATCATTGCTTTATGCTCTGAAATCCATCATTTATGACCAGTTTGAGGGCCTGGTTGCTATTCAAAAGCAATTTATTATTTATACCTTTTTATTTTCTTATGAAAGAATAAATACCTTTCTTATATAAAATATCTGCTGACCAGTTCTTAGATACAAATTTCTTCCTCTTGAAAAATAATTTAAATGGGCATTTCCACATGATAATCTTAAAAAATCCACAGTCATCATTTTTGTTCTGTACATTTTGATGTTTGGACTACCGACAATATAATCTGTTGTTCCTGGTGTATCATTACTGAGTACCACCACCTGAAGTCACTAACTTTGTGAGCTTACTTAAAACTAAGGAAATAACTTATAATCACTGCATTGCTCAATAAATCTATATTAGCCTTTTATTCTGCCACCAGCACTACACTAGGTTCTAGTGATACCAAGATGAAGAAGGATTTCACCTCCAAGGAGCTCACAGTCTTGTAGACGAGTAAGTAAGTCATACCAAGCATAAGAATGCAGTGTGATAAGTTCTAGAGCAAACACTATGCATTGGGCAACAGAAAAGGAGATTTAATGTAGCAAGTAAGGCTTTATGAGGGAGGAACTACTAGAGGTGGATCTTGAAGTATAATACATTACTTAAATAAATGCTCAATTGAATACATATTTCCCAAATACAGAAAAAATATAAAGATTTAAACATAATTAAGATTATGTTTAAATTAATCTTACTAGTTCAGTAAGATTTAGTCACAGGGTGCTTGACAGGAAGCTACAGAAGAAATGGGAGAATAAATAAGAGACAGAGACTGAAGTATTTTATAAGGCATACTAAGGTGTTCAGACTTAACTCTCACTTAGAATAACATTGAAATGTTTTAAGCAAGAATATAAAACAATCGAATTCACCTTTTAAAATACCGGATTCAGCAAAGTGATTATCACATTTTTCCTAAGATAGTTCAAGGGAGCCTAGGAAATAGGAGCCAGATTACAGAATGTGGGGTATATGAGAGACCAAAATGAAAAGAGAACTAAAATATACTTCAAGGAAGCTCATATGAAAAGCAAAAGAGTAATATGAATGGAGGATTACAGGGGACACTGGGTAGAGGAGGAAAATTTTTTTAAGATCTAAGTGTCTTGGTCACATTTATCATTTGAGGGAAGGGATACAGGAATGAGGGAGGAGAGATTAATAATATAGGAGACAGTAAAACTATGCACAATAGAGAAAGTTTTAGGCAGATTAAATAGTAAAATTATAGATAATGTGGAGAGTACTTTTGAAAAAATAAAAATTCTTAATAAAGTGAAAAGAACTAAGATGGAGACAAATATGGATAAGTTTTGAATTGGGAAAGGGGGAAGTTAAAAACATTCATGCCCGATGGCATCCTTTTTCTCTACGAGTCAATGTTACCTACTGAGGAAGCAAGGATTGGAGGTTAGGATGGCATTTTGAAGAGAGGCCTGCAGGTTTTAACCAGCTGCAGATGCAAAGAGAGTGGCAGCTTCTTAAGAATTGCAGTGTTCTGACTTCCGGCCAAGATGGAGGCATAGGTAGACACACTGTGCCTCCTTGCACAACTAAAATAAGGACAACAATTTAGAAACAAAATAACAATCAGAACTGACAGAAAATTGAACTGTATGGAAGTCCGACAACCAAGGAGATAAAATAGACACTTTCATCCAGACGGGTAAGTGGGGCGGAGGTGGATTGTGGCAAAAAAAAAAGCTGTGACACCAGGCACGCAAGGCAGCAACCAACAAACCCTGGGTGCGTAAGATGGCAGCAGGCAGACCCAGTGAGATGGCGATTGTGAAGCGAGGCACAGCGCGCAAGGCAGCTGGCTGACTGGACGGTCCCACATTCGCATGCTGATAAACCAGGAGAAACTGGGAAGCGAGACATACCGTGCAACCTAGGGTCCCAGTGTGGGGAAATAAAGCTTCAAAACGCTGATTGAAAATACCTGTGGGAGTTGAGGCACAGGGAGAGGCTCCAAGCTTCACAGGAGAGTTTGTTGGAGAGACCCACAGGGTCCGAGAATGCACATAAACCCACCCACATGGGAATCAGCACCAGAAAGGCCCAATTCCCTTGTGAGAAGCAGCAGAAAAGACTGAAATCTGAGAGAGAGCTGAGCAAGCCCCATTGTGTCCTCTCAGACCCCGCCCCCATATACAGCATCACAACCCAGCCACTGGGTTGCTCCACCCTGGTGAACACCTATGGCTCTGCCCCTCACTATGTAAAGCATGATAAGACAAAAAACAAACAAACAAACAAAACAATGTTCCAAACGGAAGAACAGATCAAAGCTGAAGGGCAAATACAACTAAGCGACCAAGAGACTGCCAACCTATCAGATGCACAGTTCAAAGTACTGGTGATCAGGATGCTCACAGAATTGGTTGACTTTGGTCACAAATTAGATGAAAAAATTAAGGCTATGCTAAATGAAATGAAGGAAAATACACAGGGAAACCATAATGATAGGCAGAAAACTGGGACTCAAATCAATGGAGTGGACCAGAAGGAAGAAAGAAACAACCAAATAGAAAAGAATGAAGAAATAATAATTTTTAAAAAATGAGGACAGGCTTAGAAACCTCCAGGACATCTTTAAACGTTCCAGCATCTGAATTATATGGGGTACCAGAAAGGGAAGAGGAAGAGCAACAAGTGGAAAGCTAGAAAAGTTGAACAAATAATAAAGGAGAACTTCCCCAGTCTGGCAAAGGAAATAGACTTCCAGGAAATCCAGGAAGCTCAGAGAATCCCAAAGAAGTTGGACCCAAGGAGGAGCACAACAAGGAGCATCAAAATTACATTAGCCAAGATTAAAATGAAGGAGAGAATCCTAGAAGCAGCAAAAGATAAGGAGACAGTCACCTACAAAAGAGTTCCCACCAGACTGTCAGCTGATTTCTCTAAAGAGAACTTGCAGGTAAGAAGGGTCTGGAAAGAAGTATTCCAAGTCACGAAAGGTAAGGACCTACATCCAAGATTGCTCTATCCAGCAAAGCTTTCATTTAGAATGGAAGGGCAAATAAAGTGCTTCTCAGATAAGGTCAAGTTCAAGGAGTTCGTCATCACTAAGCCCTTATTATATGGAGTGTTAAAGGGACTTATCTAAGAAAAAGAAGACAAAAAAAAACCACGTACAGTAAAATGACAGCAAACTCACAATTATTAACAACCACACCTAAAACAAAAGCAAACTAAGCACAAAACTAGAAAAGGAACAGACTCATAGAAATGGAGATCACATGGAAGATTAGCAACAGGTGAGTGGGAGGAGGAGAGAGGGGGAAAAGGTACAGAGAATAAGTAGCATAGATGGTAGGTGGAAAACAGACAGGGAGAAGGCAAAAATAGTATGGGAAGTGTAGAAGCTAAAGAACTTATGACACATGAACATGAATTAAAGGGGAGGAATGTGGGTGGGAGAGGGTGTGTAGGATGAAGGGGAATGAGAGGGAAAAATGGGACAACTGTAATAGCATAATCAATAAAATATATATTTAAAAAAAGAACTGTAGCGTTCTACAAAGAGGCCAGGTGGGTTTGGAACCATAAGTTTATAGCAGCAAACTTAGACTTATATTAGCTAGGAAAACTTTTTTTAAAAAGGCAAAAACAAAAAAAAAGAAAGAAAGAAAAGGCATCCAGGTATACCTCTCAAGCAAAACAAAACTTACATCCTTCTCAGGTTTAAAATCCAGGAAGGTATTCCAGGTAAGTAGGCAGGTATTCTACACAGGGTCACTTAGAGATCCAGGAAAATAGCAATTCTGACACATTTATGTGACTTTCAAAATTGTTCTTGTCATTATTACTGCAGTCAGCCAAAGGCAGAAAGGTTCACAAGGCTGCATGGGTCAGGCCCAGAAGCAACGTGGAGCACTACTGCATCTTTTCCATGATGAGATTTTTGGCGATCGTTAATTGCAAGGGAGGAGTTAGGGATAGAGGTGACATCGTACTAAAACACCATTACTAGGGATGAAATCACCACAGGACTGTTTTTCAGTTCTCCATAGCCATATGAACAGATTGAACATGGGAGCAAAGAAGTAGCTAGCTGGACTGAAATCTCTGAGCACGGGTGGCCTTCGAGAAAAGTTTTAGCTGAAATTTAGCCAAGGCACAGCAGAGATGACGATTTGGGAGTAAATACATGATCTAAACGCTTTTATTTAAAGTAGTGCCCAAGGATTACAGTTTATATTTATAAATCAATCCTTTTACCTTGAGAATATGGATTACCCTTAACTTCCCAATACATGATGACTTATGACATACTATGAATATTCATGTGAATGAATAACAAAAACATACCTACCAAGATCAATTATTTCAAATGATTGGATATCAGAGCATTTGACTTCAATTTGTACTAGCACTTTTTAAGCATTTATTTATCCAAATCTTCGCTTTCTGTCTCATTTTATTTAGGGAGGGAAGTATATATACTACTTCTGAATCTACCCCTGCAGAGTATTTCATCAATTCAAATTAAAGATGTATTTTACAGTTGTCATTGATATATGACCCTGAGAATATGAACTGCTGTATAAATGTTAGATGTTTCCATCCTCATGAAAATCACATGCCACCTCAGAGCTGTGTCTGGTTTTGCTATTCATTATTCATTTGAAATCAGGGTTTTCCATTTTCAATATTATAATTAATTTGAGTGTTATTAAATGTTGTCACAACTGGCAGATTATCAACTTTCCTTAACCTCCTAACATATATCCACTCTCATATTAAATACCTTATTTTTTTCTTAGTCTCCTTCAAAACAAAATAGAACCATTAGCTGTGTGTCTCTAAAAATTCCATTTAGCAAAATAGATCTGTTCCTCTCTCTTCACTCCTTAGCTTTTTATTTCACAGGAGTTATTTTCTGTCTTACACACCCCCGACTGTGTCAGCTTAACGACCTGAAAGCCAATGCATGTAAGATTTGCATTAGGAAAAAAGTATGTGTTTTGTCAACTTTACATCCTACACAGATATGTGGGCTCTAAGTTTAGAATAGAATTTCAAGCCAATATAAGTGCTATTTCATGCTCAGAACAAATTGGAGTTGTGAAAGACACCAGGGATATAAATTCATGCTGTCTTGGCATGGTCAGTAAGTAGAATAGATGTTTGGATATGAAGACTAATGTAGAAAGTCCCCTGTCCCAAAATGCATCAACCAGTAGGGAAAGATGTCATATACAAATCAAAGGCTCAGTTGTAGCATTTAGAAATTGAATTTGACGTTTTTCTATTAAAAGGTAAACATTTGTAATACAAAGTTGTTTGTAATTCGATGGCACATACCCACTTTTCCAGGGATGGTGCCCTCTGCAGACACTTACCATAGCAACCCGTCCCCGAGCTGGGATAGTCTGGAAATGCTCTCCAATGCAGCGTTCTCTGCTGATGCTACAGTGCACCTAGCTGGCACCACTGATTAATGTACTTTCATGAACTTGGGGAGTCAGAAGGATAGGCTGAGAGGGTTGAGAACCCACTGAAAAGACAAACGGGAACATTTCCAATGCTCAACTTCATGAACCTCTAAATTTGGTACAAGGGCTGCTATTTCTCTGTGTACGTGAGAGCCCAGCATTATAGTCTGCAGAGACAATCAATTCTGACAATTCATTATTTCACTGAAACTATAGAAATCAGCAGTTACTTCAGCTGGTTCAAATTAGGATATATAGTTTTGTTTTTGCTTCGGAGATGTTGTGGACTACAGACAGGCACTTTTGATTTAGTCCCTGATTACATTTACATCCCGCTGGATTAATCTAGCAACATAGTACTTTTTTTTTTTAACTGAAAACTTGAAGCAAAGAAAAGGAAAAGAAAAAATGTTATTACAAGAAAAAATTATTAAGCACCCATTTAAAGGTGGGGTACGTATTTCAAAGTGTGATTTGTTTAGAAGTGTCTGGGGCATGAATGTTTATAGTTTAAAGAAAGATGTTAGAATTAGTAGAAGCATTTGAAGAAGCATTGAAACAGAGGAGGGAACTGAGCACCAAAAGACTGACTTCGCCACACATACATGAATTATTGTTAAAAAGCTTGAACTAGAAGCCAATTGTCCTGATTCTCAGCCCACTGTTCATGACATTATTCTTTCTTGCGTTATTTTTTTTATTATTCAGTCTTTGAGGATTTGAACAAGAACCTCATTTATCATAAATCCCAATTCTCTTCTGTCTATTCTGAATCCTTAAGGGAAATGAGTAGTTTTACATGTCTTTGAATTCTAAGATGTGAACAATATTACCAGCACTTTCTCCATTTTCTAACTCTGTTCTTATCTATATGTGGGTTTCATTCTCTCCTATTTATAAAGACATTTTTTTTCATGTGGAGGGACAAGTTATGGGCATGGTTATCAATAACCCCAGGTTCATTCCAATTTATCAAAATTATGACCCCAGAAGAAAGAAAGAGGTGCCTTTTCCCAGTGTCTGTATATAAAAGTGATAGGGATGGATCTTTATTGGTCTGGCTTAAATCCCATACACATCAGTCAATCTCTGTGACCAGATGAATAGAGCACTTTGGCCCAAGCCAATCTCTTGTGGCCTAAGTGGCTCAGTACAAGGATTGGCAGCCTCACCACAGCCTCCTTAATAAGGGTGGAGGGGACAGAAGAGGAGCAGGAACAACTGTCCAGAGAGCAGGATGCTAGCTTCACAAGGTGATAAAGGCTGTACTAAACAGACCAAAATATGCCACCTCTTGATTCTCTCTATGATTGAAAACACACACACACATGCCTCAGATAGACACACACAGTCCTGCCTTACCAACACAATTATCCCACTTACAACTAGAAACACACTCACCTCTGCCCTAAAAAAGTTGAATAAAAATTTGTCATTTGATCTGTGGGCAATGAGCAATACTGTTGATCTGGTATGCATATACATGTGTGTGTGTGTGTTTTAAATAATCTGAACCTAGGTTAAATGATAAATTTAAGTAATCTATACTCACTTAATATGTAATGGTGAGAGACGGTCATAATCCTGTAAAAATGCAGAAAAAGAAGTAAGAAGTAGTTATCTTTTGTCCAGAATATTATATATAGTTTGGAAGAAAATAATGGCCAATTTGTTGTTTTCGTTTTCCTTGAAAATGGCACTTAAACAGTGCCACAGTACCATCTGAAGACTGAAGTCTCTTCTTAACAAAATCCTCAAGTTCTTCTCTGTGTTCCCATCCCCTTTGCACTGTCTTGAGGACTGATCAGTCCTTGAGGACGCCTTTCCTCACACAGTCCGTCAAGGAGGGACAATACCTTCTTTTGGACATCAGGGACTGGAGGAATTTCTGGTGTCCTTCCTTCTCATTATCCTTTCTAAAAGCAGAAAACTCCCTTCTTTGAAAAGCATGCATTAACTATGTCCTTTCTTGTTATGACCATGTTTTGTGTCCCAACAAGTCCCTTCATTCACTGGAAATTTCAGCACCTACATCATCTTCTCTGCCTCTGTTCCTGTCACACATCCCTATAAACATAGCACAGAGCCACGCTGGACCCCCGAGGCAAAAGAAAAATGTGGATCCCTTGATACACTTCTCAAAATCCCCTGCTGCATTTTGAACCAAGCGGAAAAAGTTGATAAAATTCCATAGCCAAAAACATGACTGAATAGAAAGGCCTTCATTGCCTAATCTGTTTGCATACCAATGCCTGCCCCATAAACTCACCCAGTAGTAGATGCAGGCCTGGAGGGGCCAAGGAGCTGCAGACTGTTGGAAACGACCATGTGTATTAATCAAAATAGCATTGGAATGCATATTGTGTGCCAAGAATCAGGGGAAGCACTTTTCACAGATTGTCATATTTAATCCTATGTGTCTTCCCTACCTCTCTCTAAACTTCATTAAAGCAAGGGCTATGACTATCTTGCTGACACTGCCATACTGTATCTCTAATAACAGGCCTAGCGACAGGCCCTTGATGTGAATAATAATGGTAACAATGTAAATATCAAAACAGGCCTGAAAATGAAGTTGGATAAAAAATCAAAATAGAAACATACACATAAGTACATAGAACAGACTGACAATACCCAGAAGAGCGGTGGTGGGTGGGGAGGCGGGAACTGGATGAAAGATGGTGAAGGGATTAACCAAAGAACCCACTACCCATGCATGACCCATGGACACAGATAGCGATATGAGAATTGACTTAGAGAGGGGGGATTGTGGGGTGGGTGGGGTGGGGAGGGAGAAAAAACTACGACAACTGTAATTGCATGAATGATTTTAAAAATTTATAGAACAACTTCAAATGATTTATCCCTTTCCCAATATTTTCTTGAACACTTTATAATTGGGCAAATTTGAATGGTTTTATGTTTGCAAAAAGGCTTTCCTAATGGCGCTAGAATATGTCTATTAAACAAACATACCTCAATAAATTTGATTCAGTTTCAGTGGCGTTCAACTATAGATTTTTGTCTCACCAGATATAATGTGTTTATAGATGAGGGGGACCCAGAAAACCCCAGAATTTATTCATGAAATTACATATTTATTCTTTTATTTTTAAACTTTGGTCATCTTCAAAGTACTCTACATTTAATCCAGTTCACCTATCAAGGCATTTTTTGTACCACTCAAAACAGTTTTGACTTTGTCGATTTTGATGACTTTTAGTGCTTCTGCGGTGATTTTGTTTTGCCTTTTCCAAATTGGCAAAGTGTTTCCTTTTGGGGCCTCTTTTCATACTGGGAGCACAAAAAAAACAGTTACTTGGGAGGGTGGGGTGCAAGGGTCATGCCAGTTTTGGTCTAAAACTGCTGAACACTCAGCACAGTGTGGGCAGGTATGCTCATAAATCACCCATCATGAAATGGGTAAACACAACGAAAGAGTCTTACAAAGGAAAACTCACTGAAGCCGAATGCAGCCTCTCACAACACCACCAGTTGGTGTACTGATACAGATGTCTTCCTAGAACACCCACATAATGGGGGAAGCCTGTATTAAAAGGACTCACCCATTGGAAGATAATTCTGCTTTTTTGGCCCCCATCTTATAAAAAATAATTCCACTTCTAGTGATGTCAGATGAGGTAATTATAAGCAATTCTTCCACCAAAGACAATAAGAAAAACTGGACAAAATATTTGTTAAAGCCTGTATTTTAGAACAAATAAAATAATGAAGATTAATAGGCCATGCTCCGTAATGGATAGAGGCTTAAGTTATGAAATTCTCTTTTCCTGTGGTAGTTAATTATTTTAGAAGGGGTCACTAAAGGTTACTACAAGTGAGTTCTACTTTAGACTATATTCATGCACTAAGAGAATAAAGATTTGGAGCACAGACTCTCCAAAAATAAAATGGACTTGGTGAACATCCCTCACTGAAAGGCTGTACCTTGGAGTAAAGGCTCAAAACAGACTAGTCTCCCACAGGGACTATAGCTCAGCCTCATATAATGTTAAATCCAGAAATTGTATTAGGACAATCCTTAAAGTCTATTTCCCCAAAATAAATGACCAAAGTAATTAATAATAATAATAATAATACCTACATATATACAGATTGTCTTTGAAGGAAGATAGTATACTAGTATTCTAAATCACATATTATTTCTACCAAGTACTTGCAAATGTAGTTTGAAGACACAGTTAAAAATATCCGGACAATAAAGACAGAAAATAACATGAACCAACAGAAGCAGAAACAACAACAGAAAGAGACCCCAAAAGCCTCTGGTATTAGAGATATCAGATATTGAATTAAAGATAATTATACTATATTCAAGGACATAAAAGAGTGGGAATTTTGAAGGAGAACAACACATTTCAAAAAATGGAAATTCTGTAACTGAGGTGACATGATAACAGAAGTTAAAAACTCACTTGATAGCTTCTATTGCAGTTTAGGCTTAGCCAAAGCTTAGTTAAAAGGCCAGAGAAAAATACAAATGATAGGGTACAAAACAAAGACAACTGAGAGAATGTTTATTAAGTTTACAACTGTAGTTCTCAAAAGACAGGTAATATTTTTAAAAATAAAGACTGATAACTTTCTAAATTTGAAAATTGTCATCAAGTCACAGATTTTAAAAATGTGAAAAACTTGTAGAAAATTAGTATAAAAACACCCTAAAACACATCAGTAAAAGCACTGAAAAGCAGAAACAAAAGAAAAATACGTTTACATACAGCAAGAGAAAACAGAAAAATGTTAACATAAAAAAACAATTATCAGCTGAGACTTATAGCTGACTTTTAAATAGAATAATGTAAGCCAGAAATCATTGAAATGATATCTTTAAAATTTTGAAATAAAATTACTAATAACTTAGAATTATATTCCCACCTATAAATATTTTTCAAAACTGGGCGTAAAATAAGGACATTTTTTAGAAATACAAAATATGTAGACCTAATGAGTCAATCTTCAATGAAAAAATTCTGGAAGTAACTATTTAATCAGATAGAATGAGAGAACTGCAAGAAAATAAAATCAAAAAACATCTAAAAGGTAAGCATGTGAGAAGACCCTTGTTCTAAATAAAGTCATGTTCAAAGGTACTATAGTTAGAAATCTGTAAAGAGAGCTTCAATCAACCCACTAGAAGAGCAATAAGTAAAAAATTGTGGGAAAAGGTCAAAACTTCAGAAAACAAATATAAATGGTTGGAATTAACAATAGAAGATAGAGAAAATATGCATAGTCTAAAAAAGAAATTAAATTTTCTCAAAGAAAAAACTTTAAGTCTAAATATCTTCTCTGGTGAATTCTACCATATGCTTAAGGATAAAGAATGTCAGTGTTAATTTGAAATGTTCCTGAGAACAGAGTATAACAAATCATTGAAATACATTTTTCAAAAGTTCATGATAACTTTGGTATAAAACAAGGCATAATTATACAAGAAAGAATAATAATAAGCTTTTAAATCTCTTCATATATATGTAGATGAAAAAATCCTAAAGAAAAAATAACAAACCACTGGCAATATATAAAAGGATGATACATTCATTTTCAATTTGAGTTGATTCCAGGAGTATAAATACTGTTTAACACTAGAAAATCATTAATATAAGTTATCACATTAACCAAATAAGGAAGAAAATAATATGACCATCTCAATAGATGTAGAAAATGTATTTAATAATAAAGTATCATTTAATGTATGTGTGGGTGTTTATAATATTAAGATCTTCCTTCATCTGCCAAAACTGAGAGCAAATAACTCATCTAATCACAAAATACTGAAAGTTTTTCTTGTGAAACTGGGAAGAAAACACAGACATTTCCATGAAACATAGTACTAGAGGTGATGGCCTTATTGCACTAAGGAGATAAATAATAAAATGCTGAAAGATTTGAAGGGAAGATATATAGCCATCATTAATTGCAATTTTAAACATATTTATCAAAATTAACATGATTGTGCACATAGAAAATATGAAATATTTTCCAGACAAACTATTAGAATGAGCAAGCTAGTAAAACAGATAAAAACTGGCAAAATGGCTTTGGAAAAACAATGTTAATACTATTTCTACTCTCAATCATAAATCCAACATAAATGCAAACACATGCACCATATGTGTCCCAAGAGATTTGTATTAGCGTGGTTCCAGCAACATTGTTTATGATAGCCAACCACTGAAAATAAGCCCAATATTTATGAACATTAGAGAGGATTAATGTGATATATTTATATAATAGATTGCTATTCAGTAAGGCAATTGAAAAAACTACAGCTATGTACAACATCATGGCTAAATCTCAAAGTCTAATGCTGAGTTAAAAAAAGCCAGACATAAAAGAATACATAATGTATGAACATTGTTCTATTTGTATAAATTTAAAAAAATAAGCAAAAGTAAATTATAATGATGGAAATGCAGGCTTAGATGTACAGTGATCAAATAAATCAAGGAAGCAGTCACCACAAACATCAGGAGAAGGTCAGCCTTTTGGAATGAGAACGGGATCATTATTGGTGGGGAGGGATAGGAGATGTTGGCGACGTGCCATGCTTTGCTGTGACTGGTGGTTACATAAGCATTTATTTATCTTATGTTAGGTCACCGAGACATGTATCTTTTTAAAATAAAGTTTTTCATGTACTGTATATTTTACAACTGTAATGGTTAAAATGAGATAAATATTTTTTTCAGATTTGATCAGGAAATTTGAAACCACCAAGAAAGCAAGTAATGGCAATAATTTATGGGCAGGATGAGGATAAAATTAGGGTAAAATGAGAGACGCACTCACCTTGGGTGCGAAATTTAAGGAAGGGTCAAACAACTCACTCATCACAAGTCAATAATGAGGTAATGAGGTATTCTAAAGAATCAATATTAATGCAAAATTGTGATGAACAAAATATCAAAAGTATCATTAGTAAATACCAAGTATGAAGACACAATTAATATGTACCAGGCACTGTTGTGAGTGCTTTTATAGATAATAAAGGATTTAACCTACATAAAATCTTATGAGATAAACTGTATACATATCCCTTATTTTACTAATTAGGTCCCTGCGGCACAAAGGAAAGTAGCTATATTTCCAAGGCTACCCATCTGGTTCATGGCAAAGCCTGAGTTCAAGCTCAGTTCCAACTCTAAAAGGCATGCTCTTGGGGGCAGAATGATGCTTCACCTGTTTGTGATAGCAGCAAACACACTCAAGTCGTGACGGTCAGTGATCTCCTTTGATATTCCTCTCACTCCTTCCACTGCACACACCCCTCCACATCATATTTTTGTAAGTTATTATTGTGTTCAGAGGGGAGATAAAATTGAAAGGAAACTTGAGATCTCATACGGTCTTCATGAAGACTCCTTTTTCTTGAGTAAGTGAAATTCCCATGATATGAGATATGCCAAGGAGCCAAGAAAATCTTCTGCTCTCCTGGTCTAGTGATTCTATCTTCCTGCCATAACTCATCCTGCTCTAGGACTCTTCGAAGGGTTAGGTCCAGTAAACTTAATATTTGATACAGTTGAATAAAAATACAGAAATTTCATTGACTAATTGAAAAATTTCATCTCAGTATGTTGCTAGATTCTAAAAATCGGATGCCCTTTTGTAAGGACAGGGGCCAAGGAAGAGATTTTGTGGCTTCAAATTTTATTTGCCTTCTGAAATACCAACTCATTAACCAAATGTCATCAGACTGCTGTCTTCTGATAAAGTAAGCTAGTCTACACCAGAAAAACAAGTCAGAAAATCAGTTGGTAAAATTTCCCAAAGTACCTTAAATCTCAAAGGCTGCTCAAAAATGAATGATTCTGTTTCCCTAAGGTACAAGAGTATGCTTGGAGAATAGGAAAAAAAAGCAGAAAAATTAAGTAGCTAAATATTCTAATGAATATTAATGAGAGATGTGTACTTTTCGGGCAGAGTTTTGTAGGTAGACAGGAAATAAATTTTGTGAGAAGGTAAACTTCAATGATCACTTATAGACAGGAAAACGAGATCTGCTGAATATCGATCTCTTAACTGTGACAATGTCCATTTTTTTCAAACAAGTCAAACTTTTTGAGAAATAAGACTTACTGTAAGCAGCCAATAAACCCCACTAGAACACAGAAAATTTCATTAAACAACCACTTTTTAAAATGTTTCCTAAATAGCCAGTTTCATAGTTTCACACAACTAACACTCTGCTCCTGAATCTTAAAAATTATCTTTAAGTATTGGATTTAGCCATCCTACTTTTTGTTTTTATCAAACAGTGGCATAAAGTATCACTGAACAAAAAGTTCTTTTGTTGTGATGCTCTGCATGTGACAATGATGGATGTCAAGTGGAGAAACTGGAACTGAAAGAGCTGAGCAGAACCCTCAGCCCTGATCTAGGAAGATGGTGGTAGAGCTAAGGGAAGGTTCAGGGTATCAGTCACAGTAAGAAATATTGGAATTAAATGTTTTAAAGAGCCATTGTGAGAAAGCCACTGTTTTCTATTCTAAACTTCACTTAGCAACCTGAGAAGCAAAATTCTCTGAGGCTCATTTTGAAAATTTTAGAATGAAAATTAACAGGCAAACAGTGTCGGGTCTAAATTTTAGAATAATTTTTGTGATACTCACATGGGTTCCAAAGCTTCTCAATTCTCCTTCTCCTCCTTAATTTTTTTGTAACAAAAGGAGTTATTTTTGACTGTTAGTGTCTCCACGCAGCCATCTTCGACTGTTAAAGCCAGAGATGGGTCTGTCAGAGTTGTCAATATCACTCTGTGTTTGGGGTTTCAGCCTTTTATCTGAACATGTAAATGTAGAGCTTTTGTGCTTGGCACTTTTGTTTTTTCATGAGTATTAATGCAAAAGAAACTGAGCTAAGAATGGCAGCTACAACTCTTCTGACAAAAAAAGAATAATGCAAAAAGGGCCAATTTTTAAAAGGGAAAATGTTTGGAGCATTAAAGGTTTTATGACTCTAGCCATATGTTTCTCTTTTCCAAATTGTTACTCATTACTGTCAATCATCATCCTATCCTTAGAACTCTTGATCTTATCATTGGCATTTCCAAATGCAAAAAAAAATCACCAAGCCCTTATTATATAAAATGTTAAAGGGACTTATCTAAGAAAAAGAAGATAAAAAATATGAAGAGTAAAAGGACAGCAAACTCACAGTTATTAATAACCACACCTAAAACAAAAGCAAACTAAGAGGACAGCTAGATCAGGAGTGGAAACATAGAAATGGAGATCACATGGAGGGTTACCAACAGGGGAGTGGGAGGAGGAGAAGGGGGGAGAAGGAACAGAGAATAAGTAGCGTAGATGGTAGGCAGAAAATAGACAGGGGGAGGGCAGGCATACTATAGGAAATACAGAATCTAAAGAACTTGTGACACATGGACATAAACAAAAGGGGGGAATGGTAGGGGAGGGGTGTGCAGGGTGGAGGGGAGTGAAAGGGGGGNCATCTTCGACTGTTAAAGCCAGAGATGGGTCTGTCAGAGTTGTCAATATCACTCTGTGTTTGGGGTTTCAGCCTTTTATCTGAACATGTAAATGTAGAGCTTTTGTGCTTGGCACTTTTGTTTTTTCATGAGTATTAATGCAAAAGAAACTGAGCTAAGAATGGCAGCTACAACTCTTCTGACAAAAAAAGAATAATGCAAAAAGGGCCAATTTTTAAAAGGGAAAATGTTTGGAGCATTAAAGGTTTTATGACTCTAGCCATATGTTTCTCTTTTCCAAATTGTTACTCATTACTGTCAATCATCATCCTATCCTTAGAACTCTTGATCTTATCATTGGCATTTCCAAATGAAAAAAAAAATCACCAAGCCCTTATTATATAAAATGTTAAAGGGACTTATCTAAGAAAAAGAAGATAAAAAATATGAAGAGTAAAAGGACAGCAAACTCACAGTTATTAATAACCACACCTAAAACAAAAGCAAACTAAGAGGACAGCTAGATCAGGAGTGGAAACATAGAAATGGAGATCACATGGAGGGTTACCAACAGGAGAGTGGGAGGAGGAGAAGGGGGGAGAAGGAACAGAGAATAAGTAGTGTAGATGGTAGGCAGAAAATAGACAGGGGGAGGGCAGGCATACTATAGGAAATACAGAATCTAAAGAACTTGTGACACATGGACATAAACGAAAGGGGGGAATGGTAGGGGAGGGGTGTGCAGGGTGGAGGGGAGTGAAAGGGGGGAATGGGACAACTGTAATGGCATAATCAATAAAATATATTTTTAAAAATAAAATCTTTTCAATTCATCTTCAAGCTAATTTTAATTAGTTCCTCCTCCCACCCCTCCGTTAGAATCTAAGTAAAGTAAATGCAAACAATAAGAAGTATTCATCTAGTTGTAGTTCAAGGTATGCAAACTCAGATCTTTCAAGGAGACATGCCAATTTGCTCTGCGTGTCAGGTGATTACAGTGAACCATGGACCACTCTTCAAAGTAAATGGGTAATGGACATTGGGGCATACAAGTAGACTCCGTAAAGAACAAACCTTTGTAAAGAGAGGAGATTAAAATTCTCCATTCTACCTCCAAAGATTCTTCTTGCTTCAATGCGCAGTAATTGAGTTGTATTTGGTACTGTTTGAGGTCTGGGGATATAGTGGTGAACAGTTGCAGTTTCAAAGAGATTATGTCCTGTGAAGGAGCACTGGACTGCCTCCGGTGAAACAGCGTGAGGTCTCTCTGTGCTGTTACCCCTTGTTCACTCCTCAAAAGCAGGAAGTCTATTAACATAATGATGTAACAAGTTGGTTTTCAAGAAGCAATAAAAAAATTGCAAGAAAATTTGTCTTCTAGCTGTTGCACTTTGCAGGCTTTGAAAGACTTAGAGCTTTCTGTGCTGACTAGATGAGAGATTAATATATGAAAACATATGAGTCCTCTCACCTCACATAATCTAATGGCCTAATGATCAAACTAGACCACCATCTGGCTCAAACCCCTCAATGATTCTCCACTGCCATTGGAACAAAATCCAAACTTCTTCCACACCTATGAGGCCCTGCATGACATGGCCCTAAATACCCTTCTGAACTCTTCTTTTCAGCCCTCTGATTAATCTCACTGTCACAAGAGCCTCATTTCTACCTTCAAATATGCCAGACTTGCTCTCATGCCAAGACACTAGCATGTTCTCTTGGCTTGGAATTGGCTTTCTCCAGATTACTGTATAGCTGCCTTCTCCTCACCATTCAGGCCTCACATCACAATTCTCTGATGTGAAAATGATGATCTCTCCTGCCCTCTCCCGGGATTGCCAATTTTTTTTTTTGTTTAACCTCTTCTGGCATTTATCTGTACGTGAAGTTATGTGCATGTTTGTATGTTCACTGAATATCTCATAATCCTGTGGGCACTCCATTTCCTTCATTTATCTGTCCCTAGAGACTTAAATCTTGTCTAGTCTCATAGTGGGCCTTCAGAAAAATATTTGATGGCTAAATGCACTAACTCTTTCCAGAGATTTTAGAAACACAACAGGAGCACAGGCAAGAGAGTTCCTATGGGTAAGGGTACACACTAAAGAAAATAGTCATATATTAATACAATTCAGTGTGATAACTGTTATAAAGAGAGTAACTAAGAATCTGAAAGGTGAGAAATACCCAGAAGGTAATGACATCTTAGCTAAAACCTCAAAGATAAGCAGGTTATAACTAGATTCTAGTAGAATAAGAAATACATATAAAAGGGGGCTTCAAAAAAGTTATAGCATGCAGAAAGCCCAAAGAGGTTTGAAATCTACAAAGAAATAAATAACTGAGTTAGAGAGCTTTAGAAGAAATCTAGAAGAAATGTGACAGCGTTCTGAAACATGCGCAGACCCGCAGAGGATGGATAGAACTGAGTGAATCAGAAAACTCAGTGGTGTTCCAGGGTCAGTTGCATTTGGTTGATTGGCTGTGAAAGCAAACAAAGAGCATAATTTTATTCAAGTTTTTCTTTTTAAGCATTTGGACATGTAGTAGCTCCAGCCACTGACATAGAGAATCTTGCAGGAGAGAGAGATTTAAGTACTGAGCTTAACTGCCAGAGGAACAGTCAAGTAGAGATATCCAGGAGAATACTAGATATGATACACATGTCTGAGAAGAAAACATCTATGAGTCATCAGAATACAGATGGTTATTAAAATTATAGTAGTGAATGAGGTCACACAGTAGTAGAACACAAAGAGATGAAAGAATAAAAACTCAGATGGAACCTTAAGAAACACCAATATGTAACATAAAAAAAGAGAAGAGAGACAGCTATGACACTTACTTAGATGTTTAATAGCCAGGAAGGCGGGAGGAAAATAAACTAAGTGTGACATCACAAATGCTAAAGAAGAAGATTCCAGGAGCAGTAACTATTTGAAAGTGTCAGGTGCTTAGGAAAAAACATCCTATTGCTCTGATATTTAGTTTGTCAAAAGAAGCTGACAATCTGAAAGAGTTGCTGGTTCAAAGGAGTGCAGATTATAGTGGGTTTCAGACTTAAGAAATCAGAGTAGAAGATGGAAAGGAAAATACGGCCATAGTTAGTGGATACAGTCCTTTAAAGATATCTGGTGGTTGTTGTAAGGTGAATGAGAGATTGGATTGGAAAAGAGATAAAGGAATGTTGTATTTACAATAAAAGTCAAAGAGAGTATTCAAATGCTGATGGAAAAGAGCTGGTGAGGAGGGTGATTTTGAAGACATGAGGAAAAGAGAAAATTGACAGAACAAGGTTACTGGGGAGGTGGGAGAAATGGCTATCTGAGACTGAGACAGGAAAATTATACAAAAGAATATTTCTTTCTCATGTGTAGAGCAAGTACATTATAGATGTGTGCAACAGAGAGACAAATAACTGGAAGAACACAGGGAGAATGACAGATGCTAGTGATGATAGAATTTTTTCAAGATGCTGGTTTATGTAAATCTGTGATTTCCTTCAGCAGGGCTCAACTGCCTGAATATAGAAATAAAAATATGGTAGATTTATTGGTCAAGATTTGTGTTTTGTTGAGTATACGAGTGAAAAAGCAAAATAGCAAGGCAATTAAAACTGATGGGAAACTAATCATATAATCTAAAATAGATAGGAAATAAAGTAAGGTATAAAGCAAATGTTAAAGTAGAAGGGAGTAACAAGCTGGAAATATTCTAAAGAACTGATTGTTTTACTTATATTAGTTCTAATTCTCTATTTTTAATTACTTCCAATAAGTTTTCATACCTACCCATTCCCAGAAACTTTTCCTATATAAACCATGCAAGACTCCAACTCATGAAGCATCAGTGAATAATTCTCAATACTCATCTTGCTCCCTTAACACTTGACACATGTTGATCACTCTTCCTTCCATGAAATTCTTTTTTCACTTGGGTTCCAGAACATCACACCTCCTTGGATTTGCCAGCCATTCTTCAGTAACAGTGTTCCACTTCATCACCTCTTTTCTTGAATGATAGTTTTGAAAGCACTCACAATTGAATCATTGACCTTCATTCTTATTCTCTAAGTTATCTCAAGTCTTAAGGCTTTAAATACCATCTATTTTCTCATAGGTCCCAAATTTATATCTGTAGCACGGATTTCTTTTGTTCTCAGCCCCGCCCTGACACTTAAAAATCTATATATTTTGATCCAAAAAGCATCTCTAATGTATGCTCTATGGAACAATGCTACACCTTTACCACTAATGTTATTCTTCCTTCAGTTTTTCCCATTTAATAAATGACATACCAATTTCCAATTTGTTTAGACTAAAATCTTAGCAGTGATCTTTGAGTATTTTCTTTCTCTCACATCTTATAACCAATCCACCCCCACCTAGTATTAGGATTTCCAGCGATAGGTATCAAGAATTCTGCTTATCACTTTCACCTCTATTACCCCACTATGAGTCGTTGTCTTCTCTCCCTAATATTTCTGCAAACAACTTTTACTGTTTTCTTTTCATTTTTGCACTCCTCCTAGAGTCTGTTCTCTACCTCACTGCATGTAATTTTTTAGAGACAGAAAGTTGATCACATATATTTTCTGCTCAACTGTCGTCTTTTTAATACACCTAAAATAAAATCCATTGTTTTCCATGTACTTCAAAGTATGTCATGATTTTGATGTGGACACCTACTAGCGTCACCTTCCGCTATCCTTTCTGTCGGTCATGCCACTTTTACCACGAAATCACTGATCCCTTAACTCGCCCTGCTTCTAAGTCTTTGCAGATATTTTCCCCGTGCCTGGCACGTTGTACTCTCGGTCACTCACATCACTTCTTCATTCACTGAATTCAGGTCTTGAGTGCAATTTCAAAGAAATTTACCCCTTTCTCAAAGTGGTAGATTGAATAATTAGTGTCAGTTCTTTACTATACTAATTTTATACATCTGTCATTTTGCATGGCGTTATGATCGGCAGAGTATATTTCTCTGCCCTTCGATGTGTTTTGCCCTTTGATTTTGAGTCTGGCCATGTGGCTTGTTCTGGGGGTATTAGCAGACTTGACAAAAACTAAGGATCAGAAGGTGATTGCCCAATTAGTTTTTCCCTCATATTGCTACCTTCTGCATAACAAGTGCTTGCATGAGTAGCTGCTAATTTAAGAAAACTGAAAAACACGGAGAAGAAATGGACCCAATCCGAAACATGAAACCAATTCTAGCCAAGAGCAGCTAGACCACCAAACTCCAACCAACCTGCAAACAACTGTGTCATAAGTCACTGAAATTTTAGTTATTTTGTTTTGCAGCAATGTTATAAGAGGTAACTATTATAAGAGGTAACTATTGCACTCTAAAAAAGCCACACATATCACTTTCTACACCATTTTTGCTAGATTTTTGATATCACTTATTTCTACTAAATGTGTAAGAAGTATTTATTATTTTTTTATTTTCTTCACTCTCTATAATGTCATTGAGGAAACAGTCTGTATGTCTTGTTTAGTGTCTTCTTCCCAGTGGCAGAACCTGATGTGGTACGCAGTAGGCATTCGACACATACTCGTGACTGAATGAATGTGATATGAAGGAATCCATATATTGAAGGTTATGCTGAGGTTGAAAAGCCTCCTGCTGGGATTAACCAGATGAGTGAGCTGGTATGTTTCAAGGTTAGAGTTAGCAAGCACAGTTTTGAATTCGACATTCCAGAGGTGGGACCCATTTAACACACTGCTAGATAACTGACAGAAAGACAGCGTGAGTAAAATTTGCGCTGCCTAGACAGAGGAATCCCCCTTTTTCCCACACCTCTGGTAGCCACCAAAACTTCAGATAATACTCTGTAAGTGTTCTTTGAGATCCTCTTCTGTAGAGAATTGGATATATCTATTGCCAAATGTAAATAGACGGAAAAAAGTTTTTCAAGGTATTAAAGGCGCCACAAACAGAGAACTAACCTAATACATTAAGTGGAGAAATTCTTTTATAAGAGGAATGGAGCACTTGAAACTATTAAAATAGTACTCAAATTATTTTAACTTGCCCATTAATGTTAACAAGTAATTGGAGTCTGAGAAAAACTTCCTTTTCACTCAATAACTTTTTACATAGTTACCACCTCAAACATCTGTTTGCATAATGGTTCTTCCAGTGTTCTTGAACTGAAATGTCAATTGGCAGGTAACATTTAACATTTTGAAATGCCCTGAAACTTGGGATTTGTTAATTATTTCTTCGTTTTTCTGTGTTGCCACTGTTTTCTTTTTTGAACAGTTCATTTTCCCTAAGGCTGTCTAATTAACGGTCAAGCACTGAGTACAGGCTTTGCATTAGGGTGACACAGAGTCAATTAATTGTCACAGTAACTCCCTAATGCTTTTACGCCAGTGCACAGACTCATAAACTCTGGCTGTGGTTAGAATGAATGTGCTCCAGCCCTTTTGATATCCTTGTGTCTCTCCAATCAAGAATTGAGGTCCCAGAACAAAAATGCCAATTGTCCAGGCTTTGTTTAGTTGTCCACCATGCTACAGGGGAACAGGTCACAGGTGGCATGCAATGAAACAGGAGAAGCCCCCAGACGAAATGGGAATGCAGCTCCTGAAAAAAGGAAGATGGCTACTGTGTATTAAAATGTATTAGGTTGACCAAAATGTCCATTTTTTTCTGTAAGATGGCTGTAGAAGTGCTTAGTTGCCTTTAACATCATTCAAAACAATTTGTTAGGTTGTATTGTGACAGCTGTCACAACAGCGTGCATTTTAAAAAACACCAAATTGGTGAATTTTTGTGTAGCCATTTTAATATTGAAGATAGAAGAAAATATCCAACATTTTTATTGTATTATACTGTATTATTCCAAGAAAGGTAAAAATGCAACTGAAATGCAAGAAAAGAATTTTGCAATGTGTGGAGAAGGTGTTGTAATTGATAAAATGCATCAAAAGTGGTTTGCAAAATTTTGTGCTAGAGATTTCTCGGTGGACAATGCTCTATAGTCAGGTAGACCAGTTGAAGTTGATAGCAATCAAATCGAGACCTTAATTGAGAACGATCAACAACATACCACTTGGGAGATAGCCGATACACTGACAATATCCAAATCAATAAACTTGCTGGTGGAAACAAAAAATGTGCCTTTTATTTTACAGAAAAAACATACAGACTTTTTGGTCAATCCATTGGTAGACCCAAAACTTATATGCTTTTAACTTTCCTTAATGAGAACTCACCAACAGACAAACCCCTGAATTATCTTCAGGCATATTATTTTAATTTTTTTGTTAAAAGAATTTAAAACAGAATGTAGAATATTTGAGATTGCTTGCAAAAGGAAATTGTTTATAAGTTTTTTATAGTTCTTTAAAATAAGTATCTCTTCTCCAAAGCAGAATTGTTTCAATCTGGAATGACTTAGATGCATGCAACAAGAACCCCTCACAGGATAAAGGAATAGTTTTTGTCGGAGGGACTCCAAGCCACTTTCTGAGAGTCTAAAGCAGAAAGCAGAGGTAGGTTTAGGGGTGGAGGTGGAGGTGGGGGTGTGGGATGGCATCCATTCGCTTCCCAATAGCCTTTGATTACTGGTTCTCTTCACTTCTTGATTCTTTTTTTTTTTTGTCAGCAGATTGATGGTATATGTTTTTCTAAGTACCTGATAGCACTAAAGGGCACAACATATTCTCACATTTTAAATTTTCATGTATACTGCATTCCAATCCCAAAATCCTGGACTCAGAAATTGACATAAGTATGGTTGCTCCAGGAACACACTCCTGTGCACACATAGTTTAGCACATCTGCAACATCTCTTTCGCCATAAAGGTAAATTCATAGGTTCTGGGGATTAGAAAGTAAACTTACTTGGGAGCTTTTATTTAACCTACCACAAATACTTAGATACTTATGTTCACAGCCAAGCCCCCCAAAACATATTTATGTTCTCCTTCTGATATTATTATATTGATTCCTCTTTTGCTCATATCCATATCTTTACCTCAGCTATTCTTTTTGTTCTACCAAATGCGAGCATACTGTACCTAACTACCTTCCTGTTTTGTAACATGCAAAGTTATTTCCAAAACTCATAATGCTGGAATAAACATCTTTGAGCAAAAGGCATATGCATTTTAAATCATTCTCATAGGAGAGATTCCCAGAAGTAGAGTTATTAGGTCAAAGAATATAAATATTTTATTACTCTTAGGAACTATTGCCAGATAATTTTCTAAATGTGTTGTTTTAAATGATGTTCCAATAAGTAGGAGAGGTCTTATCTCATGACATACTTGCTGTCATTGAGTTTCTGCAAAAATGACAATAATAAACATAGCTAACTTGTTAGGGAAAAGATAAAGAGAAAAATGTTTTAGTTTATATGTTTAAAGAATAATTACAGTGGTTACTCCTTTCATTATTTTAACTGTTTTTTTTTTCCTGAGTTACCTATTTATGTTTCTTTAACTGTGGCTTATTTCTTAACACTTTTCTCATTTGGAATAAAATAATTTGAATTCCTGAGAAAATAATTAGTTCATGTATAATTATTCTTATAATAAACCAATGAATTCTCGTCACTAGTACTTTATTTAAAAGTTCTGTACTTTGTGGATGCAGTAAATACTCTGGCATGCTATTGGATTTTATCTTCTCACCCCATCAGTAGGTATCAATAAACTTGTCACTGTGTTAAAACATGGCCTACTAAAAAAGCAAAGCTTTATATCCAAACTTCTTAGTCTACCCCAGGTTAAATTTGATAAAAGCTGAACAAACATTTATTTTAGTGTTTTTATTCAGTTTCACAATTTTTATCTAAATGATACATTTTACTTTAAATATTTCCATACTTATTGTCAGCCAGCTCACCAATTATTTTGAATGTAACATCTTTCAAAAAGCAAACTTTATAACTGCTTTTTAAATTATGTTCTACCTTTGTAAATAAACATCGTATTACCTTTCTGCTAAATCCATTTTTAGAGAATCTACAAAGTTATTTTTTAAAAAACAGTGTTTATAAATCTGATTTATTTTAGATTATTTTTAAGACTATATATTGGAAGAGATTAATTATACTCTATTATTATTAAAAGAATTATGTCTAAAATTACAATCTTGAATATATATTCATTCTATAAAAAGGTAAAACTTTTTAATGTAATCTAAGAATCTATGATGCATAATGAAAGTTAAGTTGGTCTTGATGATATTTATATAATTTTATAGTAGATACTAATGGTAGCCTGGCTTTATTTATTTATTTTGAGATGACTATTCTTATATTGCTAGTTAAACATTCCAACCACATTTTGCTATATTTTAGTCATGTCATATTCCAGTTTTTTGCTCATTTCTTTATCTGACTGGGAAAGAAGTTTTCAAAAAGAAAATTCTGAATCATAGTAAATTGCCTTTAGAAGTCTGATTATTAAAAGCATGAGACAATTATATATTTTTATACAATTTGATACCATATTTGATAGATGACAGATATATTAATTTCCTGCACCTGTAGTAATAAATTACTTAAAACAACAGAAATGTATTCTTCCACACCGTTCTGGAAGTAAGAGCCTGAAATCAGTTCTGCTAGACTGAACCAGTTGTTGGCAGGGCATGCTGTGCCTGGAGGCTCTGTCGGGGGGGCTTAAAAAAAATAAACAGCTTCTTCTCCTACCTTTTAAGATCTTCTAGGGAGGTTGGTAATTAAATTACAGAGGCAGATTGACAGGAGAAAATAAAATTTTAATAGTCATGCAGGGAGAATTCTCATAAGCGAGAAAATTACAAAGACAGTGAGGCAAGAAGGAGTATATATGACCTTTTGGACAAAGGAGGAAAGGGGGCATGAATAGGGTCTTCGATTTCAGAAGTGAGAATGGGCAATGTATTATAGTTGAGAAAGCAGAAATACACGGCAGGTAAAATTTTGCTTCAGTGGGACAAAGTGGGTGATCTACTACTGAGCTCCTGCCTGGAGCCTTCTTATCTACCATTCTTAATTCAAATTAGAAAAGATGAATACGCTAAGAGTTCCTTCCTGCATCAGCTCTTTCCATCTGAATCTCTTAATCAGGAAAGGGGAAGGGTCAAAGGTTCTCTCTGAATATTTTGTTTCTTAATTATCAGTTTAAAGTCAATATTTGAAAAGGCAGTTTTAGGTCGGCCACATGGTTCTAGGGGAGAGTCTGTTCCTGCCTCTCCCAGCTTCTGGTGGAAGTCTGCACCCCTTGGCCTGAGGTTGTATCCCTCCATTCTCTGCCTCCACCTTCATACTTCCTTCTGTGTGTGTACAAACTCTCCCTCTGTCTCACTTTTTTTTTGATACATGTGATGCATTTTGGGCCTGCTTTGCTAATCCATGATAGTCACATCTCACAATCTTTAATCTAATCTTCACAAGCATATGTTACCATATAAGAGCCAGAGCGTAGGATCTGGAATCTGTGGGCATCCCCTTTCAGCCCACTACAACAGTATCTCAAAGGTCTCTCCACAGATGGAAATCCCCAGTTACACTTTATGCCAAGGAAGAGAGAATCCAGCAAAGATTCTATAAGGGTGTATGTTTGGAGAGTAGGTCTTATATATGCACCATGGGTGCTACACTGAGAAGCAGAGAGAGACAGAGAACCAGGTTTGTTTTATTTTGAAGTACTGAATAAATAAGCAGAATAAAATCTGCTTTTTTCTAGTGTTAGAGTAGTGAAACCTAGGGCCCTTATGACTTTAATGAAATTAAGTTTTAAACCATAGTCCTAGGAATCATATCTCTATATAATCCTCAGAGACCTAGTCTTTCTCCCAGATAATCGGCAACCCCAAAGCAGTAGAAGACAATAGCCATGAACTATCGATCATGAGGTCTGGACCTGTCTATGGCAGGCTAAAGATAATGTTTAGATCTAAGTAATATTTGAGGTCCTGAGCCTTACGGTAGAATGGCCCTCTGGTTACTTTCCCAAAACCAGATAAGGGGACACTGACCAGACCTCAGAGCTGCCCTCAAGAACTGAAGAAATGATTTATTACCCTTACATCACCTCCAGCCAATTAGCTTCCAGCACCACCCTGAGCCTCCCAACCCAGGGTGTCTTGTGATTTTGCCTATATAATACATAGCATACACACCACCACCATCAGGACGTTGGGTCTCGAGCATTAACTTCTCACTTCTGAGTTGGCCAATTTAATATTAAACTATTTTCCTTTGTATAATGCAAAATCCTGCTCCTGCAGGATTTCAGCTGATCTTTCAGCCAGAGCAGGGACTCAAAAACAGTGGTGTCCTAGTAACATTTGGATTAGAGAAGAACATGTTAGCACTAAACAATATTATATTTCTAATGTACAAATGAAATGTTTGTTTCTGACAAGGGAGTATTTCAATGTGAGATAATGCCCTCAACAGCCAACAATGAGAATAATAATCTCCTGATGACAATAGATTTAAAGAATCCTGGGGAAATCCATCACTGTTGTAGTTATATGCATTGATCACTACTTTTCTTTGTCTTTTTTATTAAGTATGGACACATCATAATTAAAATGCCAAAGGTTAAAGATAAAGAGAGAATCTTAAAATCATCAAGAGAAAAGGAGACAGTTACCTACAAAGGAGTTCCTATAAGACTGTCAGCTGATTTTTCAAAATAAAAAAAATGTTGCTGGCAAAAAGGGGCTGTAAAGAAGTATTTGAAATCATGAAAGGCGAGATCACGTGTAGATCACATGATCTACATCCAAGATCACACTATCCAGCAAAGCTATCATTTAGAATGGAAGGGCAGATAAAGTGCTCCCCAGACAAATTAAAGCTAAAGGAGTTCATTATCACCGACCCCTTATTATATGAAATGTTGAAGGGAGTTATCTAAGAAAAAGAAGATCAAAACTATTAGTTAGATGACAGTTAGATGACGACAAATTAACAACTTTCAACAACAGAATCTAAAAACAACCAAAACAAACTAAGCAAACAACTAGAACAGGAACAGAATCACAGGAATGGAGCTCACATAGAGCGTTATCAGTGGAGAGGGAAAGAATGGATGAAAAAGTACAGGGAATAAGAAGCATAACTAGTAGGTACAAAACAGACAGGGGAAGGTTAAGAATAATATAGGCAATGGAGAAGCCAAAGAACTTATATGCATGACCCATGGACATGAACTAAGGAGGGAATGGGGACAATAGGCAGAGCAGGGCAAAGGGGAAAAATGCGGCAACTGTACTGTGTGATCATTATTTTTCAATAAAAATAAATATGGCTATTTAAAAATGTATTTCCATTCTTAAAAACAGCAGCATACTGTTTTCATCTAAGCAGTTAACTACTCTATAACATAAAATAGTAAAATTTCTAAAAGTAGTTGAGCTTTTAGTTTCTATAATAGCATACTTTTTATTAAAAAACTTTTAAGTAAAATATTCTTTTTGCATATATATATAACACTCTCCATATATTTATTTAACTCATAAGGCTTTAGTGATTTTTCTTTTAAGAAGTTCAAGCCCTGGCTGTTGTAGCTCAGTGGATTGAGCGTGGGTCTGAGAACCACATGATTGCGGTTCGATTCACAGTCAGGGCACTTGCCTGGGTTGCAGGCCAGTTCCTGGTTGCCAGCAGGGGACACACGAGAGGCAGCCATGCATTGATGTTTCTCTCTCTCTCTCCTTCCCTTCCCCTCTAAGGTAAATAAATAAAATATTTATTTAAGTATCAAGTATCTCTGTATAAGCAGTCTGTCCTTTGGGTATCTGTATAACTCATGATAGTTACAAAAGAGCTAAGAAGATTCTTCAGATTTGTCAGGACCATTCTCAAATACTTCAGTAGTTTTCTTCTACAAAAACCATGCCAAAAATTAAAAAATGACATTTTTAAACATGCAGTACCTCACATCTGAAAGAATGAGGCTGATGTACCTACAAAGTCAAGGCAACTTGAAAAGGTGGCTATTTCTTCCTATCTTTCCCCTTTCTTCTAAATGTATTATGTCCCTAGGAGTGTTTGGGAAAAACTGGTGGGAGCATATGTGACCCTCTACTTGGGTAAGGAAGAAAAAATTTCAGAGTAGTGTCACATTTAAAGTGTTCTTGAGAATGCATTAGATTTGAGTCTGTATTTCTGACAAATTCTCCTATGGCTGTACATATTTTTAATCCTAATAAAAAAGAATAAACCAATCATAGGTTTCCTTCTTGATACAGTGCCGGCAATTAATATTCATCTTCCCCTTAGAGATACCCCCCCATGGCCCCACCCCCTACTGCACAGGCAGCCATTTGCTGACATTTCCATGGAGAGATTTGCAATTATAGACAATTGGTATCCAATTGAGTTGTGACAGCTGGAAGAAAAACTACAGTTTTAATTTTTTTCATATGCCAATTCATTTTATTACTTAATTTCCAATTACACATTAAATGGCACTTTATTCATCGTGATGAAAGTGACACAATCCAGAAATCCATGGTCTTTTGACATGTCACGTATTTTGACATAAATCAAAGATCTATTAAATTTTTAATTTGCACCACATTATGAGTCTCTAGTTCATTTTTTTTTATTTTTGAATATCTAGAACCTATAAGGTCCCTTGAAAATATTTTAAAAGTCTGTGACCTCTATAAAACAACATGTTTGATAGTTATTTATTTTGTAAAGAGATTGAGAAAAGTTTATTTACGAGACTCCCCTGGAGATGAGAGGAAATGTGGACATTTGCAAAATCTTCTGGCTCAAGGGTGTCTCTAAGGGGAATGAATTACAGTACACAGTTTTGACTACAAATTCTAGCATTTTGTGCAGCAATGAAGGTTCCACATCAGGACTGGGGCTTTTAGATGGTTATAAAATTGTCTAAATTAAGAGGAAGAGAACTACCACAACAAAAAGAAGAGGCAAAGTTGGAGTCAAGTAGAGGAAGGTATCCATCCACCCACTTTGTAAGATGTTCTCCCTGCTCCCACTTCTTGCAAATATTCACTAAAGCCACGAAATAGCACAATGTATTCAAAATAGATTTTCTGTCAAGGTCAATAACAGGCAGACCCAGTCAGTCTCTTTGACCTCAGGAATATAGATACCTAGGAAGCTTAGGCAATAAGATGAAATTAAGAGATGTAAGTAAATCATTGCATATCCCTGTGGAAGTTGTGCATTGCAAAATGCACTTGGCATAGAGATCAGCCATATGCCATGAGTCAGAGTAGTGTCAGTCTGGTGGGAAAATGGCCCAGGGATCTCTGCTTATATTTGGTGGCTCATCAAGGACATTTGAACTAAGCACTAGAAATAAGAAATCAAATCACCATTCTCACACTATATCAAGCGTTTACCCTCCCCTTTGTTGAAGACACAGTCCTCGGCGTGCCACCTTGTAGTCAAGAAAGTCACTGAAACTACTGAGAGCAGAGTCCCAGCCTCTGGCAGGACATAAACTACTTTATATTAAGTGGTCCAGACAAGTGAGAAAGTTTATTGTATGACTTACTAGAGTGAGTAAATCAATTGGAAAATTTCGGTGTGGATGTTAGATTTCATTCCATCCTTGAAATCTTGAAGGGAAAAATCAGTTCATCTCGGCAGATGCATTTGGAGTGATAAAGAACTTTATACTAAGTGTGTGTGGGTACAGTCACTGTAAAACAATATGCAGGTTTCTTCAAAATTTAAAAATAGGACTACCACATGATTCAAATGAAATAAAAATATCATTGCAAGTGATAGCTGCACCACCATGATCCTGTTTGCATCCTTTACAATAGCCAGGACATGCAAATGGACTACGTGACCATCGGTGGACTAGTGGATGCAATAGGAAATGAATGGATATACGTATACACAATTCTATATTATTTAGCCTTAAAAGTCATTTCCTTTTGTGATGACATGCAGTGACTTTGAGGGCATTTTGCTAAACAAAATAATTCAGACAAAGACAAATAATGTATGTTCTCATGAATGTGCAGAGTTTTTAAAAAGTTAAATACATAAAAATAGAGACTAGAATGATAGTTACCAGGGACTGGGTAGTGGAGAAAATGGCCAGATATTAATCAAAGAGTACAAATTCCCAGCTATAAAATAAAGAGGATCTGAGGGCCTAATGTCCAGCATAGGTACTATAATTAATAACACTAAATTAGATACTAGAAAGTTGTTAACAGAGTAAATCTTGAATGTTATCACCACATGCAAAAATACTGGCGATAATGTGAGTGGTCAGAGGGGTTAACTAACATTTGTAATAATCATTTTGCTGTATATGTGCATCAGATCATGACATTGTATGTCTTCAATTTACTTATGTTTTATGTCAATAATATCTCAATAAGGCTGGGGGAGGAGTAAAAAGAATCACTTACCAAAATAGAAGCCCTTAATGAGCAAGAAAAATAAACCCTGTCCCACTGAATAAAACAGCATATTTTGAGGCTGAATAGCTAAAGTGCAACTAGCTGAGAGCCATTACTCAGAGCTAAATCTCATAGAGATCTTAGCATGGACTTCAGAGAGGGGACTTAAGAAATTAGAATTTGGACTCATAGTTGTAACAAACTTATAAAACATTGCAAGTGTAGTGGCCCTCAGAAACATAAAAAAATTATCCCCATGAATAGACAATTCCATGAATGTATTAAAAGCCAATGAATTTCATATTTTAAATGGTTGAATTGTGTAGTATGTGAATTATATCTCAATGAAGGCATTTTTAGGTTGGAGAAACAATGACAATTACTAGAGTGTCGCAGGATCTGGCAATAGTGTGTGTGGCTGCAAAGTCTGAACCTTAGAGACAAGTGACCTGTAGATAAGATCCACTGTAGCAATGTTTAAAAATTATGGCCAATCAGGAAAAAAAAAGTTGCTGTACAGAAATATATAGTAAAACTACTACACAAACCCAGACTCATGAAATAATAATACTAGTTCTTACATGCCAGACTCTGTTCTAAATGTTTTATACATAATAAATAATTTAATCCTCATAGCAATGCTATGAGGTAGGTACCATCATCATTTTGATAAGAAAACTAAAGTACAGAAAGGTTACAATCTGCTAAAGAACATTCAGCCAACCTGTGAAACAGCCAAGACTTGGGCTTCAGCAGCCTAATTCTAGAAACTCCCTTTAAACACTCTGTGTATTATTTAAAGTAACACTAGGGACTGTGTAAACAAAACTCAAAAGTTCAGTAGCTAGCAAAAATAGAAATTTATTTCCCACTCATATAAAAGTCGCTGTGGGTTTTCCTGTTTCAAGGCCCCTTCTCTTCAAACAGTTGTCTAGCGACCCACGCTCCTACCCTGTCACTCTGGGATCTTCATTGGAGGCTGTGCTCGTCTGCATCAAGCCAGGGGTTAGAAAGAACATGGAAGATGGCAAATGGAATATTTTTCTGGACCCATCCTAGAAGTAATATCACTTCCATTTGTATTGTCTTAGTTAGAACTCAGTCATATAAGCACATTTTATTGCAAGGGAAACCGGAAAGTATGGCCTGGTTGTGTGTCCAGGGGAACAGGTAGGTGTTCAATCTGTAGTCCCTGTCACTATGCTAAGCTTCCACTTGGGCCTGAAGATCTATCTTGGAACAAACCTCTTTTCTGAGATGATCTCTTTCCCATGTGCCAAGATTAAGGTCAGACAATATGGTGGAAGACATTGTTGCAAGTTGCACAAACTCAAAAATGCTGAGTGGGTTGGTCCAGTGATGTTCAACTGGGGGAGTTTTACTGAACTGTGGAAAAGGAGAAGCTCAGAAACTCTGTTTACTAAAGGGTGCTTAGCTTTAAAAGTGAAGCTAATGTATCCTCTGGACCTTTCAAGTATGTGAACCAGTAAATGCCCTTTTGTGTTTAAGTTTCTTAAAAAATGCTAGATGGACACAGCATCATATCACCTTAGCAAAAAGCAGATAAGACATTCATTTGATTTCTCCCCAGTATAAAACTCAAACACAGGGGATGGGACTTTGAGTCAAAGGATGACAGGAGTGTGGCGAGGACCCAGGGTAAGAATTCAGCTTGCCATTCAGAGCACTTTTAAAATCTACTGATGAGTGTGACAGAACAAGAGATGCACCTTCTCCAGTCTCCTGGAATCTTCTGTGAGTCCTATGGAGAGAGCAACCACTCTTTGCCCAACCAGGAGTGGAGGTCCAATAGGCTGGGCATAATTGTCGCCCAAACATAAGCGACCTGGAGGCATTTTCACCCAGAAAGCAACTAATGTCAAGTAAAGGCCGTGCTTTCTATGCTCTAATAAATATCTGTGCAACAAAACTTTCTAGGAAAAGGGCGTTTCTATTTTTCACTCAGAAATTTAAAATAAAAATTCCCCCACATTCTAGACTGTCTGGAGAAGTCAAAATACCTGAACACCAGGGGAGTTTGTAAGAGAGAACTGTTGGAATTTGGATGGCCTTTCAGTCTGTGGGATTCTAGGGTGACCAGCCATTCTGGTTTGCCCCTCCCCCAGACCTGGGATTTTCCGTTTTAATACTGGGCTAGATGTAGAAAAATCAGCATACAATGGCCACCTTACAGACATTTCCAGAAAATAAAAATGGGGTTAAGGCTATTGAGTACATTACATTGAACCCTTCTTTGGTGTCATTGGAGTGCTAGTAGATGCAAAAGACAAGGCAGGCTTTTACATCTCAGGTGCTGGAAAGGATGGATGTAGGTGTCTAGAAATAAGCAGGCATAGAAATAAGCCAGAAAACTTGGTAATTCGTCTAGTGACATTGGCCAACCTCAACATTTGAGTACCAGAAAAATCTCCATAATTACTTTTACTGCAAGTTACACTTTTATAGGTTTCTTTTGTTTCTATTTTACTACCAAAAGAGAAATACTGTTGAATATTTAAGCGCTTTTAGAACAGTAATAAGCCATCTTACTTTTCGCAATCATAGCTTCCCGGTTTCTCATATTCCATTTATTTTCATAATAAACTGTCAACAAAACAAGAAAATCTATATATAATAAATGAAAGTGAAATGACTATAATAAATGAATAGTGAAGTAAGACTTCAAACGTTCAACGTCATGCCTCTTTATTTTAGAATAATTTTTTCTCTAGCCATCTGAAACAAAGTTAAAATAACTGGTAAACAAAAAAAATCAGTCTGGCTTTGGTAAAATACAATGCCCACCTTTCTATTCATTAGAATGTTCTTCTCTATTTCCTCAGATTAATGATCTTTTTTATTTCCTAGGTTACCATACAAAGGAGTGCCAACATTTCCAGGTTTTGTCAGTATTTGAAACTATTAAGTACTTGAAAATGTGTTGTGTCTCTTGTGTCCAACCTCTAAAGCTTTTCATTAGTTGAATAACTTGAATTCTATTTTATCAAGGATAACTTTACAAAACTGGAATCTAAATGCACTAGCTTTTTAAAAAAACACTTGTGATTGCAAGGTGTAAGGAATTCTGGAATATTAATATACCAATTCATTATTTTAAAGGTTCAACTAAGATTTTATTTGAAAAACAAATGTACTTGCAGTCATTTCTAGAGCAGTTAAGTTTCGACAGCTAAAAAATTTTCTCTCTTTAGCCCTTCTGGGAAAAGAGGATTCCAAATATTGTATTAGAGTTTAGATACCCAAAGTTAATCTGCAGGTCCATCAGCAGAGTCATTCTGACCCAGGAAGAATCATACACTATGTAAAGCCACAAGGCCAGTCCAGAAAAAGTCCAGCCATTGTCAATATAATGAGAACAGTATGCTCAATATCGATGTAACCTGGCAGCCAGAAGATGGACTGGAATAGGCATGCATGAACAATGACAACTTCACTGTACTACTTTGTGGAGGTGGTAGATGCTGTTGAGCAAGCATTTGTACTGTGTGGTTGTATTCAAAGGACAGAGGGAGTAGAGCAACAAATCTGCATAAAATTTTGCATTATGCTGGAACATTCCTCCATGGAAACTATTCAGGTGATTCATAAGGCTCTCAGGGCCAATGCAATGAGTGCAGCACAAATAAAAGTGTAGCACACATGTTCCAAAGCATGTTCTAGAATCTGTTGAAAGTGATCCACATCCTGGAAGGCCTGAAATAAGCAGAACACTTGAGAATGTGGAATGTGTACAGGCTGGAATCAACAAAGATCAGTGACGGACAGTGGGAGAACTAGAAGCTGATCTAGAGATTCCAAAAACTACCATGTCTGAGATTTTGATGCAGACAAACAAACAAGGCATGAAACAAGCCATGGCAAAATGCATTCCACAACTTTTGCTACCAGAGCAGAAAGAACATTGTGCTGCAGTAGCTAATGACTTGAGTCAAACCGCTACCAATGAACCAGATTTCCTCAAGAAGGTCATAACTGGAGATGAATAGTGTGTCTATGGCTACTCATATATTCCAGAAATGAAGGCCCAGTTGTCCCAATGGAAATTGCCTATTCTCCACACCTGAAGATGGCATTGCAAATCTGTAGCAAGATCAAGACCATGTTAACTGTATTTTTTGATAAGGAAGGTGTTGTCCATCATGAGTGGGCCCCTTCATGCCAAACAATTAATAAGATGTACTACCTCAATGATCTTCGTCAGCTGAGTGATGCAATATGACAAAAATGGCCACAGCTATGGGCAACTGGTGATTGGCAGCTTTATTGCTACAACGCACCCACTGATGTATCACATCTCATGCACAGTTTTTTGGTGAAACATCAAATCGCCCAGGTGACTGAGCTACTCTATAGCCTAGACTTGGAGCCCTGTGACTTTTGTCTTCTCCCCAAACAAAATCACCTGTTAAAGGTAAAAGATTTCAGACCATCGATGAGATTAAGGAAGATATGATGAGGCAGCTAATAGCGATCCAACAAACGATTCTGTCGAGTGTTTTGAACAGTGGAAGAGACGCTGGGAGAACTGAGCGTGGTCCCATGGTGCCTTCTTTGAGGGGGATTGAGGTGTCATTGTCTTATGTACAATGTTTCTTGTATATTGTATCTTATTTAATAACTGTTTCAATCTCTCTCATTGCATGGATAGATACTTTCTGGACAGACCGGTGTAAGTACCCAGCGGAGACATCAAATCACATTTTATCACAATTACTCAACCTTTCAAGCCATATAAAACTGCTATATTTAAAAATCATAGACTATAAGAACCACCAAAGGAAACAAAAATTTCCTTTGTTTTACATTTAAAAACTTCTTTTTACAAAAAAGAATTAATGCCTTATTTGGAAATGAAGAGGAAAAATCATAGACTTGCCAAAATACATCAGATGCCTATGAGCAATAAGTTTTAGGAATTTCCATGTTTAAAAAAAGTTTGTGATAATCATGTTAATAAAAGCTTTCACAGTACAAAGATTTCCAGAAAGAGAGGGTTTACTGAGCCAAATACTGCCCAGAAAAGGACCAGCCTGAAATCCCCACCAGCAGAGGCAGATGGAGCAGTGAGCACATCTGTTGTCCTGGAGCTGACGAACTCTTTTGTGTATTATGTCTTGGGGAAGAAGAAAATAAGTTGTTTTGAAAGAATTTACTTTGGCTACATTGAAGGGGTATGGGAAAAGCTGAAGCAGGGCAATTTTAGGACAGGAGCTCAGTCTGTAAGGAAGAAATATTTACTACTTTGGTGGTGGGCAACGGTCCTGAAAGTTTGTGCACATGCAGAACACAGGAGGATCCTACACAGTTGATTCAAAGCTGCACCATTCAGAAATCTGAGCAGTCTACAGTCAGTTGGCCCATGGTTATGACCTGGTAAATCACTCTTGTGTCTTTGTCTCACTCTCCACTAGCTATAATTTAATTTAGGACATCACAGAATGTTTCACCTGTCAACCAAATGTTTCAAATACTTGGATATAACACTTAGGAGTAAAAAAAATATATCCACTGTGCAAAATGCAAATCCAAAATACATCTCTAAGCATGTTATCAGTGGAATCTGAAGGAAAAGAATTTCCTGATACCCACATGGAAAGATGTGGTTCTGTGGTATAGTTTATTGATGTTGTGTAATGAAAAGTCTTCCTCTCTTGACTTCCTAGTGTCCCATCTCCATCCATGGAAAAAGTCCAATCTTGGCATCAGAAAGGCCAGGATGAAGGCCAGTGCTTATGCTTCACGTTAGAGTAGAGTCTAGTCCAGCATCCAGCTAGCTTACCATGTGTTTCCTGCTGGAGTCCATTGCTGTGCTTTGGTGTTCAGGCTTATGGGTCAGGTGGCTGTTAAGACAATGTGGCCATGAAGAGAACAGGTATGTACACTGTGCAAATAAAGGCACAGATAAGGGAGAGTACTTCTTTGTTTCCCTGGGGTTATAACCAGGAGCTTGGCTTTGGGATAGACCAGGTGCTTTCTCAAAATGACAAACCAGCACCCCAAGTTTTTGTGGGCTTCAGATAGCGTCCATCCCCCCGAGATAGACTGGCAGGCCCCTGTGGCCCAGCACCTCTTCCTGCACCCCCTACACTCTGGTACTAGAAGACGGAAGAGAGGCGTGTTAATTCCCTTGACGGAGCAAAGCTATGATCCCCTGGAGTGTGAAAAGCTACCGCTTCCTGGTAAAGTGAACAAGTTCCTGCTTCCCAGTTTATTAAGCTCAGTGCCTAATCCCTTTTGCTTCCCTTCTCAATATCGAGCTAAACACTGTCAGTAACAACCATATCTGAAAAATAAATAAATAGTAACAACTAGATATGTCCAGAAGGTCAGGAGTCAAATCTCTTTATGCTCGCTTTGGTTCATTTTCCCATTTATAATGGTATTCCCACAGTTCTGTTGTTTTCAGAAAATGAGAAAGGTCAAGAACAAGCTGGAGTGTGCTGCATTACCAAGGGACCTTCTGAAACTTGACTTAACACCACTAGATTAAGGTCTTTTCCAAATGAATGGAGAGTTACCAGGTCGCTGTTTGCCGATAAGAAGAGAAGCTTGCCATTTCATTTGCTCTGTTTGCATTACCCACAGCTGACAATGTGTTGCTTTTGAATTTAAATAAACAGATGAGCCATATCTTCCTCATCCAATATTCATTCTATTCTTTTACTGACTCCTCTTTCTAAGTAGCAGGTCACTTTTGTATCTTTTTCTCTTAAACAAAAGAAAGGCATTTTAGTGTTAGAAATTACTGATGATCCACAGCCCCAGTGATCAGAAAACAGCCCTGGTGACTCTGAGGGGTTTTACACCTGCTTCTAATTTCATCACCCACTGTGACTGTTGTTCAACACCAAAATAATTCAAGTAGTCTTCATCTGCCAGAAAAAAATGGAATGTTTAAAGAGGAAGCTTACTAAGTGAATTTCAACTACTCTGACACATCTCTAAGAAAAAAATAACTTAAAAGCTATTTTTCAAGTGATTAGCATTGATTAATTCACAACTAAAAAGATTATTTGCATAATTTTAGAATATATAATTAACTCTGTGATTTGTCTGAACACTTTAGACATAAAGAGTTTAGTTTTTCAAGGTTTTCTACCCTCTGAATCAATTTACTATTTATACCCATACTTAATGTAGCTGAATCGAGGTATGAGTGATGTTGGGTAGGGGGAGCCCAGAGTGTGGGATTAGATCCGAATTTTGGGGTTACAGATCTGAGTTAACGATGCTGACTCTACCACCTGCTAAATGACTTTGACAAGCCATTTAATCTCATCAAAAGTTTGTTTTCTAATCTGGAAATCGGGGATGGAATTTCAATCTCACAAGGTTTTATAATTATCAGATGACATAATGTAGGTTACACATTTAGCCTGTGACTGCATCAATCATTAGTTTCTTGTATAATTATTCTTACGATGTTGCTGGTGAAAATGGGGTTTTTCGAAGGAGTTTCAAGAAAAGCATTTTGGGGACCCACGCATGGGAGGATGAGGTGCAATGGAAAGACTTGCTGGAGTAGAAATTAAGGACTGTTCCCAGGTATCTGGTGCCTCCTCCAGGATCAGGTGGTTCAACACTGTCCTGCTGGGAAGAAGCCCAGCCTGGTCTTCACCAAGCCCAGAAGAAGCGCCAAGGTGCAGACATTCCGTGCAGTCAGTTCAGTCCATGCCAAGGCTGAGTCCAGCTAGCTTAGTCTCTGATCCCAGCGGCACTGCCACACCCAGACTCACACTTGGAGCTGTACAACTGCTACAAATATACCGTGTGCGAACTGAGGAACCGTGCTATGAGAAAGGCATTGTTAAATTTGATTATGCTATCCCAGGCTTGAGAAAGAGGCAACTTTCTTTTAAACTAACCAGTTTCTTTCCTGCTCTTTACGAACTAGTGCTGGGCTCTCGTCTTGTCCAATCCAATTCTTCTCTAGGCTAGATCCCTCCTCCTTATGGTTGCCATCTTAGCTCCTACTGTACATGACTCATAGTGGAAGGACCTCCCCTTGCACCATCTTGGCTTCTATTGTGCAGGTGATTACCTCTCCCTGCGCTGTTTGGCTTTTACTGGGCATGAGTCCAGCAGAGAAATATCTTGTGTACTGTTTTATCTCTCCCTTGGTAATCCCAGCTAATGACTGGTTGTACCCTGGGAAGACTGGAAAGTTGGTCCTGGAGGGATGTTAATCCTCTCAAGCAGGATAATGTGGCTATTTCCTCAAGTGCCTGAAGCTGTAGCTTCTGACCTAATTCAGTTTAACTACTTTTGCGGCCTTCTCTTTTATTACTATCTAGCTACTTATGCTAATAATGATAGTGACTTTCACTGTTTTTATCATTGCTATTATATAGATTTCAAGGTCACACTAAATTTGTAGAACACAGTATTTTATTCAGTCTCAAGAATGGTAGACTGCAGAAGGAGTGAGGGGTGAGGAAAATAAACTACAGGGATTATTTCTCCAGAATCTCTTCTCACTTCTTAAAACATGTATCTACTGAAAGCTGTAATAAAAATTCATATGTTTGTGCTTCCCATTTGACAAAGCCTTTTATATACTTTTCTCTCTTTAAGTTAGCACATAGCTAGGCAATCCATAAAGAGAATGCAGGATAAACAAATAATCAACAGGAGATACATGTTGCTGGCAAACAAGAAGCAGGAAAGAGATGGAGTAGCTGGAAAATTGCAACATCAGAACAAGCAAACCCCATGAATATTATGATAATAAGTGGCAATAGTGAGTGGGTGTTTAAAATAATAAGATCTAACCTTAACTGACTGCCTAGCTTAGCCAGACCCAGGTTTAGTGAGGTCAAAAACTTACATGCTTCTTGGGGCCATGCGTAAGGAAAAGAATACAAAAGTGGAAATACAAGTTTAGTTACAAAGCTCTAAAAGGTGTCTATGCAATTGTGGGGTCTTGAAGCTTCATTAGCTTCTGGCACATCCACTTGTGCTTACTGTATGTCCAGACCTATCCTAAGTCAACAAAGAAGATGCTATAGCAAATGGTAACTACTCAGACCAGTCGCTATCCTGGCTCTGCTCCTCAAGTTATAACAATCTATACTTTCTCTTCTTTTCTTCTTTAAGCCATATTTTCTTACTTCACAGTGATGCTCAAGTAACTAACTATGCTTCTGTGAGGATAATAAAAGAGAATAAATGAAACTACATGTTGTCCCCAATTTGACTGCGAAGTCCATGCCCCTAATGACACTGTAACACTCTACTCTCTTCAGAGCACAGAATGAAAATGGATCTTCTGAAAATATCTGAAATTTTGAAGAGGAATAAAAAGTGTATGGTTATTTTAGCACTCTCATTTGTTAATATATAGATAGTTCAAAAGAAGAAATAAGCCCTAGAGTAGGCATTATCAATTTGCATTCCCAAATCATTAACCAAGACAAGTTTCAAATACCAAAGAAAGTGTCTGTAGAGACACTTAGAGAAAACTCAGCACAGTGAGACTGAGATTTTCTTAAGTCTATGTGTATTCATTCATTTCATTGAGGTCTAGGGTATTCATTTTCAATATTTTTCCAATAACGAAGATCACTGTAGTCCCCACCAAACTCACCTTTAAAATTGGCATAAACTCTTTTTGCATTGTAAAAATAATAAAACTCTAAAGCCTCTCTATCTCAGTAGTGAGACAAAGAAAGTGTAAGAATGTACGTGGCTGTGCGTGAAGGAAAACGCCTAGGCCAAATCCAATTCAAAATGTTGCAATCCTAAGCTTCACTATTGTCAAATTAGCCAAAGGTAAGTACAACATGTGCTTGTAAAACTTATGAGACCCCTTAGAATGGAAAGAGCTCAGATTCATAAAATTTGGAAGGTTTCAAAAAGCCTGTGATATTTGGAACGGACAGCCTGAAACTTATCTTTTAATCTGCTAAGACCCACACATTTTCTGTGACTTATTTCTCTAACTAATATTGTTAGTTAAAAACATTATCTGGGATGAGATAATGTTTTTGGAAACATGGACTGCCAATATGAAATTCCTGGAATATTGGTCAATAAAAGAACCACCAGTGAATCAGAAGATAACACTGCATGAGGCCTCTTTCCATCTGACCTGAAGAGGTCACTATGGAAAACAGACAACCAATCTAGGCCCCTACACCTCAATCCCCTTTCTGCCCCTACTAAGTTATGTGAATTAATGAAGTTATTTGCTGTCTCTCTGTACTTGGTTTTCCAAAATGGACTGCATAATAAATCTACCTCATTGGCTGTTCTGAGGGTTAAACCAGTTAATTCATGCAAAGGTCTTCAAGCTGAGCTGTATCTGGCTTGTGGGGTGAACACTCAATAACTATAAGTTAATCATGTCAATCTTGCTACTTTAAATTCATTTTCCCCTCTATGTTCTACATTAAAATAAACAAAGGGAAAGGAATTACATGAGTAATATTCCAGGTATGGTCTCCTGCCTATATTTTCTCTGTGACTCATTAGTAATCTTGCTTCTTGGTTCACAGAGACTATAACCCACTTCTACCTTCTTTGCAGCACATTTAGCTCTGCTCTGGGCTTCCAAAAATTCTTGTGGTACACTGTTACCCGGTCCTTTTTTCCAAAGCTTCTTAAAAAATTCTGACAGCACACATCACAAAGTGATGTCCAAAGTGTGCTAACTCTTAACAGTGTACATCAATTGTACATCATGCCTAACCAGAAGAAAAACTAGCATATTTTCTATTTTTAAGAAAAGGAATTCAAAGACTACAAAAGCATCTTATTCCAAAAGTTCAATGTAATGATATCTGAGGAAAAGAAAAAAATGTTCCTTCCCCACAAATAAATCGTATTAGAAGAAAGGAAAATCTTAGGTATGTAGTTCAAAATACTTTGACCTCTGTAATTACTCATAATGGCCACTCTAGAGCAAATTAACTTCTAGCAAGGAGAACATGGACTACAAACCTGAAATGCTGAAAGGACTAGTACAAAAATATGCCCAAAGGAAAAGAGAAAAACCGCTTTCAAGACTTAATATTGAGCTACCGTAATCAAGGCAAGTTTCTATTGCAAAAATGATATGTGTATTGACCAGTTGAACAAAACAAAGGGTGGATAAGTAAACACATGCATATGTGGTCAATTCAATTGTGGTGAACATGTCAAAGAAATTCACTGGATGCGGGGAAGAAATGCCTCTTCAACAAATGGTATTTGATCAACTAGATGTCTGTATAGAAAAAAAATAAAGCTTCAACTCAACATTAAATAATACTTAGAACTGAAAAAATTCTAGAAGAAAATCCTTATGACCATGGGATAGGGCCAGTTTATATATATATATATATATATATATATATATATATATATATATACACACACACACATATATATTTGATTTTATCAAAATTTAAAAATGTTTGCTCTTCAAAAGATACCATTAAGAAAACAATAATACTGCAAACTATTCACAAGACAAATATGTCAAATTATTTATATGCAAAATATATAAAGGACTCTTATAACTCAATTATAAAAAATAAAAAATTAAATCATGGACAAAAGATTTGAGAATAGAATTTACAATAGATATACAGTAAACACTTAAAACCATTTTCAAGTTTATTAGTCACAAAAAATTCAAGCTGAACCACTACACTAATATAAGAATGGCCAAAAGTAAAAAAAAAACTCTATCATGCTGAGTGTTGACAAGAACACGAAGCAAATGGAAGGCACACACACTGCAAGTCAGAATGTAGAAGGACATGGTGGTTGTCTGGGTGTGAGGGTGGAGGAAAGCTGGGGGCGGTGACAGAAATGCTTATTTATTGATTTTGATAATTAATCCACGAACACATACATTTGTCAAAACTCATCAAATTATACACTTTACATATGTATGGCTTATTGTATGATAATTTTACCATGTATTTTATAGTCCATGATAATTATTTGAAAGTTCTACAATTCTAAATTTGTAAAAAAATATAAAAATATCTTTAGGAACACTTGGATTATGTTTTGTTATCTTTTTCTAATAATGAATTAGAAGTTAAGTCTAAAATGACTAAAATTTGCATTTCATATGTATTAAGCAGAAAGCCTGACAGAGGTTTTTCCCTTTTTTCTTCAAGACATAAAAAAGGGCTTTCGAAGAGGCTGGTTAGGGGCTGGAGGGGTGGAGCAGAATTAAGAGAGTGATGTGATTTAAGGCGGATCTGTAGAAGCCATTTAAATTTCATTTCAGCAGAGAAGGCTGGCACAAATTTATTGTGGGAAGACCTAGAAAAGAAAACACAGCAATTTTATTTTTTTGGTTAAATAGGACAGAAATAAATGTCCCCATCTTAAATTCAGTCTGTGTCCCCAAAAATGCCAGAGCTCATAGACCAGGAGAAGAAATCTGGGGACAGTCAATATTTCCGTGCCCAGAAGAGGTGTGCACCCAGATAACCCTCTTAAGCTCTAAAACAGTGGAACAACTGGTCTTCCCAGTTTGCCCACCACATAGGTAGAATTATTACCACTACCTAAGTCCCAAACCTTCACTCAGATATTGTGCTTATAGACCAGCTCCTAATTGATCTCAAGGTCCAAGATGTCAAATCACTGAGCTGCTTTAGACATCATCTTCCAAGTACATCCCAGGCTGCCTACAAATGTTTTTGGAATCAGTAGACACACATCAGGGAGGTGGCAGAGAAAGTTTGAAAACTTATGTATTAGGAACAAACTGGAACAAGCTAAAGCATTTTAAACTTGAAACAGAAGATTCATATATAGAATCCTTAATTAAAACAAGTTATATATAAACTACATGTGATTTTCAATCTATAGTGTTACTTTGGCTATTTCTAATTGCCGGTGTTTCATTTTATAAAATACTGTTTTAGGTAGATGTTTGGATCAGATGAACTTACCCAACTTGAACTTAACCAACTTCAAGATGAACTTGATTCTAGTGAAATCAAGAATCTGGTTGTCCAAGTGGTCCACCAGATAATACCAGATAATAATCTGTACACCTTGCAGATTTCGGCCTGAAGTAGACTTATTCTTGTCTAGTTCAGGTGCAACTTCATACTTCACCACTGAACAATTACCTCTTCAATCACAGAGCACTCATTCTTTTGAGTCAAAGTGATTGTCAATATCTTTGGAAGATTCCATTTTCAGTAGGATTAATCTAGGTTTATTGGTTTACTATCACTTCAGAGTTCTGCCTTTGCAATAAAACATATAGACACACGTATGCACAAGAGAAAAGCCATAAAGGAAAGTGATGGTGTAAGATACAGAAAATCAATCATTGGAAAGAAAGCACACATATCAGAGTGGATGAAAAGATAGAAGTAATAAAACAGAACTCCTGAATAATGAACCTTGAAAAAGAGTAGAATGTGCATGGCTTCTGTGGTTTTCCCTCTTCAGAACAATGATATACTTTTGTATTATTTCATGCTACTGTGCTTTTGTTTTAAAAGAATCATTCAAGTTTTCTTATAACTAAGGTTAATATTAATAAAAAATAAAACAAAGGAATAACTCTATTCTCATATGTATTTTATATCAAAGTTCTATTGGCTTTACTTTCACAGTTCTATTGAAAGCATTACTGAAGTATTATTTTACATTACTTAAATACAGTATCATTTCAGAATAATATCTGAAATTGGGAAAAAGTGCTTTTGGCTTTCATAATGTACTAATTATATAAAACATTGTTTTTAAAAGTGCATGGGGCTTTGAATGTATACAAAAGTGCTCATTTCAACCCTGGAGTTCATTCTCCGTATGACCCAGGGCAAGTTCATAATTTTTTGAATCCAATTTGTAACACTAATGTAATAATACTTACACTATGAGATGTCAAAGCACACTAGTGCCTACTCTCACACTCAGAGTTCAGACTTATGTTTTTCAAATATTTGCTGAGGAAATTTCATGCTAGAGAATTAGAATAAATTTATTTTTATGGTTGCTTCTATTATCCATCATCAGAAGTCAATGAGCATTTGGGTTACTCTCTCTTGCCTCAGAGGTGAAGAGGCTGTGTTGTTTCGGCCTTTACCATGACAGACAATGCTAGAAATAGTAGCCATTCTTACACTGTTTCTCAAACTGCTCCAAGATGTTGAGGAATGTCAACATGCTGGGAAAGTGAACAACCTCTGGAGTTGCTGCTTAGAACCGAATACCAGCTCTATCATGTACTCATTCTATGACCTTGAATAAGTTTGTCCATCTCAGTGCCCCAGTTTCTCATTTCTAAAATACATCGTAGGACTGTTTGGAGCTAAATTAGTTAACATACATGAAGCATGAAGAACCATGCAAGGCACAAAGCAAGCACTCAAAATATAATTGCCATTATTATTTCTCTTGTGCTTTTCTTAGCCTCCAGCCGCCAATTAGCTTCCACTTGAAAAAGGAATGGAATATCTGGTTTTGATGCTTGGTATTAAAAATGTCAATATTGATGGGAGATGCTACGTGTGCGCCTGTTCTGTCCTCAAGCTGCATAGCACATTCACGTGGAAGAGGAGAAGAAAAACAGGCTTTTACAAATAACGCATGTTGATGAACACAAATTATTTTCTTTGCCTTGATAGCATAAAAATATTTTTAGTTGTTATTTTAGTTTGGAATTCTGTAATATGATGTCCAAAAATAAAGTTGTTGTTTTTTAAAAGGCCATGGAACTAGTTATAGAGAGGCACTGAGAAATGGGGAGGGGAGAAAGAAAAGCTGCTTCTCCATATTTATAACAAAAGCATTATTTTTTAAAAAATGAGGAAAGAGGGAGGTGAATAGTCAATTCTCTTCTCATACATTCTATTTTCTACCCATCACTATGCCTTGTCAGCTCTTCCTCTAAGTGTATTTCAAGTATGCAGCTTCTCACTATCTTAGTTAATATTTCTTTTTTTTTCCTTTCAATTTTTTTATTTAATTATTTTTCAAGTATAGTTTTCTGTCTATTACTCCCATCCCATCCCACTCTTAGTTAATATTTCTGTGGTTGAAACCTTCATTATTTCTCCCTGGAGTTTTGGTAGCACCGCTTAACTGATCTTCCTGCTTATTCTCGTCCCCAGCATGCATCCACCCACACAGAAGCCTGAATGATCTTCCTAAATTGTAAATCATATAATTTCACCACCCTTTTAAAAACTGCAGTATCTACTAATTACTGTTAAATAAAAATGTTAGCTCTGTGTCATGTCCCACAAGGTCCTCTGTGATCTTCCCGCTGCTGTTTTTTTCTGGCTTCATGTCCTTATACTCTCTTACCCACTTCTCTCCAGCCACTGGCTTTTATCTTTGGAACATACACTGTTACCTGAACCAGGGCTTTTGTACTTGCTGTACTGCGTACTCTGAACTCTCTCCCTCAAGTCTTCACAGGGTGCCCCCATTTTTATCATTCAAATCTTAGTTGAAAAGTGCTTAGTCTGAGAGATCTTTCCAGATCATCATACGTAGACCATCATTGCCTACCGTTGTCTTCTTCATAACACTCTTTGCTATGAGAAATCATCTTACTTATTTTCAGGTTCATTCTCCAACTCCCCTCCATTAGTTAAGCAGTTTGGAAAGACATCCAGTCTGTTTAATTTCTGTATCTACAGCTACTAGAGACAGCATGGGCTTGCAGCCTGACCGACCCGTGCCCAGGTTCTGGTGGCCCAGGACTGAAAGCAGCTCTCAAGTGCTACTACTCTGACATCCTCAACACCCAGGCTCCTTCCAGCTTTTACCACCTCTCCTGATGCTACACATAATTTTTTAACCAGACAATTACTTGAAATGTATATGGCATGCTAATTGTAATAAAAATTAAAATATGATACATTCCTTAAATTTTATGCAAAAGTCTGTAGCATAAATCAGATGGATCTCAATGATTCCATGCCCCTGACCTAACCAGTTACCTCTATTCTTGGCTAAAGAAGGTTTATATCAGAGGCTTGAAACACACCATAGGAAAATATATAGAGATTTAACTGATTTTCAGGGGTTACAACAGAGAATACTCAAATGATATTACATTATCCCCCAAATATCTGTATTGGCTCATCAAAAAATGCCACACGTTATGTCTGTCTAGGCAAAGCTAAGTAGGAAATGGAAATATTTGTCTAGTTAATGTAGACAGACCATTAGATGCACAGACAGATACAGGAAACCTTTCTTAGAAAATCACATAAAACTGACACAATGTATATGAACTATATATTGCATATAATATATACATATATTTGGCGATTTTAAGAGAAAAATATATCTGTACATTTGAATTATTCAAAGGGATTACGTTAGCTTTACTTAATTACATCACACACTGCTACGTAACTAGTGAATGTATATGTTACTGAACTACTCTTCCCAAGCAAACCCTATTCAAAGACAAAATCGTGTCAGTACTGCTTCATAAAAATATTTTTATTTACTTAATTTTTCAAATTAGTCTTTTCAACCCATTAAGGTGTACTAATTATCCGCATCCTTTATTTAGAATTTAAGTGTCTGAATCTCTGACAGCAAAACCTATTAATTGTATAAATCAGGAATATACTTCAGACTCTCATTACTAAAAATCACTCCATCATACAGCCAGAAAATCCCAGACCAACTGCTTTGAGATTTTAAAATGTAGTCAATTATTTCCAGCTAAAGTAAGACAAGTTTGATGTAAAGTAAAACTCAAGAAATGATTGTATAAAAGTAATGTAGATTTTTCAGAGAAAAACACTGTTAGAAAACAAGGAATTTCTCTGGGAAAACAGGTAACAGAGGACCAATGGGAGAGAGTAGGTTTAGAGGGAAACAGCTGCATCTTCCACCTGCTGGCTCACAAGAGAAAACGCTAAACGCTACATCACAGTAGAATTTTTTTACCTCTCAATTGTGAACACAAGGAAAGAAAATCCTGCTTCTGTAGTTGTTTTATAAGAATCAGTCTTCCTGATTTTAATGAGAGGGTCCTAGAAAGGAAGGGTGAGACATTTCACACAACTCAACACGTGGAAGCAAGGACCCCGAGGGGCGGAGGGGTCTTCCACACGGACGCGTTGATGTTAGCCCTGGAGATTGGAGGGGCCTTCAATAGTGATGATCCCAGAGTTTTAGTTATAGAATGAAGCAATGTAAGATGGGTATTCGTTCTAATACTATATGAAGGAATCACAAAAATGGCATAAAATCTACTTTGAGAGATAAATGTAGTATTTGCTATACAAATATCTAATGGGTTTGTAACTTGAACTATAGGATTTATTGGAATTGAAAGTAAGTAAAGTGATCAGGTAGCTTGGATTACTTAGATTTTTCTTGTTATCCTCGGGATTGCATCGTATCATGAGTGATGAAATAGTACATGAAACGAGGTCCAGCTTTTTGTCAATAGCACCAACTTGACTGGACAAAATATCATGCCCTTGTCAGAGTGAAGTGGAAATAGAGGTGTTTAAAAATGTGAGGCTAAAAGTGTGATGGTAATAAAACAATAAGGTGATATAATATTAGAAGAATCCTAATTAACCAAAATTGCTTTAAGGCAAAGAAGTTCTAGTAGAAAATGAGGTAGCTTACTGTAGATATTTTTAGTCGATGTGTCAGTAGAGATTTTAAACTGTCCAGTAAGGGTTGGAAATTTGGAAATGAATATACATAGAAGAATTAGCAAGTAAACATGTGTAATAAATGTGTTTGGATTGCTTTGCATGTGAAGCATAACACAGATACCCTGTGTAGGCATAGTGTAGATCTGAAGCTAATTTCACATAACTCTTTTAATCATGGCCAGCATCCTATAATTTAAGTATTTACTGATATCACAGGCAGAACTGAGACAGAGGGAAATGAAGAATGCTTCCCTAAATCACACAACTAACAAGTAACAGAACCTAGAGTTAAAATCAAGTTTTCTCATGCCAGTTTTCTGTTCCTTCATTTATGCTACATCCAGTCATGGACTCACAACGAATGAAAATGGAAAGAAAGGTCAAGGAAAAAACATGGACAAATTCATAACTCAGAATTAAGTTAGCATTAATTTTCAGTCAGCATAATTTTGAGAATTTATCCAGCAAAGTCCGTCAACCTGGGACTAAACTCTGACAAACAGATGGTGGAGTGATTCACTTTTGAAGATTGGCAAGTTGATACAGTGCGAGGTTAAATACACAAGGATTTTTTAAGGTGGTAACAAATACATCCCTGGAAAGTCGAGTGGTGTTTGCAGAGAGGAAAGTGAAGCCAGGAAGTGACTGATAGACTAAAGGTTGGAAAAGACCTGACTGCCTCCTTCCTATTGTTGAAGCTCAAAATGTCGAATTTTGATTTTCTGAGCCTCTGCTGATTCTAGAACACAGGTGCCTTAGATTTAGGGCAACTCTGCAAGCTTCCTAATATACCCTCAATAGATTCTACTTCAGTTCAAATTAATCAGAAGTTTACGGCTTTGTTTCTTTTTTTCTAATTGACTAATACAATATTTAATCAATTTTGGTTTCATTTTGTTCTTCCCTCCCTCTTATCCTAATTCCTCAAAATTACAGAAAGCATTTAAAACCAATAAAAGACATGATCAACATCAATGCAATTGGGAGAAACTCTAAGGAAAGAGGAAATACATGGCATTGGTTTGACATGAATAGAAGAATCCATTAGGTTAAAACAAGTTCAGGGGGAAACTGTTAGAAAGATTCGTGATAAGAGCAGATCCAAAGATGTACATAGTAAAATGTACAAATGAAAAGAGAACAGGTGTTTGAGTATAGTCATCTGAGCAATTAATGAACTACATTACCTGTAGCAAAACTGGCAGCCCAAGCAGGATTCTCTTGGGGAAGTTGCATACTTCCCTAGGCTAACCAATCAGACCCATACCCTAAAGAAAGTGAACCCCCATCTAGGGAAGGTTTCTTAGGCAATGTAAGGGAGCTGGGAGAGGAGCAGAGTGGAGCTCAGCAGAATTTGGGGACCTCCAAGGAAGAAAGTACAGTAAAGACTGAAGTTGAGACCAAGGAGGGGGTCAGCTTTCCCACTTTCTCCACACTGTCGGCCAAAAGTGAAGCTGGACTGCCACCCCTCCCCATCCAGGGTTACTGAGTTCAGTTCTTCACCTCACCTACACTCAGTTCTTCACCTCACCCAGAACATCAATCAGACTACTTATGGCAATCCGTTTAACCAAAATATAAGTCCAAAGATAGTAAAATGAGTGTTTGTACTCTTTGTCTGTCCTTAAGTCCGTCACTTGTTTTGAATTAACTCAGTCAAAACTAATCTGATAGCAGTTATCTATATTTTATATCTACTAAATGAGTGACCCTTTGTAAATGAATTTCTGACATTAGAAAACAGACTATTTAATGTTGAGAAAAATCATCTTAGTTCCTCAAAATTGCCCATGGTCATTGTGGTTTTTTTTAATTGTTGTTCAAGTACATTTGCCTCCATGTTCCTCCCACCACTCTCCCCCTTCTCCACCCATCCCCACCTCCCACCCTCAATCTTACCCCACTTTGGCTTTGTCCATTGGTCCTTTATACATGTTCCTTGACAATCCTTCCCCTTTTTTTCCCCAGCTATCTTTCTTTTCCCTCCCCTTTGGTCATTGTCAGTTTGTTGTCAATTCCAGTGTCTCTGGTTGTACTTTGCTTGCTTGTTTTCTTTGTAGTTTAGGTTCCACTTATAGGTGAGATCATGTGGTATTCATCTTTCACCGTCTGACTTATTTCACTTAGCATAATGCTCTCTAATTCCATCCATGCTGTTGAGCAAGATAGGAACTCCTTCTTTCTTTCTGCTGCATAGCATTCCATTGTGTAAATGTACCATAGTTTTTTGATCCACTCATTTACTAATGAGCACCTAGGTTGTTTCTAGCAATTGGCTATTGTAAATTGTGCTGCTATGAACATTGGGGTGCATGGGTTCTTTTGAATTGGTGTTTCAGGATTCTTAGGGTATAATCCCAGTAGTGGAATTGTCGAGTCAAAGGCAGTTCAGTGTTTTCTAGATTTCCCTTATCTAATAATCCCCTTTAGCTAATAATCCTTTAATGAGTAATCACCTATGGAGTTTGTGTGCACACACACATCACACTCTGAAGTCCACAGACCTACAGAATAAAAATATTCATTTTGCCCCCATTGAGGGGCTCAGAAATCTAAATTTTAAGCAAGCAAGACAGGTAATCCTGTGATCTTCCAGATTTGGTGAATACTGAACAATATGATACTATATACAAGCACACCCACCATTCATCCACCCTCTATCTCCTTACACATACAATATTTCTGCTCTTTAGAGGCCACCCTTCAATAAATATTTTTATGTTCACCATTTATTAGTGATATGATATTGAAAAAGGAGTGGTAACTTTTAATGGGATTTGTCCACTTTTGTTAACAAGTAGCATTGCTATTAAACTTTAATAGGCAAAAGATGATCTCAAAGATGATTAAAATAGACATCCTTAGTGCCCTAGAGTGTCTCTGCTCCAGACTATGAGGAACGGGCAAGAAATCGCATATGGGCCCTATGTCTTCTGGTTAAACATGGCTGACGCTGCCTCCCAGAGCCTGGTTTGCTTTTTGCACTGCCTGGCTTACTATGACTCAGATACAGATGTGTTTACCTGTGTTTGCCACTGTGCTGCTCACCTTTCTCTTTCATCCAGGTATTGAAACAAAGACCTTGAAATGGCTCAGCTGGACTTCTTGGGGCTTTGGTACCCTTTTATTTTTTTAACAAGCATCTCTGGGTGATAACACTTTCAGGAACACTTTCATCCCATCTCCTTACTTCTCTCTTTGCGTCTCAAACAACTCATCCACATTTTTTCATCTTTTTGCTTTATTTTCTTTTCTGATTTCCCTGCCTTACCCCACTTTCATCCAGTGACAGTGAATATGATTAATTCATATGTGTCATATCTGTTTGGGTGGAGATTGCCGGTACTGTTTACAAATGCTGTGTGATTTTACCACCAGAAAAATAAAAGTCACTGCAAGGATATCACCCATGAGTCCCCTTACTCGAAACAGAAAGGTACGTGAAAACAAATGGACTAAGAGTGAGTAGATCTATGGTTCTCATTCCCGGCTGCACACTGAAATCACTTGAGAAGCTTTTAAATCCACCTCCAGAGAGTCAGATTTATTTTATGGGGTTGGCACCAGAAATTGGCTTGTTCTTTTAAGTGCTCAGGTAATTTCAATGTGCAGGAAGAGTCAACAACTCCAAAAGTAGAATCAGTGTAAGCCTATACAAAGGTCATGACAAGGAATACCTCTGAGGCATAAAAACAATGGCGGGAGAAAGATACTTTACCAAAATGCAGGAATAAAAATAGATAATTATGTATAACCGATGAAGGAGAAGGTAGAGAGAAAGAAGCATTGTTGGGGCAAAGAGAAGAAGAAGCGGATGAAAATGAACAATCCTTCCTCAATGCCTGCCAAAAGATCGGAAGAGTGTAAGTGTAATTGAAGGTAAAGTGTTTTCGATGGATTACAAACAGATGCTGTAAAAGGAACCCTTGCTGCTTCCCACTCCAAAGATAACAAAGGGATTAGAGTCCATTTCTCTTTCCAGACTAAGTCCCAGAGAGAGAAAGAGCAAAGTCAGAGCACAGCAAGAGGGTTTTACGAATGCCTATGTGAATGAGGGGAGAGTGACTGACAGATAGATGATTACTTTGAAATGATAAACCTTGAAGCTCAGAACAGAAAAGGACAAACTAAACCAAAGTCAAGAGCACAATTAAGGATAAGTAAAATCACTGCCAACACTGTTAAGACTGAGGGGTCTCTAGACAGGTCATAGAAGGTTTACATTAAACATAATCAGAAACAAAAACAAAAGGATAAATGAATAAAAATGTTTGCATCGCCAGAGCACAGGTTCCCCCACCCCCATTGGAAAGCAGAGCATTCCCATGAAAACTTTCATAAGCTGCTGAAATGGCATAAAGCAAAGAAACACTTATCATTGATTTATATGTAAATTCCTGAGTGTTCCCAGACCCCCAAAATAGCCTATCAAATGTCCTCAAAACACAAACATATAAAAATTATAAATAATACCATGAACACACTATATGTAGTAGAAATAACATATATACAATGTAGTTTCATTTATTAATAATACATATTTTTCCCTAAGTGTAAGATAATGGAACACCACACTGTGTATACACCAATCCACTCAAGCAATAGGCTTTCCATCTAGTCCGTTACTGGATACTGACTAAAAAGACCCCCTGGTTATTAGCAGAACCAGTAGTAATTGGGCAACTTTCAAAGACTTTTTCTCTCTGTATGTAAATAGTATGAATGGTGGACACAAGCAAGTTCAAATCATGTGCAATGCCTTTGTTTTGTTCACCAGTATCAAAACGCTTAATTATGTCCAGAATTACCATAAACATAATGGCCTTACAAACTCTCTGAGATTTTCCTGATTCCTTAGGACACATCTTGCTAACAAAAGCACAAAATAAATCAAGATGAAGCACAGATGCTCACAGACACAGTTCAAAGCTACGGGGCTGATGCTGAGCTGCAGAGTCGGGAAGGAGCCTGATGGGGCTTCTGCTCTCACTGCCAGGGCGCTGATGCCGCCATAACAGTTGCTGCCAAACACATGCTAAATGCAACTTTAGCTTTTTGCACTGCCCCCCTCTTTGGTGATAGTGAAAATCCTCTTCAGCTTTGATTCAGTTAGCAAAATGAGTACTAATGTAGGTCTTTCATTGAAGTGAAGTAGTGTAACAAATTTTTGAAAAGCAGGAGTATTTTTAATGAGAGATTAGAAGTTATTGCTTTGGTAGGACTTGCAGAAAGGACATTTCAAAAATACATTTTGTTTCAACAATAAAGATATGTCTAAATTGGTTAAAGTTATACGATATAAAATGATGGAAAAAGGACGAATATTGTTTAAAGATTTTTAAAAAATCTAAAGCAAAAAGCCACCTCATTATTGGGAAAAATGCCATCAGAAGAACCCATAAATTCAGGTAAATTATTTTGCCTTATGCAGGAAGGTGAGATAATTTTAAATTCACTCATAAAAGAGTACACTGAGAACAAACTCTGATCCTTCAATACTGAAGAAGCAACTCTTCTTAACAGGTCAATCTGAAATGACTCTCCCAGAATAGAACTGTTAACTCCAAATTAATCACACTCTTTAATGCAATGAAAGAGTAGCACACACGAACACACACACACAGACACATACACACAGACACACACACACAGACACACAGACACACACACAGACACACAGACACACAGACACACACACACACCCTTTAGTCCTAGGTTAAAACCTTCTTTTTCCTGGAGTGAGCATTTGTAACAGTATGAAATGTAATAAATCATGAAATTTGATGGTACATCAAATCAGCTGAATAAACTGTGACATATAACTTCTTATAGTTCTATTTATATTGTGACTTTGTAAAAAATTTTCATCAAGCTACAAATACAACAATAAAAAAAGAAAAATGAGTACCATATTCTAAAGAAACACACCCTTGCTGCATTTCATTTCATTCTTCCAGAAATAATGTTTTTGCTTGAGACGTACTATGGGATGGGAAGTGTGAATGTACAGGAAGAATACTTGTTTTGAATCTCCCAATTCATATAATGTGCCTTCTGGGGTTTTGTTCTCTATTTCCTGTGTTGTCTGGGTTTGAAAAATCCATTGGTTACATTTCAGTTTATCCTTTACCTCACTAAATGACTGTTTGACATTACTGACCACTTCATGCTTAAACTCTACTTTCTTGTCTTTAATGGAAACTCTCTCCAGTGACACTCACCCTTCTCTGGTCATTCTCTATCAGGCTCCTTTCCTGACTCTTCTAACTTCACTTCCTGTGGGTCATCCCATTTATATAAATAAATTCCAATACTACTAATGATCATCAAATCTATTTCTCCACCCCAGGCCTTTCTCTTCAGATCTCCAGACCCGAATATCCAGCTCTTTGTAGAACATCAGCACCTGATGGGGAATACAGTAATATTTCTTTGAGCATATCCTCTTTCCTTTAAAATTGGCTCCATTTAAAGCATACTGCAACCACGCCAATGTCTATAACCCTATTTTCCAAGGTAAAAACATTCCAGCTACCTTATGCTGGAGTGGACAATACAGTTTAATTTTTAAATCAAACTGGAATATATTTGATAATGAAATGGACACTTGGTATACTGGTCTATTAGAATATAAAGCTACACTAGAATTATCTTTTAAAAAATTTTTGACTAATCATTGTGTAGAAAACTATTGGCATTTTTTCAGGCTTTTTTTTTTTACTTATTCAGGTACTTGTCATTTATTCCTGGAATACGTCAGGCTTAACTTTTCTAACAGGTGCCTTTAACACTGCTTTGCAGTTATTTTTCTAAATCTCAAATATGATTATGTTATCCCTTTGTTTAAAATCTTATTGTTATCTATATTCCTTTTAGGATAAAATTGAACCTTTTATATACATGTAAGTCCTAGAGTATCTAATTCTCAGATACTTTGAAAGAATAAGTTTGCATCATACTGAAAAGAACAGTCTTGTTCCTGCCGAGGAACTGGAAAACTGGAATGAACTTTGCTTTTCCCCTCACATGAAGGAAATCTGGATTAGCTACAAAGTTAGACTTTTTATTGACTCCATCAGATTGTTGCAATTGCAAGGACACAAAGTTGCCTGAATCCCCAGGAGAAACAGACCTCTCCAAGGAGGGACGGAGCACAAGGATTTTCTCGCCTGTGGAAGAGAATAGGAGGAAGAAGCACTATCTACCACACATTGGATAAGAATAAATAAAGTAAAAATAAACAAATCCTCAATGTCAAATATGGACTAGTGCGATGATATAGAATCTCTGGGAGCACTAGACCCAAGTGAAATGTATACATACTCATAGTCTCTTTTCCACAGACCTTCTCTCTTTGCTCACGAGAAAGACGGAGGATAATATGGGAGAGTAGAAAGAGCCCCCAGCGGTGGCGTTGACATGAAGGAGGAGATCAGCCACCACTGAGGGAAAGGTATGGAAGCCCACATCCCTGCTCTTATCCACACATATGGAGCAAAAGCCTAAAGACACTGGGGGAGAGGCAGCAAACCCTGTCATCTTCAGGGCAGAAGTAAGGACACATTGACACTCTATGAAAGACAGAGGAGAAACACTTCTACCCCAGACACAGCAGCAGAAACAAATTCCAAAACAAGTACATCCAAATACCACTGGAAATGGGGCAGAATACGCTCTCCCACACAAATTCTGCGACAGATACAAGATGGAATTTGACCACTGTGGGGAGAAGGGGCATAAATCCCAAGAAGCACACTCCCCTGAGGTCCAGGTACATAGGACTTGCTTAAGATAAAGGCTGCACCATAACTGCAGAGAATTTTAGTAGAAACCTAAAAAATACAAAAGAGCAAACTACGGAACACTATCTCTTGAGTATTGAAGAACATAGGGGACTGGGGGAGGGGAGAGAGACACGGACAGAGACAGAGAGAAAGGCTCCCTTTGTGGTGCGGGCATTTGGAAAGAGCTGAAAATAAGGGAAGAATAAAAACCCCCATGGTACTCTAGCCCTCACCCCAGGCACAAGGCAATGCAAGGGAAATTGAAGCCTGTCACACACTGACAATAATCAAAGCCAAACAAAATGTAAATTTTAAGCCCTGGCTGGTATGGCTCAGTGGATTGAACATGAGCCTGCAAACCAGAGGATCGTAGTTCAATTCCCAGTCAGGGCACATGCTTGGCTTGCAGGCCAGTTCCCAGCAGGGGACACACGGTACATTGTGTGTCCTTGGCAGAGGCAACCATACATTGATATTTCTCTCCCTCTCTCCTTCCCTTCCCCTCTAAAGATAAATAAAATATTTTAAAAAGAAATGCAAAATATAAATTTGGCTCAACTTATGACTGGATTGACTCAATACCCCATGCCATGGATTGAAAGAAGAGTGCCCATCTACAGGTATACCATATTTTGCCATGTATAATGTGTATCTTTTTGTCCAAAATTTTTAGGGGAAAATAAGGATGCACACTGTACATGAATATAATGATTACATGCCATGGGTATAATAATCTTATGTATAATGTACACAAAAAAAACCATGGGTGTGCATTTTATATAGCAAAACTGCTTTACACTGGATTCCCAGGATGTAATAAATAATTATGGAGCACACAAAAGATACAAGGAAAAAAATACTGCCATTGTCAAGAGATACAGCAATCAAAAGAACCAGAATCAGAGATGACCCAGATTTGGGAACTATCAAACAGGGATATTTAGAATTATCTAATAACACTATTTAGAATCATCAGAAAACAAAACAACATAAATGTTTACCAAGTGATGAATAGATAAACTGGTTATGGGACTCACGTAAAGGAAGCTATTCAGCAAAAAAGAGAAGACATTTCTGTTATGTTCCACCATACAGACAAATGTCAAATGCACTTTGAAAAATTCCCAGACTGTCACATAAAAAGTGTAAATTTTGCAATATGTACACTTTACCTTGAAAAAACAAATTTGAAATTAAATCAAGGAAAAATGCAGACTACCTGAATTCGAACCCTGGTTCTACAATTTATTAGCTATACGAACTTGATCGACTTACATAGCCTTCTCTGTCTGCACACTAACATCTGTAAACTAGGGCAGTTATAAAGATAATATACCTACTTCCCAGAGTTGTTCTAAAGAGTTAAAATGTGTAATACTTATAGAAAAAGTGACCGTATTAATTTTGCTATTATTATAAATTTTCCAACCTGATCTCCCACTAATGCCACATAATAGCATTCCTCAAGTCAACCTGAACTATTTCAGGTTCTTCTAACTCACCCTACTATACTATATGTGTTATACTATATGTCTTTGTGCTCACCACTCTATCTGCCTGGAATATCCTTTTACACCTTACCCACAATCCTCAGCAGTAGCAAACTTCCCATCCTTAAAGAACTTTACATGTCTTCTCCACAGGACTGTTCTACCATTTTCCACTCCTATCCAAGTAAAGGAGATTTATGCCTCTGCAACTAATACATATCTGTACTTCTGCAGCAGTCTCACGGTGTTGTAATTATTTCTTGAATATTTTTTATTCTCTCATACCATGACTTTGAATAGAAGCCAGTTTGTATTTAATTTTCTGTCTCAGACCTTATTTCGTGGCATGACATATGATAGATTCCCAATAAATATTTGAATAAATGAATGAAGAAAGAAATATGTTATGGTTCACTTCAATCCTGGTTACCTGCTAACACTGCAAAATGCTTTTAGCTGGTAACTCTTAAAATGCCAAGACTAAAGAAGCATCATAGCATGAAGTTATCTGAAATACCAGAGCATATAAAGTTAATCAACATGATAGTACATGCTTTTTCGGAAGTCAGAATATGCAAAAAGCTTGGGGTTCAGGAAGATAAATGATGGATTAGTGATAATGTAAGTATCAGAGCAGATGGAAAGAAAGACCCAAAACAGACTATTGTGGGCAACTAGACAGAATCTAGTGTATCAGAGTCACCTTGCAATAAGGCTATGTGAGAGGCTATTTCCAGGACTGCTGAGAAGGTAGGCTTCCAGCCTTACTAGCTTTAGCTTGACCTAAGTTGGATTTAGTCACCTTAATACAAGACAGCCTGGTATTTCTCTTCCTGAAAATGTATGTTTATTTTTTATCATTAATCTGTGTAGTGCACAGATCTGCTTTCATCTTTGTTTGATTCTCTCGAGGTGACCTTTTTATGTGTCTGTACACTTCAGAGCCTGACGAAGGTTACTGCCAGTAGAATCGTCAGTGATGGGTCATCTCAGGACATGGCACGAAGTCATGACGCAGGTGTGAAGAAAGCTGTACAATAGTGAGAATGTGATGTCGTGAAGAGGCAGAACTCTCTTGGAGTTGAATATGGGCAACATAAATGATTCTGAATACATGACATAGTGGATGTTAGTTTACATGGTCTCAGCAATTGACAAAATTAGAAATGACACTCAGAGGATGTTATTCCAAGTGATATACATCTGCGAAGGACATACTAAGGAAAGTCTCTGCTGGGATGAAGGAAACAACTCTCATGGGAACTCCTAAGCAGACCAAGATTCTGGTTCTTCCTATCATCATTTGATTCTTTTTTGTCAAATAAACTGAAGCCTACTGAAATTTGGAATTGCATTTTTTTAAACCTGCAACAGCTCTGCTGTCTTGCAAGGGGAATGGAGAGTCAGCCCCTCATTATAAGGTTCTTTCACTTGTAGCTATTAAGCTGGCAAATCCCACTGAGCCAGCGTTTTACAGACATCCTCATCGGGATGAGGCTTTGATTCTCTGATCTCTGCTAGAGGTCAGATAGGTCAAAACTGAAGTATTGGGGCAGGTAAAATATGGATTTAGTAATTAAAGAGCACACAAATTTTTTAAAATACACACATACATACACACACACACATTGAAGTCCAGAATCTTTTGGTCTCATCTCAGAAACTAACTCTAGCTGGAGAGCAAAGAACACTTGTATACATTATCAGTTTGGACAAATTTCTGGTGTAGATTGAGATACAACTTTTATTTATTCAATAAAGTGTAAAAACTTATTTTTTTCTTTTTAAGGTTTAGAAATCAAAGTTTAGAGAGATTTTTTGTCCATGTTGAGATGATAGTCTAGGTAATTGGGGCTGACTACCATGTGGAAGGGTGCATGAAAATATGACAGCATGATTTCGTTAGGGCTAGTTACAGGATGACTGTGATTTTAAAACAAATTTATTTCTCAGTAGGTTTTTTTCTTCTTGCTTCATCCAGATTCAGTCACATGTCAATTTGTTATAAGCTGTCAGCTACTAGTTTAACAATAAAAGAAATATGTTCATAGGGGGTTGAGTTATACAGAACAAAGCATTTTTCTAAACTTTAGAATAAAATAACTATGATCTGAGCATTTCCCTCTATATAAATCTTACCTAAAAAAATCAAGTAGAACAATAAAGAATTACCAAACTTTAGTTACTGACATGCACAGTGAAGTGCCATGTCTGCAACCAGCTTTGAAATGTATCAAAAAAATCAGATAGATTTTGATAGCAGGGCATGTATGTGGTGAATTCAGTATGGTTAAACATCCATTGTAGAATCTCGGTGGTAGAATGCTATTGTGTGCTTTAAATATTTTATAACATTTTGGAGAATAAAAAAGGACTGGCTTGGTCAAGATTAAAAGCTAAGGAGAACTCTAATAATATATAGCTCAATAAATTATACCAATAAACTGAAGTCAGGTACCAGACAGGGAAAGAAGAGTTGTTGTATCTGTAAGATGAAAATCAGATTCCAAGATAAAATCAGTTTGAAAAACTCTGTAAAATTCAACTAGAAGGCAAAGGCAGGGAAGTTTACTCGGAACACTCATGGACAGATGTTACTGTTGTGGGGTTGTTCTGTTTGTTTAGTTTTTTTCTTAGACTTTGTTCCTGAGACTATGACTTTGTCAATTTTGAATGCAAGGCCTTGTAAACCTAGCATCTCATAAACATATTTGAACAGGATTTACCTAATTAACATATATTTTATGATTGTATATAATGCACTAAGACATGCAATCATGCTTTATGATAAGCTTTCAATTGGATAAAATTCAAAATCACACTCTTTCCTTAAAAAGGATTACTTCACTTGGATAATAAGTGCTAACAATAAGCAGTTTTCCATGATTACCAAAAAAAAAGTTCTGATTGGGAAAAGATGCTTACTATAGCAACCTCTCTGTAGCAGTGACATAAATTTCCCTTCATTTCTTTATCCAATAATATACCAAATTGTTAGCTGACTATGTGGTTGTATGTCCTTTCCTGAAGGGTCACAGGACCTGGGTACCTCACCACACAGATAGAGAAATGCAGAAACAGGAGTCATGCTGGAAAAGAGGCAGAATTACTCTCCATAAGTAGCTCCTAGTTAGTAAAAAGCTCTAGAATGTATGAGATTCAGCACAATGTTAGTTTCCTAATTATAAATCCTCACTATATTTGTTCCTTTATCTCCAATCCTTGCCTGATATGCAGTTGACTCTCAGTAAATGTGATTTAATGAATGATTGATATAAGTAGTAAACAGAAAGTGAACACATTTAAAAGGGGAAGAATCCAAATTGAGGAATGCATAGTGCTAAGATGAATAAAAATATAGTTGGTAAGAGAAATAAAAGAAAGAATATGAGAAGTATGTATAAAAATATCTATGGTAAGGCAAAAGAGAAAGAGAGAGAGAATTAAAACTGAGCAAGTTTAAGTTTGCTGGAACTAATGTTAGAAATTTAAAAGAGGAGCATTTCAATTTCACCATTCTATTCCTTTTTTTCCTCTGCCCAAATGCTGTTACACAGTTCTTCCTCCCAACATCACATTAAACTGAACAAAGAAATGAGCAAAAATTTTAGATAATTATCTGCGGGAACAGCAAAACGTAGAAAGGTCTTTTCTACAGGCCTGAAAATTTGATTAATTTCTGGGAGATAGGAGGCTTGTCAGCCTTCCAAGATAAGATTGTTGTGCTGTCAGCTCACTAGGAAGCCCAAGCAAAAGCTGCTCGGTGAAAAAGTGGGCAGGTTTCACCCAGCAAGCATGTGCATAAGGTAGCCTGGGCCCTGTGAGAAGCAAGGTGGGAGGGAAAAGGGGGACGGACCCAAGGAAGGATCCCCACTCATCAGCAAGAGCAGCCTCTTGGAAGTGTGACCTCCATTAAAAATGTGGCCACGCATATTTCACAGACATAGAACAAACACTTCAAAAATTTATATGAAACCGCCCTGGCTGGTGTAGCTCAGTGGATTGAGCGCGGGTCTGCAAACCACACAATCGCGGTTCGATTCCCAGTTAGGGCACATGCCTGGGTTGCAGGCCAGTTCCAGGTTCCTGGTTCCCGGTAGGGGATGAATGAGAGGCAACCATACATTGATATTTCTCTCTCCCTCTCTCTCTCTCTCTCCTTCCCTTCCCCTCTAAGATAAATAAATAAAATCTTAAAAAAAATTTATATGAAACCATAAAAGACCCCGAATAGCAGCTGCAATTTTGATAAAAAAAAGAACAAAGTAGGAGGGATCACAATACCTGATATCAAACTGTATTACAAGGCCACTGTAATCAAAACAGCCTGGTACTGGCACAAAAACAGGCACATAGACCAATGGAATAGAACAGAGAGCCCAGAAATAAACCCAACTCTCTCCAGTCAATTAATATTCGACAAAGGGGGCAGTAACATAAAATGGAGTAAAGACAGCCTTTTCAACAAATGGTGTTGGGAGAACTGGACAGCTACATGCAAAAAATGAAACTCGAGCACCAGCTTACACCATACACCAAAATAAATTCAAGGTGGATAAAAGACTTAAATATAAGCCGTGAAACCATTAAAGCCCTAGAGGAGAGCATTGGCAAAAAAATCTCAGATATTCCACGCAGCAATATTTTTACTGATATGTCCCCTAGATCAAGGGATATGAAGGAAAGAATAAACAAATGGAATCTCATCAAAATTAAAAGCTTCTGCATGGCTAAGGAAAACAGTATCAAGATACCAAGAGAAGCAACAGCTGGGAAAACATATTTGCCAATGATACCTCAGACAAAGGTTTAATCTCCAAAATATACAAAGAACTCACTCGACTCCACTCAAAGAAGACAAGTAACCCGATTAAAAAATGGGCAGAGGAACACACACATTGAACACACATTTCTCCAAGGAGGGCATACAGAGGATCCAGAGACACATGAAAAGATGCTCCGTATTGCTAGCTATCAGAGAGATGCAAATCAAAACCACAATGAGATACCACTTAACACCAGTCAGAATGGCTACCATAAACAAAGAAACAAACAACAAGTGCTGGAGAGGTTGTGGGGAAAAGGGGACCCTAGTTCACTGTTGGTGGGATTGCAGACTGGTACAACCACTATGGAAAATAATATAGAATTTTCTAAGAAAACTAAAAATGAACGTGCCTTTTGACCCAGCAATTCCACTGCTAGGATTATATCCTAAGAACCCTGAAACACCAATCCAAAAGAACCTATGAACCCCGATGTTCAAAGCAGCACAATTCACAATAGCCAAGAGTTGGAAGCAACCTAGATGCCCATTGGTAAATGACTGGATCAAAAAACTATGGTACATTTACACAATGGAATTCTATGCTGCAGAAAGGAGGAAGGAACTACTACCCTTTGCAACATCATGGATGGAACTGGAAAGCATTATGCTGAGCAAAATAAGCCAGGCAGTGAAAGACAAATACAATATGATATCACCGTTAACAGGAATCTTAACAAAACAAACAAGCAAGCAAAATATGACCAATGACACTCAAATACGGAACAGGCTGACAGGGTCCAGAGGGGAGAGGGGAGAGAATCATAGGGGAAAAGGGGATGGTCTCACATGAAGAGGTATAAAAGACACACGGACAATAACTAAGGGTGGGGGGTGGAAATGGGAGGGAGGTGGGGAGCATGGGGCGGGGGGTGGGTAGGGCTGGGAATATAAGACAGAAAGCTGTACTTGAACAAGAATTAAATAAAAAAATTATGTATATAAAAAAAGAAATCTTAAAAAAAATGTGGCCACAGATGTCAGCAGAAGCAGCTGGGGCTCTCGGTGAACTCTGCTCTCTGCTGTCTCTGCCCTGAGAGGGGCACCCTCATGGCCAATGCAGTCCACCCTGGATCCCACTACACACAAATTTCAAAGGAAAGCTTTCATCGTCCTGATGGGCCTCTTTTCCTGAAGGCCAATTTGAATAATATCAATAATCTGAATATTGAATAGGGAGGTTTGAGAGAACTATAGGTAACCCCAATCTCTGCAGTTGATCTGGGAGTTGCCACTGTTTCTCATTCTCCCTCCTCCACTCTTTGTTTCAGATTCCCCTCATCCCTGACCATCACCTGGGTGGGTCATGGTGCTCCCCTGTGACCTGACCCAAACCTTCATGTCTGAAGGCAGGGGCACTTACAGCCTTCTGAGTCTGGGGTTGCGGCACTGGGCCATTGATGGTTACAATGGGATGGTAGAGCACAAACGGGTCTTCAAGTAGATTCTTCTGTCCTGACCCCAATTATAAAGCAACCTTACCTCCTCCTGAAGATCAGCTTCAGTTTTCCTACCATTAAGGTGACACCTATTGTCTGCTGGTCCCTGGCAACAAGGATTTTCAAGTGCCCTGGGAACAGACACAGCTTGTAGGTCAATGGTACCCTCCATGGACACGTGCCATGGTGGTGGCTTCTAAAATGGCGGCATTTCCTCAGTCAGAATCCATGACTTCTTGATAGGTGTCACTTATGTGATATGCTTCTGATTTTCTCTTTTTAATTTTTACCTTAATGCCATAATATCACTTTGGAATGAACTGTATCTGTTACCTCCTCCCAACGCATGCTCAGATTATTGAAAAAGTAAGTAAAGTGATGGATGTAAAGGAGATTAATGCAGCGCTTGTCACAAAGCAAGAGTAAATAAATATTGAATCTTTTTTTTTAAAGATTTTATTTATTTATTTATCTTTAGAGGGGAAGGAGAGAGGGAGAGAAACATCAATGTATGGTTGCCTTTCATGCGTCCCCTGCTGGGAGTTGGCCTGCAGGGAACCGGCCTGCAACCCAGGCATGTGCCCTGACTGGGAATCGAACTGCGATCCTCTGGTTCGCAGGCCCGCACTCAATCCACTGAGCTACACCAGCCAGGGCCATAAATATTGAATCTTTATCCAAATCTTTCCCAATGATAAGCTATAATATGCTAATAACAAACATTTTATTTTATATTGCTATTGTAGCTTCTAGTTTTTACTTAACACACAGTGAGTGAGGGACAATTTGTTTTGTGCACAATGCTAGTCCTGGACATGATGAAGATGGTATTGCCTTTGCGACATTTGGAATTGAGCCCTATGGTCTCCAGGACCCTTTTTATACTTAGTTTATGAAACTGCCACAGGGGCTCACTCTTACACAAATAACTTAGACCATACCACTTCACAAAGGGTGAAAATATCCTCGGACATTTAAACATGTTATTACTGAAGTGATCTCATTTATGTTTTCAGGAAAAATTACAAAAAATGCATTATCCCAGTCATTGAATATGTAATTTGCAGTTTAATGAGTAGCACAGTTTTAAACTTGTTCATAACAAGTGTATGTAGTTCAAATTTGCATCTAGATATTTCTTATATTTTGGATATTTGGTAAAGCAAATGGATATTCATTCACCTTTCTGATACTTTCTGGAAAAAAATGTGGGACTTCTCCTTTTGTTTTTAGTGACCGATTAAAACTTTTTACTTCATATCCTCTGGAGTTTATACTGCTTGATGGTATTAGCCAGAGAGTTTGTTAAGAAATAGTCAGTAGTGTATCTCAGTAAAAAATCAGTATCCTTAGTAGCACCAAATTTTCATTGCCCAGAGGCAAAACAAAACCCTCATATTCTTTCTTGGTCCCTTCATTTGTCCTGTCACAATATGTTGAATATCTAGCTTTTAATAGTATTCCTATCCTGGTGTTCTGTACAATTACAGTAAAAGCCCCACACTTATCAAAAATATCAGCTTCGCAGTGGTGTTTAATTCACTGGAAAAATACACTGTTTGAGCAATGAAAAATGATCTTCAAATAATAAAATCCCAGTTGAAGAGAAATAGTGGATATTTTAAATCTTTACAGTGAAAAAAGTGAGACAAGAGAGTCAGAAAAGAAAGATCAAAAGATGGGCAAGGGCACAAATGATAAGAAATTTGAGAATATAATTTTCATGAGATATACAATGTTAGGGACACTTTCAATTATTTTTATTCCATGTGATAGTTCTATCTTATTATATAAGTGTCAAATTCTTATTACATAAGTATGAAACTTGAAACCATTTACCATTTTCTCATTCATTTTGGAATTTTGAAGGGATGCAATTCTGAAATTGTTCCTACTGACTAAAGGACCAGGAAAAAATAGTTTTTGGACATTGACTCCAAACTCTTTTTAATGTTTTGTGGTCACCTTGGAAATTGATAGTTTTATTTAATCATTATTATAAACAGTAATACATTCTAGTCTTCCAGAACTATTGGAAGAACAAATTCCTTTTATCCTGTGTATTATTATTTTTAGGGTAAAAAATACTGCTCTAATTTCATGAGCACACAAATAAGAAATTGATTCATATTACACTATAGTGGCTTGAGGCTGGCTCTTGGGACAGGGTCAGAGAGGGCAGGTTTTATGGCTGACGTACAGTGAGAGACTCCAAAATCTTACTGATGAGTGCATTTCCCAGGTTGACTGGCCATGGGGCCTGAAATTCACCATAGAGGATTGTTAATGGGTCCAAAAAGCCTTCCTAATACTGCAAATGTTTCCCCAGCAGTCAAACTATTAAACTATTATTATTCATTTTAAAAATTCTGAATGGCCAACGGCCACTTTTTCAAGTGTGTGAATTACTGAGGAGACATGACAGAACAATGAGAGGAGGCAGAAAGAATGCCAGCAGGTCAGGGGTAGTAGACTCAGGGCACTGCAGTTAGAACATGAGTTCTCAAACTGGGAAAGTGTGAAAAATAATTGCGTTAGGCATTGTCATCTGGCACTCAGGGAAATGTGTCACTTTCTTCTTATTTTATATTCTCACCCCCTGTATCCCAGGGGCTATATGGCTAAGGACTCTATTTCCCAATCGTCCTTTCAACTACTTTTCTTCATGAGATGAGCTTCTACCATCAAGATGCACACATGCGAGTTTAGACAATGGAAGAAGTAGAGCCGATTTTTTTGTTGTTGAGTGGAGCAGGCTGATAAGCAGCACTGGTTCTGTATGTTAGAGTAGCACGTCTGTTCACGCCAGTGAGATGCGTGTGGGTGAGGGGCAGCTGTGAAATGGGTAGGGGTTTGGCACTTTCCTGACCACTGCATGGCGGTAGCGTTTCTTGACCTCTAACTCCTCCAGCAAAATTTGCAAGCACCTTAATTCTGGTATTGAATTCCTTTCTATTTAAAAGCATTGAGTAATTTTTATTCCGTGACGTGAATACTGACAAGGTCCAAAGATTCAGGAATTAGGAGTACTAAAGAACCAACAAAGGAAGAAGGAAAATGGATGCAAAGGGCCTGTAGAAATGAGAGTTGCTTCCACTAGGGAATTTATATGTGCCCCTCCACAGAGAAGTAGCCAATTTCAAGGGAAAGTAATCAGAATCCTCTGAACACAGTGAGGAGTGTCAAAGGGCAACTGCAAGAACAGGGCGTCTGGGAACGGCAGAACTTCGTCACAGGTCTGGGCGGGAAATGCGGCCAAGGGCCAGACTGAGGCTGGACAGAGCAACCACCTGGGAGAAGGAAAGAAGAAGAGCGTGCAGTGGACTCTCTCCACGTGGAGTTTGTCGCTTGGCTATACGATCAGCTAAATATTAGAAAAGTTTGGTGTTGGGTACGATTTTGTATTCATTTAAGTCTGCGTCGACAATTCAACATTGTAGGGCACAGATTGACAGCAGGGACGAGATTACCGCTCAAGCTCATAAATGATAAGAAGGGTAGAAAACAAAGAGGGTAGAAAAACTTGATGAGGAATTTAGTCCTAGATGGCTTCTTACGCATCCCTCGTAAGAAGTGGTCGAAGCCTTGTAGAAGATTCTGAGGACAAGCCTTAACAATTGGCATTTAGTGTTTTAACAACTTAATAGATTTAGTTTAGATTCAGAAAGCCCTCAACATAAAATATATTGGAGATGCCACTGTTAACCTCATTGGTTATAGGACAGTAGGTATGTAGGTCCATTGGAAAGAATGTCAGGTATTTTGCTTTTACTGTAACTCAACTAAAATAATTAATCATTAGGTTCTATAACCAAGATGCAAGACTGGAGAACGAACAACACCCCAGAGTCCTGGCTTCATTCCCAGTTCAGTCAATATCTATCACAAATAAATAACCTCACTCGCCTATTTCATTTTCTCCATTATAAATAAAAAATGCTCAGAGTTACTTAGTTAAGCCCTCTGATCAAGTTGCAAAGATTAAGAAAGTAACTGTTGTAAAGCTGTTTGTAAATTCTTAATTATAAATTATTATGCAAGGGTTATAATTCTTTAATTACTATTTAAGTGAACAACATAAAATTATATTTAATCTTTAAATAACTGGGCAGGTAGAACTGCTTATGTAGCACACATATACACATACACTCTGGCTATTTATTTGCATATTTCCAAGATATATTTGAAAGACATAATATTACAAAAGGCAATGCTTTCCATATGCCAGTACAAAGGTGAAAATTAGAGTAAACTTATCATTTGAAAGTTTGAGATTTTTACCTGAGGTAAGAAAGTTGTTACCTGACACAATCAAAATCAGACAGAATTTAGCATTTTTCCACAGAGCTAATGCTTTGATTTCCCAGTGACCTCAAAACAACTCTGTATATCTCAGTTCTGTGAAAAACTTCAACAATTTTCAAACAATTATCTTTTCCATTCAGGTTCCCAAATATCAAATTCTTAACTTCTTTCACTTCAGACCTTAAACCAGCATATTTCTTTAAATTCTATCTTTTCTCTACCTCATAACTAATTTAGTTGAATAAATTTTAGTAATATGGGTGATGGACAATTTAATCAGCATACATGAAATTTTAAAATTTAAAGAAAGCATAGTTTTTACAAGTGTTAAAAGAAAAAAATCATTAGAAATGAATTTGTGCCCTGAATGGTGTAGCTCACTGGATTGTGCGCGGGCCTGCAAACCAGATGATCCCGGTTCGACTCCCAGTCAGGGAACATGCCTGGGTCTCAGGCCATTTCCCGGCAGGGGACCCACGAGAGGCAACCATACATTGATATTTCTCTCCCTCTCCTTCCCTTTCCCTCTAAAGATAAATAAATAAAATCTTTTTAAAAAAGAAATGAATTTGTGAGAAATGTTTAGTAATTCTATTAAAAGATTTAGGTAAAATAAATGTTCATGAGAGAACATTTTTTATACTGTGAAAAATTACAATAAGCTCAAATAGGTGACAAGTAAAAATGAATTATGTTTTATGCATATAAAGAATTACTGTATAGCTCTTTTTTGTTGATTTTGTATAATTTTAATGAAATTACCATTATAACATTATCAAAATGCTTACCTATGTTGCTACATAAAAAATACAGGATAAAAACTGTAATGTAGAATATTCCATAATTTCAAAAAAACACTTAACTGTGAGGAAAACATCCCAAAATAGCACTAAAATTATTATAGATTTTAATTTTATACATCCTTAGTTTGTTTTAATTTTATTTTTTAAGCATTCTCCCTTTGCTTAACATCTTAAGAAAAAATCATCAACATATGCATTGTAATCAAATATTTTGCTTTACTTTTGTGATGACATTTTAACACATTATGTATATTCACTTGAAATTAGGGATTTAGCATTCTATTCACTTAAATGTTTTTAAATACCTCTTCTATGCTTCAAGAAGCATGAGTTTTCCAAAATCATTAAAATTATAATTGAATGTAAAAATGAGCTATTTTTATTCATGACACTTAGCTCCTTTATTTTCTAACAATTTATAAACTAAATTATTGCAGAAATGTGTATTGACCTCTAATTATATGCCAGTTGCTACACATCAGAACTGACTTCTCTATCTTTGCTTGTCGTTACTTTAAAACAACTTCAATAATGCATCATGGTATTCTTTGTAATTTGTTCTAAAATATGTTTTTTAGCTGTGTAGTAGATACGTAGACGTTTTCTCAGTCTTTATTCCACCCATCTTCTATTTGAAGAGGCCGAAAAGCCAAAAGTTACATTTTCAGATTTTCAAGTGGCTCGAATTCTACCAATTAAATGCATTTTCACAAGACAGAAAGTGTACCTGAGGCAGAAGTGAGCCTGTGAATTCTGGCTCTCACAACGGACTAGGAAGATCGTGGATTCCCTGTAGTAGTTGCCACTGTTCATTTTTTTTATAATTAAATCTGTAGGTATTTCTTTCTCTTTTTTAAAAGATTTTATTTATTTATTTATCTTTAGAGGGGAAGGAGAGGGAGAAAAACATCAATGTATGGTTGCCTTTCATGTGTCCCCTGCTGGGAGTTGGCCTGCAGGGAACCGGCCTGCAACCCAGGCATGTGCCCTGACTGGGAATCGAGCCGCGATCGTCTGGTTCGCAGGCCCGCGCTCAATCCACTGGGCTACACCAGCCAGGGCTGCCACTGTTCATTTTTTAAAAATTATTTTATTGTTGTTCAAGTACAGTTGTCTGCATTTACTCCCAACCCTGCTACTCCAACCATTCCCACCTCCCTCCCCTGATTCCACCCTCTCTTGGCTTTGTCTGTGAGGGCACAGTTGTTCCTGAAAATCTTCCCCTCTCCCCCCTAATTATCCCCTTCCTTGTCCCCTCTGGTTACTGTCAGACTGCCCTTAATTTCAATGTCTCTGGCAGCACATATACTAAAATCAGAACAACACAGAGTAGGTTAGCATGGCCCCTGTGCCGTTCTTTTTTTTTTCTTTTTTTAAAATTTTTATTTAATTCTTGTTCAAGTACAGTTTTCTGTTTTATATCCCCAGCCCTGCCCCCCTCCCAGTGCTCCCCACCTCCTTCCCATTTCCGCCCCCCACCCTTAGTTATTGTCCATGTGTCCTTTATACTTGTTCATGTGAGACCATCCCCTTTTCCCCTATGATTCTCTCCCCTCTCCCCTCTGGACCCTGTCAGCCTGTTCTGTATTTCAGTGTCATTGGTCACATTTTGCTTGCTTGTTTGTTTTGTTGTTTAGATTCCTGTGAACAGTGATATCATATGGTATTTGTCTTTCACTGCCTGGCTTATTTCGCTCAGCATAATGCTTTCCAGTTCCATCTATGATGTTGCAAAGGGCAGGAGCTCCTTCTTCCTTTCTGCAACATAGAATTCCATTGTGTAAATGTACCATAGCTTTTTGATCCAGTCATTTACCAATGGGCATCTAGGTTGCTTCCAACTCTTGGCTATTGTAAATTGTGCTGCTATGAACATCGGGGTGCATAGGTTCTTTGGGATTGGTGTTGTGCCGCTTTTTTTTTTTTTAAGATTTTATTTATTTATTTATTTATCTTTAGAGGGGAAGGAGAGAGGGAGAGAAACATCAATGTATGGTTGCCTCTTGTGAGTCCCCTGCTGGGAGTTGGCCTGCAGGGAACTGGACTACAACCCAGGCATGTGCCCTGACTGGGAATCGAACTGTAATCCTCTGGTTCGCAGCCTGCGCTCAATCCACTGAGCTACACCAGCCAGGGCTGATGTTGTGCCGCTTTCACTTTCAAGGAACAGTAGCAGCAGCCACAACGTGACCTGCCATCCCATCCCCAGTTGCCACCTTCAGCTGTGATGTTCACTCTGTGATGTTCATTCTGTGACGTTCTGGTGTCTGAGGTGAGGACCTAGACTGGAACAACTGTGGTGACGTTTGATGCAGTGGCCCCCATAGTTTTCTTGGAGTCATGACAAGAGCCCCAAACTGGAAACTGCTGGTTTACCTCATACAACAATTTTGCAAAGCATTTAAATCCTTACATTAAATTACTACTTGTTTGAATATCTGGAGAGTTTTCTGTTTCTAACATTAAACCCTGAGTTTTTTTCTTTAGCTTCTTTACTCAAAATACTCACCGAAATACATAACAACAAAAAATGTGAGACAAAACAAAAACACTTTTTAAAAAAATGATTGTCTCCCTCTTAATGGGTAAAGGTCTTTATTAAAATGCCTACTTGATGGCTTCTGCGCCTTTTGGCTAAGATCAAGTATAGTATCTGTTCCTATCAGTTTCATATTAAAATGTCTACTTGAGGCACATTTTCAGCCTTTAATTTTAAATAGATGAGAGCTAGATAGAGTAAACACAATCTCCTGTGGCATAAATATAATAGCCCTAAAGACATTGAACTTATGCAAACAGTTTTATAATTCAAAATTCTACCCTATGATATGCCAGGCTTCAGTCCCACTGAAAACCTCTTTAGACTTGCTCAGGCCTTTGAAGATTTATTGCTGAATTGTCTGCTGAAATATTTTAGCATCAGTAAATGCAGCTGCACATAGAGTAAATGTCAGCAAGATGCAAGAGGATAGTTTAAATGCCCTTATAGTAATAATACTCCTGAAAGTCTAAGATTGTTATGCACATAAGGAACATAAAAAAGCTCATAGAAAAATTAATAACTAAGTTAGGTACATAAATTGACCAACAAATCAAGGTTTTTATTTAAAGAGAATATATATTTCTTCTTCAATTTTTATATGTTAATATTCAAAGAAACAGTAGATTTTAATCTCCAACACCTCACTGATTATTATTTTCAAGACTTTATTTATTTATTTTTAGAGAGAAGGGGAAAGAGGGAGAAAGAGAGGAAGAGAACCATGGTATAGGAGAGAAACAGCGATCAGTTGCCTCTCACACGACCCCGCTGGGGAACATGGCCTACAACCCAGGCACGTGCCCTTACTGGGAATCGTACTGGCAACTTTTCGGTCCACCACCCAGTGCTCAATCCACTGAGCCACACCAGTCAGGGTGATTAGCTCTCAATTAGTAATTTATAAAGAATAGTACTATAGAAAAAGTTTGACTTATGAAAATACTATTTAATGTAGTTTGATCAACCAAAAATTAAGAATCACTTATATACAATTTAATTTCAAGTCAGATAAAAAGGAAGTCAAACCATGTAAAACACCAACTAGGAGAAATGATATCTACTCATAAAATAATAATCTCAGAATAAAAAACATATTTTAAATGCCTATGCCTGAATTCACAAGAGAAATATGTAATTGTTGATTCATTTCCACCCTAAAAAATTGTTTCTGGTATGTAAGGACTTTAGCATCTATGATACTTCTTTCAAGAGATTACCACTTAATCTCTTACCGAGATTAAATTTTACTAGTAAAATAATTTATTTAAAGAAGTAGAACTTAATTACAACTGTATTGTTTGATGTCGGATTGCAAACCTAAAATAGCTCAAACTAACGTAAGAAATAAATCCGTTAGGGTCAGCCAATGCGTGGAAGCCCAGGGGCAGTGGTGGCGTGGAAACTCACCAGACAGCAACCAAGGAGCAGAGTCTCCCTGAAACAAAGAGAAACAAGGAGGCCATCTTCCTCCTCCTGCTCTCCCCGCCCCATAGTCCATTTCGGTGATTTTAGCCTTTTCATAATCTCATGGCACACATAAACTACTAAAATTCTGTGGCACACCAAAAAATATATTTTTTGCCATCTGACAAACAAATCAGGTATAATTTTAATTCATTCACATCGGTGGCTCTTGTTATGATAGCCATTGTCATGTTTATTTGACAACCTAAGGAAAAAGAGGTCAGTGCCCCTGACTAAATAGTTAGGTAGCGCATGTTTTAAAAATCCTTGCAGCACTCCAGTGTGCCTGCCGTGATACAGCAATTGAAAATCACTGGTCTGTTCTGTCATTTACAGTCCGCACAGAAGTCAGTGTCATAAATGAAATGTTGCAAAGAACACCACGTCCCTACTTTCCTCCAAATCTTCCTGAGACTCATTATCTCATTTAAGTAAAGTCCACAGTCCTTGCCATAGCCTGTAAGACCTACATGGTCACCTCTCTGACTTCACCTTCCACTCAACACTATGTGTCTACCCTTGCTATTTTCAGAACAATTGTGTACACTCTTATGTCAAGACCTTTACAGGAACTGCTCCCTCTTGCTGGAGTGCTTTCTCCCCAGAAAGCTTGTTATATTCATTACCTTTTGCTTGGCAACACATTAGTCCATGACATAATGATGCAAAGAAACAAATGTGTGTTACCTCATGTCTCCTTGGATCGGGATTCAGAAGTAGCTTCATTAGGTGGTTCTGGTTCAAGCCTTTCCTGTGGTCATGATTTAAGATGCTGGCCAGCATTGCAGTTGTTCAATGCTTAATGGGAATTGGAGTTATGTCTAAGGCTGATCACATGGCTGACAAGTTGATTCTGAGGCAGGCCTCAAAGACTTCTGACATGAGTCTGTCTGCAGGACTCCCTGATTATATTCACAATCTAGAAGCTGGCTTCCCCAGAATGAGGGATCCAAGAGGATAAAGTGGGGTCCACATGGCTGTTTTGACTCTATTCCACACTCTGCTAATGACCTAGGCCAGTTTTCAATCAGTGTAAGTCATTAAAAATGTGTGTGAATACCAGGAAAGGAGCATCACCCACAGATTATCTTTGGAGCCTGACTACAGCATTTACTCATTTCTTTCAGGGTTCTTCTGCTCAAATGTCTCCCGATGAGAAACACCTCATTGAGTTGTTTAAAATGGCACATTTCTAAACACCTTTTACTTTCAGTCTTTCATTTTCCTTTGCATCTCTTCTCAACTGTGTCCGCTTATTGTCCGAATCTCCCTACTAAATTGCAAGCTCCACCAGTGTAGGGAATTGATTCTCTTCATCGCTCTGTCCATCCTCAGTGCCTGGAATGATGCCTGACACATAGTCGGTGCCCAAGAGCTAATTGCAAAGAAATGTCATTAACTAATTTTACTGCATTTCAGGTTCTCCCAGAATAGGATACAAGGAAAAGGGAGAGAATAAGAAGGTCTTTCCTTGTCATCTAGGCGTGGGATTTATAGCACACACGTGTTGCCAGTGTTACATGAAAGTCAAAAAGGCAGAGAGATTACAAAGCAACAAAGTTTCTGTTTACCTAAAAGATGATCTTGTATATTTAAATTAGTATATTAAGCCAGGAAAGCCCACTTATTAAGAACTACAAAATAATTCTATTTATATAAGTACTATATTAATACATTTTCCTTATAAAAATTTAAACATTTCAGAAAAGATTTGTGTTTCCATTGCCTCTCAGTCCCTGAGTCCTTGTGGGAACCTCATTACAAAGTTACAGGTAAGCATCCCAAGCCACACACTTGAGTATAGAAGAAATCTCATTTTGTTCTATCATTTAACTTATATTTTGAGCTTCTATTATGCCAAGTGGAAGAAACCATTTTTTAAACAGGAATAGATAGATGTGGTCATTGCCTAAAACCTTTTTAAAAAGAGCCGTCTTTTCTTTGATATTGTTATATGAAACATCTTTGCCTATTTATAATAAAAAACTTATTGTCAGAAACTTAATCTCTGTAAATACACAATTTTTTTCTCCAGTGGGTGAGATCATTAGAATCAATCCATTTACAGTCATTTATCTCTGAATCCCCTTTTTCTAGGGATCATGTTAGGAGATACAAGGAACTCACCTAACACTAAGGAACAGTGAGGATGTACCTGGTTCTTAATAGTTACCTTTCTTCTGGGAAATCTTACTTGTTATATAAGACTCCTGGCCATCACTCCCTGGCCATTGGTTCACACTAATATTCACTAGAACATTCTTTTCTTATTCAGTCTGTGCATAATGTTTGTATATCATCAGGATTACACGCAAAACTTCTCATGGGGGGTTGGTTCTTGGGCAGTCCTTCTGCACAGAAACATTTGTTACTCCTTTTCTCTACCCAGTTTATGAGTCCTCCACCGAGTCTTGGGAAGATGGACAAACATGCTTTGACCCATCGCATCTTCAACATCTTCACCAGCATCCTTGGCTTCTGCCAGCAGCAGTTTGTTCTAGAAACACAAAGTTTGTTCTAGAAACACAAAGTTTCCAGCTCTGTGGTTATCCAGACATTACCAAGGCCATTTAAATTATTCCCAAGTATTGTCTCAATATCAATGTTATTTTAGACTACAAATGTCTCTAAAGTTGTCCAACTCTTTTCACCAATCTTCTTAAAGGCTTGTGGCCATTGGCTTAAGATAACTCTGTTCTAACTTCAGTCTAAGGGTTTTAATAAGTGTGTGACACTGAAACATCTTCCACATGGATATTTTGAAATTCTGGAAGGGTCTCTAAATGAATCAATATTCATTCTCAAAAGTTTTGTTATTGGCTGCTTTTCAGTATTTTTCCTGTGTATTTTTTCATGTATGTTAATAGAAAAGATATATTATTCTTCAATGAAGGCATCTCAGAGATGACAGAAGTATCAGTAATATCACACTGTATACTTCACATGTCAGCTCCCACTGTGTCTCTCTAAAATGTGTGCTAGGAGAATTTTGTAGCATAGTGTATTGGACAGAACAGTGTTTCCCGCAAATTCATATTAACATGAAATCTGTGAATGTGATCTTATTCAGAAAAATGTTCTTTGAATATGTGTAACAAGCTTAAAATGAGGTAATATAGTATTACTATGGGCCTGGAATCCAATGACTGGTGTTCTTACGAGAACAGGAGAGTTTAGATGCAGAAGACACACACGGAGGAAGACAGACATGCAAGGGCAGAGGCAGAAGGTAGAGCAAGGCAACTACAAGCCAAGGATGCTGAGGGTTGCCAGCAACAACCAGAAGCTGGACAGAGGTGAGGAAGAATTCTCTAGAGCTTTCGGAGGAAGCCTGGCCCTGCTGGCTTCTGGATTTTGGGCTTCCAAACTCCAGAATTGTTAGATAGTACATTTTTATTATTTTATTATTTTGAGCCACTCAGTCTGTGGCGTTTTATTAGGGAAGCCCAAGAAAACAAATACCCTAGTGGTTATAATTAGCAAGCACTCTATGAATGAGATGGTCTTAGGAAAAATCTTGGCTTCTGTGACCACTATAATTTTGGTTGTTATTTAAACTTTCTTTACCTTGGTTTACATAGCTATGAAGTAGCAATAATTTCAACCTTATACGAATGTTGTAAGAATTATATAAATTAATTTATAGAACTTAGGATGGAGGGAAACTCTGTGGCAAGCACTGAAAATTGTTAGTTATTATATCTCTTCTAAAATGCTATAGTTATTCCAATTGACTTGATCTTCCATGATTAACACATATAACTTGTTTTCAGTTTCTCCCTGTTAAAATAATCCAATAAACAACCCATGTTCATGGTATGCAGGTACGCTCTGTTTCTCAGGGTACAGTTACAGGAAGCGAAACTGCTGACTCTTTTGGGAAACATACAATTTTAATTATAAAAGACACTGGTTAAACCAATTCATATGCACCCACAGTGTTTGAATTCCTTTTTCTTTCTTTCTTTTTTTTTTTGCGTCTTAAGCTTCTCTGTACCTTTGTGCAGAGAAGACTCTTGATTTATTTTTTTCTTTTTCCAATTTTTTATTTATTTTTCAAGTACAGTTCTCTGTCTATTACTCCCATCCCATCCCACCCCCAGTGTTCCCCCCTCCCTCCCATTTCCACCCTTCTCAGTTGTTGTCCATGTTTCCTTTATATATGTTCCTCTAAATCCCTCTTCTATTTCCCCTGAAATTCCCTCCCCTGTCCCCTCTGGTCACTGTCAGCCTGTTCTCTATTTCAGTGTCTTTGGTTATATGTTGCTTGCTTGTTTGTTTTGTTGTTTAGCTTCCTGTTAAAGGTGAGATCATATGGTATTTGTCCTTCAACACCTGGCTTATTTCACTCAGCATAATGCTTTCCAGTTCCATCCATGCTATAAAGATAGCCTCTTCAACAAATGGTGTTGGGAGGGAGGACTGGACAGCTACATGCAAAAAAATGAAACTCGAGCACCAACTTATACCATACACCAAAATAAATTCAAGGTGGATAAAAGACTTAAATATAAGCCGTGACACCATTGAATTCCTTTTTCTATACACATTACTAATACTTTCTATTATAAAAGTTTCTTATCTTTGTCAACAAAAAAGATGAAAAATAGTAATATTATTAGTTTATAATAAATTTTACCTAATTCTTGCTCTGTGACTTATTTGTGTTTTCATTTTTTACTATTTTGCTTCGTGTTATTAGAAATAAAATATCCATATTGAGTACTGACCCCTTTCTGTCACGTATATTAAAATATGTTATCTCCATTTACCTATCATTTGTCTTTTCATTTATTCTATGTTGGCCTCGGTTATATTTTATTTTGGATGTAATCAAACATATTGATCTTCTTTATGTATTTTGTGTTTATGTATTTTGTATTGGAGACCATAATTTCCTAATATTGTCTTCTAATTAACTTACTGATATTTAAAAAAATAAACATGGCCCTTAATACATCTAGAATTTATTTTTGTGAAATGTGAGAGATAATGATTTGACCTTACTTGAAAATGGATAGTAAATTGTGCTAAATTGATTTATCAAATAATCCACTATTACCTACTGACTTCCCATATCAATTTTATCATTAAATTTCCATGTGTAAAGAGTTTTTCTTTAGTCTTTATTTATAGTACTGCATTGAATTTTTGTATCACTTATCCACTTTATTTACTATATATTTATAATGTATTTGGGTATCTGCAAGGGAAAATTACCTCTTTCAAATTTCTTTCAAAGATTTTCTTGACTGTTATAAATTTAATTTCTGAAAAATGATGTAATAAAAAATTTGTACTTGGTGATTCCATTGACTTTGCAGCCTAGTTTTGAATTTACAACATTGAGTATTGCTACTTACTTTTATAATATACCTCTTTATTTATCTAGATGTCTTTCAATGTCCTCAAGTAAAGACATTTTCTCCACTAATATATTCTTCCATGTAAGATCACAAAAACTTAATTCTCATTGTGCCTAGTAAAGCCACCTTGGAAAAGTCAACTAATAAGGCACTTTAAGTTTAGACATAAAGATTTATTTGGGAATAGAGATAAGAAGACTAAGTCATATGTATAGGAAAGAAAACCAGATTAACATTACATATCCTTACAGCAACATTTAGTATCAAATTTAGATGATGGAAGTAAGTTACAACAGTTAAAGAAAAGAAAATGCTTATCAAGTATTTTATATCTTGTCCAGTTGATCTCAAACATAAACACCATAGACTCCTTGAAATGTAAGAATATAGGTTTTACGACCAGTAGCAACTATAAAGGTAAAATCAGAACAGAAGTCTAACTCAAATTCTGTGCACATAACTAACATACTGTAGTGAGCAAAACGAAAGACGAAGTCATTTAAATATGTAGAAATAATTTACGGGGCCTCATCATGGGCTCCCATTTGGCCTACAGTCATTGGCTCCAACTCTGAGCCTGCAACCCAGTCGGCCCTGTTGCAGATACAAATGTACAAATGGTTTACAAAAGGCTTTGCCGGAACATGGATGGTTCAGCCAAAATTCACACCCATAACTGTACATGTAGCTCATGCAGCTCCCTTCTCTTCTTGGAAGAATGGCCTTTCTTGATCTAATAGTAGGTACTTAATAGCTTAACAAGTGTTCACATCCAGTTATTCTTCTAATAAAGTCTAGACTAGCAAAAAATAAGGTCACAAACCAAACTAATAAGTTAAATTATGTAGTAAAAGGTAAAATAATGTGTGAAGAATTATAATCTTTCAGTAATGATTTGGTAAAATGGAAAATTATGGAAAAACAAAAAATCAAATCTATTGAAGACTGTTTCTAAATATGTTGTCAACTTCCTGTCAGTTAGTTCATGCGTCTCACCTTGGTACCTTTAAAGCCACCAGTGCTACACCTGTGTTGCAACTGAAACTGTTTAATGCCGTTGGATTGAAACAATAAAAGAAGAAGAGGCTTTAAGGCTTTTGTACAAAAGAAAAATTATGTATCTGTAAACTATCAACAAACAAAATGTAGGAGGTTATTTGTCTGACTTTGACATCATGGAGAAATTGCTAACCATAGTAAAAGGCTGATAAGTTGAAATGCGTTAAAATTGAGGATCTTTTTCTTTCAATACTTAAATCAAAAAACATTAAAATTATGAATCTAAGCCATAAACTGACAAAAACTTTTCGAACAAATACAACCCAATCAAGGTTTATTACCAATGGTACATAAGAAACAGCTACAATTAAATAAGAAAAAGACAAATAATCTAAAAGAAACATGGGCAAACGCTATAAAAGGCATTTTAGATCAATGAAACATGTTTGACAAATAAAGATGGAGGGAGGCTTGACTTCCTTAGCAATCAGGCAAATGCAAGCTAATATATTGAGATAACTTTTTAACATAATAAATAGGCCATAAACTGAAACTTTGACAGTATCAATTATTACAATAGATGTTAATCAATAGGAACAGTGCTGGTAGCAGTGTGAATTGATGCAATCACGCTGGGAAACAAATTAGCATTAATTTGTAAGGCTGACACTTATTCGCTTGGTAACTGGAAATTTCTCATCAGGCTTCATGTTCAGGAAACATAACTGCAATAGCCGCACACTGGACACAGTGGAAATATCCACATATGGTATTCGTTGAAATAAAATTAGGTATAGTCCCACAGTAGAATATTATTCATCAGTGAAAACTAAAATATTTAGATGAAATACTGCTTTTGACACTTAAGAAAAATAAAGCCTTTACAAAGGAAGGAATAAAAGCAACATCTACTTGCCAAAAGTTGAACACCTTTTATCTCAGACTCAACAAAGCGGTTTTACTTATTCCTTTTTCTACATTGGTATAACCCAAACTCCCAGCCTCTAACACACTCACAAACACAAATTTTTAGAATTTGTCTTGAAATCCATGTAGGTTTATTAATTCACAAATAAACTTAATTTTAAAAGTGATTAGAGTATCCATTTGAAAAAAGAAGGAGTTACAGTAAATAAAATATACATACAAAATACTTCAAATATATACATTTTGAAGGGCTGATGAGACAGTAAACAAGGATAACCTTGCTTACACCTAAAAGGAGACAAGGCAATTCATCTGAAACAGAGTCACAATGTTGGTATTCTTTTCGAATTTTTAACTTGTGGAATGGAGTGTGACTGTCATATTATGAGGGTAACGTCTTAGAAATAATACTGACTAGGAAAAGCATGTTGCAGATGGTTGCAGAGAACATAATACCATTTTTAAAAGTCTTAAAACAACTAAAACTAAACAGAAAATAAATTTTAGTCAGCCATAAATATATGTCCACATAGTTTTCTGATTAATTAATAAATGAACAAGATGCAGTCCAAGGAGGCAGCATAGGAAAATCCTAAACTCACCTCCTCCCATAACCACACCAGATCTGTAGGTATACATGGCACGATTCGCTCTTAAGACCTGAAAAGTAGGTGAATGGCTCTTTCACAACAAATAGTCAGAGGGCCACAATGTGACATGTAGTTGAGGCAGACATGTGGTGAAACCAAAGTCCCCATCCCTGGGATAGGGACCCACAAATGAAAGCAATCCCACAAATCTGGAGCTTCTCCCCCAGCACTGAGGGATTGTGACCCACATCCTGCACCCCAACCCCTCGGACCTGTACTGAAGAGACAAGCCCCCAAGTGACTGCTTTTTAAAACAAGGACACTCACATCCAAGAGACCGGAAGGTCTGTAAGGGACTGACATACTTTTCTTCAAGGGTTTGTGCACAGATGCACTGGTCCCAGGGACCAGTGCAAAAGGAGAAGTGTGGGAAGCACCTAAACTATGCAGTCATGTGCTGCTGAAAGGAGAAATGAGTCTTTAAGTGATCTTGTCACTATGCAAACATCATGAAGTTCACTTACACCAATCTGTAGAGCATGTTCCTGTACATAAAAACAACAGGAAATTAAAACAAGCACAAGAGAAGACGACACAAGAGACACAGTAAATACAAGACGTATGAGGCTGCTGCTGGCATAATGCTGCAGACTACTCTATAGCAAGCTTGTTTAGTAAGTAGAAAGTGTACAGGCTAAAATAATAACAAAAGTATGATAAATACATAAATCAGTATCACAGTTGTTTATGACCACTGCCAAGTATTATGTACTGTACGTAACTGTAGTGAGCACTTTTGTGTAACTAGCGGCCCAGTGGATTTGTTAACAGCAGCATTGCCACAAACACGTGAGTAACGTGTAGCCCTCTAAGGATACAATGGCCACAGCATCACTAGGTAGAAGGAATTCTTCATCTCCTTTATAATATCACATGACAGCTGCTGTGTATTTGATCCACTGTTAACCCAAACGCCTTTATGCAGCTCATGACTGTATGAGAATAATTATTCGCTAATACTGAAGCCTCTGCCACGGGGTCTGCTGGGACTCTCCGTGGGGACAGAGTCCTTGGTGGGTGGATATGATTTTTGCACTCTCTCTCTACCTTGCTAGCACAGGCTGGTGCAATATACCCTATGCTCTTTCACAGCCTAAGCTGGCTGACATAATAAGAAATTACAATGAACAATTACACACTAACAAATTGGATAACCTAGAAGAATAATTAAATTTCTGTGAACGTACAATCTTCTAAGACTAGATCATATGGAAACAGAAACTCTGAATAGACCAATTACTAGCAAGGAGACTGAATTGGTAGTGGAAAGTCTCCTCACCAACAGAAGTCCGGGACCAGGTGGGTTCACTGGTGAATCTCAGCAAATGTTTTTAAAAGATTTAATTCATATCCTTTGCAAACTTTTAGTGTTTTTACAGAGAGCATGGTACTAAAAACCAAAACCTGAGCATCAGATTGGCTCATTGTTACTGGGGTGTCATTGTTTATACAGATGAGTTATATGTATGTGTACAAACCTATGTATATACAATATGAGTATATACTTATGTCACTAACCATCTTCATCCATATTAAGGTAAACATGAGTTCATGCTGATATCTCCAACTTAAACCCATTCTCCTTATTTCTTTATGGGCAAGGTGTTTTTCTCTGACTTCCTTTAAGGATTTGTCTTTGCCTTTAATATTCTGAAGTTGTAATATGATATGCATGGGCTGATGATGATGGTGAGTCTGAGAAATTTTCCAAATTTCTAGTTCTGTGGTTTGATGTCTGTCAATAATTTAGAAAGCTTCTTGGCCATTTTTATTTTAACTGTTTCTTCAGCTCAGTTCTCTCTTTGTCTTCTGATATTTCAACTATACTTTCATTGCATCTTTTGAAATCGCTCACTGTTTTGGATGTTATGTTATGTTTTCTTAATTCATTTTTCTTTTCAGATTTTCAGTTTTAGAAGTTCCTCTTTACCTACCTTCAAGCTCACTGATTTATTTGTTAGTCATGTCAAATCTGTTTATGAGCCCATCCCAAGCCCTTCTTCATTTCTATTACAGAGTTTTTGATTTATAGGATTTTCTTTTGATACTTTCTTATGATTTATTTCTTTCTGCTTATACTACCCATGTATTCTTGTATATTATATACATCTTTCATCATAGTCTTAGTATGTTAATTATAATTATTTTAAAGTTCACATCTGATACACTATTGATAGAAATATAAAGTAGTGCAGTAGCTGTAGAAAACAATATGGAGGATCTTCAAAATATCAAATATGGAACTACCATAATTCATCAATATTACTTCTGGCTAAATATCCAAACAATTGTAGTCAGGATCTTAAAGAGATAGCTGCACTCTCATGTTCATTACGGCAATATTCAAAAACCCCAACATACAGAGTGGGGCAAAAGAAGGTTTACAGTTGTGAGTGTGTAAAAAAGTTTATTTTTGTATTATTTATTAATTATGGTATTACTTTCCATACAAACAGCTGTAAACATACTTTGCCTCTCCCAAATTTGAAAAAACCCTATGTGTTCATTAATGGATACACAAATAAAGAAAATGTAATATATCCATTTGGTGAAACATTAGCCTTTAAGAAGCAGAAAATCCTTCCGTTTACACAGGTAAACTTGGAGCACATCGTGCTCAGTGAAACAAGCCGGTAACAGACGGGCACACGCTGTGTGAGTGCACTTATATGAGGTACTTAAGCTCACAGAAGCAGACGCCAGAGTAGTCGTGGCCAGGATGAAGGAGGAAAAAGGAGGAGAAAGTATGGAGTTAACATTGAATGAGTATCAAATTTTAATTATGTTCTAGAGGTCTGCTCTGCAGCACTCCATCCACAGTTAAAAACACAGTATTGTGCACTTAAATTCTTGTTAAGAGGTAGAGCCCACGTTAAGTGTTCTTTTCACAATTTAATAAAACATCTCTGCCTGATAATCCTAACATTTGTATCATATGTAACTCAGCTTCTGGTGTTTTCTTTGGCTAAGTCTTTTTTTATTTTATTTCATTTTTTATTTTAATTGTTCAAGTACAGTTTTCTGTCTTTTACTCCCATCCCAGCCCACCCCCTCAGGGCTTCCCACCTCCGTCCCATTTCCACCCCCCTTAATTTTTGTCCATGTGTCCTTTATACTTGCTCCTGTAAACTGTGGCGACTTTGTTTCAGTTTGATGTTGAGTTTCTTTTTGTTTATATTTTGGTTTTGCCTTTTGTCATGCCTTATAATTTTATGTTAAAAGATAGACATTTTGTATGTACTAATAATATACAATGAGGTAAGTAGTCCTACAGTCTGAAGGTTTATGTTATTCTTGATAGAAGTTGGGATTTGCTTAAAGTTAGCTGTAGCTATAAACATCAAAAGCTTAAAATTTCTGTAGTGTCTTTGTGTTTATCTCCCCCACATTAACTGCTAGTGTTGGGCTTTCTTGATAAGTCCTCTCTGTCCCATCCTGGACTGCTCACACTCTGCTGATTCACCACTCAAAGTAGCGCAACTCAACTCTAGATCCAGGCATGCGTTTCCTGCTACCTATATTCTGGAAATTATGAAAGGTGAATTCTCTGTCCAGTCCTCTCTCCTGTGTCCTTGTTTTCTGATGCTGACATAGGCTGTCTCCCAATCCAGACACACAGTTGTGAGAATGGTGATTCTGTTTCAGAGCCAATACTCGTCAGTCTATTAGTATGTGTCTTACGAGTGTGCATTTCTCCAAACATTAAATTGCCAAGTGGACATTTTTTCCTATGGCTGAAAGGAAAATTAGTGATATGATTTTATTGCTAGGGCTCAAGGTTGTGTTCAATATATTTAAAATTGTGTTTAAGTGAAGTCGTATGTTTCACTAACAGTTTAAGTATATGTTGAATTTAAATCACTTAAGACACTGTATGAATTAAACTCTTGGATTCATTAACATATGTATGAACTATATTAGTAAATATTTTTAGTCAATATTCTTCTTTCTTTATAACTTAAGGACCTTATTAGTATATCTTCCTTGGTTGAAATTTGAATCAAATAGTTGCAATATTCTAGAACATTTATTTTATTATGCCACTATATATTGCTAAAAACAACATAAGCAACCAAGTTAGTAGAAATATTCTAACCTTCTAATCTAAAAATGTCTGATAGAGTCTGGAATATTTCCCAGAAAGAATCCATTGAATGCAGGTTACCATGGTGATTAGCAAAAATGTGGAATGAAGTTTTTTTAATGATAATTGCTACATATTTGCAGCTGAAGTGCATCTTTCAGTTTCACTCTCAGATTTGAGGCCATAATAATAGTTCTGGAATCTGAGTTGTATATTTAAACCTGTAATATTGTGCAGGGACATATCTAATTGTGTGGAAATTCTCTTTTTAAGGTGACCAACACGGTAATTTTTAAAAGCTTATTCTTATTTATTGGCATTTCTGTATATAGTTAATTGAAATTACATTTGATTAATTCTTAAAACACAGAATTTATAATGGCCACAGATCAATTTAAAGATAAAAGAAAAGAATTGTATTTTATATCCTCTCCACCCCCTTTAGGAAGAAAGTTGAGTTTATTTCTATGGCAGCTGAATGCTCTTGCTGTGTAATTATTTCTGAAGAAATTCATGGTCTAATGCCAACATTTTGTGAATTAAAAATACATTTTGAAAAATGGTGCTAAATTCAGAAAGTTGGTGCTTTAAAAAAGCCGCTTTAACTCCTTGAGGCTAGGTAAAAATTAAAATAAAATATAACCAATTTCTAAGGGATTAATATGTAATATTAGAATTATATAAATAAACCAAATCAAAGACTCTTAACATTAAATACAGAATAGGTATGTCAAATTTATTTATTGTATAATGATGCTTCAAGTTTATGTAATGATTTGATTTTAGAATATCGCCTATGTTTTCTTCAATTCTTACAGACCTCTGAGTAAAAATAATATTAAAAATAAACATAGTGACATCGATTGAGGACTTATTACGTCACAGACATAATACTACATAGACTAACTCACTTAATACGGACAGGAACACTAAGAAATAGTTCTAGGGCTATGATTGTTGTTACTATGTTCCTTTTATGGAGGATGAGACAAGGCAGAGAGAAATGAAGCAATGTGCCCGAGTCCCAGACAGTGCCGTGCAGAGCCAGAAGTTAAATTCAGAGGGATTGGCTCTGATATCCACACTGTCGGCCAGATAACACTACACTGTTGATCTGAAGTATTTTTATTCTCAATCAATAGAGCCACAATTGAAGGCACAAAGAATTGAACGGCTGACAATGTCACACAGTTACCCAATGGTGTAAGTGGAACAGAAGTTCGTTCTCTGATTGTAAGTCTAGGAGGTGCTCCATTACAGCTCATGGTCTCCTTTGACTTGAATGTAATTTAGTGTTCTTTCTATCTGGTCAGTTAGGAATGAAACAAAGTTGAAACCATCTGTTACAATTACAGCCCACAGACTGAACTCCTTCATAACTTATGTGTATTATATTTGCCCTTTCGATATATCACGGATACAAAAGGTTTAAAGTTCCAGATGATCAGTTTGTCATTATTAATAGCTAGCTCACCAACCAGCATTTCTTTTTCTGAAAATTTTAGTTGAAAGAAAAACAAAGACCTTTCACTACTAGGAAGCCTATGGATTCAGCCTTTATATGTTATAAGAAATTTTGGGTCAGATCACAATAGTCCTAAAATTCCCTCCTTTAAGGGAAAAAGGAGAAACATAGCATTGCATAGCTTTGAAGAGCTGAGAGATTAGCTTTCCCCATGATTAGCAGAAGACAGAAAAAGAAAGAATATTATAATACCTAAATTTGGTCTCTAACAAACACCAGAGAAGTAACCCTACCAATGAAGTGGAGCAAAAGCCTGGCATTGTGTGTGTGTGTGTGTGTGTGTGTGTGTAAAATAAGAGCAATAGACCAGTCAGAGAAACATAAAGACCATATAATTTCACTCATATGTGGAATCTAATGAACAAACTGAACTAACAAGCAAAACAGATACAAACTCATAGATAGAGAGCAGGACAATGGCTAAAGTGGAGGGGAAGTTAGAGGGTGGTGGACTGAGCAAAAAGGAAAAAAAGGATTCATGGACATCGACAACAGTGTGGCAATTATGTGGAGGATATAAGGAGACTAAATGGTAATGGGAAAAATACAATAAAAATTAAAACATTTAGGAATAAACTTAACCAAGGAAGTAAAAGACCTGTACTAAAAAAAAACCCAAAAAACTACAGTACACAGAAAAAAAGAAATTAGGGAAGACACAAATAAATGGAAGCATACACTATGTTCATGGATTGGAAGAATTAACATTATTAAAATGTCCATAGCACTCAAAATAGTCTCTAGAGTCAATCAATCCGTATCAAAATACCAATAATATATTTCATAAATATAGAACAAATATTTTAAGCATTTATATGAAACCATAAATGAGCTTGAAGAAACACAGTAATTTTGAAAAAAAGAACAAACTAGGAGGGATCACAATACCTGATATAAAACTATATTACAAAGCCACTGTAATCAAAATAGTCTGGTGCTGGCACAAGAATAGGCACATAGACCAATGGACTAGAATAGAAAGCCCAGAAATAAACTTATGTCAATGTGGTCAATTAATATTTGACAAAGAGGGCAAGCACATAAAATAGAGTAGTAATACCCTCTCCAATAAATGGTCTTGGGAGATCTGGACAGCTTCATTTAAAAAAAGAAAAGAAAAGAAACTAGACCACCAACTTATACCATACACCCAAATAGACTGAAGATGGAAAAAAAGACTTAAATATACGTTGTGATACCATAAAAGTCTTAAAGAAAAATATAGGCAGGAGAATTCCAGATAACCCATGCAGCAATATTTTCACCAATATATCCCCTAGAACAAGGAATATAAAAGAAAGAATAAACAAATGGGACTACATCAAACTAAAAAGCTTCTTCATGGTTAAAGAAAACATCAGCGAAATGTACAGGGAACCACCCACATAGGAAAACACATTTGCCAGTGAAACCTTGGACAAGGGTTTGATCTCCAAAATACATATAAGAACTTGTGTGACCCACACCCGGAAGACAAACAATCCAATTAAACAATGGGCTATGGAACTGAATGGATACTTCTCCAAGGAGGACAGACAGTGGGCCCATAGACCTATGAAAAATGCTCAGCATCACTAGAATTAGAGAGATGCAAATTAAAACCAAAAGTGATAAAATATCACTTTATACTGGTCAGAATGGGCATCATTAATAAGCCAACAAAGAAGTGCTGGTGAGATTGAGGATAAAAGGGAACCCTAGTACACTGTTGGTGGAAATACAGACTGGTTCTGCTGCTCTGGAAAACAGTGTGGGATATCCTCAAAAGCCTAAAGATAGAACTGCCTTTCAATCCGGTGATCCCACTGCTGGGATTATACCCTGAGAGCCCTGAAAAACCAATTCAAAAGAACTTATGCACTTCAATGTTCATAGCAGCACAACTTACAATAGCCAAGTGCTGGAAGCAGCCTAGGTGCTCATTAGTAAATGAGTGTATCAAAAACTATGGTACATTTACACAATGGAATACTACACAGCAGAAAGAAAAAAGGAGCTCCTGTCCTTGGTGACAACGTGTATGGAACTGGAGAGATTTATGATAAGTGAAGTAAGCTAGGCAGTGAGAGACAAACGCCATATGATCTCACCTATAAGTGGAACTTAATTAACAAACAAACAAGCAAGCAAAATAGAACCAGAGACACTGAAATTAACAGCAAGTTGACAGTAACCAGAGGGGAGGGGAGAGGGAAATAAGGGAAAGAAGGGAAAGAGTCATAAATAAAGGTGTGTAAAGGACCCATGAACAAAGCCAAAGGGAGGTAGGGTTGAGGGTGGGAGGTGGGGATGGGAGAAGTGAGGGAAAGTGGTGGTGGGAAAATGGAGACAACTGTATTTAAACATCAGTTTAAAAAAAGTTTAAAAAAAGGGAATAAAAAAGACCTGTATTTGGTATGCTATTACTAAAATAAAAAGTTTAAAATTAAAAATAAATTTTATAACCTTAGAAAACACATTAAGACCCAACTAAACGTATTACGAAATAACCGATTCTACAAATACAGGACAGAACTTATACAAAGGTTACTAAAGTTAATTTCCCTACTAAAAAATGTAGGCCTTATTATATACCTCATTCTATTATTAGTATATCTAGATAAAGTTCCAATTCTTTTTTCACAGCACAAGTGTTATTGCTGATGTTGCAGATAATAGAGTACAACAATTCCATGTGGGACTGTGGAGAGTGGGTGGTCACCAGCCTCCCCTGTTAACTGCGTTAGTCATTCCCACATGCTCATCTCCCAAAGCTGTGATTCAAATTTGCGCTTCCTCAAAATCACAACTGAGTACATATCACAGGCCTACTGTTCACAGGAATAGAAACTCCTAGTTTCTAAAAGGCCAAGGATATGTTAGTAACTGAAGCAGTGTATTATTTTATATTTATCATGGGAGGTAGCATAGCATTACACTAAGCAAAAATATTTAATAATTACCTTTTGATCAATTAGTTAATGAAACATTTACCCTTCCTTTTTCAAATATCAAAGTATTTTGCCTCAAACTATTAATATAACAGACACGTAATTCCAGAGTTTTTGTTAAGAAAGTGTTTTAATTTAAAAACTCCAAATGGTGATGCTTCATTTGCCAGCTATTCAGAAACTGTGCTGAGTTAGCACTTGCTTGGGTGCCTGGATTTAGTGGCGCTACTGTGGAACCACTTCGCTAATTCAGAGTCGCACAGTCTGATTCGACATGATGCTTAGATAATACAGAGAAGCTTTTCAGAAAAAGAAAACATGAAGATCTGAGTTTGTGTCACATTAAATTTCACCAAATATTGATATATAATGCTACATAAACAAAAAGAATTTAGCTGCTCTTCTTGTAAACCCTCAAAGACCATTATTATCCGTCATTTCTTAAAAAAAAAAACTACTTTCAACTTACACTTTTTTTCACTATGAAATAAACACTAATGAATATTTTTGGTTGCAGAAGAATGGAAATGTATTCCCTGTGTTTTTGTGTATTTTCAGAAGTACTTTCTTAAAGCCTTCATTTTCTTCAAGATTGGTAGTAAAATAAGAGAAAAGAAAAAAATGAAAGAAATATATAGAGGAACAACATAATCTGTATGGGGGATATTTGCATTGAAAAATTAATTTCATAGCACTATAAAAATTAATTTCATATGTGTAAAATTTAAAATACATATGTACTTTTATATGCCATCTTATAAATGTTTTGCAAATTATTGCTGATTTTACTATTGAAATGTACTTCAGGAAGTGAAGAAGTTTGAGATATTTGAGGTCTGTCCAGAAGGTGTCCAGCCTTTCATATATTATGAAAATATATTTACTGAAGATAAAAGATACAATAAATATTGTACATAGGACAATGATGCCTCAATTCCCTTCAAAGTAGGCACCTGGGGATCTCTCACATTTCTCCCAATTGCCACCAGCTGCCCCATAATATTTTCCTGAATCTTGTCCCTTTCAAAGGTGGTTTTAATTTTGCAAAAAGGCAGAAGTCTCAGGGCACCAAACCTGTGCTGTAGAGGGGCTGAATCACCTGGGTGATTTGATATTTCACCCCTCGTGATGCCTGCGTGGGTGCATTGTAGTGATAAAGCTGCCAATCACCAGTTGTCCATAGCTGTGGCCTTCTGAATCATCTGAATAGTTTGTATGGAGGAATGTTCAAGCTTAATGAAAAATTTGATGCACATTCATTGCTCTGCTTCCTCAGTCATTTTGAATGCAACAGCCATACAGTACACATGCTCACTCGGTGGCACTCACGCCGCCCCCCGCCCCATTGACTAGTACAGCGAAGTTGTCCTTATTCACGCATGTGAATTCTGGTCCACTCTCCTTGGCTGCCAGGTTACTTCAATGTCACATAATCCATTCTTGTTATATTAATAATGTCTGGACTTTTTCTGGACAGATGTCATATATATTTTGTCTTTTGAATATCCAAAGTTCTAATGGCAAACTTGTTTTTAGGTGGCTGATACACAGGAGTAAGCTCTAGAATAGCAACAATGGACATCAAGAAACAAGTTAGGAAACTGTTTTGTGGTTAGACCAGGCAGGGCTAAAAATTATTTAGACTAGGGTAGTAGAAAAATTTGTCCTGTGCATTTTGAAGATGGAACCAGTTGTATTTGCTGCTTAAATGCAAACAAGATAAATACAAAAAAGAAAAAATAAGAGAGAGCAATGTATGTCAAATGTTGTATGTTTTCAACTGAAATTAATGGTGCAGTCTCCTCAGGGCAGCATGTTTGGTGAGGGAAGTTGACTGTGTTAGATAAAGATGGTATCCAAATGGTCACGTATAGAAGGCGGCTACATCTGGAGTCCTGGCGAATGTTTAGATTGGAGATGTACATTAGGGAATCGGTGACATTTAAAGCCATGGAATCATTCCAACAAATGAATGTGGATGAGAAGAAGACTGAGGATGAAGCCATGGGGACCACCTGCACTTAGAAGAAGAGAAAGAAAAGATCTCACCCAAGAGCCTGATGAAAGGGACTGATGGGGGGAATGAAAGGCCAGAGGACAACCTAGCCACAGGACCTCAGAACTGAAGTTCTCTGAAAGTGAAAAGACCCCGATGGGAAGCTGCTGCATCGTTCCAGTTGTCTGCATCATCGACGTTGACTTTGGAGCCTTTCTTGCACATTCAAGTCAGAAGGTATCCAAGGGTTCCTTGACAGGGAGCATTTCATTTTTATTTTTAATTTAATTTTTATTAAGATAAATGTAGTCACATGTATTTGTAGAAATAATACAGAGAAATAATACTATACCTTTCACTTTTTCTCCCAGTGATAACATCTCATAAGACTAGCAGAATATCACAACTACAATGCAGTAGTTCCTCATTATCCACAGTTCACTTTCTACAGTTTCAGTTATTGGAGGTCAGGGGCAAACAGGAAATATTAAATGGAAAACTCCAGAAATAAACCATTCATGAGTTTTACATTTAAATTGTGTGCTGTTCTGAACAGCTTGGTGAAATCTTGAGCCATCAGGTCCCTGGCAACCCAGACATGGATGGTGCCTTTGCCCAGCATCCTGTGTTGCAGACACTCCCTGCCCGTTAGCCGTGCAGCAGCCTTAGTCTGGGTTACCAGACAGCCGGTCACAGTATCACAGTGCTTGAGTCTAAGGAACCTTTATTTTACATAACAATGTCCCCAAAGCACAAGAGTAGTGATGCTGGCAATTCAGACATGCCAAAGAGAAGCCGTAAAGTGCTTTCTTTAAGTAAAAAGGTAAAAGTTCTCAATAAGGAAAGGAAAAAAAAATCATATACTGAGGTTGTTAACATCTATGGTAAAAACCAATCCACCTGTGAAATTGTAAAACAATACATTTGTTCTAGTTTTACTTTCATACCTCACACTGCAAAAGTTACAGCCACACTATGTGGTAAGTGCTGAGTTAATATGGAAAAGGCATTAAATTTGTGGATAGAAGGCATGAGGGCAAATGTGTTCCCATTGATGGCAACAAGTTGTGCTACAAAGGATGGAATTTGTACAGAGACTTCATCGAGGGATTCCCGGAAGTGAGTGACACCAAGCCACACAGATTCAGCAATAGGTTTGGCATTTCTCATTTCACATCACCATCATCGCAAAAGGAAGAAAGGTGTGTATATTTTGAGGGATCACATTCACATAACTTTTATAACAGTATATTATTATAATTACTCTATTTTTACTAGTTATTATTGTTTCTCTTACTATGCCTAACTTTTAAATTTTACCATTAGTGTGAACATATAGGAAAAAAACATAATACACATAGGGTTTGATACCATCCACAGTTTCAGGCATTCATTGGGGGTCTTGGAACATATTCTCTGCAGATGAGGGGGAGTTAGTGTATTCACATTGATATTTTCCACAAGTCTTGTTCAGATTTGCCACATTTTGGTGTACCAGTGGTGTCTCTTTGTGTATACACTTAGTTTGATAGTTTCATGAGATGTAAGTTCATGTACACACCACCAGAAATGAGACAATAATAGCTTCATCACAAGGTTCCCTCATGTTATATTTTATAATCACCTCTACCTTTGTCAGCCAGTAATCTGAGCATTGCTAAAATTGTGTCAGTTCAAAAATGTTGTATCTCATGGACACAGACAACAGTGTGGTGACTGTGGGGAAGAGGGGTAGGTGGAGTGGAAGAAAGTATAGTGGGATAAATGGTAATGGAAAAATACAATAAAAATTAAAACTTTTTTAAAAGTTATATAACTGAAATAATATGATATAAAACATTTTCTGATAGGATAGTCTGCTCAGCATAACTCCCTGGAGACTCATTCGCATTGTGGGATTTTAATCAAGGTTTTATTCTATTTCATTTCTGAGTGGTAAGGATGTACCACAATATGTTTAACCATTCACCCTTTGAAAAACATCTGACTTGTTTTCCATTTTAAGCTATTATAAGTAAAGATGCTATGAACATTTGCATAAGGATTTTTTTTACAAATGTAACTTTTCATTTATGTGGAGCAAGTGCTCAAGAATATAATGACTCTGTTGTACACTAATTGCATGCTTAATTTTTTATGAAACTTCCAAATTGATTTACAGAATGGATGTACCATTTTACATTTCCAACAATGCACAAGTGATCCAGTTTCTTCATATCTTCACAAGCATTTACTGTTGTTACTATTTTTTAACTTCAGCCAGTCTGATATAAATCTAATGACATCTCACCGTGGTTTTAATTTACATTTCCCTTCTGGCCAAGGAAGGAGAACATCTTTTCACGTGCTTACTTGTTGTCTTAGTCATCCAGGCTGCTATAACAAAAATATAATACACTGGGTGGTTTAAACAACAGACATTTATTTTTCACAGCCAGAAGGATGGAAATTCCAAGACCAAGTCATTCCCAATTCAATGTCTGGTGAGGGCCCACTTTCTGTTTGTAGACAGATTTTTTTTTTTTTTTTGCTCATTGTGTCCTCAAATGATGGAAGGGGCAGGGGTCAACCTGGGGTCTCTTCATCAGGGAAAAAGTTCTATTCACAAAAGCTCCTCCCTCATGATCCAATCACCTCCCAAAGTCCCCACCTCCAAGTTCCATTGCATTGGAGAAATACAGTTCAATACATAAATTTTGGAGGTGGGGGAGACACAATATTCAATCTATAACATTTGTCATCTGTATATCTTTTTGGTGAAAAATATTATCTCATTTGCTTATTTTCTAATTGAATTTTTTAATGTTGGGTTTTATAAAAATTATTTTTATATTCTAGACACTTTCTAGATACTAGTCCTTTGTCAAATATATATTTTGGAAATATCTTTTCCCAACCTGTAGTGTATCTTTTCATACTCTTCACCTGATCTTACAGTGAAAAATGTTTCAATTTCGATAAGGCTCAATTGGTTTTTTTATGGATCCTGCATTTGGTGTCAATTCTAAGAATTCATTGTCCAGCTCTCCATCCTGACAATTATTTTCTCTTCTTTTATTCTTCTGAAAGTTTTAGAGTTTATGTCTTACATTTAAGTTCATGAACAACTTTGAATTTGAATCAATTTTGTGTAAGAAATGAGGTTTTAGGTCAATATACATTTTTTGGTTTGGGGGCCATTTTTGGTGTTTTTGTTTTGCTTTGTTTATGGACATTCAATGGTTCCAATGCCATCTATTGAAAAGGATATCCTTTCTCCACTGATTTAATTTTGCACCTTTGCTGAAAATCACTTGTGCATTCTTACATTGGTCTATTTCTAGGTTCTCTGTTCTGCTCCGTTGTTCTACATACCTGTCTCCCCTCTGTTTCTTTGCATATATTTCTTTTTTTATTTACTTCAGAATAATATTATAATTAATTTTTAAAATGTTTTGATGGTTGATTTAAAATCTTTTTCTATTAGTTCCAACACCTGGTTCATCTCTACGTTTGTGTCAATTAATTTTTTTTCCAATTCAAATTGAAATTTTTGTTGTTCTTTTGATAATTTTTAACTGCATACTAGGTATTTTGTCTATTATGTTGGGAGATTTATTACATGAAGAGATTCTGAGTCATAGACAGTGTGTTTAGGTTTAGGATGCAGGCAATGGTCTACTTTTATGGGCTGTGGTTGCAGGACAAAGACTTAACATTCTAATTTAGTTTTGTGGGGAGGGAAGGGTTTCGCTACGCTGAGCAGTCCAGTGTGTTTTGGTGGGTGAGGAAAATCTCTAGTCCACTACAGTACGGCACATAAACAACTTCTTGTCTCCTGGAGAAGAGGATCATCTTACAGCCCCCCAACATTATAAGACTGTGAGCCCCGAGTTCAGTCAGAAAGAAGGATCTTTCCCACTGAAATATCTATTTTCTTGTTTTCAGTACTTTCAGTTTTCACTTATTTCTTATCTCTCTTCATTTTATTCTGTTTTTCTGCCAGAATACTTAGGGAAGAATCTTAGTGAGTCCTGCTCCTGGTCCCACGCGCCCCGCCTTCCGACCCACAGGGAGCTCAGCCTAGTTGACCAGCCACCTTTGGCCTCCATGGAGATGCCTGGAACCGAGCCGCTGAAGTGGAGAAGGGGAAGTTTGTGTGTATTTTAAGATTCAGAAATGGAGAGTTTGTAATACAAAAAAACATGAAAAGTATGATTTCGGATATAGTGTTACAAGGCAAAAAATTTACAATGGTGTCAACAGTTAAATGGGGTGTGAGTAGCTGATTTAGAGACTTGTAGAAAGATCTCGGAAAAGACAAGACCGAGATGGGTTTGAACTTGGTGAGTGTAAGGCTAGTGTGGCTGGAGTGCGACTTGTCTCAGACCCACAGTAATAAGAAACACTATTTATCTGTACATTTCCCTTTCCTCAGGCATCATGGCGATTTACCTATGACAAGCCAGTACCGACTCATTTCAGAACTACGGAAATTAACCTTCACACATCTTGACACCATATTTTTTTGAGAGACAAATGAATTTCAAGTGGTTTTTAAGAGGACCATACTACTTCGGTAAAAATAAGGACAAGCAGAGCAAGGAGTCAGGAAAATTTGTTTAAAAAAATAAAATAAAATAATTCTTGTCATCATGGACAAATAGAATAAATTAAAGATCTGAAGAGACTGATATGGAAACAAGAGAAAAAATCAAAATTGTGATGAACAGTTATATTTAAAATTCTGTGTATCATGATAGAGACAGTAACATATTCTTGGAAACAGCATCTGACAGTGGATCAGTTTTTCATCTTGAAGCATTCTTATTTGAGGTTTAATATCGAGCCAATATATGACAAAGAAATAAAAAGTCCATCATGAAAATAATTATATCATGCACTTCTGTATTTACTTAAAATAAAATTTTCCATAAATTTTTATAATGTTTATAGTGTTTATAAAGGTATAATATAGCTTGCCTATGTAAGGAGTAAAGAAAGATATATGTCTATTCCACCAATATTTATTGAATAATACATATATGTATAGATATATATACACATACACACACTAAACACTCTGCCAATTTTACATTCTTAATCTAATTTACTCTTTAGAAAATGCTTTTTCAGGTATGTAATACTACTCACTTTTTTTAGATGATGAAACTAATGAACAGTTAAAAAATGGCAGAGTAGGAATTTAAATGCAGGTTATCTGAATACAGAATCCATTCTCTTTATTACCAGGCTACGTCTCTTCATTACGTAGTATTAGTTTCTCATCTGAAATGCTCAGATTAATGGAGAAGACAGTCAAATAAAAAATTATAATACTCTATGAGAAATATATTCATAGAGTGCTCTGGAGGCTTTTTTGGAAGGTGTTGCTAGCTGAGAGACTTGTCAGAAATGATTCCTGAAGCGGAAAGTAGAATAAAAATTGAGATTTGACACCAAATGCAGTTCACTATAAAAGAATCAGGTGGGAAAGGTATTTTTAAGCAGGGAAAGAAAATATCTCTTCCAAAGAAATAAACCTGAGAAAGTAGGCATTTTGGAAATGGAAATTTCTTATGGGGAAGAGTAGGTAAGTTAGAGGGAATGACATCCTAGAAGATTTTATATATCTTATTACAAATTATAAAATGCCGTGGCTGTGTATAAACATTAAAAGATCTCTAATAGTGGAATTAATAATACATATATTTAATAGCAACATGGAAAATAAACTGAAGGAAAGAAACCATGTGTACTTGGAAAATAATGAGTAACTGGATTAAGGTATTGCTGTTGGGATACAAAAGGGAAAGAATATTCGACAGCTCTTAAGAAGAAACATTTGACTTAGAAATAAACTGATGGGTAACCCTAAACAGAGGACAGATGTGGGATTGAAGAAGAGATTTTAGGAGGGCAAACTTTCTCATAGTTAATACTAAAATGCAAGAAGTGGTGAAAACATGCTGCTGTGGAATTTAGAACATCTTAGCTCAAAACATATTCTCGAGTGAAAAGGGGGCAGACTTTTAATGCAAGTTAATCAGCATTTAAATAATTCAATTTTAAGTTTGAACCATGTCAATAAAATTTCATCTTATGAGATAGTTGTTTGGGTTTTTTGTTGTTGTTATTGCTTTTTTTTTGGTGCACAAAAGCACAATCACTGTATGCAGGCACGTTTTTTTCTTAGAGCGTTATTTTGTATGTCACAAAGCCTGAAGATATCAACTATTTTTGCTGAGGTTTGTTGATGCAGACACTGGCCTGCAGTGCCCGCAGCATCATGGATGAGACATGAGAGGAATTCACACGAACTATCGAGTCCTATGGAGGAAAAGGGACCACACGGCTATTCCCTCAAGGGGGGAGCACACTGACCCTTGCCTAGACAGGCTTTTATTGGGTTTAATTTGCACAGAAATACAGGTACAACTCATTAATCATTGTCAGGCAGTAAGGATCAAACAGTAGATAGCATACAAAGAACTATTAGGGCTTCTTCTGAGTCAGGGTCTATCAGCTAAAAGGCTATAAAACTTTGGGAAACAAACTCTTTTCCTGCTTGGACCCTTATCATTTAACTAAGAGCATTCTTAGCAAAGCAGGTTTCACAGGATTTTACATATTCTTTTCCAGGCCTGATCACTGGGAGAGCCCACCCTTTCCAGCACAGGGCTTCACAGCCCTCTGTCATTGTTTCAGGCTTAAGTCAGGTGGAGGAGGCAGATAGCCAAGGAATTTTCGGAGACATTTCGAGGACTCAGGAGAGTCAGGCTTCATCAAAGCCAAGGGGCGAGGGTCAATCACCCCCTTCTCCATAGCCCCCCAGGTCCTTCCCTGGGGCCTCCACGTGATCATGACTATCTTAGATAGTTCCCCTCTTGGGGAATCTTACCCATAATTGGCTAACTGATCAAGCATTGGGGGCCAGTTATGGAAAAAGGAGCAGAAGCAGTGCTCCTGCCAGGGAGATAAACTTTGTCTCCTTAGTGGCTTATGGTCCGAAGGTCGCTCACTCAGCCTTAGCCATGGAGGGGTTACAGCTCCTGAAACCAGGCAGGGCAACTCCCAACAGTCCTTTTCAGAGTATTTTGAATGGTTTATCTTCATTTCTTTTATCTGTAGTAGGTATTTCACTAGAATAATGTTTGGTGTTTAACAAGTATATTACAAGTCAAACTCGGACCAGTGGGTTTGCTACTTCAAGGTTCTCATTCTGAGCTCCTAGGCACATAACCTATGTAGAGAAAGTTATGTATTTAAGAAACTGGTGTTTTTTTGACTATTCCATTAGCTTATGAATCCAAACTATTCAAAGTTTTTTGTTTGGGCCTATGTATTCTTTTCAGTTTCTTTTAATATTTATGTACATCCTAGATTGATATCCAGAATTATGTATATTACTTTTATTAAAACAGTGTTTAATATCTCAAATGTGAAACTTTTAAATTCACTCCCTTGTTGTAGCTGATGGACTCCCAGGGCAATGTGACTCTGCACAGCCCAGCATCTGTCCCTCTACTTGCTGGCATTTAAATGGGCCAACAAACAATACTCACATCTTACCCTCTTGTGCTCAAAACTGGCTGAGAGATTGGCATAGCAGTCAGATAGATGAAGATAAATGTTTTCACATTGAATTTATCTCATAAAAACTTTTCATAGAAATGTATTTTTAGCTCTGCACAAAATGGACAGTGGTACCCTAGCATTCGCCAGAGTCAACCAATTAGAATTTGCACAAGACAATCCTAAACCATTCCTGGGCCAGGAGGGCAGGCCTGACCTGGAGAGCAGGTCATCTCCTTTTGTAAGTTATCTATTAGGAAATTCATGGCTCCTCCCTGGAGGGAAATGAGGGGGGACAAAAAGAGTAGGAGACTTTCTTTAGAAGAGTGGGTCCCCAACTGGTCAGAAGATCCCCGGGGCCTCCTTTTAAGGGTATGCCAGCTGGTCCTTTCCCACCAGGTGTCTGTGTGAGACTAGATCCTCTCAATACACTTCAGCCAAAACAGTGTATTGCATCTGAGTGAAAGAGAAGAAAATCAGAAGACCCAGTTGTCTTCTATTAAGCTCAGATATTATAGAGATTTAACAACAACAACAACAAAAGTAAAATGATGCACCTCACCTCACCTCATTAATGTTTCGGGTTGAAAACCGTGGTTACTTTATGAAATTGTTAATTATGTCACATGTAAAAAGTTTATTATTGCTCTTTTAAATGAATCAGTAACTAAATGTCTTTAAAATGTCTTAGTTCCTTCTATAGCAGATATAACCCATATAAACAAAACTGGTGTCCTCAGCATTATTTAAAAGTGTACAGGTGTCCTGAGATAAAATTTTTGAGAACTATTGTTTTTTTTAAGATTTTATTTATTTATTTTTAGAGGGGAAAGGAAGGAGAGAGAGAGAAATATCAACGTATGGTTGCCTCTGGTGTGTCCCCTGCTGGGAACTGGCCTGCAACCCAGGCATGTGCCCTGACTGGGAATTGAACTGCGATCCTGTGGTTCACAGGCTCACACTCAATCCATTGAGCTACACCAGCCAGGGCTGAGAACTATTGTTTTAATAAAAGATTCTTTATTTGCAGACATGAGGAGTGAAAAATAGCTATTCTCTGTTCCTCTAATTCTCAACTTAAGGTATTAGGGATAATTGCTTCGTTGCAGGCAATTTTTTGAAATGTGGGTGTACTAACCCAAAGTACATGTACTCACCAAACTTATTTTTGTACAGATCTTGGCAATCTTCAATGCTAACTCATGGTAGATAATGACTAAGTCTTTCCCTGAACAAACTCGAGTCTTCTCTGAGCCCTCCTCTTGCGTAGAACGCAAATGTGAACTTCTGCGTCCCATCTGTCTTTGCTGGACCTGCACTGACCAGTCTTAATGAGAATTCTAAGTCAGTTTAGAATTGAGTTGCTTAAGCAACTCCCATCCTTGATATTTGATCGTACATCTCAGCAGCTACCTTTCTTGTGTGAATCCTTGAACTGCCTTTAGCAAGAATTCTGTAAAGCCAAATTAGCTAGAATCTCTCTGCCCTTGATACTCCTTAGTAATTTTCTATTACTAAGCCCCATTTCCTGCTCCGTATCTGTAAATCCCCACTAGTCCTTGCTGTGTTTGGCCTTGTGACTGATCTCTCTCCCTAGTACCTCCTTGTAATAGCCCTGAATAAACTTTTCCTTATCATTTTAACAAATCTTAGAATAATTTTTTTCTTAACAATGTAGGAAGTAAACTTTCTTCTTCTTAGATTTTTTAAATTGTATTTTTTCCATTACCTTTTATTCCCTTATATCCTCCTCCACCTCCATCCATTCCCCCTTACTCCTCACAATCCCCACACTGTTATCCATGCCCTGGAAACCTTTTTCTATTTTGCTCAATCCCTTCACAATGACACTCCCCCACCAGCCTGCTCTCTCTCTGTGCGTTTGTCTCTCTTTTGCTTGTGAGTTCAGTTTGTTCCTTAGATTCCACATATGAGTGAAATCATATTTTACTTTCTCTGACTTTCTCTGGCTTATTTCACATAGCGTAATGTCCTCCAGGGCAATCCATGCTGTCACAAAGGGTAAAATTTTCTTCTCTTTCAAAGCCAAATAATATCCCATTGTGTGAATGTACCATAGTTATTTTATCCACTCATCTAATGATGGGCACTTAGGTTGTTTCTATATCTTGGTGATTGTAAATGCTGCAATGAACATAGGGGTGTTTATGTTCTTTCCAATTAGTGTTTTGGGTTCCTTCAGATATATTCCCAGAAGTGGGATCACAGGGTCAGAAGAGATCCATTTTTAAATTTTTTGAGGTTTCTCCACACTGCTTTCCATGGTGGTTTATACCAGTTTGCATTTCCACCAATGGTGTAAAAAAGCTCCCCTTTTTTCACATCCTCACCAGCACTCGTTGTTTGTTGATTTACTGATGAGAACTTTCGATTTTATTCGCTGGCCTTGCTTTTCAGTATTGTGACATTGGCTGAAATGGAGGGGTATTATGGAAACAAGATGCTTAAGATGCAAAAGTTTTTTGCTAGAAAACTTTAACAATTTTTATATAAAAGGTAATTGAAGTTTTTTTTTAATTACAATGCAGTGGAGTTTGGGGGAAAACTCAGGAGAAATACCTCTCAGGTCTCAGCAGTAAGGAACATTGCACTTCCTGTAATCCACTGTCTTTTCCCTGCATTGTAGCGTGGTCAGTCTTTTGTTGGCTGCCAGACACTGCAGGCCAATTAGCAGCCCTCTATCAACTGTAATGTCAGCACAAAATATTTTATGTTCCTCTAATTTCTAGTTTCGGTTTAGCGTCTTTACTCTCATTTTGTTCTCTATTAATATTCGTTTGCCGTCTTACCTACCCTCTGATTTTTTCTTGCTTTAGTTTTTTTAAGCTATCTCAAATCTTTCTAGAAACCAGTAGGTTTTCAATAAATGATTCAAAAAATGGTATGCTGAGTAAATCACAGGGCTGAGAGAGTAATGCTTTTGAACTCATTCCATATCTGCATTAAATGTTAGTTATTATTTTCCCCCTTTTTCTGGGTTAGAAAACAAAGAAAGAAATGAAAATTGTAAATTTGCAAGGCTAATGCTTTTATACTAATTAAACTAGGGACCTCAGGGTTTTCTGGGTTTTTCCTCATAAGTACTCTGGGATGTCTTTCACAGAGCACTGCAACTTTTTCATTTGGAAATTTTACAGATTAGTGATATAAATGCAAATACAAATGAAAAGACTGGAAACATCCAAATTCCTGTCTTGACTAATTTACTAAAATATTTTCCCATATTGGCCTCTTTCTCCCTCTACTCAAAAGATATTTATTTCTTTATTGAAAAACTCATTACACATGCCTGTGCAACGTCAATTAGCCATGGTGTAACAAGAGTTTTATGTTTGAACTTCAATGAATTTCTAAGGAAATCTGTTTTCAAGGCTGAGGCTCAATTGGAAAAGATCCAAATCATTACCTAAATTTACATTCAATTGTTATGCATGAATCTTTTTACAACTTCCTATAGGGTATTTAGAAATAAACAAAAATTGTGTTTGTTTTTTCCTCCTTGCTCCTTTATATATAGCTAGTATTTTGGAGTGAAATCTCAGTTAGGAAAAAAATAAAGCAGAACTAAGGAACTGTACTTGGGAAGGAAGGAAATTGGTTAGAATCAGAGATTTCTTGAAACATCAGAAAAGAAAACAAAACCAAAAGTAATTCAGTGAAATACGTGCTTTGCTATGAGTGTTTGCATTGTTTGGGAACAAATTTAGCCAATTATGTCTCTATTTTTTTAAATTTAAATCTCCTTCTCTAAAACTACTACTAATTTATTTTATGATGAAAATTCAAGCTATTGTGAAAATACTGTGGGGCAAGAACAAAATTTTCTCTTTCCTTCCTGGTTCTTTTAGGCTGGCTGAATACTCAAGTCCACAGGAGGCAAATTGACCAGAGAATCAAATTTAATTTTGTGCTCACGGGAATCCCACCTACATGAGAGATTCAGACCACAGATACATGAGAACTTCAGTGATAGAAAAGGAGATAGGGGTATGTAAGACATCCTGAGCTGGGATTGTTGTCTGTGGAAGATGAGTTCTTACACTGTTAAACCAGGAAAAGAGTTTCCTGAGTCATACCAGGGAAGATCGGACTCTGTGGCAAAATTTACTGATGATGTAAAATTAAGGGGTTTCCCTCCTGACTTCTCAATGTCCCATCTCCGTCCTTCTCATCATGGAAAAGGACCAATCTTATCTTCAGTAGGGCCAGTGTAAAGGCCACTGCCCAGAGTTTCTGCTCCATGTCAAGGTACAGTCACACCTCAGTCCTTGTCTGCTTCAGAACTCATCAAACCCTGCACTAGTTGCATTTTGACCAGAAAAAAATATTTTGGCATTCAGCTCTCACTAGGGACTCATTGCACTTGTTAGAACTTGTATGTCACAATGCTGCCCCGAAAGAGAACATGTTTTATTGTTCGGTGGTCTTCGGTGTCAGCACTTGTCACCACTTCCAGAACAAATTAACGACCAGTGCCGAGGTATCCCTGTAAGTCCAGTCCGGCATCCAGCTAGTTTAGCATGTGCTTCCAGCTGCAGTCTATTGCTGTGCTGCAGTATTCAGGCTCCCTCCTGGAGCCGGTGTGTGGAGTCCACACGGCCATGGGCCATGAGGCTGCTAAGGCCAGATGGCTATGGAGAGAGGGCCCACATTGCAGGTCACAATGGAAAGAGAGAGTCAGAGAGGGACAGTCAGAGAGAGAGAGAGAGAGTGAGTTTCTTTGTTCCCCTGGGATTATATTAGCTTGCACTTGGAAAAAACCAGAAGCTTTTTCAAATTAGTCAATGAACTTACCAAGTTTTTGCAGGCTTTGTATGGGTTTATCCCCTAGTGAGACTGACAGGTCTGCATGGTCCAGCACCTCCCCTGTGCCCCCTGACAATCCGATACAGGATGGGGAAGAAGAGAGTGTTAATCTCTTCAGCCCAGCAATGCTGTGATCCCGCGGAGTATGAAGTGGCAGCTTCCTGATGGAGCAAAAGGGCTTATGTTTCCCATTTTATCAACAAATGAGTTTATGTCTCTCAGATCAGCCAGGACTTCCTCCACAGGGTTAAGCTCTATGTCTGAGTCACTTTGCTCCCTTTCTTGTCACTAATTAGCTAAATACCTACAGTAACAGGATGAGGTAAAGTGTCTTGGGGGCTTTGAAAGTTTACTGCAGGATGATAAGAGCAGGCTGTTCAATAATTAGCAGCTTGCCCTGCCCTATAGATAGATCAGAAGAATCCATCTCTGAAAATCTCTTAAAGACAATGCCTTTAATTCAAATTCTTCCCATGGAGGGGCAGGACAAAGGCTTCTCTTCATCCTGAAGCTAAATTTGCCTTTAGCACAAAGTAATCTGCATACCACTGAGGATCCTCTTGGGGTGGCTGGTTCTGGACCCCACCATACCACAAAATTACTGTTTCACTCCACACCTCCTCAGAAAACAGACTTTGAGACTGAGATTTGTGTGCAGGAGGATTATGGGAAGGATGCACCACAAAAACACTATGAAGGAGTCAGGGCAGTACTATTGGACAGTGAAAGAACGGACTGAGATGCAGGCCCAACAGGGGCCTCAGCCAAACCCTCTGGCTCCCCAATAGACCTCCAGAATTGTGTCAGATTACCTCAGACTGAGGCAAGAGCCTGATTTTTGTGTCCCCAGCATGATCCAATTGTTAGATGAGAACTAGCTGATGGAGGGAAGCACAACCTTGAGCCAGGCAGTGCTTTTCATCGGAGGGCAATTTGGGGTGAGGAACTCAGATCTGAGGTGTCAGTTGGCATTGATCCAGGCAGTGGGTGGTTGCCTGGGTCCTCAGGGAGCGTCTGAATGGCACACTGCAGCAACCCTGACCTGCTTGGGCCCACTTGCATGCATAAATCCCACTGCCTAGGCACAGGTTGGTTTCTTTCCCCCAGAAGATTTACAAGAGGAAGATTAGCAGGATATACTATAGATGCTACAGCTGTGGGTGGTTTTGAGGTCACAAATAATACTCATATTTTCTCTCTATCACACATTCTGCATTCTTTCTAAATCTCACCTAGTCTAGATGGCTTACCTGGTGAGAGAGTTAACCCTGATCTTCTTGAGGTGTTGTTTCTCCTGGTCACCATATCTTTATCAAATGGCTGCTGCATTTGTTCATTTTCTCTCACATTTGGGCAGAGAAGTTCTAAGAATATGCTAATGAATCACTTGAATGCTAAGCATTTTCTTCCCTGTCTCATTAACATAACAGGAACCCTATCTCCTCCTGAGGGGCAGGGTTCATTCCACCTATGAGAGTGGTGTCTGAACAAAGAGCCTGAAGTGACTAAGCTGCAGCCATGGCTCACTGTTTACTGGGAGATTTGTTGTGTTCCCTGGTGGAACCAGAACACCTAGACCTGCAAAGCCTACGCTTTCAGATGACAGAAGCACACAATCGCTAAGAGCATCACTCAGTGACAGTAAGAAGGGCGACTCTTACTCTCTCCCTTTGGGTCCCAGACCCAGACACAAATATTCTATCCACTGGGGACACTGAACCATACAAGGGTTGCTGATTTAGTGGATACACTACATCTTGGAGAATGAGGCCCAATGCTTGCAGGATACAATCTCCAAGCTGCGTCTTCGGGGGCTTTTCCATCACTCTGCCAGGCTGACAGCTTCTGGGAGGTGCAGTATGTAGTACGGCCAGTGGATGCCATAGTCACGTGTCCACAACCTCTGCTAATTCACACTGATGTGTGTTCTTTGGTTGATGCAATTGGATATAGAGTTTTATTTAAGGGAATCAGCTACTCTCTAAGTAAGCCTGGAATAGTGGTGCTGGCTGAGGTCCTACCAACAGAAAAGGGTTCCAAGTAATCACCTTAATCTGTGTCTAGTAGTAGATCTGCTGAAAGAATGGTGCCGTACTGGGGGTTTGGTACTAATTTCTGTTGCTGGCCAATTGGACATTTGGCAGCAGCTACAGCTAGATCATCTTTGGTAAGAAGGAGCTATGTAATAAGGCCCATTCAGATGTTCATTTCTACTACCATGGCTACATCTTTCACCTGCCCATTGAGCCAGCACTGGGGTGGTCAATAATAAGGGCTGATTGATGTCAACTGGCTGAATAATTTTGTCACATTGGTTATTTATCATTTTTTCCAGTGTGGGCACTCTCTGGTAAGCTTGATTATGTGATAACAAAATGCTTCAGGTCCACTCCCATAAGCTTATCCACCTGCCCCTTCCCCAGACCTCCCTGTCCTGAATCTCTGATTTTTTTCTCCTTCCCAACAAGCTATCCTTCACATGGCCATTGTTGTGTATATTCTAACCTCAAACACTTCTCTCTACCTCTTTTTTTTTTCCCCAAAGGGATGGATACCCAAGCACACCACTCAGTGACCTACCTACTGTGAAGATATTCCTTCACTGCTGTCTTTCTGGCCCTCTCCTGGACAGAGTGAGACTGCAGATATTGTTCATTTTCAGCTTTCAGACATGTAGCAAGCCAACTATCTTTAAAGAGCTCAGTCATTTTTCTCCTATTATTTGATCTCATGAGGTGTCTTCTTCCCCACCTCCAAGGTGCCTATAGATATTAGTCAGGGGAGATGGTCTCGGCCACCTATTTTTCAACTTGCTTAGTCTTTGGGCCCTGCTTGTGCTGGATCTGAGAAATGTATTTTCTACATTACAGTGGGTTTACTGCTGGCCTGGCCTAACTTATGCCTGGATGCATCCGACACTATCCAGCTCAAGGTGGGCCGTTCTGGCAGCGCAGTCGCTTGATGTCCAATGATTGAGGGCTTTGTTTCAGGACCCAATAGCAAACCATGGCTCCTTTTTGAGTGATGTGTAATTCTTTTTTGTAGATAACATGGCTTTGCTTCAGACCTACAGGTATTTACATTATCATTCTTTTACCTGGATTTCATATAACCTCCACGTGGCATCTTCTCCCAAAACACACGTCTCTGAAAGGATAGATAATGCTGCATCGTGTGGCTCAAATGCCAGGTTTGCTCATGCCCTTGCCTGAATCTACTGCAGAAAATTGTCCTGATCTGGGCCCCAATCAAAGCTGGCGGCCTTTTATGTTGTTTGGAAATAGGGCAAGAGAATTAAAAAATGAGGAATATGCCACCTATGCATTCAAAGAGTTCCACCAGACATTGTGCCTCCTTCTCACTGGTGGGCATTGCAAAATGCCACACTTTGTTCCTTACATTGAAAGTGACACCTCAGAATGTCCCCGACATCTTTCATGTGGAAGTACCCTGATTCTTCACAAGTTTTTTCTCCCGAGTCCGTTTCTCTCCCTGTGCATTACCTTGCGGGCCTCACCGCCATCAGCCTAACACATGTAATCACTTCTCTTCTTCTTGAAAATTGTTCCTCACTTGGCCTCCAGGCATTCAGCCATCTCCCAGTTTACAGTTCGCTCCTCACCAGTCTCCTTGGTGTACTCCTTTTCATCACCCCGACCTCCAAACATTGGAAAGCCCCGGGGCTCTCCTCTGAAACACTTTTCTATCCATACGCATTTCCCCAGTGATCTCTTCTGATTGTGTGGATTTAAACAGCATCTGTAATTTGGTAACTCTCAAATTTGGAGAAATTCTCCCCTAAACCCAGCCTGAAATACCCAGTGGCCTATTCAACAGGTCCACTTGAATATTGGAAAGACATCTCGATTTCAAAATGCTTAAAACTAGAGTCTTCATTCTCCTCATCTGTGCCTCCCCCCACCCACACATAGAAAAGGTCTGTTCATCCAGGTTATATCCTATCTCCACAAAAGGTGTCTTCATTCATCCAGCTGTTGAAGCCAAAGACCTTTGGGCTATGCTTGAATCCTCCTCTCTTTTACATTCTCCATCCAATTTGTTAGAAATTCCTTTAAAATCCTGTTTTGACTCATATCTGATATAGGAGTACTTTCTCCAGCCACCGCCACCAACATCCTGTCTCAAACCACCACCATCCCTCACCTGTATTGTAAAACTTCCTAATCTATCTTTCATCTTCCTTTCTCTTCACCCCACAATACACGATGCACCCCAAATCCAGACTGAGACTTTTCCAATACAAGCCAGATTATGCTCCTTCTCAGATCAAATTATTTCATTTCTTTTACCCTCGAATCAGAATGAAATTTAGATGTATCACTAGAGACTACAGAGCCTTCCAGGGTTTGGTGCCGCGCTATTTCTCCGAACTCGTCTCCAGACTGCCTTTCCCGGAGCCGCAGGATTTGCTGCACGTTCCGAGTCTGCTTCTCCTTACTTCTGCAGTTCTCTGTGCCTGAAATGTGCTTCTTAAAATGTCTGAAGTATTTTCACGTGTTCCTTTAGAGTACCTGCATTTCCTAACCCCCTTATGTAAAATAATACACATCACTCTCTATCCCCCTCTACCTAACGTATCTCTCTTTCTTATGACTACTTCCATATGATTTATTTACTTTCCTTTTTAAAATTTATTATTTATTGTAAAAATCAACAAATGAAACTGATCGTCTCTATTCTAGTTACTATGGAATCATTGTGTAAAAAACAATGCTTGGCATATAACAGGATATTCATACATATTTACTAAATGAATAAAAGTATTTCTATGGCTATTAAAACAGTAAACTAAACATGAACTTTTCATGCATCAAAATTAAATATGCAAAATTTTACATAGGTGTATTTTATTATGTTATGATATGTATTTTTATTTCAGAGTAGTTTGTATTTTTGATTCTGTTAGCTTTTATATTTTTAAGCATCAAGATAATAACTAGACAAAGGGTTAAATATTGTCTTATTGTCTTACATATTATTGTATTATTGTCTTATTATCTAATAATAATAAGTCATTTTAGGTATCCAGAATTTCAGACTAAAATTTGATGTCTATTGATATTATCAAAATGCACTTTAGTCTCCCAAGAGACAACTAGGTAAGAGTAATATATAAGCAAGAATTACCTATACTGCTTAACTTATTTGGGCTAGGAAGAGGATGAAGAAAAAAAGTATAGAAAGACAGAGCATTAGGTTAAAAAGTGGTATAAAAGATGAGGAAAATCATGAACTATACATTGCATCTCAATTCTAGTTGAGAATATAGATAAGAAATAAAAATAATAAATACAAGAAAAGTTTCATTAAAAACTATTGTTCAGAATATTCAGCACCGCCCTGGCTTGAGTCACTCAGTGGATTGAGCACCAGGCTGTGAACCCGGGGGTCACTGGTTCCCAGTCGGGGCACATGCATGGGTAGCAGGCAGGTTCCCAGCAGGGGCTGCATGAGAGGCAACCACACATTGATATTTCTCTTCATCTTTCTCCCTTCCTTCCCTTTTCTCTAAAATTAAAAAAAAAGTATTTACAATTTTTAAAAATCTTTTTAAAAAAAAGAATATTGAGCACTTACTGTGTGCCCCAAATCTATGAAATGTTATTTCGGTTTGTTCAGGCTATATAACAACATACCCTAGACTGAGTCGCTTATAAACGACAGAAGTTCCAGTTCTGGAAGCTGGAAGTCTGATCAGAGTGGCAGCCTGGCAAGCGAGGACCTTCTTCCAGGGTGCAGACCTCTCCATATCTTCACATGGTGGAAGGGGCTACGGAGCCCCCTCAGGCCTCTTTTATAAAGACACCAATACCCTTCATGAAGGTTTACCCTCATGGACAATGTACCTCCCAAAGGCCCTATCTCTTAACCCATCTCATTGGAGTTAAGATTTCAACAGATGAATTTTGAGGAGACAGTCAGACCATACCAAATAGTATGCATGTGTTTTCTAGTTTAAGACTCCCGCTCACCCATGAGGTAGTGCTAATTCCCTTTCCCATTCCAGGGATGAGTAGTCTGAATTTTAAAGGAGAAAGTGCATGGGCCAAAGCCAAATAAGAATTACTGGCCAGGTTTTCTTATGCGAGAGTCTTATTCTTTATCATATGGTACACAAATTCTAAGCAGAGTTTTGGGAGCAGTCCTCTGTTAGCTACTGTGTATTGCGTTACTTAAGGATTTACACTTAATTGGGAATTTCCTACCTAAGATCTTATAGGGGGCAGTTAGATACTTACCTATGATCTAACTATAGCAGTTCTTTGAAAATGATTTAAAAGGTTATTATCTTTGATCATAAAGAGAAGAGAGCTACAAGCTACTTTATTTTTAATTCTATGTAATAGTTTAAAACTCTTGGTCTTCTAGCTGATGATGTAGTAAAACAATTTTGAACCAATCATTGAGTGGAAATCCTGATTTGTACCATGGTTCAATCTGGTTAAGGGAACTGCTCAGACAGAAGAGAAATATAGCTATCCCCCTAAAGTTGTAAATGGTTGCGAAATGAAGCTCTGATGGTATCTGTTCCATTGAGACATTTAAATTTCCTAAATTCTTATTTAGGCACTGGTTTTTAGCATTTTAACCCAAAATGAGGAATGTTCATTGAGATGGAATTCAAAGGCCCTTTGGGAGGTTGCTCCAACGTGCAAAGACCAGCACTGAGTGCTTTGGGTGACACACAGAAGTAAGAGTCCCTGGCTCTCAAGAAACCTTTTTCCAAAATATCAGTTTTTGAGCAATCTGGCCTTATTCACACATATAGAGTGAACCCACACAGGTTCTTAGAAGGGATTGCTTTGTGATTAAAAACTTTAAAAGAGAAATTATGTTGCATGCCATGGGCAGCTCTAATCATCCCTCGTGATGACCGAAGTCTCAATGTATAGCGCAGTCTATTCTTTTGTTGTTCTTAGTCTGGTAGTTTCAGACATAAAACATTATCCACATGAGGTCACTGTTGTTCACACATGAATTGTAACCATTGTATAAATCTTGATTCTCCTAGTTGAGTGGTCTTGGGATCTATGACTTGAATGGACAACATGTGTGTGGTGAGGAGGTGGATAGACTATTGGACAAAATATGATTTAGGAACGCATTTAACTTAGTTGTACTTCTTTAAAATTTCAAAACTTATTTTATGGATAACTCAGCAATTATATTCAATAAATTAAGAATTAAAACATTTTAGGGTAGTTTGATTAAGAAAAAAGAAAGGTTTAATAATGCATCCAAAATCTAACTTTGTCCTTAGAATAATTCTGTAATTATCTGCATATGAGATTCTTGGTCATTTAGTCTTAACAGGTGGTTTTTAAAGAGCATGTTAAGTTTCATAGTTTTATATGCAATTATTTTGAAATATCTTTAGAAATATAAAAAAATAAATTCTTCGTTATTTAGATAGCTTATTTTTAAACCCATGGGGGACAGCATTGATGCTGTTACTTTCTAACAGGTACATTTTATATTAAGTCACTTCAGAGTTATTGAGTTAATCAATGCTCACACAAATACTAGGCTTTAGAGATAAGGAAACATCCTAGATATGGTGTGCCAGAGGGCACCATATTTACCTGTGTGCGTGTGTCAGTTCTCACATAGTGCCACCAAACCTGAGCTAGTAAAGGTTACTGACAACCTCCTAGATAGAAAGTCAAACGGATCTTGCTTAGTCCTCTTTTACTGGATCTCCCAGGAACATTAGACAGAACTGACTATTCCTTTGTTCTTGACATTGATTTCTGTCTGCTTTCTATAATACTACCCTCTTCTATTTTTTTCTTCAAAGAAGTTGAAAAGCAACTTTTTAAACTTTTTTCAAATGTTGAAAGCAACTTCAATAGCTGCTTTCTGTTTATAATACCCAACCCTTAAATATTGGTATTCTTTAGGTCTCCATGAAACCCTCTCCTCATCTCTCTCTACTAAGTGATCTTACTCATTCCCAGGTTTAAAACTGCATGCACATTCTGATTTATATCTTCAGCTCGGTTTTTCCTTTTCAGCTCCAGAGCAGCATATCCAAACTGCCTCATTAATAGCTTACCTGGAGTTGTCACACAAACATTGCCACTCAGGACCCAGTGCATTCCTGGCACACAGTGGCAGCATAATGGATATCTCCTGAATGAATCAGTGTATCAGTGCATGGGTGCATCACCTGTGCACCAGTACATGTATGAGTCATGCATGTTGGGGATTTCTTAGTTCACTTGCATGGCTATGAGAAGACCCATAGCAATTGAAATGATCAAATACATGTAATAAGTTCCTAATGCTCTTCTTTTTGTCAATATATTTTTGGATATCATTGCTAAACCACATAAAATATGCTATCTTACCACATAAAATATTGAGAGTCATAGGGACTGGGAATAGCATTTTTTCCACAGTTGCTCACTTTTTCACATGGCTGTCCAGATTTTCTACCAGCATTTCCCAACTGCTTTCTCAACTGCCTTCTAAAGCTCCACCATGAAATAGGTTTCTTTATTTCATATACTCTGTCTTACACATCAGTGAGAAAAAGGATACATATTGTGGTCGCCTCATTAAGATGTTCACATTCAATCTTTCCAATGAGTATTTGGCATCTGATTATTTATTTTTAGGATACTGCTAAAAGTCAAACTCACCAACTTGATTCTTTGGAGACAGGGATGATAAAAACCTTCATGAAGACTGGATAAAGGAAAAAGGAAAATTATTTATTGATAAGAGTATCATTCAGCCTTTTAATATTAGTATCAAGTAAGATAAAACTAATAGACATGTTAAATAAAATAAAATGGGTCTGGTGCTTCCTCAGGGTTTTTTCAATGTTAAAGTGTACCTACCTATTCATTCTCTTCTTAAGATTAGTAGGCTAATTAATTTTGGAGAGCTATATTTGGCAAGCCCTTATTAAAGTAGGATTATGTAGTCTTCCTTGTCTCTTTTACAGGACCAGAGGTGACTAATGAGAAAAATATACTAATTTCAGATTTTGTTAAAGTTTTTACCTAATGAGTTCATTCTGGCTGGTTGATTCAAAGACTTATTTCAGTCACTAACTTTTCCACTTCCTGTTACTGTAAATTATGAAACATTGGGCTCCTTATCTCTTGTTACTGTTCCATAAGGTTCAATTTAAGGCCTTTTCTATTTCTAAGTTTTAAGCATTAAATTTTCATCTGATGCAGTATATATTGAAGTCATTATGTCAGGACACTTGTCTGTTTTGTGTAAATATTATACTTGGAATATTGATTGACACTTCTTAGGGTTAAAAATTACAGGAACATCAATGTTGACTGCTATTTTGTGTTCTTTTTAATACCTATAATATTCCTGGATGTAGAGTGTAGAATAATATATAATATATATATATATATATTTTTTGATTTGGCAGATAACTTATTTTTTTCCTGTTTGGTAATAAATACACTCTCTTACAAAGAGGAATATTTTTCACTTTTCAATGCAGTGCTATCAATTAGACACAGAACATAGAACCTGGAATCACAGATAACAGCTGCCTTTCATGGAATTTTTTTCCAGTAGTCTCAGAAATTATTGCTAACCTAACTGATCTCCAATTAAAGACATTGGGAGGCCAAAAAACATACAGTCTTCAGAGATTGTTGATTATTAACACCACTGTGTGTTTGTGTGTGTGTGTGTGTGTGTTTGCCAGGGTGTTTTAATATACATCAGTGTCTGTTCATTGCACATAGAAGAAATAAGCAGATGCTGTTCCAACACAGTTATTTTTTTCTCTGTGATTTCTAGATCAGAGTTGCCTGATTTCTATTTTAGTGCATAATCAAAATTCATGCGCTGTGGTTGCTGTGAGATGTATTATCCGTGCTGTGGTAAATTCTATTATTCCCAATTTTCTGTTGCCCTCTTTCTGTAAGAGGTTATACTTTCATGCTCTATTGACATTGGTTTGGCCACATGACTTGCTTTGGAAATGATGTTGCCACATCCTAGCAAAAGCTCTAAAAGCCATCGTGTGGTTTTGCTATTGATCTTTTTTTTTCATAAGCACACAAAGAGTATTTAACATTAGTGAGTTTTATTTCACTGAAATATTGTTGGAATCATAATAGTAATACAGACTACTCAGGTGGGGCCTGGTCCTTCAGCACGGTTCCCGGGTAGCAAACATGTGAAGGGAAGCTGTAGCTGACCTGCAGCTGAGTCACAACTGAGTGAAAAAATAACCTTTATTGTTGAAAGCCACCGAGAGTTTGAGGTCATTTGTTATCATATAATCACTTAGTGAATGCTGACTAGTACATTGACATATAACATCAGTATAAGAGGTCATGACCCATGTAAGTGCTATTTTATGATCTCTGTTAATTTTCATGACAATATACATAACCAATAATATGCATTATGATTTCAAAAGTTTATTATCAAAATAGAATGTAGTGAACCTGATCGGCAAGCCAGAATGTTTTACAATTCTTTGGATCCCACCTCCACCCATTCATTTAATTGAGAATAATAATTTTTTAAAGGTTTGAATGTTCAAATATTTGAATATATACTTTCCTTTTGTTCCTTAATTAGCCTTGCTCAGTTGTTCTCCAATGACATTGCAAATGAGACCTACTTTTAAAGGTATATAAATACAAAGGTAATGTATTATTCTTTATGAGTGGCTTATTTATAACAATGTTGTAATCTCATTGCATTACAATGGAATGATGAATATTTCTTTTATTGTATTGTGTAGTAGGTTTGACTTTGTATGAGACAACTCTTAAGTGTTATTTAAGTGATTTTTAGTTCTCAAAAAACCCAAGTTAGTTAAAATCCAGTATTATATTGACACACTCTGCAGATTACACTTTTTATGTAATTATCTTTCCAAAGTATAATTTGGCTTCTGGAATTTGTGGCAGGACGTCTCCATCATCCTTTACCAGTTTAACTAATGTGATGCCAGTTGTATACATCTTGAAATGATCAAAAAAGATTTTATTTTACATATGCTTATTTATAGTACAAAAGCTCAAAGAATTATTACAGACCTTACATACAACTCCAATCAATGTTGTTAAAGAACAATAACGAACAACATCTCTCCCCAGATCCCTGCATACATACTTCAGTCATCAACACTGATCTCACAAACAGTTGTTGAACACCCATAATAATAAAAATCACTTAGAAAGTTAAAGATATACAGAGCTTACATTTATATAAAATAAAAAATACTTTTATGCTTCAACAGAAAGTAATCTGTAATAAGTATCATGTTGGTTACATAAATACACAGATGAGGACAAACTGAGGGGAAAATGAATGAATGAATTTAAAATTGAGCTTTGAGGGTTGAGTTGAACTTCTGTAGATGAATAAGAAGGGTAAGTGGAGGGGTTCTGTATGGCAAATGTGCTATGTCACTTTCGGGGCCTTGATTTAAAAGAGGACAAAGGTGAGACGTGTGTGGTGGTGTACTCTATCAGATATTCACAACCTTTGAGTGAAAGACCTGTATTGAGTGGACAAATAATTCATCAAAAGTTGGGTTCTTTTGAGAATTAAAGGGGAGGCATTGTTAGTAATCATCCAGGAATAACATGTCTAAATTAGGTTTGCTTTGCACACACTGAGATGTATGGCCAACCCAATAAAAACTCTGGACACTAAGTTAGAAACCCTTGATTAATCATCTACCCTCAGCTATTGAGTCTTACCCACTCTCTCCTCAGTCCGTGCAATGAAACAGCCAAAGTGAATACTTGAAAACTCAACTCAGATCACATTTATTCCTAACTGTAGACATTTTGAATAAAATCTTATTATTTTTAAAATCATGGCCTACAAGTTCTCCTTCATGATCCAGGACCTGCCTTCCTCTCTAGGCTCATCGTCTGCTATCTCTAGGTTCTTGTCTATAACATTCCAGTCACTCTGGTTGCCTTTCTGCCCTTCGGGTTTGATAAGTGTTTTTCTGCTCAGGACCATTGAAGTCTCTACTTTTTGTGCCTTGCACTGTTATGCTGTCTCTATCACCTTCACACTTTTAGTTCTCAGGTCAACTTTTATTTCCTAGCCATCCTAGTTAAAGAAGGATTACCCCACCCTTTAGTAACTGTTATTATTGTGTACTTCCTTATCTCTGCCAGCTACTAGCCTCTGCACATGTGTTATGTACATGTGTACATTTACTTTATTGTTTGGTCTCCAGGAGAGACTTTGTCTTGTTCATTATCATATTTCCAGTGTCCAGAATGTTTCTGGCATGTAGCGGATTCTCAAAATGCAGTTTTTTGAGTGTATGGTCTTTGCTGTCTGTTCTATTTCCTAGGCCTCGCTGATTTCCTTCGTACACATGCCATCACCAAGGCCTGGATGACAGTGGGGAGAATAAAGCACAAGCTCTCACTTATCACTTTGCAGACTAAGTCACAATCCTGAAAGAAGAACAACTGAATCTATGTTACTTGGTGTTGATGCAGGCTTAATAAATAGTGTCAATTGAGAAATGATAGAATCAATAAGGCAATTTAAATCTAACATAACACCATTATTACTGATAATGCTGATCCTGGAAAGTATGTCTGCAGGAAGGTGAGACTCCTAACACTGAATTAGACAAGCATGGCTGAATAATCAAAGCCTCCCCCAAGAGAAGGTAGTAAATGTAGGGCGTGGTGCACGTGGGCGTGTTAGCCTCTTAGAATGAATAATGGCGAGGCTGTATAAGCTTAGTTCTCTTTTTGAATTTCCCATTTAGATGATGTCCCTCCTTCCCCCCTGAAGAGAAGTGAATAAAAGGGTAGAACTAGGCAGCAGGGGCTTAAAGCATGGAGCTCTCAGCAGTGGACATCGGGAGCAGTGAAGAAGCATGCCAAAGTCTAGGATGAATGCTGCACTCTTACAGATGTATGTATTTTCATTAGATTAATGCTCATATATTATCTTTCCTCACTCTTAACTTTAAAAAAAATCTGCCAATAAGAATGATAGTAAATGAGGTAGATTATAGTATTTACTATTCTAGACCAAGATGGAATGACCATAATACTAAGTACATGCTGACTAGTACAGTGACATATAACATCAGTATAAGAGGTCATGACCCATATAAGTGTTATTTTAGGATCTCTGTTAATTTTCATGACAATAAACATAACCATTAGTATACGTTATGATTTCAAAAGTTTATTATCAAAATAGAATGTAGTGAACCTGATCGGCAAGCCAGAATGTTTTACAATTCTTTGGACCCCACCTCCACCCATTCATTTAACTGAGAATAATAATTTTTTAAAGGTTTGAATGTTCAAATATTTGAATATATACTTTCCTTTTGTTCCTTAATTAGCCTTGTTCAGTTGTTCTCCAATGACATTGCAAATGAGACCTACTTTTAAAGGTATATAAATACAAAAGTAATGTATTATTCTTTATGAGTGGCTTATTTATAACAATGTTGTAATCTCATTGCATTACAATGGTATGATGAATATTTCTTTTATTGTATTGTGTAGTAGGCTTGAGTAATCAAGGCTTGTGTAGTAGCCTTGATTTTTGAGAGTAAGTTTTGAAGCTATAATCCTTAGGAATTATCATAATAAGTCTAGCATTTCAAATGTATTTTAGGTCAACATTTTAATTCTATAGGCACTTATGTGGAAGCTGAAATGCAGAAAATATCAGTTTTTTATTGAAAAAATGATTGCTTATTATGACTAAATTTGGAAGTTCTACATTATTTACCCAGTGTGATAGCAGACATTAAAATGGTCATTACTACAAGTAGGTCTTGGCTTCAATTTTCTCTCCTCTAAACATCACAGAATGTGTGGAACGCATAGAAGCATTTTGGGCTTAGTGTAAACTATGTTAATGGTACTATTTTTCAAGTTTAAAGCCAAATGTTTCCAAAATGTTTTCAGAATTTTATGTTGTTTTAGTTTTCGGAGATGTTTAGCATCTATAAATGAAGGTTATTGCTTATTCAAAGCCTCATGATGGATGATTAATGAAGAAATCAGGACAAAGCAAGTTTCAGGAGTAACTGGGGAATTTGCTGAAAAGAAGCTGTGACACCTTCCTTTGATGTCATCTCTAGGGAAGGGTCAGTCCCATCATGTCAGCCCTGCCCTTTCTGGCCACTTTCTGGGTCTTATAGTTCTTCCTCAATATCTCCTCAAATTTATGTCTCCATCATATGGCTTTTACTGAATACATCTTTTGTAATTATATAAATTACTTATGTGCTCCATATTTGCTAGATCAGGGACTTTTCCCAGTGTTTTTACAAGAGGCAAGTTCTCTCTGAACTTGTTTCTCCTCTCCTCAAATTATTGTGGGATGGCTAATTATTTTACTCCAGGCATACATGACATCCACTGTTAGCTCCTCTTAATCCAACATCTGATGTGAGGAAAGCATGAAACAAAGGATTTCCTGTCAATCCTGTCAACCAAATACAAACTGGAAAACCCTGGAATTTCTGCTAAACTCCCCCAAGGTACTGATTACTCTATTTGAATAAGGAGACTGTCATCAAATCATGAAAGGATTTTTAGAGAATAATGTCTCTTTTGAGAACACAGCGGATCCAGGGCTTGGTGTTCTAGGCTCTTGGGATGACCACACTATTTAAAGTCAAGTGGGTTCATATGGTTACTTATGTATAAACTACCAACTATCTCAGGAAAAATTTCAGGTGATGGTCTCTCTGAGGCATGCTGTCTGTTTCTTTTCTGGATCTGGGTTTGGACACTGAAGCAGCTGAAGAATAAATGATGCAGTGGCCTCTGTGGAGACTCAGAACTGTGGACAACACTGGCACCTGTTGGCAATGCAAGTTCCACCAGAAGGGATCCTGGGTGCTTACGTGGGTTCAGAAAAACATCACTAGCCCTGGCTGGTATAGCTCAGTGGATTGAGCATGGGCTGTGAACCAAGGGGACACTGGTTTGATTCCCAGTCAGGGCACATGCCTGGGTTGCAGGCCAGGTCCCCAGTTAGGGCATGTGAGAGACAACCCCAGATTGATGTTTCTCTCCCTCTCTTTCTCCTTCCCTTCCCCTCTCTCTAAAAATAAATAAATAAAATATTAAAACAAAGAAAAACATCACTAGTGTGTGTTCAGTCCACTGTGTGTGGTAGGTATTTGTTTAAATTTGACAAATCTGACCTTCTCCACATACTGTGAGTAATACCATGAACATTCTTTGTAGGATATGAGGCTATGTTTATTTGTTTATTATGGTGTGGTATAGTTAGCATGCTTGCACGTCGGTAAGTAAGTATGACCATATAGACTCTAAGGTGAGGGAGTTACTCCAGGTTTTGTAGGTTTAAAAAATGATTCTCTGGTCTCAGACATCTTAGACATAGAGTTGCATACGATGCTCAAATAAACTGAATCTACCATCAAGTGTGGTCATATTGTGATAGTAATTGGTCTGGAATTAGAAGTCAAAGGTATAAGAGGTTAAGAGAGAAGATGGAAAGTCAAAGATTTTAAAGGAAAATGTGTTCTTCTGTAATTAATTTTATACTGCCCAATAGCAATACACAAACAATTACTGTCCCTAAGTCTTGGGAATTTTTACATTACTTAACATAATTTTTTAGGCAATTACGTGATGTGATTACTATGTCACTGTCCCTATATGACAATAAGGTAACATGGGGCTGGAAAATTTAGACTAGATGTCTACTGCAAAAGGACAAGTTGAACGCAGTGCTAGTGACTCCAATGCCCATTTTCCATACACCGACCTAGCTCGGTATTTGCATCATTTGCTAGAAGTTCTGTGCTTGAACCAGAGAACTAAACTTGGAGCCCTACTCTGACTCTTCAAACTTCTTTTTTTAAAATTTTTCCTTCTTTTTAAATTTTTTTAATTTATCTTTAGAGGGGAAGGGAAGGAGAGGAGGAGAGAAATATCAATGTATGGTCGCTTCTCGTGTGTCCCCTGCTGGGAACTGGCCTGCAACCCAGGCCTGTGCCCTGACTGGGAATCGAACTGCGATCGTGTGGTTCATAGGCCCATGCTCAATCCACTGAGCTACGCCAGCCAGGGCAGACTCTTCAAACTTCTAATCTTCTTCAAATTGCATAATCTTTTTGAGCTTCAGTTTCCTGGCCTGTAGAATGGGAAAAATAATATATATTTCAGATTCAAATATGAGAATACATATGAAGTAATTAGTACAGTGCATGAAATCTGATAAGCACTCAATAAATAGCAGTAGAAAGTAAAAAAGGAAGAACATTAAAACCTAATACTTTGATGAGAGAAATTGATGACACAATTAAATTGAAAGATATAGTATGTTCTATAGTGCAAATTATAAGATTGAATTTTGTTAAAATATCCACACTATTCAAAGCCATCTACAAATTCAATGTAATTCCTGTCAAAATTCCAATAGCATTTTTAACAGACATAGAAAAAACAATACTAAAATTCATACGGAACCACAAAGACGGCAGACAGTCAAAGCAATCCTGAGAAAGAACAAAGCTGAAGGTGTCACACTTCTTGATTTCAATTTACATGACAAAGCTATTGTAATCAAAACAGTATGGAACTGGAATTAAAGTAGAGACATAGACCAGTGGAACAGACTCAAGAACCCAGAAATAAACCCTCGAATATGGTCAACTAATATTTGACAAGGGAGCCAAGAATATTCAATGAGAGAAGGATAGTCACTTCAAGAAAAGGTATGGGAAAACAAGAAAATCATACGCAGAAGAATGAAATTGGATCCCTCATTAAAGACTTTAACACAAAATCTGAAACTATAAACTTCCTAGAAGAAAATATAAGGGAAATGCTCCTTGATGTAGCCTTAGTGATGATTTTTTTGGATATGACATAAAAGAACAAGGAACAAAAGAGAAAAATCAAACGAAAAAGTTTCTGCAGAGCACAGGAAACATCAACAAAGTGAAAAAACAACAAGCTGAATGGGAGAAATATTTGCAAATCATATATCTGATATGGGGTTAATATAGAAAATATATAAAGAACTCATGCAATTCAAAAGCAAAACAAACAAAAACAGAGAAGGGCAGAGAAACTGGAAAAGCTTTTTTCTTTCAAAGAAGACACACAGATGGTCAGTGAGTACATGGAAAAGTGACAGAAGCATTAATCATCAAAAAATGCAAATGCAAATGGAAATTAGACATCGCTTCACACCTGTTCGTATGGCTATCATCGAGAAAATAGGAGAGGTGCATGTTGGGGAGGATGTGCAGAAAAGGAAAACTTTGTGCACTATCGGGAGGAATGTAAATTGATACAGCCACTGTAGAAAACAGTATGGGGATTTCTCAAAAATTTAAAAATAAAATCACTGTATAATCCAGCAATTTTACTCTTGGGAATATATTGTGAAAATGAAACCAGGCTCTCCAGGTGTGGCTCAGTGTATTGGGTGCCAGCCTGAGAACCAAAGTGTGGCTGGTTCAATTCACAGTCAGGGCACATGCCTGGGTTGCAGGCTAGGTCCCCAGGAGGAGGCACGTGAGAGGCAACCACACACTGATGTTCCCCTCTATTTCTCCCTCCCTTCCCCTCTCTAAAATACATACATACATACCTAAAATCTTTAAAAATATAAAAATGAAATCAGAATCTTGAAGGAATACGTGTACTTCTGGGTTCATTACAGCACTATCCACAAAAGCCAAGATGTGTAAACAACCTACATGTCTGTCAGTGGATGAGGAAGTTGTCATCATATCTGCAAAGGAATATTATTCAGCCATGAGAAGGCAGGAAATCCTGCCATTTGTGACAACATGCATGAACTTAGAGTATATTATACTAGGTGACAAAAGTCAGAGAAACAAATACTGTATGATACCACTTACAAGTAGAATCTTAAAAAAAAGTCAAATTCATAAAAACACAGAGTTGAATGGTGATTACCAGAGGCTTAGGGGTGGGGGAAATGGGGAGATATTAGTCAAAGTGTACAAATTTTCAGTTACATGAGAAATACGTTTAGGGGATCTAATGTATAACATGGTGATTATAGTTAACAACACTGTTATATACTTAAAAGGTTGCTAAAATAGTACATTTTAAGTGTTCTTATCACAAAAATAAACAGTAATGATATGGTAATAAAGGTGTTAGCTAATGCTATAGTGGTACTCATTTAACAATAGGTAAGTGTATCAAGTCAATACTGTGTACAATTGAAACTTATACAATGTAATATCCAGTTATAGCTCAATAAAGCTGAAAAGAGAGGAACAAAAGAAGGAAGGAAGGAAGGAAGGGGAAACATAAGACTGGGTATAAATCAAATGATTTGATGCTATGACTTCATCATGTAGAGGAACTTCGTAGCGATATTTGTTTCTAAAACTATTATTACTACTCTGATTTAAAGACAAGAATTTTACATTTTAACCTTTTGTTTGTTTTTAAAGCACCATACTCATTTTTCATGTTGATTTACTTAATGTGATATTGTATTATTTGGACTCAGAACATGCAGGGAACTAGAAGACTCTGTATCTTCTGTGATGCTGGGTTCTTCTGATTCTGATGGTCACTGGTAATACACTCTGTTTTATTTTACAACAGAATATTAAGCAGTGAAAGATGGACTGAGAGATGCTGATAGAAAAAACCAATGTACTCTGAATTCTATGAGAGCAGGGAAAAGATAAGATTTTGATGTTCATAATTAAAAGGCATGTCATAATAGAAGTATGTCAAAATGTGTCTTTAATGTATGAATTTTGTTGTAACCTATATACGAAATATTTGAAATAGTGAATATTTTTGCATAGGTAATCTTGAAAATAGTAACTCATTGAGAAATATATATTTGTGTGTGTATGTTAATCACTACCATCAAATACCATTTTTCATTGCTGACCACAAATACCATTCTTCATTAAGATTTTATCTGTAAAAATATAAATATAGTATGATTTTTTCTTGTACTTGAACATTCCAGGTACTTTACACCATATGAAACGTTCCCCAGTAGCAAAGAAAAAAAAAACTCCAAAATTTATTTTTACTTTGCTAAAATAAAGTTTTTCTTTTAAAAGCTCTCCACTAAAATAGTTGTTTAGTTACAAAGATTTGAAGCATAAGAAAACATGACAATTTGGTCACCAAGCAAAACGTGAAAGCTGTAATTAACATAAGGCATTTCACAAAAGTATGTGACAGTATGAATCACTTGGGCAACTAAATCTTGAAATCCTATAGGAGAAGGGAGAGAAAGGCATGTAGTGTTCTATCTTCATAGGACCCACAGGTCTATCGTAATGTGGTATTACTATAATCCTGCTGGAATGAATACAAACAACTCTACGAACTATAAACTCCCAACAATTTTTACTGTATCTTAATTATGCAAAAACGTCCCTGGCCTTCCATTTCATTCCACACAACATAAAAACGCCCTCTAGGATGCTATTTTATGGAACCCTTTCGTCCAACATTGATAGCTCATCATATATTTTCATCCCAATAGACACATTTAATTCTTATATTTTCATTCAAACAGTCACATTTTAATGGAAATATATTAAAAACATAGTAAGTTGCATGTATAAGTATATTCACATCTGAATTCATTAAACTTCACACATAATAAACTGGAGAGACAAAAAATATTCCATGTTTTATTTAGAAATGAAGCTCATGCTGTATTTCTGAGTGTGGCTATGTTGCTACACATAGGACTGTAGCAACCGATGAGAAAAGTGTACTTTTTACCTTTTAGAATTCAAATACTAAATTATTTGTCAAAGGGTGTTAGAATCAACTCCATCATATACATTTATATTGGCAAAAAGTTGAAAAAAATAAACTACCTTTATCTAATATGGTCAATTAAAAACACAGTTCTAGATTTTTGGCCTTAGTGCACAACCTGGGATAATAACAGGTCTAGTTTGGGAGGCTGCCTACGTCTACACTCCGTCCTTTTCAATTCATTTTGTGCATAGCTGCCAGGTGAACCTTCCTGAGGCCTCATGCTTGTGGTTCCTCTGCTCAAGAATGATAAAGGGTTCCTTACTGCCTGCTCAGTGGAGACCGAATTCTCCAGACTGACACTCCGACAGCACTGCCCCTACCCTCCTCCAGGCTCCCTCTGTTGCAGCTCAACCCACCTACTGGCTGAGCCTGAATCCGTGATTTTTCTACCTCGGAGACTGGAGCCACCTTCAATGCCCTGTTCCTGATTTACCCAGGTAGAGACACCTCCTCTTATCAGAAATGCCATCGCTCATAGTCCTCATCTCTGTGAATACATGGCTTTTAATAACTTTCCTTTTTGCTATGACAATTGTTAGAATTTCTCCCCACTTTCCAAATGTCTGTGTCTCACTCACTTTGCAGCTGTTAACAGGTATAGCAATGTTGTTCCCTTTCTGCCCACCGGCTTGGCTGCTCTCTTCCTGTACCCCACCCTCTTTTGTTGTCCCCTCTCGGGGGAAAAAAAGATGTCAATCAGAAGAGGGTGCTGACTCAACAGAGAGAAGAGAGGAAAACTCACCATCTTCAGCCACGGGAAGAATGGTGGAAAGTGGCTGAAGCAGGAGGAACTGACAAAGGGGAAGGTGTTCCATTGCCTCTTCCCCACCTGCTCTGGTTGAGGTAGCACTTCCTGTGAGGTGGGTATGGATGGAGTGCAAAGTCTAACATAAAATTGTTGCTACATTTCCCGCAGCAACCCCAACACAGGGCAGAAGCGTCAGAGTAAGATTGGCAAAGTGATGTGGTTGGACAGAGTGAAGGCCCGAGTAGAGCTTTTCAGTGTTGCTTGGACTCCTAAGTGATGAGCACGGTATCCAGAACTTCTCTGTGACCTCAGAGAGGGTTCTTGAATCAGGCTAGCAGGTTTGGCTGGAGACTCACAATGACAATGATGTGATGCCCAGGGAGTTGGATATTAGGCTGAATAGCATGATGACTAACAAGAATTTTATTGTGATTCAGTTACTGCGTATGCGGTTTTGCCAAAAAGACATAAGTGAAGACAAAATTACTATGGGAATGGTGGGATCGTTGGCCATGTCCCATTCCCAAGACCATTTTCAGAAGGTATCAAAGAAACACCCATGTTTACCACAAAGTTCCTGGGAAAGCTTCCTGGAAGTATCTTGGAATCTGTCCTTCACTGGACGTTGCAGGAGGGGCAATGGAGCCTGAACCTACAAGAGGGCCCTGGTTTCGTACTCCAGCTCAGAGCAACAGAAGGCAAACCTGAAATGCCCTTTTCCTTCACCCCCCTCCGGATTTAAAAAGGACAATTTAAATTCAGCATCACACCCAAGCATTCACTCCTTCTCTTTCTAAATGGGAAAACAAACATTTGATTAGAATGCTATATTTATATTACCGAATGTCTTAACTATAAAAAAGATACAACTGTGTTTGGGGATTTATTTTTCTTTGCTCTAGAAGCTTAAAATACACCACTGTATAAGGATTTTAAATTAATCCTATTATAAATAAGTGCACCGCATCTACTTTCTTAACATTTCTCTTTGTCACTTTCTAATATTCTATTAAATTGGTATTTATTAGGATTGGAGAGAATAAACTGGGGGAAGCACAGCAAATAAAGAAGTTTTACAGTAACTACATTATCTGGAAAGATACTTTGAAACTGTGTAATAAATCTTAATTACATCGAAAAAATGTGGAGTACATATTACATTTGCCTCACTAAAGACTAATCATTCGTTTAGCCGCATTCTATTGTATGGTTTAAATACTCTATTCCTCATCTTATAATTGTAGAAAATGAATTCCAACTTTACCTCGCTCCTGAGAATGTGAAGTCATTTGAATGGAGCGTATATATGCCCTCTATTTGCCTTGTGCAGTGTATGAAACTGTGTTATTGTTAATCAATTCATATTGTGGTTAAAGCAGAGCAGCATTTTCTTTTATTTTCAATCAGCTGGTTCCTCTGAGATGTTAGTATAAAGGTAACTTTTTATTGTGACACAATAGCAGTAATGTCTAATTTTAACTTTTACTTATTTTCATTTCCAGGAAATGGTACATTTTCTTTAATTATGATTCCATAGTTAGAAGAGAGGTTTGGACACATGGTTCTCCACTTCTCTGGCATTCCTCCACTAACAGATGGGCATCTAGGTTTTCCCCCTTTCAAGCAGGGTGGGCTTGTGAACACCTTGTAACGCACAGAACATGGTTAAAGTGGAATTGAGTGACTTTTGTGGCTGGGTGGTAAGAGGCAGTGCAGTTTCTGCTTGGGTTGCTGGAAACTTGTCCTCGGAAGCCTCAGCTGCCAAGGTAAGAAGTCAGACCACTTTGAGGCAGCCATTGTGAGAAAGACAAGCTGCAAAGGAGAGTCAATCACATGAGCCCGTCTTCATGTTCTTCCAGCCCATGTGCCAGGCACGTGAGTAAATGTATCTTTAGGTAATCACTGCCCCCAGCAATGAAGCTGCCTTCAGCCTTGGAGTCTTCCCAGCTGAAGCCCCAGAGAGTGTGAAGCAAAGACATTGCTCACTGTACCACCTTAGAATTCCTGACACATGGAAACTGGGAACATCCTAAAATCATTGTTTAAAGCCTTAATGTATAGAGTGAATAGTTACACAACAACAGCACCTAGAACACTCTGCTTATCCTTATATTTATTTACCAATTTTTTCATGTTCTGTTAAAAAGAACAGCACAGATTAGAGGAAAATAAAAAAGATGGAAATATGGCTTTTCTAATTTTGGATAAATGTTAACCTGAAAATTACATGTACTATATAAAATAATTTACTAAAATATTTATAATGAAGAGTCTTACATTTATAAAATAATTGTATCAATATACCTCCAAATATCTCATATAAAATATAACTGAAATATTACAAATATTCAAGTTGATTTTTGCAGCTTATCACCAGCAAATAAGTACGGAGATCCTAGCATATTCAGGGCACTTGACTTGATATTCTATAAATTTTCCATAAATTACAAATGGAAATAATTTAATTTACAAGCATGTAACCCCAAAGGTATTTAATATGAAATTGCAATTGGTTAGGCATTGATCATAATTACAGCTCTGGTCATTATCATAGCACAGTCTGTCTTCTTGGCTTATCAGCGTATCTTCAAGGTTTCCTCTGAAGGCTAGCATTTTGGCCAAATAGCTAAGTGGACTTATAATGCTAAGGATCTATTGATAATATCTGTCATGAGATGACGTTATTGGAAATGGATTTGAACTTTGAAAGCAATCATCACAGAAAGGTGAGAGACAATGTGAGTTATATATATGTGAAGATTTTATTTATTTTAGTTTTAGAGGAGAAGGGAAGGAGAAAGAGAGGGAGAGAAACATCAGTGTGTGGCTGCCTCTCACACAACCCCTGCTGGGGACCTGGCCTGCAACCTAGGCATGTGCCCTAACTGGGAATCGAACCAAAGACCCTGTGGTGCGCAGGCTGGTGCTCAATCCACTGAACCACACCAGCCAGGGCACAATGTGATATATTTAGAGGCCTCAGTCCATCTTAGCACATTTACATTGTATTTAAAAATAATTATTGTATAAAATGCAACTTAAAATGCAAGATGAAAAACGTTTTTAAAAAATTGGTAATATCCATTCCTGATGCTGACAGAGGGAAATGGCAACCATGGTCCTTCTAAGTATAAACTGATACAACTGCTTGGAGGAAAATTGTTGTCATTTATCAAAAGCATCGTAATTTTGCACATTCTTTGACTCACAGATGCACTTCTAGAAGTTTATCATAAGAAAATACCAAAACATAGGCAAAAACATACCTACAAATTTAAATATTGAAACACTGTAAACAAACTATATTGGTTTGCTATTGCTGCTATAACAAATTGCCAGCAATTCAGGGACTTAGAATGCCACACCTTCATATGAGAGTTCTATAGTTCAGACGTCCGACATGGTTTCTCCGGGAGCTAAATTCAAGCTGAGGGCATGGACGCCTTCCTTCTGAAGGCTACGGGAGACACTCTGTTTCCTTACCCTCCCCAGCTTCTGCAGGGCCTCCTTCCTCCACCTACAAGTCCAGCAACGGCAGCTGGCTCACTTCTTGCCTTACATCTCCCTGACCCTCCTTCCGCCTCTTCCATTGTCCTCTCCCCACACTCACAAGCTGCGAAAGGTTCTCTTCTTAAGGGCTCAAGTGATCAGATTGGGCTCACCTTGATAATCGGGCTATTGTCCCCATCTCAAGGTTCTTAATCACACATTCAAAGTCTCTTTTGTCATAATGTTCACAGTGTCCTGGGATTTTGACATAGCCATGATTCAGGAGCCATTACCAAGTTCACAGTATCCTGGGATTAGGATATAGCCATGATTGAGGGGCCGTTATTCCGCTCACCACAAAACGTGCATGTCTAAGAATGTAATTAAATAATTGTGATACACTCTTAACACTGGAATGTTCTATAGTCGTTAAATCTATATTGTATGTAGAATAATAGTAATTAAGAATCCTAAAATGTTAACTGTGTGCTAGGCACTGTTCCAAAAGCTTTATGTATATTGACATTTCCTTAATCCTCCCAACAGCCCCTAATACATATCTGTGCACTGTGATCCACAACACCCCCCTTTACAGATAAGGAAACTAAGGTACAGGGAACTAAGAGATTTGCTCAGGGTTATGGGTTTACAAATAAAGCAGAGCTTGGGCTATAAAGCTGTAGAGGCCATGAGCTTAAAAGTTAACAAATTGGACATATGTTATTGATTTAATGTTAAGTGAAAAAAAAGGAGACTAAAATCTATTGTGTGTGATATAATTCCATTTATGTAAAAAAATGGCTTGTGCAAAAATGAGATTATTCCAGGTTGGAAAGATTATGAGTGATTATTTTCTTTTAAAATATATTTGAAAATACTATTATTTTCCAAACAAAATATTCCAAGTTTGTATAAAACATTCAATGATTTTTTTTTTGGTTTTATAACTGTGAAGACAATTGCTGCCTTAACTGTTTTTAAACCAGAATGAATGACGTAAAACTCAGAGTGAAACGACCAATGTTGTCACAAAACCAGACTGGAGCTTTTGCTCTTGCTGAAATGACAGTGTTCAGTGGACACTTTGCGGCTGTGTACCTATTGTATTCTATGAGTTGTTCTGAGATATATATGATATAATAGGTGTGAAATAGACTTGAAAAGTACTTTAAAGCAGGTTGCTAAGGTCACCCAGAGGGAGATGTATATTATGTATCACAGTCTCCCCACAGAAACAAAAAAATTAACAATAGTTGTCAACAGCCTAGTAAAATCTTATATAACTGAATGGTATATGACTTGTACATGAAAGTGCAATCAATGTTCCAACTTGAGATAACTCCTTCATATACTTCTATGGGGCAGTTGATATTCTCTTTATCATCTTTTCCACTAAGGCTTGATGCTTAATACAACATAGAACATGTAGGGCACGGCTACCTTAAGGAACGACACTGAATTCTTAAGTAGGGCAACTTTATATAAATCAGACATTCACTCTCCTGAGATTACTATGCCAATGATGCCAAATCAGGAATAAAAGCTATTGCAGATTGCCTTACGTTGGTTTCTCAAGAAGTGGGGTTGCCACAAACATTTGAGTAAAGTGGTTTCTTTTGGAGGTGATCCCAGGAAGCACTGGCAGAGAAGGGAAATGAGGCAGAAAGGGAGGAAACTAGTTAAGAGTGCATGAATGAACAGATTACCACTATGGGCAACTGTGGATTTGATGGGCTCAACTCTGCTGGGGAAGTTAATGGTTTAGACTAGAGTATGTTTCAGGTGTTTCCATCTCTAGGTTGAGAAGCTGGGGTATTTATCCACCAACTCCCATCCATTATGGGGTAAGAGTTGTTCTTAGGGCTGTAACTTGACTCTTGAATCAAATAGCTCTTGTGGCTAGCAAAAGCTCCTGGACACTACAAAGTGACTACAGAAAAAATACGGGCATGTACTGAAGGGGAAGTAGTATCCAGGGACTAGGGTCGGGGCACTGAGAGTCAGCTATACAGGGCATTATGCTTCCCTGTAACCTGTGTAGCTTAGAGACCCTTTAGGCTCTGGCTAGGACCAGGGGAATGACTGCAGGACTATTGATGGATCCACACGAATGCATTGCTGTAATTACAAATTTACAAAGGTAGTAAGAGAAGGCTTTTCAGAATATGGCGGCAGCTTCTTCAATATTCAGCATCCACTTGGAGCTTTCTTTTTGTTTGGCAATACAAAATACCTGCATCCCCAGCAGCTTCTGGACAGCTAAGATGTGTGAAGGCAGAACAACTAACAGAAAGATTTGTCACTAGATACCTCTGCCTTCAGTTTCATCAGGGTTGTGGAGCAACTATTACCTGCCAGGCCCACAGTGGATAAAGGCCATGTATTGGGCTTTTGTTATTTCATTAAACATTGAAAGGGATTTTTCAGACAAAAGTTAGTTTACAAATAGGACAATTGAAAGTAGGCGTTCTCATTATAGTAATAAAATATTCCCATTCTATAAATTTAACAAAGCAAATTCCTGTTTGACTCTGTGCTCGACACAGTATTTTTTTAAAAATTCAGTACCAGGTTCCTAGAGACTGGGGTCCCTAAGCCCTATTGGATTTCCTTATGTTTGGTTATTCTGATGCACCATATTTATTCAAAGGAAGCAATCACTTGTGGTCCTTATTTGTGATTCCCAGCCTGATGTTGCCCTACAGAAGTGACATGTTCTCAGTTGGGTCAAATCTCATTTGCTAAGGGAAGCTCTTTGCTTGATGTGTTTTCATCTCTTGAAGGGGTGTAGGAGTTTCCTAAACCTTTCTCTTTCCTTATCAGTTTCACACCTCATTCCAATGACTTGACTCTAGCAGATACTATCTATACCTTTGCTTCCTGGGACAGTTACGGAGGCCAGCCGCCCATGGCTATAAAGAAAACTGGACTCTTTGATCCTCAATACTTAGGCCCCAGAGGCCACCACCTGGGATAAACTGCTTCGCTCCTCAGATTTCGGCCCGCAGATGGCAGCAGCGGGCTCCGAAGCGAGTCTCTGCAGGTTACCGAAACCCACTGCACAGCTTCTGGCTGGCGCTCATTACCCGGGTTTTCAGCATCGACCTCCAGAAATCCTCACCCACCCAGGACGGTCCTTAAGGCCGAAGTATTCAGAGTGCTAAACTTGTTTTTGTCCCTTTCCTTTTATGGGTAAAAACAGTTTGAAGCAGCAACGGTAACTCACTGCCCACTCCCCCCGGTTCCCAATTTCCCTACCAACTACCGCAGCAACCTGCTCTTTTCTTGAGCAGCGTCTGCTTCGTGTCTCTAGGCTCCGGCCCATGCAGGTTTTCGGGAGCTGGGTGCTGGGCGGCTGCAGTGCGTCGGGAGCCACGGGCCCCTTCTCCTTCCGGGCTCCGACTCTCCCCGACGCGGGTTTTTCCGGACGGTCGAGATGCTTCGGCTGCACCCCTATTTCATCACCCACTCCCTTCGCTAACCCTTCTCTTCGTCCCTTCTGCCCCGAACACACGTACACTCGGCTCGCTTGCTTATAGTGCTCCAGGCTCGATCTTGGGCGCAGGACCTTCATAAGCCCAGCAAGCCCCGGACATGCCGCCCGAACTCTTCTCCCTTCGGACCCCAGCGCCACCACCGCTGCAGCCGCCTCTTCTGCGCCTCTCCTTCCCGCCTAGACACTGCTGCCAACAGCCCCCTCGGTGGCAAACCCGGCCGGGCTCGAAGAAGTTGACGTCTCGGGAGGGGGCGGCGGGGAGCAGGTTGAAGGATTTGTTGTAGGAGGATTAACACATCTGGGCGAGGGGAGGGGCAGCGCCGCTGCGAGACGCGCGGCTGCAGGACGCGGCGCGGATCCCGCATCACTGCGCTCAGCAGCCACTGCCACCGCACGGGACCGCGGATCCTGGACGCCCCCTCCCGGCCCGCTCCGCGCCCCCGCCCGCCTGGCCCCGCAGATCCTCGCGCACAGGAGCGGCAAGCGGCACAGGGAGGCGGGCGGCTGCCCCTAGAGCCGGCGGGCGGAGAGCTCGTGGCAAGCGCGCGTTGGGCGGCGAGGAGCGAGCCGGCGCGAGGAGCGGCGGGGGCGAAACTTCGCGGCCAGATGCCCGTGGGCGCGGCGGCGCTACGAGGCTACCGCTGCTGCCCCTCCGGGCCCCGGGCGCGTCTCTACGGGCGGCGTTGCCCGCGGCGCGGCGTGTGCAGCCAGCAAGTGAAGGTATGTGTGGCGGGCGCGGCTGGAGCTGCTGCCGCCGCGGCGCCAGCAGGTCCTAATGCCTGTCACTTCCCAGGACGCTGGCAGCAGCAGCCCGGAGCCCCCGAGCCCTCGGCAGGTTTTCCTGTCCTTCCCGGCGATCTGATTGGATAAAGTGGGGGCTCGACGGTGGCCGACGTGGGACAGTGTGGCTGTGGCAGGGGTCTCGGAAACCATGGGTTATTGCAATGGCAGGTGCACGCTTATCTTTATCTGTGGCATGCAACTGGTAAGTGACACTTGGGTCCTCTTATTCTGTAATGTGCCTTTGAGATAGCGGGCAGGGGGATTCAGTAAAGGGTCTGCCATTGATTAGAATGGAAGAAAAAGTAAAACAGGAAAGGTGACAGATATATTGCCTATTTTTTAAATGATTTAAGGGAGAGGCACTGTGGAGTACAGGAGAGGTGAGCCTTTCTGCCCCCACCTATTTCTATCCCTCTGAAGACAGTTTGGCAGGTGAGGGTTAAACTTGTCCTTAATTTGTTTAAGCAAAGCAAGATTTAGCTCTTGTTCTTTTATGCTTTGCATTCCTATTAATGTAACAACGTGATCGTCACATATAATTTACTAAACAGGTGTTAAAAGAGAAATGTGGAATTTTTTACTTTTCTTCCGTATACTAATCTTTGCAGTATCCTTGTTTCTTCATTGAAATGTGTTATTATTCATGGAATATATTGTCTTACAAGTATAACACTGTAACAAACCGCTATGTAGGGCAGATGGTACCCTTACAGCAGTCTCACCTGGAAGCCACATTGAGTTTTAAAAGTATGTCGATTGAAAAGAAATCCTTAGCTGAACTCAGCAACACTGTTGCCATAGACTGAACCAGTACCCTTCAAATCACAATTATTACAAACAATTCTAAGGAAAAAACTTCTGTCTTACATTATGCATGTAATTACTCCCAAAATAGATACTGTTGGCTGATCCTATAGGATGGAGAATTACATGTACTTTTTGAGGAATGTTGTTCAGTTGTAAAGGGGTAAGGAGCTAATATTGGAACAATGTCATGTATCTGAATTTAAATTCCCTAAGGGCAAGGAAAGTCTGAACATACTTTAGAGCCGAAAGATATACCACTGTAAGTGGTTAATTTGAGGTAGAAGGTGCTTGCTCACCCCGGTTATCAAATAGCTTTTCCTGGAAAGTATATGTTAATCTGAATAGCCACTTAAGTTTCCAACAACTGTTTCATAAAGGCTAAAAGGACTACAAGACTGAAGCAAATTTCTGAGAGCCCAATCAGTGACGAGTTCAAAGGAGCAGGGATTTGCCATTGAAACTGATAGGATTCCTTACATGTTCTTTGTTTATCAGTTGACATCAGTGGTGGTTGCTGTTGTTGTTTTATTTAGTGTTCAGCTGAAGTAGTTCTTTTTCTTGTATATTATCTCAAGATATTTTTCTTTCTCTGGAGAGTTATCTGATAATGTACGTATTTAAACAGTAAATTACTTGGGTTAAGAAAAAGTAGACATACAAATATAATTTTAAGAAGGTAGTATTTTCTTGATGATGCGCAAACCACTTTATTTTTTACTACCACATATTAATTTAAATTTTACAATAAAGGATTTTTACTCTTAATGATAAAACTAATCAGAATAAGAGAGATAACTTCGTTAAACTACAGTGGGTCAAGTATGCCAAATTGCATAAGCATTTTCAAAACATTTTTATATTCACATACGATTCAGAAAAGAATACATTTGCTTATTCCTTGTGTAAAAGCATATAACTTTTATATGGGTGAGTGCATGGGTAAAGTCGTTCTTATGCTCTCTTTAATTTTCAGTTTTAGAAACTTGATGTAACTTTAATCACTTAGCATAGTAGGACTTTATTATGACAAATGTGGGCATTAGATCTATATGGTGTTTTGTGTAAAAACAAACTCCTCAAGAACTTAAACTATTTTAGAAAAGCATAAATGCACAAATAGGGAAGCTAAATATAAAAGTAGTGGAATAAGTCTAAAGCTTTTTGTGTGATGTATGTTCATGTGTGTGCATGTGTGTTCTTGTGCACACATGCATGCATTGGTGTTTTGGAGAAGTGCTACATCGTCCATGAAACAGAAATTCTGAATTAAGCTAAGTTCTCTAACAAAGTAGAATTCACTGCAATATATGAGTGCTCAATCTAAGCAAGTATATACATTTGAATCATAAGGAATGTTCTGTGTTCTGTAAGAATCATGAGATTTTCCCCATTCGCACTTATGTGCCACCAGGATAATATAATTAGCAGCCATGTTCACTCAGATGCAAAACAAAAAACCGAATGCAGAATACCACATTGATTTGATAGTGTGAAACAGTCACATTTAAAGGACATCAGAGATTTCTGGTAATCATTGCTTCCTAGTAATACAGAGTTTTATTTTAAAAATAATTTTTTTGCAAATTAATAGTCGTAAAGCACTGAATAAAAATTAGATGGGTGTATATATTTTCCTTTGCTCTTGATAGATTTTTAAAAACTTTTTGTATCTTTGTGCTATTATAACTAAAAATTGTTTTATAAGTAGCCAGGTTTCCAAAATAAGTTATGACTCATGTACCAATGATTGACACAGAAGTTCCCTTAGTTTTGTTTTCTTCTGAAGTGTGTAGTGTGGGTTCTTGTTACATTTGGGGGTAGTCTTTCTGTAGTTGTACAGAAAAATCTTAGTTTATTAAAATTAATTGAAAACAACGATAGTTTAAGATAGAAACTTTATTTTTTCCTAAGTAACTTTATTAAGTTTCTGAAAACATTTACCTCCAATTCTGTAAGTAGAGTGTATTTTCATTTGACTTAAAGGCATATTTATATTCACATAAATGTGCAACTAAATCTTAACAGGAGATGAGGAATCTTTTGGTGTTGTGGAAATGGGAACCTCATTCTTCACTCTATTATCAGAGCAGACAGTGTTTTGATCCTTTAACAAGTGAAGGACAGACTAAACCTCTAGGATGTTACCTGTCACAGTTCTATGTGTTTGCTTTTAATTATATTAAACACGCTTTCAATTTCATGTTTGGCAGACTACAGGTGTGGATAGACATTCGTTCTCTTAAAAAACAGGACATCATGTTACAAGACAAATTAGGATTTCATACCATAGAGACTTAATACAAAACTTCTATTTCATGAAAAAGTGTTTCCATGTATCATAAATCAAGGTATCTGAACTGTATGGGCATGTCAATTTAAGATTCTTGGGTGACTCCCACCGAAAGGGGTGTGATCTCTGGGCACCAATTTGCTGCATGTGCAGAATCAAGAGTTTAAGCTCATAATCTCAAGAAGCTGATTTTCTTTTTATCGTTGCTGTTCTTAAGGCTCAGACACTGAAGATTTCAGACAGTGACAAAAATCGTCATGGCACTGGGGGGGGTGGTGGATAGGGTGGGTACAGGATTAGAACAATTTACCTTCTTCTTTACAGCTTGCAGCAGTCTGAAAGAGTTTCAGCTTTAAAAAAAATGTTTGGTTGAATGAAAAAGTTCTTCACATAAATGCTGAAAAATAATACTGAGATATTTCTCAGTGAAAAATCACTCAGTTACAATATGGAAGAATATAACTTATTTTAGATGGCAAAAACAGCTTCGTTTCCAAGTAAAGAAATTCAAAATTGCCCACATTTTTGTACACTAGGATCCTATGTGGCAAAAAGCATAAGATTTCTAAACTCTTGAAAAAAAGTACAGATTTACATTCAACAGATTAGCACTTGAAAATGTCATTCTTGCCATGTGCTCTATGAAATATTGCTACCTTGGAGCAGGTGCGGCTAACAATTAGGTTAGTACATGTGTGCAGCTGTGTGAAGAAGCACATTTGATGCTTAATTAAGAACGACCGGTTGCTTCCCACTGTACAGTTATTAAGCATTTTCAGGGGTGCACATTTATTAGAGGAGGCCATGAATATGTACGTGGACTAAATAAGAACAAGTTTATTATAATTATGGCGTATCTTCGTGGTGGTCAGTCATGATTTTATGCAGTGTTATACTTAAATGCTCTTTGACTATTTCTTAGAAAATAAAGCATTACATGCAAAGTCTTGAAAGGCGCGGGTAGAATGTTATGCTTTTCCCAGGACACTTTGCACAACTTTGAAAGTTCTACAAGAGTGTAGAACTTTGCCTGTCAGAAACACTCCTGCTCAGAGACTGAAACATTTTATATTCAAATATCATTGGTAATAAAATCTTGAGGTCCTTAACTAGTCTGGTTCCTGGAGAAGACTAAACATTTCCATGTAATATTTTAGAAACTTATGATATAAAATATGCTAAGAGTTTGCTAAGATGTAAAATAGCTTCTTTTTAGACATTTTCTACATTTGCACCCCAATATTTTGACATGTGTATGTGTATGTATGTATATATATATATATATAAATTTACCCTTTTACTGTAATTCAGCACTATTCTCCTCTAACGTTTACCCAGAAAGATGTAGACACTCCTGCCAGCATCCAGATCCCTTTCTTGGTCCACAAACCACCGACTGGCCACTTTTTCCTCATACACCCGAAGTTTCAAAGAGCTAGTCTGTGCAGAGCTGTTCGTTTTTCTCCAATAAAATAAAGGCTCGGATGGGCAGCATCCCCTGTGCAGAATGCCCGGGCCATGTCTGGCACGGGGCCCACGTGTGGGCGATGGTCCAGAAATGCGAACCGGCACGCCACCGCCTTTTTCCTCTGATACTGCTTCACTCTGAGGTCAGATTCTCCTCCTGCCCAGTCAGGAATTTCAGAATAGTGTCCAAGACTCCTCAAAATAGGAAGTTTTTATTTCTTGGTCTGTGTCTTTTTTGTGCATGTGACTGCTTGGCAAAAATAAAATCTGAGACAGAAGCGCATTTTTAACATTTCCACACTTATACTGGATGTAAAAATATTAAAATTATGGGATCTGTTGCATTAAATATTTGTCTATACTACAAATGGCTAAGTTTTAAAAGGATGTATGTCTGTTATTTAGTAGAATTTCAAGCAGCTCACTAATTTTTCCAAAAGTAGCTTTGAGACTAATATTACTAATAATGGATATTATTCTATTTCCATGCTTTATACAGGCTTGCAAATTTAAGAAATCAAACACACATGCAGGAGAAAGATTCCTCGTCTGTGTTCTCATCTAGATAATGATCTGCTCCAATTTTGGCTCACTTTCTTTCCCATAGACACTTGGTAATTGTTTATTTGCAACATAATCAAATGCATATAGACCATCAAGATAAGATGTTGATCTAGGATTCTCTCCCTCCCCCGATAACAATAGAAACAAGTACTCTAGTTACACCTACTTCATTTCACAGTGTGGACATGACCAGCGCATGAGAAATTCGTTCTTACCAACCCCACGATACTGAAAGACATTTAAAAACCATGAAGACAATTCTGTTGTTTTCTCTGTCCGGGTAGGGAGCAAAGTGAAATTAATAAACTGCTTTCTCTTCTTTTAATATTTCAGGTGTATTTAGACCGGAACGTTCTTACTATTTTAAAGGCATTACTGGGTCCATCTTCTCGACAGCCTTCTCCGCCCCTTTTTGTGTACTTACACTCTAAAACAGGCACTAGGCCTAACTGACAGAAATAGTTGTCCTTTTTCATCTCATGCAAGCTGTAGGCTTTTTCTTTCCAACCTGGAGCAGGAATAGTATGACTTTAAATCCTAATAAACTTTACCTTTTCAATGACTTGTGGATTACATGCTAACTGTGATCCATCTAAAAACATGTTTTGAAAAGTTACAAATTACTGACTTTTATATGCATTTTGAAAAAAGTTATTTTTTATTTCATGTTTTTAAAATTTGCCATACTTTAAAAATATAGCTTTGTAAAAATACTTAATGAAAACTGTTGCAATGTATTCTTCTGGGCTAAATGCTAAACGTTGTTTTCACTGATTTCTTTCTAATAATTCTATGAGATGGGTAACAGATATTAATATTCCTGTTTTACAGAGGATGAAATGGAGGCTTTGGAAGTTTAAGGACTTAAGTCACCCTCTTAGTAAGTGGGAGAGCCTGTATTTAAACCCAGGTCTGTCCAACTTTAAGACAGACAGTTTGTGCCAGTGTGCTACCCTGCATCCTTCCCATGTATTAGTAACATACAACAATGTCTAGTAACAATAGTCAAGGCAGCATATACCTGCTAAGTCCTGGTGGGTGCAGTAATCAACACAAGACTAAGCGGCCTGGTTGGGGCAGAGAGGGGTAAGTTGATGCTAGGCTCCTGTCCAAACCTGACTGGCCCAGCTGGGCTCAGGGTTCACAGCTTCGAGCTGCTGGTGTTTGACTGGAGGCCAAAAGGAGAAACGTCTCCTTGCAGAATCCCCTTGCTGCGGAAGCAGCAAAGGAGTCCTGCGGTTGTACTCCATGGAAGTAATTGCTGGTAATAGCTTGTGTTTCTGTTGTTTAAGGGTGGGGAAAAAAGAGACAGCTCCATTGCATCTCTGACCAATTATTGAGAAATAACTACTTAGTGATGGCTTGGACACTGGACAATGGCTTGTCATAGGTACACTTAAGAAAGATTGTATGGGAAGAAGAAATGTATTCATATTTTTTCAACTCCTGCTGTTTTTGAAACAAATCTCTGATGAATGGCTAATGCAGAGTAATGTCATTTGCCCATAACATGTCCCAGATCCGAAGTCCATCAAGACCGCTATTGGTGAGATTATTATTTTAAATTACTATTGTTGGGAAAGACCTTGAGAAATAGGTTATTTAAAGTGTGCACTGACTATCCTAGAACACTTCTGGAACCTGGGCATGCATTAGAGTCACCAGCAGGCCTTGTTCTACCCAGATCACTGGGTGCACACTGGAATTTCAATTCAGTAGTTGAAGGGTAGGGCCTAGACTTTGCATTTCTAATGAGTTCCCCCGGGACACACCGATGATGCTGGTCAGGGACCAGACTTTGAGGACTCCCGGGTTAGAACATGGGTCTTCAATTAACGGTATATGAATTTTTCAACTGAACTCTATGATTAGTTCACTTCTTCATTGGGCCTTTTGCTTATTGTGAAAGAAAACTTTTTTTTTTCAGGACCAAGTACACCTATGTCTGACTTCTACCTATTTAGAAGTTTAAATTAGGGAAATGGAAGGTCTTTTCATAGCATCTGTGTCTTTCTACTAAATAGTGATACAGAGAAACCTGGAAGTGATTCAGTACCTCTGCACCCTCTGTGCCTGGTGATGCTGGGGCAGAATCATTTTTTTCAGCGGCCTCTCTTTGCTAGCGTAGCCCCTCAGTCTAAATCTCTGGAACAGTGTCTTGCTGTGCCTGGGGGAGGGAGAGGGAGAGAGGAGGGGACATGCTGAAAAAGAACTGAACGAATGAGAAGGCGGGTTTTTCTGTGCCTAGTCCAGTGCTTTGACACTGGACAAGTAAATAACTGTGACTTTGCTTAGGCCATTGGTATTCCTGAGTGTCATTTCCACATTCGAAAAATGGGGCAGATAATTCATGGCCTATTTACCCCACAGAACACTTAGGAGCATCTGGGGAGAAAAACATAACTTAAAGTTTACATGATAGAGCTTCACAAATGTAAGCCTTTATTGTTGCATGACTTCCAATACCTGGAAAACCTTTGTCATTGTTAATAGTTTACTCTTCTGTATCGGTTCCTCTCGTGAAGAGGAGGAGCAGTGATGAGAGTGTTTTCTATCGTTTGACCAGTGGCTCTAGTCCCAACAACTAGTTCCCTGTAGAAACTTTTTTCTTTACCCACCAGCATTTGGGCGGGGGAGGGGGACTAAATGAATAAGGGCTTCAATACTAGGTGTGAATAGTTTAAATAGATATACCAGTCAACACGCTTTATCCTCGAGCTGGCAATTCTAAAACTGTGTTATGTGGAAGCTAGTTCTGCAAAATGTCCTACTAAATATATGCCAGGAATTAAATAAGTTGTGTGAGGCCCAGGTTTTATCCCCTCTCCTACTTTACCCCTGAAGGGTCACAATACCTATTAGCAGCTTCTGGGAGCCCGAACCTAGAGGGAACCTGCCTTAATTTCATTTGTCTCTGTGTATAGTGCTTACAAGGAGCCAAGGAATTTCTTTTTTTCTATATTCCCTTAGTAATCTTCCATGGAACTAGTATCTTCAGAAACAGCTTTCAGTGAAGTTTTTCTCTAGGCTAATGATACAGTCTAAAAGTTAATAATGTTATTATCTAAATGATATTTAAAGGCTAAGACTCAGTATGGAAATTCAATCCACTGAACAGGTATCTAACACATAGGAACGCATAAAGATGTTTAAGAGTATCATTAGCACATAGTTAGTGAAGGGAGCCTTGTTCTGAAGGGAGCCAAGTTTTCAGATACTTGGCTGTTATTTTTTAGGTGTACTTGAGTTTCTTGGAATTATGTTTCAGCCACAAAAACCGGAAACCTTAACACTGAAATTAAGTGAAGTCCAATGGCTGATGTTGCAAGGAAGACTATATGCTGTAGTGTTTCCAAGGATATTTGGAACTGCAGAACACCTGGGAGAGGGCGTCTGCAGAAGCACTTTCTTTTCAAAGCAGTGGGTGAGGAGCAGTCTGTATCCTACATCTAAAACCAGACTCGGTCTTCTAGCATCATATCCGAAATGTTTGCCTTTGCAGGCTGGGTGGTGAGGAGTGAGTCCTCATACTGACTTTTGTTTTCTAATCAATGGGTACACTGTAAACCAGTAGCACATTTAAAAACCCCAACAATGTTTCATTCTTTGAAAACAAATGGGTCTTAGTTTGGAACGGAGGGATCAAGTCTCTCCTGTTAACAGAAGCCTTTGTGTGCATCTGTGTGATGCTAATCACACAACAGAATGAGGAGGAGTTTCAAACCCCTTAACTGACAGCTGTGTGTCAAATGACAGAGAGTCGATGGTATGTCTGAAATGGCCAGTGGTAGGGAGCTCACGTGAGTGTTATCTATGTGGGCTTCTAGCCATCGCAGATACACAAGGCTGATGTCTCAGAGTATTACTTTTATACCAGACGGCCTGTGATGGCACTGGGAAACAAAAAACAGGGAGGGCTTCTAGAGGCTCCAGGGAGAAGAGAACATTCTGGCTGGGCGGTATGCTGCCTTCTGTGGTCTTGGCCTCTGGAGAAGGGGTCTGCTGATTTGTCTGGGCAGGGAGCACCTCCTCTTGTAGGGCACCTGTGGTGGTGGGAGGCAGCGTGCTCCTGGAGGTCATAATTCACTCCTGTGGACACGAGGGGTCTGACTTCCTTCTCTCTATGCGATAAGGATCACGCATCCTAGTGGATGTGGTGTATCCAGGCGCTACCTGTTTGTTCCACTCGATTACTCTGAGGTGCAGAGACGAGACTGGGTCAGTGAATGTGTTTAACTATAGGCATTGGGAGCAGTGAGCTGGCTAAATATTTGAAAGCTTCAGAAGCTATTGTGAATTTGATATTGCACAGGTGGTACATAAAGAGTCCTGGATCTCTTTGTTCCTTCTTTCTTTTTAAATAAAGCTTGCTCACACATTTGATGATAGTGAAGCTACAACTTATGATTTTCTAAAATGTTGGAGGTATGTATTGGATTATTTTGTACTTCTATCAATGGATTTTTTAAAAAGTTTGTTTATTTATTTATTTGTAGGGAGAGGAAGAAGGGAGAAAAAAAGGGAAAGAAACATGTGTGAGAGATAAACATCTATCAGTTGCCTCTCACACATCCCCATTTTGGGGCCTGACCTGCAATCCGCCCATTTGTCTTGACTGGGAATTGAACTGGCAACCTTTCAGTTTGCAGGCTGGCACTCAGTCCACTGAGCCACACCAGTCGGGGCAACAGGAATTATTTTTTTAACAGAGGTTTCATTTTTATCCATTTTTCCTATGTTTCTATTTCATTTGACTGAAGGATGGTAGTTAAATTCTACCTGTTCAGTAGTATTTATGAACCTAAGTTTTGCTTTTCTTTTGGACTAACATTACAGTTTCCCTCTTCCTCTACAGGACTGGAGGTCCGGTTGGGGTGGCTGGCCCCTGTATATCTAACAATTCAAAAGCAAGTGATACTACTCTACTTAAAATGATGGGTATTTTTTAAGGGACATTCTAGTGAAGTCTGAAGTTGTCTGTGAATTCACTAATAGTTTTCTTACAAGCATATTTCTGCTTTTCTATACAACATTCCGGGGGGGGTTCCACAGGTTCTTAGATGTATGGGACGGCGCTTTCCCAGTTTACTGTTGTATAGTGTCTCAGGTTAGGCTTGTGTTTGTTCCAGAAAGGTGCCCTAAATGTCGGGCAAATGGCGTAAGTTCGGTTTATATTTGGTATCTATAAATCTTGTAACAACAGTGCTGAGTGGCATGGTGACCTCGTGTGCCTCGCTGCCTTTAATCCTTAAGGGAAGCCTGTTGGTTTTCACAAGAAGGAAGTAGCGATGCTGGTTTTCACTGCATCTACTTTGATGCTACCATCTTGTTAACTATCAAGTTGGCCTAAAATCTTAGCCAGTCCCTATGCTTGGGAGAAATATACCTGATGAGTTTTTTTTTTTAAAGATTTATATAGTAATTTGATGTGGACTTCACACACACAAGAGTTTTGTCTCATGTTTGACATCTTTTGTGTCCTGATAGGCCCATCTTTTAATTTAATCTTGCATAATATGAATAAAAATATTACATATCAAACTTTAATAGAAGAACATGGATGAGAGATGTTAGCAAATTTATTGACAGAGGCAGTGATCTCAATTTAGAGGAGGAATATAAACTTTTTATTTGAAAAGTAATTCTGTGAGATTAAAATGTCTTATTTACAAAGCACATCTCTCTGAACTTCTTTCTGATGCAATTTGAAGTCTGCAGTGGATGGGCCTGTTCCCAGTCAGGTGCTGTGTGTCCAGGGCTCAGCCTTGAGGTGTTGGGGGATGGGAAAGGCCCAGAACCACTCCAGGAATCAACCAGGAGTTGATTCCTACCCTGCAGTGCTGCTATGATTGTTCTAAAATGAATGAATGAATGAACAGTGAGAAGAAATGAAGTAATTACTAAGTCAGCTTCATCAAGTTGGGTGTGTGCCATGTCTGTCCATGAATAGCGTAATCACACGTGCTGAATAGAGTGTATGCTTCTTCCCTTTGGTCGGCTAGGATGTGAGTTAACTGAAAGGAGTGCAGGCTGTGTTTCCATCGTCCACTGATCTCATGGCTAGTGGTTGTAATAAGTGAAAACTGGTTTAAATAGCAACCTGGCCCTTATTATTTATTTATTTACTAGCCATACTACTTACTTAATATGATGGTAACCTAAAATGTTTTATTGTTCTTTGTTCATTATGTGCAATGAGATCACATCTAAGGTTAATATAAATAAAATCAGTTGTGTTGGTGAAAATTAAGTGTTGATGTAATACGGGCCATGAGGGTCCATTTTTAAAAAGTGTGAATTTATATATTTTAAAGTTATATTATCTAGCTTTACTTAATACAGTTGATACACCATTTACATATTCCAAAGGATCCTTTAGCTGTGAATATAAATAATGAAGTGATTTGTGTCTTTATATTTCATATCTTCAGAGCAATCCTTTCTAACTTTTTTGTATGTCATGGGTGCTTTTGAGAATCTATTAATAAAGCTACAACTTTCTCACAAGAAAAATACTCATATAACTTGAGATTCACAAATTTCTTACCCTATCCTGGCAATTAGATGAAAACCCTTATGATTTTCCCTTCTTTTTTGTCTATCATCTTATTAATAATTTTAATTCAGTTACTTTGAATTTGTAGAACGTTTGAAGAGATTATGTATATTTAATATATGTTACCATATATTGTAAAGATGTATTATACATACATATGTGTGTATATCTACATGTGTATGATGCAAGGTATAAGAAGCAGAGTTGAATAGTGTAAACGAACTTGACCTCTGTCAAGGAGAATGAATGGTATGTGTTAGATACAGCATGATATAGAATGGTAACTTAAGAGAAGTAGGAATAAGGAGATTTGGGAGAAGCTATGAGTTATGTCTTCATAGGCTGATCACACAAGGTATTAAGGGCTAGTATATGGTAGGTAAGACTTGTACAACTAGAGAGCAGAGGAAAGGGAATTCCAGGAGGAAGAAATGGTTCCAGCACAGTGGCGAGAATGAAAGGGGGTCTGTGTGGGACAATGCAGTGTCAGGTGGGCTGGCCAATGGGGCAGAACAGGGAGAAGAGGCAGGGAATGGGAGGGGTAGGGTGCAGTTTGTGGATGGACTCGAGAGCACCTGCAGAGGGAGTTTAAATTGTATCGGCAAGATATGTGTTTCTGTAGTTGTTAATTCTCGAGGTGAATGGCCCAGTTCCCCAAAGCAGAGTAAGGAACATCAGGATGGGAAAGTCAGAGCTGAGGTCTGGAGCAAGCCCTGTGGGGAATGTGAAGGCAGAGTAGCAATAAGTTAAGGTGTCGTTGAATTGCATCCGAGACCTGAGTGCACCTGCTGGCATGTATTTGTAAGGGACCCATTTACTTCCCCAACTTTCTCACAGCTGGTTTGGAAAAGCAGAAAATGGAGGTTCCCTTGCTCTTAGATTGAACAACACTGAGGGTTTGTGAGAGCGTTATGGTGTCTTTGAGAGTTAAATGTCTGGTCATACATAGGGCCGGTGGGAAAAAGTGGTGCCAGTGAGGTTACTGGAATGCCATTGCAAACATCTGAGAATAAACAGGTGGGCACAGCAGAAGGAAGGCAATAGAAAAGATGGGAGGTAGGATTGGTGAGAGATGACAGGTACAGTTTAGAGACATACTGCCTGTGTGATGCAGAGGCCCCTGACTGGCCACAGAATTGGGTGGGTGGGGGGTTAGTGGTAGAGAAGGAAGAGAGGCAGTGAGGCCCAGCTGTTGGGGCCGTCATTGTGTATTTTAGTTTTATGAAAGATGGTCAGAAAGAAGGGGCTGAAGAGAAACACACCCTGGAGAGAATGACAATTTGGGGAGAGTTTGGTTTAAGCAGGTGATTGGAATTGGAATAAGATGTGGTTAGGGAGGCAGCTGGGGCTGGGAGGATGAATTGGGAGGAATAGGAGTACTCATTTAATGAGTTGGTGAGTGGAGTGATTAAGGAAGAGGAGAGATAAGTGCAGGCAAACCACTTCCTTGACTTCAGAAATATTGCCATTTTGGACTGGATAATTCTTTGTTGTGGGAAGCTGCGCTGGGCATTGCAGGATGTTTAGCGGCATTCCTGGCTTCTACACTCTAGATGCAAGCAGCATACTTCCAGTTTTGGCAAACAAAAATGTCTCTAGACATTGCCAAACTGCAAAATAGCCCCTTGCTGCAATGTATTGAGCTAAAACAAGGTACCAGAAAGAGCACTTAGAAATAGCAGCAGGGTTTTTTCATAACAGGTTTGAGTTGTCCAGAGGACAGGGAGGTGGCCATGAAGGGAAATCTAGCCTTGAGCTGGGTCCTTGTGAACCTGTGAGAGTAATGCCCTTCACATGTTCACATGATACACATAAGGCAGTAGCATGCGGACCTTTCTAAAAAGTCAATGCCAGCACCTGTTCCTCCAGCCTCTTTACTCATGGAAATAAACTCTTTGGGGAGTCAACCTAGCTATCTAAACATTTTCAAAACTCTCGAGATGATTTTTTTGTGTTTTCAAGAAGGTAGTAAATGCAGGCTGGTGGATTAGTGCTTATGGGACATAGAGGAAAGTGGGAGAACATAAGAAGGAGATTGGGAGGTAGGTTGACTGACATACACCAGGAAGAGGGAATGCTGAGCAAGCATTTGTGGGAATACCAGGCAGGAGAGGCAGCGTTGAATCTAGGTTTACTTGAAAGCTAGTTTTTATTGTCAGTGCGCATCCAAGCCTTTGTATTCTTGGCTGTTTTGCTCACTTTAGTTTGAGCCCGGTGGCTGTTATCTAAGACTTGGTGGATGTCATCTTTCCTTTGGTGCTAGTAAAGACTCAGTGAATGCTTGACACCTTTGATTTGTCCTCTCCCAAATCCAATAGTTTGCCAATATGTGCAGTGTGTGTGTATCTTCATACCATGTCTTAAGATTTCAGAGAAGGAATGCATATTAATTATGAGAGAGACATGCGTTTATTTATATGAAGAGTGAGGTGTGAGAAGTTTTGGGTCAAATTATGAGTTTTTAATTTGATAAAATATTTGGATAAGAGTTAATGACAATAAAATAAAAAGTGAACTTTTTTAACGCTCTAAAGCATTTGGAAACCTTTCTCGACTCTGATGGAAACACACACGCACACAAATTATAACATTGCCCTCCAGGAACTTACAGTTAAAAAATATTTCAGCAATTCATTTTCTGAGGTGATACCCCAAACCTAAGAATATTTGACAGCATTTTAATATTTGATATTCTGATTCACCAGAGGGTCATGCTATTGATAAAGGAGTGTAGTGAAACAGCAAAGATTAATCTTTTAAATTATTCTGTCTTAGACTGTGTAATTTCTCTTGGTCGAACTTAACCTCTTTTGGTAACTCAGTCTTTTGGTAGACTTTAATCTGCATGCCTAGAGTGAGGGGTGTACATTACATGACTTCTTGAAGGTCTTTTTAGTTTGATTTTATGGTTAAATCTTGCATTTAACAGTGGCTTTTTTTCTGGGGGATCCAGGCTAGAAGGCACTTTTCCAGCTCCATATTTGTATAGAGATCAATTAATGTATCACCTCATGCATTTTTAACATAGTAAAGGGTAAAATAGCAGTAACAGAGGCTAAAAGAAAAAAATAAACTTACAAAAAGATGTATATGAAGCTTTTAAAATGTACAGTTATATGCAGTCTTCCTAAAGATATACATGGGCTCTGTGAAATTTTAGGGGTGTGGAAGTGGTGTGGGTGTGTGTGTGTACTGGGAATAGTGGTGTAGGATGGGAGGAAGGGAGAAAACAAAACGATGCCTTTCCTAGGAATTGACTGAGGTGTTCTGTACATATGGGAGAAGATGGATGTGGGTTTTCTTTGAATACACTGCACTTCTTAGTACATTGTTTTCAGGATGTGGCAGGTTTTCAGCAGGTCTTGTTAACTCAATATCTGTAGTGCTCAGGTGAAAAACAGAAGCCCTCGAAAAGCATCAATGGAAACTGAAGTAGAGACAGAGAATGGAGAAATCCACTGTATTCAGAAGAAACCAGGGGAAGTTTACATAGGCCAGATTGCTGAGATCCCCCACTGGAATTTCGCCAAGATGCACATTAGAGCATGCCACTTTCTGTCTAGCCTAATTAAAGGACTGTTGAGAGCTAACAAAGTTGGCTGACTTGCCAAAGTTGGTGCTTGCTAAGATTTGTAAGTTGTGAGTGCTTAACAGTCTGATCTGATTTTTACGCTGGGGTCATTTTTATTAATTAAAGTTTTCTGATCATCTAATTAGGAAATACAGTATGAACCGAACCTGGGGGCTTTCCAGGCTTACTTGCTAATTTAAATAAAAGTAATGCAGTAGAAAGCTAGATTCTGGACATGCCTTCAGAGATGTCCCATACCCCTGGGGTAATTATTTAGGATGCACTTTCAGTAGCAACATTAAAGGGACACCAGTGAGTTAGCTTTTAAATGCAGAAATCTGTGCCAGACCCCAAATTAACTCTTGGACTAGAATATGAGTGCACACTGGAGAGCTGGAAGGCATGCCCAACACCGCCGATTTAAACTAAGCCATTTAATCATTGACATTATGCCTTATTTTTCAGCTCAACTAGTACTTTGTCAAAATAGCAGAAAGAGAAGGAAAAGTCTGGTATGATTTTGGATGATCACCTGATACTTTAAACATCACTCCTCGGGAAAAAAAGTGGGTAAAATATTCTGTGTGGTTTTTTTTAATGAAAGGTGCTGTGAGATGTCATGTTTAAGTCCTTAATAGCGTGGACTTTAGTTGTCATCAGTTTCTTTATACTCACAGCCTACTAAGGGAGGTGCTGTATAAAAGAGAGAGGGAAAGGTTTCAAGACATTTTATGAAACACCTGTATGCGCCACCTACTGGACTAAACAGAAAGTATTAAAAGAAGGACAAAAGGGTGTGACCAATAAAACGGATTGAGTTCAATTCTTCATAACTGAGCAAAAATGTTAGAAAGAAAGTTCTGTGTTGGACATTTTAAAATAAGCTGCCTGTTTTCTGGGTAGTCTCGACCAGCTCTCTCCACACGTTTGTAGTCCCTTTCCCACTCGGGTGGCAGCAGCAGGATACAGTTTTGTGGGGCACGAATGCTCCCTCCCTAGAAATGGAGACAACAAAAATGTCCACTGATAGAAGATTGGATAAAGAAGATGTGAGATATATATATAAATGATGTGATATATATATACATATATGTGTGTGTGTGTGTGTGTGTGTGTGTATAAATGATGGAACACTACTCAGCGATAAAAAAGCTGAAATACTGCCATTTGTAACAACATGGATGGACCTCGAGAGTATTACGCTAAGTGAAATAAATCAATCAGAAAAAACTAAGAACCATATGGTTTCACTCTTTTGTGGGATAGAAAAGTGAGACTTGTAGACCCAAACCACAGTATGGGGGTTACCAAAGGGTCGGGGTGGGAGTGGTTAGTAGGTGGGGGGCAGTTATATAGTTATATGGTGACTAAAATATGATTTCACTCTGGGTGGTGGGCACACAATACAACCTACCGATTATGTACCACAGAAATGAACAATTGAAACCTGTATAATCTTATTCGTCAGTGTCACCCAAGTAAATTTAATTAAAAAATAAAAAAATATTAGATGATTTAACATCAGAGTGAAAAACAGGAGGCATGAGGCTGGATTGATTGGAGACATGACTCCCTCATTTAGACTGACATATTTATACAGGGATGATGGTGGTCTATGGATGTATAGAGTTAGTTAAGGTCATGGATTTTAGAGTATAATGTAGTTGTTAAGAGCTTAGCTGTTGGTAGTAGAGTCTCAAATGCTGACTCTACACGTTACCTTGTCCAAATTACCCAACCACTTTGTGCCACCTTTCTTTTTCTGTACAGTGACTGTGGTGATACTGTTTACCTCATGCAACTGTTGAAAAGATTAAAATACGTGTACAGTAGTTATAACAGTCATTGGCATCTGTTAAGCACATAGTAAATGCAACTTTTGTCGTGATGAAGAGTTTTGAAATCTAATCAAAAAGCTTACATTTTTATAGGATAAGTAATATACAGTCAGGATAGTTTATTCAGTACCATGTTCAAAGTGACATGTAAGGAAAAATAGGTTGAAAATAGCAGACCCGTTCACACAGAGGAAGGTGCCCCCAGGGAGACCACCTGTGAAGTTGCAGTAGATAATTTCTGGTTACAAGATAATGGGAGCTTAGGATAATAGCTACAACAAAAATGATGATAGCAAAAGCAAAAACAAAAAAACTGTTTTCTTTACAAAATAATTTGATGTAATGTTACTTCTGTGGATACAGCAGTACCTCCAGTTCAAGTATGAAGAAAAGGAAGCTTGGTGCTGGCTTTTCTCTGGTGGTCCAAGGAGGGTAAAAAGCCGCTATCAGAGGCTCTTTAGAGAAGTGATTGTGGACATGGAAGGACACAGGCCAGATGGAGAGCGGTGGAGAGGATGCTAGTTCTCCGGAGCAGTGACACTCTGGGGAGGTGATCGTGTTGGGAGAGGGAACTGCTTAAGTGAGAGTGAACAGGAGCTGGTTTTGAACTCTCCTGCAGGTAGAGGCCTTGGTAAAATGATGGAGATGTCGCTAGGCAGTTGTGGAATTTATGGAGAAGTCTCACAGGTAACTCAGATTTGGGTCTGTTCTGACTTCTGGGAAACAAGGAGAGGGCTGGGGGCTGTGTTTTTAGAAATGCCATGCGTGGATTTTGAAGAAGAAAAGGAATCATTGAAGACAGAAGAAAAGGAGTTCATTACTTAGAGAGGGTAGACAGGTTTCAGGTAGGATGACACAGAGCAGGGGGAGGGCGCACCCAGAGGGGAAGACACCAAAGAGAAAGCTGAGGGGGAGTGATGAGAAATGCTGGGGCTAGCATTTGGACTCAGAGTCAGCAAACTTTTGATAAAATAGATTTATTAGAGTGGGGAAAATCAACTTGAGGAATTTGGGAAGAAAATAACTAGTTAGGAAAAAAGGCAAAACATATACAATATTTCTTTAAGAAGTTGAAAAATGCTGAACTGTGAGGCAGGATTCTTGGAGTTTAGCTCTGGATTTGCCATTAACTGCATGACCTTTGACAATTTGTCTGTAACTAATAGAATTTATCAGCACATAACTGAAAGTACTTATGTTCACATTTATGAAGCACTTTTGACCTTTTTGCTAGCCTTAATGTGTGCAGTGCTATAACACGTTGGACCCTGACAAGAAGTGAACAAGGCCCCCGAGCATCCAGGCTCACTGATGTCACAAAGTCTGTGCATTAAAGCCCATGCAACCTGCAAAGAATTGAGAATCTCAGACCCACACTGAATTGCCTGTGCGCAGGTGGGCACTGATGTGCATGAACATGATTATCTGGTGCTGTAAACCGCAGCGGATCATTTTTAGGGGCGAGGTAAAGAAAGATCTTTGTGGCAGGTACACTGATGGCAATAAAAGTTACATTGCCTAGTAAAATCCTAATGGAGCAAAGGGTAAATCTAGCAAATTAAAAAGTATAGCAGGATGGGGACATTTCGGGGAGGGTACAATCAGCTCCTGTCCACCTGACTTGCCTTTGAAAGGCATTACTGTAGAAGCTTAAAGTAGTTTACAATTTAAAAGTTACTGTTACGTAACCCAGTTAGCAAGTGAAGGGTTTACTTTTTAGGACAAGATCAGATACGGAACCAGGACAGCAGGCTGGCTGCCTTTCTGCTCTTCCACCTGAAGGAAAAGTTGGGTTTCGAAGGCAAGAAAGTGCCTGCTAAGCTTTTTGAAAGATTTCCAGTCATTAAATCCAAGCACAATGGATTTTTAAGAGATAATCTTTCATTTTCTGGGAACTAGCAACTGTATTCAAAAGGTATTTTTAGCTTACAATAGATTGCTACTAGCTAATTGATAAGAATTGTCTAAAATTCTGGTTTTAAAGTATACTGATTGGCACCTATTTTGACACAGAAATAGGTACCAGTGTAATATCCTAATCCTGAAAAGATGCTATGTCCCTCGGCCCCAAATCTGCCAATTATTGTTTACCATTCTCATTGTTGCCAATGGGTAATTTTTTTCTATTTTTCTCAGGTACCATTCAAGTGATCCTTTGAGTGTTCAGAATGGGTAAAAATGGGCAGAGTCAGCTGCCTTAAAGCAAATTTCACTTTGAGGGTTTTTTAAAAAATAATTGAAACTGTATAATTCAGTACTACCTTATTTTGCCATCTTTATAATCTCCCACTGTGTCTGTTTAAAGATTTCCTTTGCTTTACAAACAATGATAAAAACCCTCATCCGGCATTCGGAATGATATGTGTTTTCAAACAGCCACCCAACTCATTTCAAGAGATGGAATAAGTATCATTAAAATGGTAACTCAAATCAGTCAGAGCACTTTTCTGGAAGATTTAGATTAAAAGTGATTAAGAACTTCTGTGGTTTGCCAATAGACATTATTTTGTATTACGTTAATTTCCTCACTTAAAAATAGATGACTGCTCTCAGTGCTTTAGGAGAACATTTATTTGCATCCTCTGAAATGCATGGATTTAGTGGGTGATCCCATTACATGGCACCTTTGGTCTGAAAAGAACAGCCCTGACAGAAGACAGCCCAGCAAGGCCTTTGTCTCAGCACGAACAGATCCATGGCGAGGACTGCAGGGGAAGGAGAGATTTGAAGCATAAAAATGTGAAAAATAATTGAGCATTCCCCAAATGTCATTTGAACAGAACTGGTTAGATGCTTGGTCTTGAGGAGTGCTAATAATCTTGGCGCAGGATCAGGCAAATTGAGCAAATGGATTTTATGTCCAAATGTCTGCTTTGCTCCAGAAACCCTGGAATGACTTTGCCACTTTTATTCATTTGCTTAATCTAGCCTTTTTGTGGAATATTTATTGCTCCTGTATGTACAGCTTGCATAAAAAAGATAAAATTCAACTCCTTGGCAGATTTTGTTGTTAGTGATGTTAGTGGTCAGACTTCCCCAAGAAAGTATTGTTCCTTTTGTTTCTTATAATCTTGTTAATAAACCAAATGTAGCTGCTGGAATTGACTACAGTGATGGAGGTTAATTTAGTGAAGGACTAAAGTGTGGGAAGGAGCATTTTTCCACAGCCTCTTTGTGGGCATCTTGATCCAGCCACCACGAGGCAGGAGGCCCGGTGTGGCCCGGATGCTCCTCGGGGAAAAGCTGACGGGACGAGGGAGGTTTCCTCTTCATCCAGATGCTTGACAGCCCAGGCTTTCATTCCTAGGTTAGAGATTTGAATTAGGAAGAAGATAAAACGTTATCTTCACTTGAACCTACAAATATTACTGAATTATCATTTATGGGCTTTACGTTTTCCTCTGAGCAGTTGGTCAGAACCCTTTAGAATGTAATTTTATGAATGGCTGTTTGCATTGAGAAGCGACAATTACAAGAAAAGTAAAATTGTGAAGTCCTTTGTCAGAACCTAAGTCATTTCGCCCTTTATTTCAAAATTAATTGCATTCAAACCTGTTAAATAATGATGTCACAGTAGAGAACTGTCTAGCTGGTGTGTAGTGCACGTGCGTTCTGTGTTGCGATGGAGACGTCACTGAGGATGTTTCTGCAGAAATGTCCGAAGACTGTGAGCCTGACTCTTTAGACTGTTAAGTAAAAATCTTCTTTTAATAGACAGGAGGCTGAGTGATGGCGTGGGGGTCCTCAACTAATTTTTAAATCAGCAATAGAAGAAGCTCCACATTTTGCTAAATGAAATATGCCCTGTCTCTTCTTTTCTCGCCTTAAAGGAAAGACTTTATCTTATCTTCTTCAAAGTTTCTTGAACTATACAAGTGACAGGCCAGATGAGGCCTCAGGGTAAGGAAGGGTGAGGAGGTACATTGCTATGACTTATAATAGTGCAAACTAAAACCTTGCAGCCCCTCTTTTCCTTATTTATTTATTTATTTGTTTGTTTGTTTATTATTTATTTATTTACTTATTTTTAGTTAGAGTGGCCCGCTTCCTTCTGTAAAAAGTCTGCTCAGGTAATCCCAAGGCAGCTACCCTCCTGTTTTGAGTAACTATTGGAAGATTTCTTTTGCACTCCTGAGTCTGAAAGGAATCTGAAAGGCAGATGTATCTAGTGGCCCGTAAATACCCCGTTTTCACCTCCTTCTGAAGTTTAGAGCAATAGTGGTAAAATCCTTTAAGCTTTCAAAACAATTTAAAATCAAGGTATGTTTGAACAGAACCAGTGTCTTTATTTTTTCCTTTTCCCTTTCTTTCTGAACTTTGCCATGGAAGTATAAGCCAGGGATTTATTAAAAAAATGTTTTTTTACCCCTTCAATAGTCTTTACTACTTAAAAAAAATGCAACTTGCTTTGCAGGTCACTCTCCAATCTGCTTTAATTGAGTGTTTTAGCATATGCTAAAATAATATGCTTGACTTACTTCAGTCTTTTGTAAGGGTGTCCAACCCATGGCCCGTGTGCTGCATGCAGCCCAGGATGGCTATGAACTTGGCCCAAAACAAAACTGTAAATTTACTTGAAACATTGTGAGCATTTTTTGTTTTCATTAGTGTTTGTGTATTTCATGTGTGGCCCAAGACAATGGCCCAAAGGTGCCAGCAGATTGGGCACCCTGTTAGTTTTCCATTCTTGGAAGTAACCCTTGAATTTTTATGTAGGTTCTTTTCTACTCTCCTCATTCCTCATTTTTCCTGTCTTCCAGAAAAGGAGGTGAATTGTTTCTCTCCATTCTTAGTTTTCGAGCAGCCCCATTCCTCCTTCACTGAGAAAGACCACTATTCTCCTGAGTAACAAAATGAAAAAAAGTAAAAGTAATCTTGGTGTAGTAACGTTGCTAAGGAATATATGCTTTTAATTCAGTTGCAGAAGTTCAAAAATGTGTTCACACTCAGACACTTGGGGAATCATGGTATCAGGAGTGCCAAACCTCCAAGTACATGGCAACTGGCCCCCACCCTGGGGTGATGTTCGGAAGTTACCTCATTAACAGAGCAAAATACACCTTCCTCACTCTGAATATTTAGGAAATTTTAAGAGTTTGGGGAGCTGTGAGCTCAGAACTGTGGATGAAGACCAAATATCTTGTAAATCACAGTATCACAGCAGTGATACTCAAAAAAAAGTTTAAGTGAACAATACCTTTTAAGAAAGTGTTTGACACGTGGAGGAGTTTTCCCTTGGAAGTAAAATGGGGTGCTTACACTGTTAAATAGCTCGAGCAAGTGCCCACTTAAAATCACAACTGTGAAGCAAAATTCTGGTTACTATTCTGTGCCTTTCCTCTGCTTAAAGTCATCAAACCGTGTCTCATCACTTCTGATAAAGTCCAAACTCTTACTATAGAACCTAAGTGAACTGATTCCTACTTAACTTTTAGTCCTTTCTTACTTACCGTGGGGGTGACTTTCCTCGCAAGTGCCCCTGTGTGCCATGGAGGAGAGCAAACATGACTGAGACATGATGTGATCTGCTTGGGGAGGAGAGGTAGCCAGTTTCCCAGAGGAAAAAGGCCTTGAGCAGTGGCCAGTTTCTCAGGGGAAAAAGGCTTCAAGCCCCTTCCTCCAAGGGCTTTTATTGGGTTGTAATACACAGGAATACGGGGCAGTAAGATCAAACAGTAGATAACATTTCAAAGAAATCTGAGGGCTTAGTATCAGTCAGAGTCTGTCAGGAACAGAGTTTTAGGGTTTCCTGTTTGAACCCTTAACATATGAATGAAAGCACTCTTAGCAGAGCAGATTTCACAGGTTTATCAGGAAGTCTTTGTGATGCCAGACCCCTCCCCCCCCCACACCACACACATGCTCTAGCAAGGCAAGGAGCTGCACCCCTCCCCAACAGGTATTCAGGCTTAAGGGGATTAGAGCCAGGAAGCACTTCTCCCAGAGGCCATGGGACTCGGGCTTTGTCAAAGCCAGGGGGCGAGAGTCCATTGCTCTTTGTTACAGCTCACCCCACCCAGACCTTCCACGAAGGCCTCCCAAGTGATCCTGTCTGGCCTAGGTTGCTCCCTGCTGTGAGGGGTCTTACCCATCAAGGACTTCCAACCATGCTTTGGGGGCAGGGAGGGAACTGAGACAGCGCTTGCTACCTGAGACAAGCTTTGCCTCCTGCTGCTCTCATTCCAGAGGTCACTGTTCATCCTTAGCCATAGGGGGTAGAGTTACAATTCCTAAAACCAGGCAGAGCGGGCCACAACAAGTTACCACATTGTTACTCTTTCACTTCCTACAGTGTCATCTCTACATTTCAAGAGTTTCGTGTTGTCCCCAGGCCAAGAATGGTCCACCTGTCTTCCTCACCCCAGTCGACCTAGTTCCTAAGTGTTTAGGCTTCAGCTTAAAAGATTCTCCACAAAACTCTCCCTGACTTCTGGGCCCATTAGGGTCCACTGTTAAAAGCTATCATAGCAGTTTGTCTGATAACTTGCTAAACATTGCATTTGTGTGCACCAGCAGTGCCTGGCATACAGTAGGTGCTCAATAAATATTCATGGAGTAAAAACAGGAAGGCAGGAAGGCTGCTTTGTTATCATGGAGTAGATGATACTTCTGGATAGCAGTGTCAAAGTAAGAAATATCCAAACCTGTAGAGAATTTTTATGAGTTTATTTGAGCTAAAATGATAATTGCCAGAAGCAAAATCTCGAGGGATTGAGAAAATGCTCTGGAAAGCAGATGTTTGCAGCTTATTATATACATTAGAGTAAAGGAGGAGAGGTAAGGAGGGTTACATAAAGTCACTGGTGGTAGATTAAATTTTGTTGGCAGGAGAAAACAAAGGGAGGAAACCTCTGGAATTGGATAAAAAGGCAAATAGAGAAACAGATACTTGTTTTACATTGGTGGTGCAAGGTAGGTAACATTTACAGCATTTAAAATGGTGTGATGGGGAACAAAATAACGAGGAGGGGTTCTGTGGTCCCCTGCTGTGGTGCCTTGCAGGGGTCTAGAAAAGGCGACTCATATTTTAAAGGTATGTTATTTTAGATGCAAAAAGACAGTAGACAGGCTCACCTAAAGTAAAGATTGACCTTTGTTGAGGAATTTACAGACATGGAACCTGACTACCTGCTAAGACCTGCCTTCCATTAGGAGTCCTTATGTTCAGACCATCCTGTGTGATTACTTTTGGTCTCTGCGTTTGGAAGGTTGCCACACTAACCCTGAGCTTGTCAGGTTTAGTACGAGCCCCCTTTTCAACCTCCCCAGGAATCATCTACAATATCTCTATGTCTATAAGAAAATAACCTTATACTTCTGTTCTTATGTAAGTGAAATCTCTTCCTTTGAGCTATCTAAGGGTCTCTCTCCCCTTCTAACTATATTTTCTTCTTGAACAATCTCATCCATGTCAACAGCTTTAATTATTATCGTTACCTAGTTGACTCTAAAATTAATATCTTCAGAGTTCTCCCTTCAGCTCTCGACCTGTTTATTTAAGCTGCCTGACAGTTTCCTGTGGATGTCTCAAAGGCACAACCACCTCTACGCATTAGTTAGGATATTGCTAGCTCTTGTAACACACGTAGTCCAAAATTCCACTGGTGTGGCCTAATAAAACTAGATTTCTTCCTCATGTAAGAGCTCCATTTAGGGTTTTTGGTTGGCAACAGCCTTCTACATAGTCATTCAGGGAATATGACTCCATCCTTCTTACAGCTTTAGTCTTTTAACGCTTGTAGAATTTTGCTAGTCCAGTGGATGGGGAATGAGGGAATGGGAAAAAAAACACTACCCACTTCTTAAGCTCCGTGGCCCACTACTATTTATTGTCTGTACTCCATTAGTGAGGACCAAACCACTTGGCCCCAGTTAGCTGCAAAGGAACAATACAATACTTGGGAAATACAGTACTTGGCAGATCAGCAGATTTCCACGGTGATTCTCCACTATGAATTGTCAAGTGCAAATCGACGGCTGACAGGTAGTCATCTCTGACACATTCAGCATGACCAAAATTCAACAAATTTTTCAGAGTAACCAAGCAAGCAAGCAAACAGACAGATGAATCCTTGACTTCTTCGAGTGTTCCCTATTTCAAATAACGCCTCATTTCTGCAGGAGCTGGAGACATAGATGCTGCTTTTGACATCCTCTTTTCCATGGCTCTTCTGTCAAAGAGGTCTATACTTTGTCTGCTGTGCTTTAATCAATGACCATAAATCCAGGGAAAAAAACTTTAAAGGTTAGGGAGTCACAGGCCCCAGAAGAGGCATCCCTGACTCTTCCCACGTGCTGTCGTTATGTGGTCCTGTTGGCTTTTCCCCCTAAGGGGATATGTGGACTAGGCGCATGTCCCTCCTGCGGCCACCCTCCTCTTCTGCACGGTGAAATGGCCTGTTGTCCTCGGGCTCCCCTCTTGTCTTCTATACACAGCAGCCAAAGTGGACATTGAAAATGCAGATCTAATCGCATTATCCCCCTGCTGTTAACACTTCAAAGCTATCCTGTTGCTCTTGGCACATAGGCAAAGTTTCTTCACACAATTTACATACAACACACGCATAGCCTGCCTCCTACCTGATCCCTCACTCTTTCCTATCTTCTCTAGTCACGCTGTCTCCCGGTGTCCACCATGCAGCCTTCTGCCACAGGGCCTCACCTTCGGAATCCTTTTCTCTGTTTCTCACCTAGTTAGCACCAATATATATTCCTTGATGTCACTGTGAAGTGTCACTTCTTCAGGAAAGCTTTTCCTGATCACTCTAATCAGGTCAACTTCACCCATTTAAAGCAGCTTGTATTTCTATTTTGTTGCACTTACGACAATGAAAATTTCATATTTATTTGTGTGATTATTGGATTAATATCTGTGTCTGCCACTGGGTTTTATTTTCTCAGTGGGCAGGGAATGTGCTTCGCTCAATTTTCTCTCTCTAGGGTCTGTATCACAGCGCCTGAAAAATGATCAACACTTCATACTATTTTTTGAGTGAGTGAATCAGTGAATGACAAATGAATGAATGAATTTTTATATCAGGTGTTGTCAGCTGATAGATGAATGGTCATTATCTCCGCAGGTGTATTGATGTATTGATTTTAGAACATAAACAATCCCTAAATTTTTGTAGCTGCATGATTTTATAACTTGCATATTCAAGGTTCTTTATGAAGCAGTTACAGTTCCTGCAAAGGTTAGAGCATAAGACCAGCCATGAATTTGTTCTGCTTAGAGACTTATATCAAATCTTTACATTACTTGTTTTCTTTTTTTCCGCTGGGTTTCCTAGCAACATATGTCACCATTGTCGTAGGACATTCTATAGATAGTGATATCTTTGGTGTCCTTCTGGGGTGTTGCATTTATCTATCCTGAAATAATATACTGCATAATTGCATTTACTAAATATTTATATCTAGCTATATGTATATATGCATATTTATGATATTTGAAAATAGTATCATATGCATATTGTGCAATTTAAATCTTTTGTAGTTATGGTTCCCAAAAGTTTCCTCGGCAATAACATTTATTTTTAATTGCTGGGAAAAGTTACCCCAGTATTTAAATACTTAGATTTAACTTCCTCCTTCTCCTGTTTTTTCCTTTTGGCAAGATAGCCACAATCTGTTTGAACTGTGATGATTACATTACAGTGTTAGATTTTCATCTCAAGTCCTCTGATTAGTGTTTGGATCTGAGGTCTTTATAAAGCATACTGTTAGACTCTTGGGCTTTAGACTACATTTCTGTGCTGCCTCTTGGACCCCACAATAAAACAAATTCTTCTTTAAATCTGTGTAATCAATGTAGAGTTTAGAAAATACAGATTTTTTATAATTACATATCTGACATCTATAGACTCTTTTTCATTGTCCATTCATTTTTCTTTATATACACAAAGGAAATAAAGGCTGTGGAAGGTGTCCACTTACCTTTTGCCTGTCCCCAGAATGGACTTTATTCTTTCATTATTTGACTCTGAAGAAATTGGTATTGTACATGAAAGCAAGGATAGGCTTTTTAATTAAAATAATAAAGAAGCTTTTCAGCAGAGTTTAGGGATTCTGAGTGAACAATAGCACTTGTAAACTCTATGCGTTGGGTGTAGAATGTGGAAGCCTTTGCTCAAGGGGAATTCTACGCTCGGTAGAAATGCAGTTCCAGCTCCACCTTTTGCCTCCCGCTCCCTGCATTCTGAACCGAGAGCATGCGGAATTTGTGTTGCTTGCCGGTCTCCTCTGGAATGTTAGCCTCCTGCTGGCTGTACTCTTGGTAAACTTGGCCCAAACCTGTTTCCTTTACTAAAGGTATCACATGACCTGAGGTAAAGTTTTATGGCAACTGATAATTTATATTAAGGAAGGTATAATACTTTGGGAGGAATGAAAGGTAAATATGTACTACATGTTTACTTGATTTCTACCTATGTGACTTTTTGTTTTCAACACAATAGTTTGAGTGGTTTTTTAAATCAAAATTCATGTATTTTCTCCATTCAAAGACAAATACCCTATGATTTCACCTATAAGGGGAACCTAATCAACAAAGCAAACAAGTGAGTAAAATAGAACCAGACACATGAAAATAAAGAACACACGGACAGTAACCAGAAGGGAGGTGGGAGGGGAGATAACAGGGAAAAGAAGGGAAGGGATCAAGTCCAAGAACATGTATAAAGGACCCCTGGACCAAGACAATGGGGTGGGGGAGGATTGAATGTGGGAGGCGAGGGATGGGTAGGGCAGGATAGAGCAATGGGGACAACTGTAATTGAACTACCATAAAAATGCTACAAAATTTAAAAAATCCTTCATTGGCCTCTCGTTATTCAGAATAACAACAAAGTTCTTACTACATTCTGCCATTTTTCTTCATGAAGTTTTCTCCTATTTTACTGTTCATTTTGATGTTGGATTGTTTCTTACTTAGAGGAAACCTGAGGTAGTTTTCATTGCTGTTCCTCTGTAGAACATTCTGCTTTGTGGAAAGTGATATGAAAACTGCCTTTCACAATATTCTTTCCTTACGTTGTGGTGCATGGAATTAATGGCACTGACTGTGGGCAGTTTTGTAGACAGACCTTGTCTTTGATTATGAGAAAGAAGATAAGTTTATACAAAAGAAGATAAGTTGTTCCTGGTCAATAGGATGTTAAGAAAGAAGCAAGACTTTGAAGCAATGGCAGATAATAGGAGGAAAGGTGTACCCTAAATATTTATCCAGCAGAGATTAGCCATCTAATGTTAAAAGTTTGTTTCAAATGCAAAAGTGATTGAGTTTTAATTTTCCCTTTATGTCTGTGATAAATGGAACTGGATTAAGATACATATGGTATTCTAATAAATGATACGTAGGTGCCGAAGACCTTAAGCCAATCTTTTTGGTTGTAATATAGAGGAGAAATTAACTGACATGGGTTTGAATCCTACTTTATGAACTCCCCTTTATGAATCTGCATTTTTCAGCTTTTATTACCTCACAGATTCTGAGGGATGATTTATATAATTTAACAGTGTCCTTGTCCTTTCATTTTTGATCAAGAGAGCGCTAAGCCAATCTTTGATATGAAAGTTTCCCTATTCATATCTGCTGCCATCTGAATGAAGGTAGTCATTTTTTATTTGAGTTATGTCAAATGTCTACTCTTAGGAAGGTGTTTGAGTTCTTATTTGAGAAAAACACGCTGTAAAATGCCATTTGATAAGAAATAACTAATATAGTTATTTCATTTTTTATAGAGAGCAAAAGTAAATGTGCCTTAGGCAAAACAGTCCATCAACAGAGACACCGTGAGCAAACAGAGCATGGGGTGGGATCATTATGTTAGAGCAGTGTTTTTATTACTGTTCCGTTGAAGGGCGCTGGGGATCCGGGGGTCTTTTTTAAAGGGGTCATTTTCTTTTAGACGTACATTTGAAATCAAGTGTTTTTCAGAGTGTGAGATTTTCACCCTATGTGATAAAAAAAGGCAATTTACCTCCCAATGTTAGATTAGAGAATTCTTTCTTTCTTTCTTTCTTTGAATGCATAAGCATGCTAGCAGTGTGCTTTCTTGGATATTGGTGAAGATCCTCTCTCACAGTTTAACCTGCAGAATTGCTGCTCATACATGGCTTTCAATTCCGTCTGCATTATGGCCAACCTTGTCTTGCTTCAAGTTCAGAGAGCAGAGCAGCTCAGGAACTGAGGGCGGCATCCATCCTGTCCTGCTGAGGTTCTGGCCTATTTTGCTTAGCTCAAGAGGCTAGCAGGACCAAGCTTACACCCTCACATCTTAAACTTAGAGAAGGCAAAGGGTAATGAAAGGTCATACCACGTCAAAACCCAAATAGAAAAGAAAAAGAAACAAAATCAAAAAGGCCATTTCAAAGTAATTTTCCAAGTTGTAATATTTATAATTAATATAATTTTTTAGTAATTTAAGACAAACACAGTGAAGTTATTTTAAATGTTTTATAGACTGCTCATATGTAAAAGTTCTACTTTCATTTAGACTTGATTTAGAGAATGTCTCCATTTATGAAAATGTTGAGAGCAGACAACTCTTAGCTGCTCCAGCGTGCCTAGAGAGATTGCACTCCAATCCTATCCTTTATATAGGAATACAACTAAACAATAAAAAATGAGCATATATCACTGTTTTGTTTGATATTTTAAAAGTGTATACAATTTATTGTTACATTTTTTCTCATTTTCAAGATTTATTTTTACATGCTGTTAAGTCTTCCCTTGTCCTGTTTTTTCTTTCTTATCACTGTTGTTAGCTAATAATTCTAGTTTTGATAACCAAATGGTTAAAAGTACCTGCAGTCTCACTCTGGCCAGGTGGCTCAGTTGGGTAGAGCGTCGTCCTGTACACCAAAAGTTGCAGGTTCAATTCCTGGTCAGGGCACATACATAAGTTGCAGGTTTGTTCCCTGGTCAGGGCACATATAGAAGGCAACCAATGGATGCTTCTATCCCATCAATGTTTTTGTCTCTCTCTTTCTCCACTTTCTCTCTCTCACTCTCACTCTTGCTTCCACTCTTTCTAAAATCAGTGAAAAGCATAGTCTCATAGGTTAAGATTTAAAAAAGTATTTTCAACTTCCTTTTTTATTTGCAAGGTATTCATAGAATGCTCAGTAACAGAGAGAATATAGGAATGACTACGAATGAAGATGTTCCTGTGCTCAAAATATCACCTCTTAAAGGACAGAAGCAAGTTTACTTGGAAAAATGTTTCAGGTATCAAGAGAAAAATACTAAGTATAATCCCCCTAAAAATAAATCAGCCATTCAAAACTGTCCCTATAACTGGATGTGATTAAAAACAAATTGGTTTCTTACATTTGGTTTTTGTTTTCCATGGTTTTAATTAAGTAGGTGTTATTTTTGACACAACATTGCAGATAACATAATAACCTCCGAACTTTTTTCTTCCTTAGTTTCTTTATAACCTGTAGAATTCAGGAAATTTGACAAGAACTGTAATTGACAAATACTTTGTGCATGTCTAAGTATGTATGATTTTTGTGTGTTTAATTATTGCTATTATCGGAAGAGTACTTAGGCAAATGCTGTATTCTTTATATGATTATATGATGTTTCTAAAAATATTTACTTTTTTAAACTATGAAAGTTGTACTCATGAAATTTGCATATAGGGTATATCTCTTGTGCCAAGAAACTATTCAACACAGGAAAAAATGGAAAGAAAGTTTTTCTTTTCACTTAGAGATGGATGTGTAAGTTTGCAAAACTGTAAGTAAAAAAAAAGTAACTCATGTAGGTATGCCAAAATTTATGTTAGATTGAAGGTACTTGTGACTGTTTTAACCTTATTATATTTTTATAATTCCAAGTAGTTGTTTATGTAATAATTGTCAGTCTGAAAATAAAGAACAAAGGAGTTATGACAAAGATCTAAAATGTATTTGAGTTACTTTTTCTAGTTTTGAAATACACATTATTAAACTTTTGTAGTACTTAGAAAAACATCAATGCATTTACAGATATTTTTGAATATTCAAAGTGTACCCTGGTTAGGGGTCCGAAAGAGGAAGAAAAGCATGCATTAAGACCTTATTTTAGCATCCTGGGGTTTGGATGTGGTAGAAAGGACCCCTTTATTACTGATGTTTGGTGCTTTAATAATTTATATGCCTCTTTTGAGTGTTTCCTATACGGCTGTTAGGAAAATATTTGGGATATATTCTAAATAATATTTTATAGCTTTGTGCAAAATGAAAATGAATTATTCTTTTAGAATTTTTACTGTTCTTACCATTTCACGATTGGCTGAGGTTGCAAACTAGTAGGACTCACCTTTCTGTGTTTTAAGTGCCGTGGCAAATCCAGTAAAAATCCTGAAACACAGGTATTTTGGACATTAGCACAACTGTTCTCTTGCACTTGCAGTAAGAAAGTTGCCTAGTTTGAGATACGTGAGTCGAACAGGAAATGTACACAAATAAAAAAGGAAGCTTAAATTTCCCTTTTTTCTTTTTCGGGCCATACCTTTGGAAACTTTAACATAGCACTCTCATTGGGACCAATTTACAGGTAAGATCATCTCGTAACAAGGTACTTTAGATGTATTTCATTAAATTCTCTTGGATGGAGTCCAAAATATACTGGCCTAATCCCGAACTCTACCCTATAGTGAATGTAGTGATAGTGAAATGTCAGAGTATAGTGTATGATTTTTAATACAACAATTAACTATGGAGAAATACGGCTGAGAGGAATGACCTGCTTTATAATGCTATATGATGCTGCTCCTTTGGAAACTAGCCGGGCCTCTGCCCTTCTAACTGCAGGGAAGAAATACTCAGTTTGACGGTTATTCACACCTCAATAACTTTCTTTTATGGCGTTCGTCCATCATTAACCATAAGGCTGTATACGGTCTGAAGAGGTTTCCCCGATGCGACATCCTGAGTAGCGCTCCCATCTCCTGAAGACAGTGATGCAGCCGAGAGCCAGGGGAACCACTTCACTTCAACAACGGCTGAGGTGGTCCTAGAAAACCCTCAGCGCCCAGGCTGCTGAAGATTTTTAGAACGCTTCAGTTGTTTTCATCAGCAGAAGAGGAAACAGCAGAGCTAACAGTAGCAATAGGCAAGGGCCCCTCTATCATCATTAGGACCTTGGCTTGAGCTTTTTGGATCAGTTGTTGTTTAATACTGTCTGTCAGTCACACATTTTTGGAAGTAGCTGTAGCATGACTTTTACAGAATGACAGATGCATGGTGGGCTCAGAAAGCCTCAGTGAGAGCTCAGTTTTATTGGCCACAAAACTGCTGGAAACTGTTAGCCGATAGTGGGGAAATTCCGTAGTAGATGAAATGGAAACATTACTTAGCCTGTTGTAAGTTCAGGAGTACGAGGACTGTCCAGAAAGTATCCATCCACACGTAAATATGAAAACCAGAAGCATTTATTGAAAAAGCTACAAGATACAAGAAACATTGTATGTAGGACAATGACACCTCAGTCCCCTTCAAAATAGGCACCTTTGGACCTCACATGGTTCTCCAATCACCTTCAGCTGGCCCATTGTATTTCCCTGGATCTCATTGGGGGTCTGAAATCTCTTCCTTTTCAAAGGTGATTTTAGTTTTGGAAAAAGCCAGAAGTTGCAGGGCACCAAATCTGGTCTGTAGTGGGGCTGAGTCACCTGGTGGTTTGACGTTTATCCGAAAAACTCTGCACAAGAGAGGCATGATGCATGAGTAGAAGCGTTGTCATGATGAAGCTGCCAATCACCAGTTGCCCATAGCTGTGGCCTTTTGAATCATCTGGATAGTTTCTGCAGAAGACTGTTCAAGCTTAACACAAAATTTGATGCAGATCTGTTGTTCTCTACATCATTTTCAATGCGATAGCCACACAGTACACATGCTCACTCAGTGGTGTCAACTGCCCGCCACTGACTAGTACAGTGAAGTTGTCCTTGTTCACTCATGCGAATTCCAGTTTGCTCTCCTTGGCTGCCAGGCTATATTGATGTCCGCAAACTGTTTTTGTTATATTAACAGTGGTTGGACTTTTTCCAGACAGACTTTGTATATGTGTTCCATAATAGATGAAATAATTTTCAGGCCATGAACATGAAGATTAGCTCCAGGACAGATGTATGGGGGAGAGGGAACAGGATCCATTCATACCTCATGGACGTATAGGTGTTTGATCATGAATGTCATTGTGTGAAGAAAATTTCCAATCTAGATTTAATGGCAAAGTTTACACATTTATCTATAGTACACAGCTGACATTGAATTAGTGACTGGAAAGGAGCTAAGAGATAACCTAGTCCCAACTTTGCTTGCAAAGCTAACAGATGTGATAACTTCTAAGGTACAATTTTGTGTGTTCTCTATATGACTTCCATATGGCTTCCATAGTAACACAGTGTTAGAGGTATACTCTTCCTCAATAATTATTTCTAATATATTGAAGAGTTATTTGAGGAGATATCGGCTATTCTAGGAAGACCTGTGGAAAAATCTCAACAAGTGAAGCTGAACTAGATGACTTAGTCTGAGTGACAGAAGCAATATAAAAAACCCCCAACATTTTCCAAGAAGAAACATGTATTAATAGGTTAATTAGAAAACAGCTTTACTTTCCAATTGAATAGATGATTTTTTATTTTTAAAGGGTCATTTTAGACTTTTAAAATTTCTTTTGATTTTTTTAAAGCAAGTATTGAATACATTAGGGTGACATTTGTTAATAAAATTATATTTTCAAGTCTATAATTCTGTATGTTGCATTGTGTGTTTACTGCCCAAAGTCACGTCTCCTTCCATCACCATTGATTTCTCCGTTACCTCCTTTACCTCCCCAGCCCCCAAATTTTTAGGCTTTTAGGTGTTGAAGTGGAATATTCTGAACAGCTGACCATTGAACAACACAGGGGTTGGGAGCACCAATATTACAGAGTTGAAAAATCTGTGTATAACTTTCACTGCCCCCAAAACTTAACTACCAAAAACACACTGTTGATTTGGAGCCTTAGTGATAATAGAAACACTTCACACATATTTTGCATATATATTGTATAACTTATAGTAAATATAATAAAGTAAACCAGAGAAAAGAAAATGTTACTAAGAGAATCATAAGGTAAAAAATATTTTATAGTATTTATTGAATAAAATATGCATATGTGTGGATTTGAGCAATTCAAACCCATATTGTTCAAGGGTCAACTGTATATAGGCTTATATACTTAAATAAAAATCAGTGTATGTACTTTTTTGTTGATAGTGTGCTACATTTCTGAATTAGGTCTGAATACAAATATTATCAAATGTGTTATCTTCTATAACATACAACAGTTCAATAATATAGAGAGCCCAGTCATCTGCAGTAGTTTAAGAAAAGGCATGGAATTCAAACAGCTTAAAAATCTTTTGACAGAAGTAAAATGCAATAATTTTTAAACATTTCATACGTAGACATGCAGTCATCAAAAAGAATGATACAAAACGACACGAGTAGAGATTTAACAATTTTTGTCTTAAGCAATGTATTTTCCTTTTATACTCATGCCAAATGCTGTATTATTTATCTCAAGTGAATTGAACATTTTGTGTCGCTCTTCATTTTCTTGGTTTTATTATATACCTCATACTTTTGATAGTTATAGATAAGAGGGCATATCAGTGATAATAAAAAGTCCCAAATAAGAAGACTATTTGACAAAATTACATAAAATTTTGGTTTCTACGTTTAACTTATACAAACCAGCCTTCTTTCTTTTTTCTTCAGCCTCTTCAAATAGTATCCGTTCTTCTTTCATAAAAGGTCCACCAAATCTGACTCATGCTAATCTCTCTCTTTTTTGAATTCTTCCACTCTAATTTTATAACTGTTCTTTTAGAAACTTATAGTTTTACTTGAATGTTTCACATGCATCTTATATTCCCCTAAGTAGAAAGAAACTACTTTTTTTCCTTATTACTGTGCTAAATTTGGAGCAGAAGTCAGTACATGTATGCCGAATTGGAAGTGGGCTTTCAACCCAGTCCTTTCTAGGTGCATGTAAACTCAGAGGTGGTAGAAAAGGCTGGGAAACTGGCTTGAACAAATGATTTTCCTTGCTCACTTACGTCCTCCTCCCATCCCAGCTAGGGCCACGCTTCTGCCTCTCTGCTTAATAAGTGAGCCCAATACATGCTTCTATGCACACCAGTACACGGGGCCAAGTAATGGAGAGGTGTATGTAGCTGTGTCCTATTCTTATCTGAAATCTCTACCCAGGGTCTCTTCTTGAAAATATCTCATCTAACTCGCGGGTGTCTGTCACATAGACTTCTAGTCCTTTGTGTTCTATAGTTTCCCTTTTAGAGGTGATGTTATCTCAGTTGTGAGAAATAAGTGAGATGCTAATAGGAATAAAATGATTTTTATAGCAACATTGCATCAGAGAAAATGTGGTTGATACAGGATGTGAGAGCAGTACATTTTTCAGAGGAAAAGGTAGTAAGCAGTATTAGCCCATGGACTCATGATTTCAACATTCTTCAAACCCTAGATTCCTGGTGAGGATGTTAATAGAAAAATACAGTTGGAAATCTTTTCCTTGAGGCATTCCCATTCCATTACATACACACACCCCTCTTGATTATTCTTTCATCACATATACATAACGAGCGCACACTCTGTGCCAGGCACTACACTAGAGGTAGGAGTGCGAGGTTGAATATGCCCTTACGGGGTCTTCAGTCTAGACTGTGAAGGATGGCTAAAAACTGAGAGACATTGTTGACTAGGCACACATTCTTTCCCCTGGAGTTTTGTACCTTGGCCACAAGTCTAATAATTCCCAAGTGTGCTTGCATCTCCTAAATCAACCTGGGTTACCATTATGAATGTATTCGTATCCACCGTTGTGAACAAGCATACCCACATAATGAATACATAAGAGGGGAAACATAGGCTATAGTCTTAGGATGTATTTTATCACAAGCTGACTTCTCAACATATGGACACCAGTTTGCTGAAGGGTAGTGGAAAGGGGTTAAATATTGCAGTAATAATGATGTTCTCCTTAGCTTGCATTAAAATGTTTCAGCCAAGCAGAAAAAAGAAATTAATGTACACAGAGAGTTGCACTATTAAGCAAAGGTGTCTGAAAGGTGTTATTTTTTTTATATACTTAATTATTTAAAGCAGTTTTATGTTCACAGCAAAACTGGGAGGAAGGTACAGAAATTTCCCATATATATCATGCCTATTAGTAACATCCCCCACAAGAGTGGTACATTTGTTACAATTGATCACCCTGTAGTGACACATCATAAAACCCAAAGTTCATAGTTTACCTTGTGTTTACTTGGTGTTATGCATTCAGTGAGTTTGGAAAAAAATTATAATGACATGTATTATGACAAAATTATAGTGCCATATATAGTATCACAAGGAACAATTTCATTGCTTTACACATCCTCTGCCCTCCAGCTATTCATCTTTTCCTCTCTCCCTCAGGACATTCTGTTTTGAAGCATCAAACCAAGTGGTGTATTTCCTGATAGATGGACCCTGTGCCTGCAAGCGGCAGTTGTGTCCTGGTTCTGTTTAGTATCCTACCTCCTTGCCTACAAGCCCATGCATTTTCTTAGGATTTGTTTCCTCTTCTTTGAAATGATTAAAATAAATACTAATTTTGTCTCATAGGGATGCAATTTGTGAGAATACTTTATAAGCTGATAGGAAGTATGCGAATGTGTCACTGTTTTTAACTGTTGGACCAACTGCCGCCCCACACTCTCAATTTCAGTGTTAAAATCTGATGTACCTCAGATTCAGACCTATCAGTCTAAAGTGCTGGCTGTGTTCAGAACCACCTGAAGACCTTTTGAAAACAAGCCATTGCCTAGGTAATAGGATGGGATGGAGCGTGGGAGTCCTACTTTCTTTTTAAAACTCCCACAAGATTCCATGGTGCAGGCAGCATGAGAATTGTTTGTTTAAATGTCAAGTCCTTCAAACATGAGGACCTACTTAAATGGTCAAGCCACAACATTCCAGCCCCTAGAGCAGTGAGCTCCATCTTTCGCCAAGAAATAAACAGCAAATAATCTTGGTCAGAAAGCCATCATAGTGGTGGGCACTGTTAGATGGTGGTAGAAATAGCTCCTCAAAGAGTATGAATGACACTCTGGTTATGAAACTACATACCTCAATGCCTGGAAATATTTTACCATTATTTCATGGCCTAAAAATGAAAGATGTGTTAGAAAACTGTACTAGAGTATATAGCTTCGATGGATTAAATAGCCACACACAGCAATGGGATACTAAGGAAGAAGATACAAGCCTTCCCCAGACTAATGCCAACTTGCATATGACTTGAACGTGTGAGTGTTTGCACACTGGCACAGTCCATTTCAGGACTGGGGATAATATGACTGAGACCAGGGTGTGTGTTCGCTTTCAAAACACACCTGCATTTCAGAATAGGCAGAATTCTTGGTAGTTGGCAATATTTCTTCATATATTTCATACCAGCATAAATATTTGGAGAGAAAAAAACTACTAAGAACAGCATATCAACTAATTTTGAAGAAGTCCTACTTACATTACATCCATAAAAGAAAAGTTGTAGCACTTTCCTGATATTTTTACTGAATTATGCACACTAAGCTTTTGATCAGCACGGGAGTTTTGACCTGCTCCGTTTCCGACCTGGGCCGGTTCACCCCTCCTTAGGCAACCTGGTACCCGCCGCTGCCCCCCCTCCACTCCCGGGAGGTCACCATATTGATGCCAAACTTAGTGAGACACCCGATTGGCATAGCGCACTGCAGCCCAGAACGCCTGGGCTCAAGCGATCCTCCTGCCTCAGCCTCCCGAGTAGCTGGGATTACAGGCACGTACCACTGTGCCCGGCAGACTAAGCTTTTAATGTAAGACATGGCTTCTCCTAATTAAAACCTTTCAAATGGGAAACCATTTTCTATCAAATAAGGTGCAAGCCCATTTTCTTGACCCTCAAGGCCTTTGACAACTTGGCTACTTTATTTCTCTTTACATCAAGTCCTTGAATGAGGCAGTTTTATTCAGTGTCATTTTGTTAGAATATTGATAAGATGCTACTGGAACTTAACACTTGTTTATATCCTTTAGCCTATGGTGAAATTGGCTTCATTTCATTTCATTTTGCCACCATTCTAAGAACTGTTGATTATATCAAGTGAGGACTTGCTCAATGATTCCTATCATTATGTGTAACTTTTAGGAGAACTATTTAATTTATCTTTATTATTTTCAATCACTCTTAGTAGTGATACACATACTCCTATTAATGGTTACCTGTCTGCAGAAGCTCTCTCTCAGATAAGATTTATGCAAGAGATTTCTTAGCACCTGTTCCTAGAAAAATCTGGTAGCAGGGTGGGGAAGTAGACTTGGAATGGGAGGAAGAGGAGTGAGGGTAAGACAGACAGGAAAACCTCACAGGAGGTGGGGGTAGCTTGACTCAGCCTTGCAGGGTAGCTCTGGCGGCCGTGTGAGGTGCAACATGAAACTGTTCCAATTAGGAGGTGAGGGGACTTGAGTATCTTCATGTCTTCATCCCTTCAGACACTGGCTAAGGACTCAAGCTAGGAAGGTGATGTGAACTCGCTGGTACTTACCGCTCTGTGGGTGTAGGCAAAGAAGTTCTGACAGTCTGTGGGAAGCCTTCCAGGGAGGAGCTTCAGGTGCTGGTGTTGGGGCTGAGAGTGCATTTGCAGCTGGTGTGTGGGAAGCTGGTAAAGGCATCTGAGGGGATACTTGGCCTGGGAGTTCTTTGGAAGCAGGTGTGTTATGTCATTTCTTTGCTGTCACTAACCACTGCAACACCTTACCAAATACTAAAACAAAAGTGCCGTCATAAATATGTATTCAGTGATTGAATGGATGAGTCAGGGTGTACTTTTTTCCCTTTTCTTCAAACACTTCTTTATGTGTGTGCCGGTCCTGAACATCAAACTGCAGAACATGTGCCCTGGGAATGCTGTTGGATGTGATCGGAATTCCCTCATGGTTCTCATTACAGAACACCCCCCTGGGCTCAGTCAAACAGCAAGCATGGCAGAAATTCAGATTAGCTGTTATTTAGGGAGCTGATATAAAATGTCTCAAAGTAAAAAAGACAAAATCACGTTCCACTACATAATAGGGAAGGACCAGAAGAAAAAATGCAGATAGGAGCACTCAAAATGATGCATATATCTAAGAGCCAATGACAGGTCTACAAGTGAATGCCATCAACAGAGACCAGCACTTTGCATTGAGCTAGTAAGCAATCAGAGGACTGTACCCATGCTCATTATGGGAACAACTTTTTAACTGCTCAGTTGCTGTAACTCTTCTTTGCATGAAATAGTCCCATTGTCTTTTAGTTGGGAAGCTCCTCTTTCCAAGATTTCACTCCAGACGCTTCTTTTCTCTTTCATAGACGTTGTCATGGAAAACCCCTTAAGGAATGTTCGCTGTGTGGAGTGGAGGTGGCACTCCAGGTAACAACGTGGGGTCAAGGAGCAAGTCAGATTTGTGCTATGATACAGCATTGGTTACATTTAAAAAACTGTTGCACCATCTTTTAGAAACTTAGATGATAACACCAGGCATCTGTATATTGGCACCATGATCAATTTATAGCCCACATTTCTCTGTACTGTGCACCACACATTACAATAAATACAATGACACATTTTAATTTGATGGCAATTTTTTATTGGTTTTCTACAACTGGTTAGTTTTACTTTAAAAATGATTTTTATTATGACAGTGGGAATTTAGTAATGATCCCTCTGAGAAAACATTTTACCTTAAACTTACTCAACTTGAATGAACATATGCCAAAGTTTAGTAAAACGGAGTGTACTTGTTACACATAACTCACAAATCTACAATTACACAACTCAATGGTATCTTCAGCCTACAGGCAGAGTACATTATAAAAAATATTTCTGACGAAGAATTTGCTTAATATTTCTCAAGGGAAATGGTTAGAAAGATGAGGAAACCAATAGGAAATTTAATATTAATCAAAAGAAAAGCAGAGAATTAGATCTGACATTCCATTCATTTACTCCACAAACATTTATTATGCTATAATGAAATTTTGGTTATTGCATTATCAGAAAAGCAGAAACAAAGTGCTGTGTTAAAAACAGTAGACTTTCTATTATATTTATGAAAATGTAAGGAAAAATACAGGTGACCCTCAAGTACTTGTAGTGATGACAAATAAGGGAGAATATTCAGTAAAGAAATATAAGACTCAAAATAATTCATTTATGTAATTTCTGATGTTTATCTGCAGTTTGTGTTTGGATGGAATTGTAAAGAAGAAATTTTCTTTTGTCATTTTTTTAGAGCAGGGTAGGGGGTTTAAAGGTGAACCAAGAGAGAAATTTAATTTTAAAGATGTATGTAATCAATGCTTTGAAACTAAAATTTATAATATACCTTTCTTGCCTTTTTATACTGTACAGAATCCATCATTTATAAAGCTACTGATTCTGGCAGTGCCTATCTGCAACACAAGACATAACACAGAGCGATCAGAAGGCATTTTAATTTTTAAAATGCTCTCATCTGCTTTTTCTATAGCCTCTGGTAGCTTATACAATTTTAGAACATACGCTCCATGCCAAGTTGTCTGGCTTTATCTTCTCCATAGAGGAAAAATGTCACCATAGCAATGCTTGACTGTGTGCTGGATATGGAGATTATTCCATGGATCACACTTCTTGCAGATATTAAAATACTAAGAATTATCATTACCAGTTAACAGTTATTGCTACAAGTAAGTACTTTGTATATGCTACGCTCTGTCTGGGTCACATGCTTTACATGCTTTGCCACATGGTATCTTCAGAGCAACCTTACAAGGTTGAGCCATCAGTGTCCACATTTTACGGACCAGGAAGGTGAGACTCAGCATGCACAAGTCACCTGTGAGAGGCCCATGGTCTTAACAGAATGAAGCTGAAGGTCCAGGCACCTGGGGGGAGGTCCATTGTCACGAGAGGGTGTGTGTCTTCCCTGAACTTTTCTGGATAGAATCATAGGGTCATTAACTTAGATCTCCAGGCCTTCTTGAGAAGGATGATGAACACTGAGGCAGATCTAAAGTAGCTTTGGACTCCTGGGCCTTCCCTGGACTGGGACAGGCCCTCAGTGATTCTCCCTGTTTTCATCTGGCCTAGACGTGTCACTGAAACAGAAACGTTCTCTTTAATGTCTTTGGAGCAGCAATCACACCTCTGCTTTGTCCGGAGTGTTCCTAGTCTAAAATCAAAGTCAGTTAGGTAGAGATGAGTTTGGGAAGTGATAAAATGGAACGATATAGTAGGAAATAGTATAAATGTATTCCTTTACATAAACAAATTTACTGTCTTATGCAGAATTGGCATTGTCTGAAATCCTTATTAATCACTCCACTGCCGCAGGTTTTCAGCTTACTGCATTTTATGCTTTTCCTAATAGCATCTCATTCTAACTTCAATGAATTAAAATATTGTGAACAAATATTACTGCCCTTCTATCACATTACGCGTGGCTGAGGCGGCTTGATGGAAAGTATTCTGGGATGTTTCAAGTCTGACATTTAGAAACCGGGTGGCACATACAACATGCTGCCAAAGTAACATCGTATTTTCTACTGGTTCTGGAAACCGATTCAAACAGCAAATATTTAAATTTGCATCTCTGCATGCATGTTATTTAAGAGGTCTTTGAACCTGGGAAATTGACCCAGGAGTGGTGTGTGAGAAACTACATTGTCTAGCCCTCATTTTTCTCTGGTTATGAGTCTCCATCCTTCTCGGGTCACCCTAAGTGCCACCCATTGCTGTCAGACTGCGGTAGATCTGCCAGGGTCACCCCAGGTGCCCGTCAGTCACCCTTACCGGGCTCCACGTGCCATGACGGAAGGGGATGGAAATAAGACAGACATGCTATTTTTTTTTAAATTAAGGAGGCAGTTTCATTTGTGTACCACATATGTAAATATTGCTTGATGATGTCTGAGTTCACATGAATTCACTGTAGAAAACTTGCGTTCATGCCAGAGAATTAATTGTATTGCTTAGACTTATGGTGAAATGATTAAAATGATGGCTATATTTAGAGGAATTTTAGTTTGGCCTTATTAGTTGTGTCCTGCAGTGTGTAAATGCATTTTTAGCAATTATCAGTGTTACATTATTTTGAAGTTTTACAATTAAGCACATTTTGTCCTTCCACAATATATTTCAAGATTCTGTGCCTTCAAATGACTTGTTATTTAGACATCAAACTGGAAACAATGCTTAAAATGTTCCTTCTACCCTTGATCTCTTACTCTCTCACTGATCACAATGACCTGTCAAATTCATACGGCCTGTTTATTTTAGGCCTTGCAATAAAACCTCTCCTTTTTTTTCCTAGACATGTAAAGCTAATTGAATGTTGAAATTAACCGGAAATATCCCCATTTTTCTGAAAACTTAGTGTTCCTGTAACCCTAACATTATAGTAATGTAAAGTATGTTCTTGTTAAACTGAGGCAGAGTCTGGACTATAAAATAAATTTTATTTATATTTTCACCTTTATTCTCACAGTATCTATAATCTAAATTTTGGATTATCTGGTTTTCATTTATTCCTGTTTTAGTGATTGATAGTTAAGAAGATGACTTTTGAGATTATCATTTGACATCATGAAAATTATTGAAAGTAGCATTGACGTGTAAGTATTCTTTTTCGGCATTGTTTTATTGGGGTTCAAATACCAATAAATGGAGTTGTGTCCATTTTCCCACCACCGCTTTCCCCCGCCCCTACCCACACCCACTTCCCACCCTCAATCTCAGCCCACCTTGGCTCCATCCATACGTCCTTTATACATATTTATTCAGGTCCTTTTCCTTCTTTTCTACATTATTTCCTGTACCCTCCCCTCTGGTTACTGTCAGTTTGTTGTTTATTTCAATGTCTCTGGCTATATTTTGCTTGCCAGTTTGTTTTGTTAATTAGATTCCACTTATAGGTGAGATCATATGGTATTTGTCTTTCACCACTTGGCTGACTTCACTCAGCATAATGCTTTCCAGTTCCATCCATGCTGTCGCAAAGGGTAGGAGCTCCTTCGTTCTTTCTGCTGCATAGAATTCCATTGTGTAAATGTACCATAGTTTATTGATCCATTCACTTACTGATGGGCACTTAGGGTGCTTCCAGCACATGGCTATTGTAAATTGTGCTGCTATGAACACTGGGGTGTGTAGGTTCTTTTGGATTGGTGTTTCAGGGTTCTTAGGGTATAAACCCAGCAGTGGAATTGCTGGGTCAAAAGACAACTTCATTTTTAGTTGGCATATCAGTGTTTTTAAACAGATGTACTGTGTATTATAGCATCACTAAAAACTTTGGTTGCTTTTTGGAAAAAATACCAATAAACAGAATCTTGCCTCGAGGTACCTAATTTATAAATTACAACATTGCCCAAATCATTTAAGGAGAAATTGTTAATGGATTGGAAGGAATGCACTGTTTCTCAGCAGGTATTCTGCTGACTACTTATATTTATATCAACCCTTGTACTTGTTCATAAGCAGGCAGATTCCTGGCTCCACCACAGTCTGCAGAAACCTCCTGACTGTAATAGGCCCCAGGTGATTGAACACACTTAAGTTTGAGAATAGCTGGTGTTTTTCAGCACCCCCCTTCTCTATAGGAATAAGTTTTGACACATTGGCACTATAAATAACTGTAATTTCTAAAAAAAATATGGGGAGACAGAGAGAGATAGACATATTGAGATACCTATTTTATAGCCTTTCTGACCACAATAATTAGATTTAGGTTTAATTCTTTATCTTCTTACTAATATGTTTCTTCAGTTGCAGTATGATACCCTTTATCTTTTATTTGTGCTTTGATGGGACAGGATGATGGTGCTTTCCTAGCGGTCTAGGAAAGGTGTGGAAGCACTGTCCACAAAAATGCCCATCCCATTTTTTTTAATACAATACCAGGGCTTTGTGGAATATTTGGAGCTCAGCTTGATTTCTAATGGACCTTGTGAGCATTTTCTAAGTGAAACAAGCCAGCCAGAGAAAGACAGATACCATCTGATTTCAGTCATATGCAGAGTCTAATGAACAAATTGAACTAACAAGCAACACAGAGACAGACTCGTAGAGAGCAGGTTGACATGCTCTCTGAGAGCAGCTATGGTGGGAGAGGTTGGAGGGTGGAGACTGAGCAAAAAGGAAAAAGGACTCATGGACGTGGACCAGTGTGCTGATTGCAGGGCGGCAGGTTATAAAGGGGCTAAATGGTGATGGAAAAAATACAATAAAAATGTTTAGAAAAAGAATCCCTGTAGCAATAGGACCTTGTAAGCCTATACTTAATATAAAACAGGCTGTAATTTAGAGATTTGTTTATTTGTTTTGTATGTGATAATTGTTGGGCAGTGTAACCGAGAGCTTTTTAATGTATATATCATTTACTTATAGTCTATCATAGGTCTTAAGGAGCTATAAGCATGTAAAGCTATAATTATGGAATTTAAAAAATTATACAGTTCTTCAGATATTTCATAAATAGTAGCAATGTATAAACATGCAATTATTTGTTAAGTTTACATTTAGTCAGTTGGCCATGGACATTTCAAAAATTTCTATTTCCAGTTTGAAGAAGGACAACCCGGAGAAAATATCACATTAAAGTAGAGCATATTGTGAAGTTGATGTGGATGTACCTTATAAGGCCCTATGATCCACTTTCACATTAGAAGACATTTCTTTAGTTCTTTCGGATACATACCCGGATGTGGGGTTGCTGGGTCCGCTGGCAGTTCAATGATAGCTCCTCGAGGAATCTCCGTGCTGTCCACCACAGTGGCCGTGCCACTGCCTCCCACAGTGAGTGGGCTCCACTTTCGCTGGGAGTGTCTAGATGTGTCTTTTGGTACATTACTGTATTCTATTTGCTATATTAAAAAAACTGCTTCTGGCCCTGGCTGGTGTAGCTCAGTGCACTGAGCGCGGGCCTGCGAACCAGATGATCGCGGTTTGATTCCCAGTCAGGGCACATGCCTGGGTTGCAGGCCAGTTCCCAGCAGGGGATGCACAAGAAGCAACCATACATTAATGTTTCTTTTCCTCTCTCTTTCCTTCCCCCTCTAAAGATAAATAAATAAAATATTTTAAAAAAACCAAAAAAAAAACCCTGCTTCTGTATTCTATGATTCTACATATGAAATTGGTATATATTCATATTTGTATTATAATGATCAGGATTTGATATTATATTTATGCTTACCTTAAATATAATTTGAGTATTTACAAAATATTCTTCTCTGGTCAAGATGCTTTAAATAATTTTGGAATTATCTGACTTTTTAATGATAACAGTGGAATTCATCTGTGGAGAAAAGATTTTTTTTTCATATTCAGAAGTTTAACACAGGACAAAACACACTTACTTAGTATAACTTCTCTGAAGTTTCAACATGCTTAAAAAAGAGTTATTTAACTGTTTTTTAGGGGAAATGTCCAAGCATATTGAAACACAGAGCTATCAGTTGTATCCATCAGATACACTGCAGGCCAGGAGATCAAAGCTTCTGCTTTCATCACTTCATTTAATGTCTCCAAAATGTAACCAGCTGTTCCATGTGTTAGTACAATCGTAGCTGAAGAGTGAGAATCACACAGATTATTGGCCTGACAAGGCTAACCTGCTAAACAAAGACATATCAGACTTACCTGATGATTTAGAAGGACAGTGTGAATGTACTGTTTCTTCTGTCACGAGTGTTGCAGAGACATGAAGCCGATCAATGAAAAGCATCTGCTCATGGGAAGAAAGGGATTTAAATGTGTTTGCATATATTATGTACCAAAATGTCCTTTCTAGCATTACCTTTTAAAGTTCTAAACTGTTTTACAGATGAGGAAATTAAAGACTCACATATTTAAGGGGAAACAAAATTTGCCCAAGTACATGGGTACATTTCAGGGAGAGGAAAACACGGAGTTACAGAGGAATGCAGGCTAGTCTCATTAAAGTATATAGTCTTGCATCTAGAGCCATGCAGATCCTCCTCTCCTTGGCATTAGAACTCCAGAACCTAGGCTAATGGGCTTCCGGTCAGACTGGGTGGGTCAAAATCAGGTCATATTGGGCCAGGATCAGAAAATAATGAGCAGAAAATTAGTTCTACACACCATTGAAGACAGAAGGTTCTGGAGGCAGCTGAGGTCAGTATCAGGAAATTCGGGAAAACAGTGGGTGATATACCAGGAGCTTTAATTGGGATGAGGGCTCTGAGGATCCCAAAAGCTCAGATAGGCAAACTCATTTTTAAAAGATACTCTTTTAAAAAGGATATCTTACCCAAAGGATAAGATTTTACTGACATCTCTTTATAAGCCTAAACACTCACATGCACTGTATGATTATATGTGTGTATATGTGTGTGTATATATGTATTTATAAATTATAATTATTTAAGTTACTAGAATGCTAATTTACTGTTTTAAATGTAGAATCACCTCACAGGACACGATTGCACAGTTTAGTAAGAGCTCATTATAGTTGAGTGATATAAGAAAGTAAATCACAGATAGACACTATTCTTTTGAATCTCTGTAAGAACTCACTGTCACTGTGAAGAGAAACACACATTCCATGTGATCAGTAAATTCTTTCTGTATAGATAGACCTACTGGGAAACAAAGTTGTAATTAAAAAGATATGCAATGTGTTGGACGAATCAACCGGGTTGGTTGTGACAGAAATATTCCAATGGACCCACGGGGTTCAAAGACAGCAGCAAAAATTTCCCTGGACTCCTAAGTTGCAGGATTTCATTTTAAAGATACAACCCAGTCTGAGAGTTGACAGTTTTCTGCAAATCCTGTCTAGCAACATTTTTAAGAGCACGTTGAGAAGAAATATTTTAGCCTTGGTTTTGTTGTGTACTGTCTGTATCATGTGCAACACTCATCGTGCTCTGAGAACAGGGATCAGACGTATCTTTGCCTGTCTGCTTTGGAGGAGAGTTTACTGGCCAAAGTAACCTCTTCTATTTAGTTAGTGAACTGATCTAGGTTTAGTGCTGCCCTGGACGCCCTGGGAGGACATGGTGTCTAGTCCTGAGGATCTTTCCAAACATCAGCAGAACATTTTCATGCCCTCATGCAGGAGCTGGAGAAAATCCATGTGGATGAAATGATGAGCACATCTTCCTCTGAAAATGTTCCTCAGAAAAGAATGTTCCTCAAAATATGCTCAGAGGTGTGTGTATGTATGTGTGTGTGTGTGTATATATATATATATATATATATATATATATGGTAAACACAGGGCTAATAGTGGGATTTGCTTCATAAAAAATGCACCAGTGAGTTTCAAAATTTTTAAATAGTGGTGTGCCTAATAATTTCTAGTAATAATCCTAGAGCTTTTTATATATTAAAAATGATCTTTCTCTTCTTTCTCTCTTACACTCTTTCTTTTGCACTTCTCTTCTTAATGTAATATCTCTTTGTAATTAAATTCAGTTTGGTGTCTGCCTCCTTGAGGAAGCTAATGGAAACAATAGCTAGCATTTGGGAGTGATTGGCAGTGTGCCAGGTGCATTGCCAGGTGCCTTCCCAAAGCCTCTGTTCCTCACTCGGCACTGCCAAGCCAGTGTTCTTCACAGATGCCTGGTGGGCAATGGAGGGTTAAAGAGGCTGGGTGGATGCGTCCTGACCAGCTCCCAGATCTGTGTTTTTCCCACGTTATGTCACCTCCTGTGCCTGTTAAAGTACCTGGGACAGATCTTGGGATAGATGATGATTTTCATATAAGTGCTCAGTTCACAGTCACCATCAAAGCCTCTAAATTTTTGTCTTCTTTTAATAAACACTTCTAATAAATCATGACCAGAAGAAGGAAAGTAAATGTAAACTGAAGCCAGCTTATTTCAGTAGCGTTTCTTAGAGGTCAGGGCAGTGTTCTGAGTATCCGTTTAGGGTCTGATATTCTACTGTATGTGTGTCAAAATGAGGTCAATCTACAGAGGGCAGCCATGTAAAATAAGGTTCCGGTTAAAACTTTTGATATGTCGCAATGTGATGTCTCATTAGTTTGTAGCCCTTGTGATACCCTGTTGGAAGACATTAGGCAGTGATAAAATAGTCCAACAATAAAGACATATTTCATCATTTCCTTACAGAAATAGCCTGAAAGTGACACAATTTCATTGAGATTCTATCCGTAGGTAACATTAAAATACGTTTTTTTTTCTATCTTAAAGTCTGTCATCTTATGGGAGAAATCTAGAAAATATGTCAAATAACCTTGACATAATAGGTAATTCATTTCATTGTTTTAATTTATATAGAAAACACCAGCCTATTAAACATAACTTCTGTATTTTTTTCTTAGACTGCCCTATCCTGATTTTGAGTATTGTCATATCACATATTTCTGATTAAATTCATTTCTGTTTTAATTTTTTAAAATTTGTTTTGATTCTTGGTTTGCATCAAATTTTTATTTGTACTATAACATTGCCAACTAACTATGTATTACAGAAGTAAGGAAAAATAAATAGATAAGGTTAATAGATTAAAATGCATGCATTTGATAATTTGATGTCAATTATAAATCTGTATATCTGGGAATAACCTCAGAACAAAAAATTATGGTTCTGATTTTAGTGTTAGTATAACCATGCATGCCGTACTAGCAGTTACAATGTAATTGAGCAGTTTTCAATCCAGATCCCAGCTTTGATGCTTACTAACGGGCAAGGTGTCCATCTTCTCTAAGTCTCAGTTTCCTTGCATGTAAAGGATTGTTTTTCATTTGTTGTGTTGCCCCGTGTGTAACCTATATAAAGTGCGTAGGACAGAGTGTAGTCCTCCCTGGTCTCACTGCAGGGCACTATCCCAGAACTGTCATTGATGAGCCCTTCTCCAGTGTCCCTGTAGCCAGATCCAGGTTTATTGCTCTTGCCCATTTTGATTATCATCACTTGATTTAGAACCTTATCACAGACTGATTGGACTGAAGTGATTGCATCCTAATGAGCCAGTCTGTCTCCTCACTCCCCCAGCTCAGTTCATCCTCATGGTTGTTAGATTACCATTTGTAAATAATGAACACAACAATATCTTTACCTTGTTTACAGCCTTTATAATATTGACTTTTGCCTGAGTTTGAATGTAGCCTCTTAACATCCATGGCCTTCTACAGCACAGCCTCCGGCTCTGTTGGCTCTTCCACTGCATATACTCCGAGATCTTAAAACTGACCTTCTTTCTGTTCCTTCTTATTCTTCCTTATTCCTTCCTTTTGCTTCTGTAGTTCTTTATGACTACAATCCATTTCTCATAAACTAGTTTCATATTGGATTCCACAAATGCATGCAATATCATCTTTGAATCCTTAGATACTTTAGTTTCCTTTCCCTTATGGTACATATCTTATCTTTTCCTAGCAAGTGTTATAATCAGACTTTATTGCTCTTTTTCCTCTTACTCTATTGTAAACTTTTGTTGGGGAAAGACCTAGTCTTATTTACCGTTGCGTCCCTGGATCATTCAGGGCAGTATATGTAGCAGGTGGCCAATTACTAGTCGCTGGATGGAATAACTATCTCTACCTCTTTCTTTTCCAGTTACTAGTCATGTCAGTTTCTGTAGGTATACAAATCATCATCATAATAAAAAGCTTTAAAAATAGTCCTTTTCTAGTACCAGCTAGCCTCTACAGAACTCATGAGGAGCAAAGATATAAGGACAGAGTGCCTTGGAGTTGGAGCAGGAAACAGTTATGTTGAAAGAACTTGTAGGGTGGAAGTATATATTAAAAATTGAGTATTTTTATTTTATAACCAAATTAGTGTAGTTTCCAGGCTGTCTGCAGTGATTAATGTTTGTCTTAGTTAGCTGTAGGGGTCACTGTACCAAATTAACTTACTTAGACCCCTTGTTTTCTATTTTTAGTGAAATTTTGTTCTGTACCACCTTATTTATATAGGCAACCTCTATGAACACTCCATTTGTGCCAGCAAATTGGAAAATTAAGGTGTAGAGTGGTGAAAATTCTCCTGACCTCTTCTTGGACTTTCCAGTGTGTCATTAGTTAATTTGCCATCAAATAATCTCACTCCCGAGAAGCCCATTCGTAGCTACAGCATTAATGACAGACAAGCTGATCTGTGCTCAGGCCCTCTTGCCCTATGGGCAGTGCTTAGAGCAGAGCTGATCCATCTCTTAGAGCCTTCCCTGCCTGATGTTCCTTCTGGGCCTAGAAGAACACCAGTGCCTATGCCCATGCATTGTGCTAAGGGCTCCAGGCCAATGTGAGGAAGGTCAGAACTCTCTCCCCATCTAATAAATGCATGTATCTTTCTTTCCTGTTCACCTTGACTTTTTAAATTTCAGCTAAGGAAATGATGCTAATTCACCAAAGCCCAATTATTTCTGCCATACCAGTAAAGCTATGTCATAACGTCAAATCATATTGTCATGAAAGTTATACTTGAATGAAAAGAGATAATTTATGATTGCATCTGTATATACCTTTTTTCTTCTTTCAGCTATAAAGATCAAAATATCATGGCACATATTATAATCTTTGAAAGACAGGTATTGCCTTTTCCAGCCTGAGTTTGGGTGCCTTGTGTGTGTGTTCTTTTTATTACTGGTTTGCTTCTTTTGTTTATCTTTCGTTCCTCTTGGTGAAAGCACGAGGAAGCCATAAAATAAAGTTTGGGGATCTGTCAGGTAGGGTCTCTCAGATTGCTATGAATTATAAATATTTAAATATTATAAGTTTTAAATATTATAAGAACTAGGGAGATTATGATTGGTTCCAGTGTTATGAGCTTTATACCATAAAGAAATAGGCAGGACAACATGGATAGTTAAAGAGTGGATTTCACTGATCCACACTCCTCTGTTTCAAAATCAAATAAGTCATCCTTTCATCTCTGGATTCTTAAATTCATTCATTCACAGATATTTATTGATTGTCTTTCACATACCAAGTACTATTGTAGGAGCAAGAGACAGAGTAGTAAACACAATTAAGTATCTGTTCTTTTTTAAAATTTTTTTTTAAAATTTATTTAATTATTTTCCAAGTACAGTATTCTTATGGAGCTTAGTTTATTGGGGCTGCTCTGACAAAACACCATACACCATGTGGCTTATAAACAAGATAAATTTATTTCTTACAATTCTGGAAGTTGGGAAGTCTAAGTGCAAGGCTCCAGCAGATTAGGTATGTGCTCAGGGCCCACTTCCCAGTGCCCGTCTTTTTGCTGTGTTCTTACATCATAGAAGGGACAATATTTGCCCTTGAAATTTAAAAATTGTGCTAGCCAAATCCTGGCTAATGTCCTAAAATTAATTAGTTATATAGAACAATTAGTAAAAGCATTACATCAGCCTTTAATAATTAAACTTTCATGCCGCAGTATTCTGCTTAATAATCTTTGCTTTTGTTGGGACTTCACTGCATTTTTATGGTCATCTGTGCTACATGAATATGTTCACATTTTAGTCTGTTCTTTTTAATTAAGTTGAATGAACTGTCTTAGAAAAGACCAAATACTCCTGGGACGCTTTAGTCAGAGAAGAAAAAAATATTAAAATTGTCAGTAGGTCAAACACAGCTTCTTTTCAGGGGAGCAATGCATGCGTATTGACAAATTAATATAGAATGTGTCTGTGGTATCATTTATGAAATTGGTCTCTTGAAAATTTTGGTAATTTAACCCTGATACTTGAATTTTTTCTAAGCAATAAATATTGCAAAAGATTGCAGACAGTCATTAAATGTCAATAAAAAGCTATACCTGATACCATATCAGGATAAGATGTCTTTAATTTCAGTTGACTCTGAAAGTGTCCCGATGGGAAGACAGCTCCAGAATGGCATGTACTTCAGCAAGAAACGTTTTTATTACACACCATCCATTAAATTATATGGGAATCTCTAACTCATCTCTTAACTCTTTCTTATAACCGTGCTTTAATTTTTATGGTTAATTCAAAATAAAAGTTAAACTAGAGATAGATAGGTGCATTGTATTTCACTTACTATATATTGCATTCTACAAAGAGAGTAAAATATTTATAAATCTTAATCTAATAATTCCATAGTTTGCGTTTAAAAACAGTAATAATACTAATACTCTTAAAGGTCAGAATTTCAAATAGGTTAACTTCCCCGGGCCCTCCCTGGGACCATATGGTTCCGTGATTCCATGCCCTCCTGTCTGCGTACTGTACTGCCGTGGTCTACAGTGCTTGTGACAAAGACACGAAGAGAAGGTTGGCTGTTTTGAATATTGAGAAAACAAGCAAAGTGTATGAATAAATTACAGTGAGGGCAAATTTAAAGCATTCAGGTCTTGTAAACACATAATTATTATGCAAGAAAAATTTTCAAATATTTTAATTGTACAATGTATCAAAATGTTTCATCTTTTATTTATGTTTTATTAGATAATCTAGATCTCTGCAAAATGGTAGAAAGTGAATTGGATTTTCTATGGATAAGTATTCTATGGATACTTAAGAAGGATTCTCTGGTTGTTTTTGGACTTTTCTCCCTAGAATAAACCAAGAATATGATTTATTACTTGAGTAAAGCTGACTTTTGCTATGGCTGATACAGACAGCTACAGGTAAATTTCCTTTTATCATTTCACTAAGAGTTTCTGCTTATTCGAGTTCCCTTCTCTCCTGTACCCTCCCTTTCTCCCCCCATACTGACAATTTTCTCTCTCACCTCAACCTCTGTCCTCATCTTAGTTTTACCTCATCTCTCTCCTACCCTTGGTAGTCAAGCTTCTTAAAAATATAATTTACATCATTTCTTTCACTTTTGTAACTCCCTTTCCATCTTCTACCCATTATAATCTCCTTCCTCCCTGACTCTCCAAAGGAAAGTTCTTAGTAAACAATAAGGATCTTTTTAAAAGTATATTTTATTAATTATGCCATTACAATTGTTCCATTTCCCCCCTTCATTCCCCTCCGCCCTGCACACCCCCTCCCACCCACATTCCCCCACTTTAGTTTATGTCCATGTGTCATAAGTTCTTTAGCTTCTACATTTCCCATACTATGCTTGCCTTCCCCCTGTCTATTTTCTCCCTACTGTCTATGCTACTTATTCTCTGTACCTTTTCCCCCTTCTCCTCCTCCCACTCCCCTGTTGATAACTCTCCATGTGATCTCCATTTCTGTGGTTCTGTTCCTGTTCTAGTTGTTTGGGTAGTTTGTTTCTGTTTTTGTTTTAGGTGTGATTGTTAGTAATTGTGAGTTCGCTATCATTTTACTATACATGTTTTTTATCTTCTTTTTCTTAGATAAGTCCCTTTAACATTTCATAAAATAAGGGCTTGGTGATGATGAACTCCTTGAACTTGACCTTATCTGAGAAGCACTTTATCTGCCCTTCCATTTTAAATGATAGCTTTGCTGGATAGAGCAATCTTGGAGGTAGGTCCTTGCCTTTCATGACTTGGAATACTTCTTTCCAGCCCCTTCTTACCTGTAAGGTCTCTTTTGAGAAATCAGTTGATAATCTGATGGGAACTCCTTTGTAGGTAACTGTCTCCTTATCTCTTGATGCTTCTAAGATTCTCTCCTTAATTTTTGTCTTGGCTAATGTAATTATGATGTGCATTGGTGTGTTCCTTTTTGGGTCCACCTTCTTTGGGACTCTCTGAGCCTCCTGGACTTCCTGGAATTCTATTTCCTTTGCCAGATTGGGGAAGTTCTCCTTTATTACTTGTTCAAATAACTTTTCCAATTGTTGCTCTTCCTCCTCTCCTTCTGGTACCCCTATAATTTGGATGTTGGCATGTTTAATGATGTCCTGGAGCTTCCTAAGCCTCTCCTCATGGTTTTGAATTCTTATTTCTTCATTCTTTTCTGATTGGTTGTTTCTTTCTTCCTTCTGGTCCTCTCCATTGATTTGAGTCCCAGTTTTCTTCCCATCACTGTTGGTTCCCTGTGTCTTTTCCTTCATTTCACTTAGTTTAGCCTTCATTTTTTCATGTAATTTGTGACCAAAATCAGCCAATTCTGTGAGCATCCTGATCCCCAGTGCTTTGAACTATGTGTCTGATAGGTTGGCTATCTCTTGGTTGCTTAAAAGTATTGGTTCTGGGGCTTTGATTTTTTCTTCTATTTGAACCATAATTTTTTGGTCTGGTCGTGCCTGTCATGTATGAGGGGCAGAGCCTTAGGTGTTCACTGAGGCGGGTCAGCCCAGTCACTGGGTTGTGACGCTATATGTGGGGGTGGGGTCCTAGAGGGAACAATGGTGCTTGGTCCACTCTCTCACATTTCAGTCCCTTCTGCTGCTTCCCACAAGCAAATTAGCCTCTTCTGGTGCTGGTTCCCGGGTGGGTTGGCTTGTGTATGTTCTAGGACCCTGTGGGTCTCTCCAATAAACTCTCCTCTGAGGCTGGGAGTCTCTCCCAGCACTTCAACCCCCCACAGGTGTTTTAAATTGTTGCTTTTAGGTTTTATTTCCTGGTGTTGGCACCCTGGGTTGTGGGGTCTATCTTGCTGTCTGTTTTCATCTGGTTTATCTGCGCACAAATGTGTGATCGCGGTCAGCCAGCCACACTGCGCACCTCACTGGGTCTGCTTGTTGCCTCCCTGGGCCTGGGCTCTGCTAGCCACTGCCTGCGCACTCGGGACCACCAACAGCTGCTTTTTCCTGGCACGACCCCTCTCCGCTGGCCACCGACTCTGCCCCTCTTGCCGGTTAGGATGAATGGTTGTTGGACTTCCTTACAGTTTAATTTTCTGTGTGTTGGTTGTGTGTTTGTTTCTTTTTTTGTCTTTTTTTTAATTTAATTTTTGTTCAAGTAGTTTTCTGTCTTATATTCCCAGCCCTGCCCCCCAACAGTGCTCCCCACCTCCCTCCCATTTCCATCCCCCACCTTAGTTATTGTCCATGTGTCCTTCATACTTGTTCATGTGAGTCCTTCCCCTTTTCCCCTGTGATTCTCTCCCCTCTCCCCTCTGGACCCTGTCAGCCTGTTCTGTATTTCAGTGTCTTTGGTCACATTTTGCTTGCTTGTTTGTTTTGTTGTTTAGATTCCTGTTAACAGTGAGATCATATGGTATTTGTCTTTCACTGCCTGGCTTATTTCGCTCAGCATAATGCTTTCCAGTTCCATCCATGATGTTGCAAAAGGTAGGAGCTCCTTCTTCCTTTCTGCAGCATAGAACTCCATTGTGTAGATGTACCATAGTTTTTTGATCCAGTCAATTACCGATGGGCATTTAGGTTGCTTCCAACTCTTGGCTATCGTGAATTGTCCTGCTATGAACATTGGTGTGCATAGGTTCTTCTGGATTGTTGTTTGTTTCTAAATTTTTGTTGTCCTTAATTTTGGTTGTGTGAGGAGGCACAGTGTGTCCACCTATGCCTCCATCTTGGCTGGAAGTCCAACAACGAGGATCTTAATTAGCGAATGTGGTGCATGCAGTACGTGCATTTGTGGTACTTGCCTTTCTTCTTGCCTGAGCAACATTTGACAATGAACTTCTCATGGTAAAAGTTTCTCCTCTCCCATCATTATACCATTACTTTCTTTTTTCTTATTTGCTCTGGCCTTGATGGATTGCTTCCTTCTAGCTTAAAAATTAATTCTTTGTCAGCCCCATAAATGTGGTATTCCTTCAGGTTTTATGTCCATCATCCCACCTTCCCTATTTATAAAACTGCCATGCTTTTACATGGTGGTTTTTTTCATAGCTGTACCTTCCTTAATGTTCTATACACATTTTTCTTTCGACTTCTCTTCTGAGCTCTAGAGCACCGTTCACCTGTTGCCCAGACCAGAGTCCAGGGAAGCTCCTCAGTCATCTCTCTCACCATTCACACCTCATCACCCATGAAGTTGTTTCAATCTCTTCTTTTGAAGATCTTTTGCTATTAGGTATTTCTCATTTTTCATCTCCACTGTTACTCTTGGGTCTTATTTGCTCTCACTTGGAATAGTAAAGTATTTTTTCTTCAACATATGTAATTCCCCGTCTTAAAATCTGTTAATGGCTAATTGTGTGTTAGGAACAAGTCCATGCTCTTCAGCAGAATATTATACCATTATTTCATTATGTCTGCATTCTTTTCTTTAGTCACTTCATTTTTATTAAACATAACAAAATACATTTTATTGGTTGGTCAGTTAAGAGCAAAAGTCATGAAATCAGATTTCTGGAGTACAAGTCTAAATTTTATGTGAATTTCACAAGTTATTTAGCCATTTTGAACCTTTGTTTTCTTATAAAATATGAAAATAGAAGCATTTACTTCACTATATTGTTGTCATATGAATGTTTATGGGTATACCTGGTACATAAATAGGTACTCAGAAGTGTTAGCTATTGTTAATTATTTGTGGTTTCCAGGTTGTTTTATACTATTTCAAATGTGTATACCTTTGCATAAACCATTGCCCATTCAAGAATGCACTTTCTTTTTTAAAAAATATTTTATTTATTTATCTTTTTTAGAGGGGAAGGGAAGGAGAGAGGAAAGAAACATCAATGTATGGTTGCTTCTCGTGCATCCCCTGCAGGGAACTGGCCCCTGCCGGAAACTGGCCTGCAACCCAAGCATGTGCCCTGACTGGGAATCGAACCGCGATCATCTGGTTCGCAGGCCCTCGCTCAATCCACTGAGCTACACCAGCCAGGGCCTAAGAATGCACTTTCTTACCTTCACTATATTATTCAAAATCTAGTTCAAGCATTTCCTCTTCTATCGAGTTTCCCGAAGCTCACTCCATCCCAGTCCCATTCCTTTGATTATGAGCTTTGGTGGTATTTGAGCATTTTGTGTAGTCATCATACACAGTGGGCAAAAGTAGGTTTACCATTGTAAGTATGTAAAACACAGTTTATTTTTATATTATTATTTATTATTGTAGTACTTTCCATATGAACAATTGTACACCTACTGCTTCCCCACCCTGTATGCTGGCTTCTAACCGTTGGTTCATTCCAGTCTGCATTTTGAGGCTGTAAGCTCCTTGGGGGTGGGTTAGGTCACATGCATCTCTTAATCTCCAGTGTTGCTCAAAGTCTGAGGAGACTGAGTAGGTTCTCAATAAAGATTTGAAAAAAAATGGCTGCCTGATGGAATAAGTTAATGAAAATCTGGCAGATGATGTTAGGAAATGAGTCCAAGAAAGTTCCAGGAATAAGCAATAGCTACAGAAAGATGCTTATAAGCAAAGCCAAGTTCACCATTTCATTCCATAAAGCGTCTTTTTCCCACTGTTTGGCTTTTTTGTTGAAAGGAGTGCTTCTCTAGTTGACAAGAGGGGATTTGAGAGGATGTGAGCATTTGGAAGAACTCTGACTTCGTCACCTACAGTGGTATTGCCACAACATCCCAGTTGTGACTGTGGCCTAGAGCAGCAGTTGCCAACCTTTCTCATCTCATGGCGCACGTACATGAATTACTAGGACTCGGTGGCACACCAAATTATGTGCTTTGTGCTGATCTGACAAAACTAGGTATCATTTTGATTCATTCATACTGCATGGGTATTTTTTGTGTTGGCTGTCAACATTTTTTAAGTTGAAATCTAAGGGAAGAGAGGTCAGTGGCCCTGACTAAATAGTCTGGTTCTGCACTTTGTTAAACTCCTTACAGCGCCCCAGGGTGCGGTGCACACTGGTTGAAAAGGGCTGGCCTGGACTCTGAGCTCTTTGAGGGCAGCGCCTTCCACACATCTCTATAGTCCCCAGCAGCAGCTTTCAGTGCTTTGTACTTATAGGAACCTGATACATTTATCATTCGATAAAAAAAAACCCATAAAAATAAATTTTCATATATATACAAACTGTTAGTAGGAATATTTTTTCCTTATTGGTTTGCCATTCTCAGTATTTTTATTACTTATAATTGGTTTTTTAATGAAACTGCATGTGATATTTTTATGAACGCTTTAAATGAAAGTAAATCTATTCTTCTCAACTACAAATAAGATATAGTCCTAAGTTGATATTTTCCAGTAAAATATGCATTGTTTGAATAATGTGAACAGACAAAATAGAATGGTTTAGAATTTAATCAATTTCAAAATTTATAAATCTCTGCCTTTACTTTGTACTACAGGAGTGTAAGTAAATAGAGAAAAGTTGATACAAACCAAATCCCCCCAATGGTTTGTTCATTTAAGGTCTTTCACATTTTATGTAGATATAGTTACTACCCCATATGTCCCCCTCTATCTTGTACTCAGAACTCTGAGTAATGTTATAAAATAATAGTAATAATAATAAGGTAATGATGGAAAACATCTGGTCAGTTTCTTTTTTTTGTCTTTTTTTAAATTTAATTTTTGTTCAAGTAGTTTTCTGCCTTATATTCCCAGCCCTGCCCCCCCAGTGCTTCCCACCTCCCTCCCATTTCCGCCCCCACCTTATAAAATAATATAAATAACAGTTGGTCAGTTCTATTTTGTATTTTGAAGATAGAGAATAGTTGAAAAAACAATGGAGAATAAAAAAGGATAAAAAGAAAAGAAATGAAAACTACCTATTAACATAATGCTTTACTAGGAGAAATTTTCGTGTTCCAAATAATGTTATTGATTTTTTAAAATTTAATTTTCCAACTACAATTTACATTCAGTATTGTTTTGTATTAGTTTTGGGCATATAGTATAGTAGTTAGACAATCATATACTTTACAGATTGGTCCCTCCAATTTTTTTAAAGTACCCGCCTTGTACCATACATAGTTATTACGTTATTATTGACTATACCCTATGCTGTGCTTTATATTCCCATGAGCAGTTTGTAGTTCTTCACCCTTTTCACCCAACCCCGCATCCGCCCTCCCCTTAGACCACCATCCGCCTGTGCTCTGAATATTACTGTTTTAAATCCTAAATGTCCAAAAAACCAGAAGACCCTGAAGAGTTAATTCATGTTATCCTAAATTCAAAGAACTTTAAAGACTATTAAAAAATACCCAGGAATATACGCTTTCAACAAAAAGGAAACAAAACACCTTGGAAAAGTGAAATTTGCTTTCAGTGGCTTTGTCATTCAACTCAGTGACTGTATCCATTAAATAATAGTAAATACTGGATGAGACCCAGACTTGTACATTCCTAGCCCCTAATTGACTCTTGTCAGAAAGTGCTCAAGTATGAAAAGGTAATCTACTGAGGGTATTGCATTGACCATTAGCTATTTACAGCTTTTTCATCTTTTCGTCTAACCAACAACAGGATGAGTGTGCTTCCTCCTTCAACACTTACATTCCTTTCCAGAATGCTAAGTTCATGCAATTATGAATTGATTTGAAAGCTGAATTATTACCTCGTTAAACTTGCATCAATCCTGAGTTACAGTTTGTACACAGAAAGAATAGAAAGAACATAACGATTCTCCTGTCATTAAGTGGAAGCTAAACAAAGGCATACTTCAGCATCCACGGGGACACATTTGAAGTCACTCAGTTCAATTCATAGCCATCTCTGAATAAACTGTGGGAGCTCAGGTCCTTGATCCTGGAAAGACTTTGGGGAGCACATGCTTTTCTAGTTAGTTGACCTACAAGAATGTCCCCCGAACCATGGAATTGTTCTTTATTTATGGCACCTGCTTTCCACAACAAATCATTTGCTAATGGTTGGCTATCAGGAAAAAGCAATACTTGGAAAGATAACCCTCGTGAGAGGAAAAGTGAGTTAAATTTTAAGACAGTGCTACAAGCCATTCTGTCACGCAGTCTTTCGGGGCTAGTACAGGGCCTGGCTTTCCATGAAAGTGTTTTTACCCATATTGTCTTTTTTATCATACATTGAAAGTCTTCTGACAAAACTTGATAATCTCTACAACATTTTACAGTGAACTGCTAGAATTGGCAATATTATGTGGTCATGGTAAAAAGCTCAGATCCTAGATTCATGAATTTTCAAGCAAACTCAATTTTTGACTCTATTATAAGCACTGATGAAAACAAAGAGGCACAATCCTTGTTCTTATGGTGCTTACATTTAATTGATGAGACAGGTAATATACAATATAAATAAATGAGTTATGTTGGGTGTCCAATGGAGAGTACATGGGGAAAAGAAAGCACCGAGGGGTTAGAGAACACTGGTGTGTGTGTGTGTGTGTGTGTGTGTGTGTGTGTGTGTTGGGAGGAGAAGATGGGTTCAATTCTAAATAGGTTATTCAGGGAAATCCTCCTAAGACAGTGACATTTGTGCACAGACCTGTAGGAAGTGAGACAGTGAGGCCTTTGGGTTCCTGGGGAAGAAGCATTCTCAGTAGAGAGAACAGAAATCTCACCACTATTGCTTTCTGGGTGTGAGATTTTGAGCAAAGATTGACATTTTGTAAAATGCAGTTCCCTTCTCCATAACATGGGGACAATTGTAGTACCTGCTTCCAGGGGAAGCTGTGGGAATTAATAATGTCTGCATTACAGATACATAATAAACACTCTGATAAGTGTTAGATGTTATTATATTGCTATTTGGAGATCAAGAGTTCTCTTTCAAATCACTTTATTCAAGCCTTTACATATTGATTAGTGCACTGTAGGACTCCTTATTTAATCAGCTATAATAGAAAATATTCTACTCTCCCAGTGGATATAAATAATATTAATTGCTTGTTAGGAGGGAGAGAAATTACCCCAAGTCTTGTTCTTCTGTTACAGATTCCATTTTACCAGTTACATATGTACATAAACAGAAAGCTTTTTTCTCACCTCTATAGTCCATTTTCCAATCTTGAGAGCTACTTTCAACTCTTGTAAATATGTCTGTTGATGCGTGCTTCCATATATTGAACACATGCTTATGTTGCTGCTTCTTGATTTCAATTTCAGATATTATATATTAATTTCTCATGATAATTAATGAGGATTTGGCTCATTTATACCATCCTGTGTGTCCACTTTTGGTCCTTCCATCCTACCAGTGCAGTTGCATTATACTTCTGGCTAGATGAGTGTTCAGTGGTGAAGGCACGGTGACTGTGAAGTGCTATTTACAGCTGCCCAATGAATATTTTCACTTATTTATATGTTTTTTGTTTCCTTTTAGTTAATAATTATCTTTTTGGCATTGATTTTTCTCATTTGTTTACCACTTCACCCCCCAAGAGTTCACTCAGAACTAGAAATTTCCTTGCAGTATGTTCCAGTACATTGGACACCTTCTTGGTTTATTCTTCTCCAAGACTTTGCTGGCAGGTTCCGACGAGTCATGGTCTGGCCTGGCTGTTCTCCAGCTTGGTTTACTAGCCACTTTTTGTCAGCACTGTCTTCCAGGTGGTTTTATCGCCATCTCTTTGCCTCTTCTCTTTAGTTGAATACTGCTTCTAGAATATCATCCATTCCTTCTCCTTGCTTTATTCTCTTGTTTTAATGGAGTGCACACCTAAGAGCTTCCTGGGGAAAAATGACAAACATTTTTTGACACTTTTCACTCACAATTAACAGTTGCCTAAGTATAGCGTTATATTATGGAAATAATCTCTTGGGATTTTGAAGATACTTCTTTCCTGCCATTTAACTTTTAATATTGCTATTTAAATGTGTGATACCATTCAGATTTTTAAAATTTCATCTGAAAGCAATTTATGAGAAAGTATTCTCAGGAATAATTGGTAGAAAAGTGGAGGGGTGAGCCTAGAAAGGGAAAGGAACCAAACAAGGGTGTAATGTTGAGTCCTACAAAGGAAATTTTAGAGAAAGTCTATCAATCTCACCAGTACCCAGGGAGCTGGACTGCTTATGCCCCTCCACCCTTTAGTCAGTGCTGGGGCAGCCCCAGGAAGGCATACATTCCCAGGCTCTCCATGGGCTGAGGCGAGGTGAGATCCAGGCAGCTCTCCCATGAATAGGAAGAAGTGGTGATGTTGGGACTGAACGCACACTAGGAACTGCTCTTCACAAAAATGATACCGGGATCTGAGGAATATGGACAGGCCTCTGACTGTGTCTGCTACATTATTTTATAGAAATAGCTGATGAAAAGCATTGGTCTTTTGACTCCAATACCCTGACACTAAGCTGATACTCATTAAGCATGCTGAAAGTGAAGTCATGTCAGGTTCAATCAAACATGCATTGCCCTTAAATCACTTGACTCTTACATTCAATTATGGAGGAATAAAACAAACTAAAAGATGTTTATCAGTGCTGCTACATAATCAAAATTGTCCAAAAGGTAAGTGTAATTAGTTATGGGATTCTATTATATTTTTAGCTATCTAGGAAGTGAATCCTTATTATACTGCTTGAGATTATTGTTGGACAGCCAGGTATTCTTCTATTATACATGTTTTCAAAAACATTTTATATTCTCAAATATTTGCTTAGGACTTACAGTGTGCTAGGCACTAATTTTGGTGCTGGAGTTAATAGTTTGAACAAGATGGATAAGGCCTCAACTCCCAGGGTGCATACATTCAGGTAAGGAGAGACGATGAATAAATAATGAGTATAAGGGAGATGTCAGATAATGATAACAACTGTGAAGGAAATAAAATGGAGTGAGGTGAAACTAGGGTATCAGAAAATAATTGGATGTTTAAGAAAGACCCTTCTGAAGCAGTAATACATAAGCTAAGGCATGAATGATAAGAAGAGGCAAGCATAAAAACGGGAAAATTTACTTTGGGATGAAGGAACTCAGGTGCACAGGGAGGAGTGAGCTTGGTGTGTTAGAGGGTCTGGGAGAAGGTGATGTGTTTAGAGTGTCAGATTAAACGAAAGAGACAAGGTTTAAAGTTATGCAGGGCCAAATCATGCATGGCTTTTGCATTTTATCACTTTGTTTTAAAAGTCACAGAAGCCATTGGGGAATTTTAAGCAGGGCAGTGACATCATCTGCTTTATATATATTTTTTAAATATTTATTTATTTATCTTTAGAGGGGAAGGGAAGGAGAGAGGAAGAGAAACATCAATGTACGGTTGCTTTCTCATGCATCCCCTGCTGGGAACTGGCCCCTGTTGGGAACTGGCCTGCAACCCAGGCATGTGCCCTGACTGGGAATCGAACCTCGATTGTCTGGTTCGCAGGCCCACGCTCAATCCACCGAGCTACACCAGCCAGGGTGCTTTATATTTTTGAGATTTCCACTGGCAGTCTTCTGAAGAAAAGGGGTAAGAGAGAGAGGGAGAATGTGTTGGGGGCACCTTTTTATTGTAGACTAAAAGGTAACGATGGAATTGGAGAGAAATGGGCAGCTTCTGGAAATCATGTTGGAGTAGAGTTGATTACCAGTGGGGGACAGATGTAGGGCTGAGGAAGGGTGAAGTAAATAATGGGTGTTTGGCAGGAGAGACTGAGTAGATGGCAAGATCATTTTCTGACTTATTTCTGTACATCAAGTACAAGTGTCTATAATAATGTTTCTTTACTCTTCATCTGGCACAGAGTTTAACTATAGGCGAATGTACACTATTTATTCAAATCCTCTTTGTACTTCATGACAGATGATTTTTCCCCTTTTCCCAGTTTTAAATCTTATTTAGTTAAAATGATGTTTTGACATACAGGAAGAGCAAGAAAAGTTTTGCTCATATCATGCCATCTGCTTCTTTTTAATTCCTTTTGAGAAAATTCTCCAGGGACATGCATTGTCTTTTTGACGCCAATTTTGTTGTAAGAGAGGCTGTTACATCCCAGGTGTGAATACTGACTGTCTGTGTGGCCATCAGTACTGGCTTTCTGGGCATTTCCTTTCAAGCGTGGGAAACATGCAGCTGTGCATCGTGCTGGACCCTGAGAAAGATGCTTTCCTTCCCTCCTCTGACATGGCTCAAGGTTGGGCTGAATTCCCAAGTCCTAGTTTGTGATACAGTCCTACTGTATCTGTATCTCAGTAGATTTGTAACGTATTTCTGATTTCAAAACCACATTACAAATTTTCTAGATTGCCTGGTTTATCTAAGGAATCTCTTGTCTTTGGGTGCTGCACCCTGTCTTCAGAAGCACATTCACCTGACTCCAGTTCTGAAAGGGGAAAAGCAAGGTTAAGGAAAAGCGGAGATTGAATACCATCATCACCGAATGTATCTCAGCAGTTACGTGAAGTAGCGTGGTTCCTTATACAGAGTCTAAAGGGCTTTGTTTTGGCACTACATGGAATAATTTCTTAGAAGTGAAAATACCAATGAAATTTTAAAAAGGTAACTATTCACTCTAGAATTGTATTTTTTCAAATTTATTGGTTCTCATTACAGTGAGATACATTACACTGAAAGGGGCTGTTAAAATTGAGTGGGTCTATAAAAATATTTCTATTGTTTTTAGTATAAAAATGCATCTACTACAGCAAATTGAAAAAAAACACATAAAGTTGTGAAGAAGAAAATAAAAATGACTTGTAAACCTACTGCCAGAGAACAACTATTATTGCTGTCATTGGTTAATTCTTTGATCTTTTCGCTCTATGCATATGCATGTGTGTATACACATACACCTCTGTGTAAAATGTATGAAGAATGTGGTAAATATGTATAGGACACAGTGTTTACTTTGCACCCCACTTTTCTATACAGTGACAGGTACACTGGGAAATTCGATCATTGCATTATATTCTAAATGCCAAGATACACTTCACCTATTCCCCTATGTGGAGACTTTTAGGCTGTTTCCATTAGTTTAGACATTGTGATGGTTCAATAACAAATTATGCTAAAATGAAATAGTTGTATAAATACATATTTAACAATATTTTTGGTTTTTTAATAGTATAAATTCCTAAAATAAGACTTTGGTTAAAATGTGTGAACATGTTAAAAGTTCTTTTTATAAATTATCAAATAACTTTCTATGTGCTTACAAACATAATATATTTTGTTATGTTTTGACAATTTGATATATTTTTAATGCAATTTTCTTATTTCAGTGTGCCTTTAATTACTGGTGAGGCTGAACATTTTATCATATAAACACATCCATTTTTTTCTGTGACTTTCACACCTATGTTTTCATCCCCGTCTCTTACTGGGTGGTGTTTTTATTGCTACAATAATACTTTATTTATTGACTTGTCATGTAAGTACACCTTTCTCATATTTGTTTAAATTGTTTTTTCTAATTAAACTTTGCTTTAAATTTTGTCCAAAGCATTCTTGATGTATATGTACCTTTTAAGGTATGTATAATTAAACCTATTTGCCTTTTCCTTCGTAATTTTATTTCATATTTTTATGCTTAGGAGACTTTAATGCATTAGAAGTATTTATTTGTCTTCTATAGCTTTATTTAAAAGCTTAATCCATCTAGAATTTATCTGACTCACAATTTTAGAGGTGCAAAAACACAATTTTATTACTTTGATTAGTAAAATTCCCCAGAATCATTTGTTGAACAATCTAACCCATTGTGAAATTTCCTTCACAAAATTGTTTTTATTGTTGTTGTTGTTATATGCATGTAATAACAATATGCATATGCATTATTATTGCATATCGAGTTCATCATATATTGTCCTCAGGAAGCTTCAGGGCAGTTTCTTTATTTCTGCTCTTCTGTTAATTCTTACATGTGGTCAATGTTGTTTTAATTGTTTCAGTGGGTGTATATACATATATCCTTTAGTCATTCTTTATATGTTAACCTATTCATTTAATCTAACAGATGAATAATGCTAAGATTCCTAATTATTTTTCTCACTGGAATTTCATTAGATTTCACTGAAAGTAATTGTTATATTCCCAGAAGTCTACCTGCTTATATATATTTTACATCTTAATATATGTAATATTTTTCCATTTTCTGAAAATTTTTAGTGTCCTCTATACAATCATGTTGTACTTATATATATAGGCTATTGTTTTTTTGCAAGAAAATTTTAGGTCACCTAATGGTTTTTATGGGTATCTGTATTGGGGGAAATTTAATATCTTCATTTGTATGAGTGAAGGATAAATTTTAATTTTGTGATTTTTAAAAAATGTTATTTTTTTCCAGAGGGGAAGGACGAGGATGGGAGAAAGAGAGGGTGAGAAATATCAATGTAAAAGAGATACATTGATTGGTTGCCTCTCACATGCCCCCATCCAGGAACCTATCCCACAACCCAGACATGTGCCCTGACTTGGAATTGAACCAGTGACACTTTGGTTCATAGGCCAGCACTCAGTCCACTGAGCCACACCAACCAGGGCACAATTTTTGTAATTTTAACTTACTATATTTTCTTACTGATTTTTGTAGTTGAAGTTTTTCTCATGTATTTCTAGGCATAAAAATTATCTGAATGTATCAATAATGTTATCTTCTTATTTTTGTTTTATGTCTGATAGCATTGGCTAAAGTTTCTATAAAGTTATTAATAACTATAAGAAAACATTTTTGTTCTGTTTCTGATTTTATCAGAAATGCATATTTTGGTTTCTTTTCTAGTATGTCATCCATCTAATATTATTTAAAATACAGGAATACCTCATTTTATTGTGCTTTGCTTTCTTATGCTTTGCAGATATTGTGTTTTTTACAAATTTATGGTAGGTGGCAACCCCGTGTCAAGCAAGTCTATCTGTGTAATTTTTCTAACTGTATTTGCTCACTTTGTGTTTATTACATTTTGGTAATTCTTGAAATATCTGAAACTCTTTTGTTATTATTATATTTTTATGGCGATCTGTGATCAGTTCCTTTTGACCTTACAATTGTAATTATTTTAGGGCATCACAAACTGTGCCCATAAAAGATGGCAAACATAATTGATAAATATGTGTTCTGACTGTTTCCCCGTCTTTCTCACTCTCCTCAGCCCTCCTAAACCTAGAGACACAACATACTGAAATTAGACCAGTTAATAACAATGGCCTTAGAGTGTTCAAAGTGACAAGAAGACTGTCACATCTCTCACTTTAAATCAAAAAGTAGATATGATTAAGCCTAGTGAGGAAGGCATGTTGAAATCCAAGATAGGCCGAAAGCCAGGCCTCTTTTTCCAAACAGCCAAGTTGTGAATGCAAAGGAAAAGTTCTTGAGAGAAATTAAATGTAACACCCCAGTGACCACTCGAATGATAAGAAAGCAAAACATGCTTATTGCTGATATGGTGGAGAAAGAGTTAGTGCTCTGGGTAGAAGATCCTACCAGCTACAACATGCCCTTAAGTCAAAACCCAATCCAGACCAAGGCCCTAACTCTTCAATTCTTTTAAGGCAGAGAGAGGCTGGGATACTGCAGAAGGAAAATTTGAAGCTGGTAGAGGTGTAAGGGAAGAAGTGGTCTCTGTTACATAAAAGCACAAGTGAAGCAGCAAGTGCTGGTGCAGGTGCTGCAACAGGTCATCCAGAGACGCAGCTAAGAGAATTAGTGAAGGTAGCTACACTAGACAACGGATTTTCAGTGTAGACAAAGCAGCGATCTCAGACTTTCGTAGCTGGAGAGGAAAAATCAGTGTCTAGTGACAGAGGCACTCTCCTTACCGCTAAGGAAGCTGGTGACTTTAAGTTGAAGCTAGTGGGCGTTACCTATTCCAGGATCCTAAGGTCCTTACTGATTATGGCAAATCTCCATTGCCTGTGCCTTATAAAACAAAACAACAAAGCCTGATGACAGCGTATCTGTTAACAAAATGGTTTACTGAATATTTTAGGCCCATGTTGAGACCCACTGCTCAGAAAAAAAAGGAGTCTTTCCAAAATACTAATGCTTAGTGATAATGCACCTGGCCACCCAAGAGCTCTAATGGAGATGTACATGAGATTCTTTTTTTTTTTTCGTGCCTGCTCACACAACATTCATTCTGCAGCCCATGTATCAAGGAGTAATTTCAACTTCCAAGTCTTGTTAAAATGTGTCTTCTGTAAGGCTGTTGCTGCTGTAGGTAGTGATTCTGCTAATGGATTTGGACCAAGTAATTTAAAAACCTTCTGGAAAAGATTCAGTGTTCTAGGTGGCATTAAGAACACACATGATTCATGGAAGACATCAAAATATCAATATTAACGAGTTTAGAAGATTAGTCCAACCATCACTGGTGATTCGGAGGCACTGAAGAGTTCAGCAGAGGAAATGGCTGCAAGTATGGTGGAAATAGCAAGATAACTTGACTTAGAAGTGGAGCCTGCAGTTGTGATTGAATTGCTGCAATCTTATGATAAAACTGTAATGGACGAGGGAGTGCTTCTTAAAGATGAACAGAGGAGGTCTTTTCTTGAGATGGAATCTACCCTTGAAGAAGATGCTGTGAAGACTGTTGAAATGATGACAAAGAATTTAGAATATTACATAAACTTAGTTGATAAAGCAATGGAAGGGTTTGAGAGGACTGACTCCAATTTATTTTTTTTATTTAATTATTGTCCAAGTACAGTTTTCTGTCTTTTACTCCCATCCCAGCCCACCCCCTCTAGTGCTCCCCACCTCCCTCCTATTCCCCTCCTTAGTTTTTTTAAAGAAGTTATTCTGTGGGTACAATGCTATCATGTAGAATGGTATGCCACGGAGAAGTAGTCAGTGAAAGGAAGAGCCAATTGATGAGGCAAACTTTGTGGTTATTTTATTTTAAGAAACTGCCACAGCCACCCCAGCCTTCAGCAGCCACTGCCCTGATCAGTCAGCAGCCATTGACATCAGAGCAAGACCCTCTACCAGCAAAAAGCATGACTCACTGAAGGCTCACAGGATGGTTCACACTTTTAGCAAAATTTGCACACTAAATGGACTGTGGTGTAAGGTAAACATAACTTTTATCTATACTGCGGAACTAAAAAAGTTATATGACTTGCTTTGTGTGATATTTGCATCATTGTGGTGGGCAGGAAACAAAGCCACAATATCTCTGGGGTATGCATGTACAATAAATTATTGTTTTTTCTCTTTTCCTAGGAAGTGTGTTTCAAGTGAAGAATACATATTAAGATTTATGAAATTTTTTTGATCCCATCAAATTTGTCGCTCTTCCTTTGATCTATTTCTATATTATATTTGATTGGTAGATTTCTTAATGTTAAATCATTCTTGCGTTATTGGAATGTTCCTTACCAGGTCAGGGTAGCTGTTGATTTTGCTCTATTACCGAATTTGGATGCTTGCATTTTGTGAAACACATATTCTACTCCAATCAGAATTTAGATGTGCATATAGAGTTTATGAGAAATAGATTCCTGTCCAGTTACAGTTCATTTTTAGTGGCACAAATATTACTACATTGAGAAATGTGGGGTTTCAGGCTCAAATCCAGGTACTCTGTAGATAGTGACGGAATGGTGGTAGATTGTGTCAGCAAACTCTGCAGACTGAAGACTCTATTTTCCTCCTTCATGTCTTACCCTCCTCCTCCTTTTTTCTCTCCTTCTTTTTCTTTATTTTTGTGGACCTGAAATCATCTACTCCATCTTTCTTCCTCATAGCCCGCCCCTGCCCCCCAAGCACACATACACATCCTGGCCTCCCTAGAAAACCATCACTCCAGGCTTCATTCCAAAACAACTTCTCCATGGAAGATTTTCTTGACTTCATTAGTTGGGATGATGCTTCTTTAACCTTCTGGTATTGTACCACCCATCCCTTTTTTCTGTTTCGTTGCTGAAATAGTTCGAATGGCTTATTTTTTCCCCTAGAAGGTTGTGTTCTTTTCATCTTTTAAACTCAAAAGCTTAAAAAGTGTAATAGTATATGCATGTAATATTATTAAAAGGTCATATTATGTGTATTCCTTTTCTAGGCATTGGCTTGCTTCTGGGGAACTGAGTTAGACAGTATCTGCTATAAAGTCATCAGAATCATAAGAGTTCTGCCACCAGTTCAAGGTCAAATGGAACTGAATATACAGGGTCTGGCAGAAGTAATGCCTGCTTGAGTGTGGATAGTGGGGTAGTACTAGGGATTAATCTGAACATGTCACCTAAAATATCATACAGTGTGCTTGAGTTTGATATTGTTATGTTACAGAATTACATGCTTATGATTTTGTAATGCAAGATTGTGTAATAAAAGGGGTGTTATTTGTGCTGGACCCTGTAGTTAATTCAAACTTTTTTTTTCAGTGTGTTTCATGTCTGTTGCTCAGATATATGTATTGTCTACTTATGAAGCATGATTATCTTCTAACAAATATGTAAAAACAATGACTTAGTTCATCTAAATTGCAGAATTTTATATTTTATCCTTCATTCTCTTTCCCACCCCACCTAATATTAGGTTGCTGTAAAAGGATAGTTGCCATAAAAAGGAAAGCCTGAAATACAGTGCTTTAGGAACAAATAAACTCATGCTGCTCATGTAATATTCTTGGAAGAAGTGGTTTAGGTTGTTGGCACAGCTCTGCTCCTTGTGGTCGGTCATGTAGGAACTCGGTTTCCTTCTGCTTTATCTTTCCACCATCACCTGATGGCAAAGTCCCAACTGGAGCATGAGCACTTTAATATTCTAGGGGTGATAGGAGAGACAGAAAGAGGAAAACACTCAGGACCCACATCACTTCTGCATACATTTACTTGAGAAGACCTGAGTACCACGGGAATGAATGCCTGCAAGGGAGATGTAACAATATACTAAGGAAGCCATGACACCCTTACTGCTGGAGGGGAGAGTGGGATTTAATGGACCTCTGACCTCTCACCCCCTCACACATCTGTACTCAAAGCCTGCATGTTTGACAAGGACAGTTTGGTCCTCAATATATTAAAAAGGAACCTAAAAAGTTGATCACTGCCTCTACTTTAGAAATAGTGGTTCTGTAGAACTTGCAGCAATAAATATAATGCTCATTTTAATATATTTTGGTGTGCTTTTGTTGAATCACATGGGTACAATGGGAAGTTAAAGTGCTGGTTTTCAGAAAGTATAACCTCGGACAATAAAGATATTATTTTTTAAAATAATTTTTTAATTTAATTCTTGTTCAAGTACAGCTTTCTGTCTTATATTCCCAACCCTGCCCACCCCCCGCCCCATGCTCCCTGCCTCCCTCCCATTTCCGCCCCCCACCCTTAGTTATTGTCCATGTGTCCTTTATACTTGTTCATGTGAGTCCATCCCCTTTTCCCCTATGATTCTCTCCCCTCTCCCCTCTGGACCCTGTCAGCCTGTTCCGTATTTGAGTGTCATTGGTTGTATTTTGCTTGCTTGTTTGTTTTGTTTAGATCCCTGTTAACGGTGATATCATATGGTATTTGTCTTTCACCGCCTGGCTTATTTCACTCAGCATAATGAAGATATTATTTTTTATGTCACGTTACATCTTTAATCCACATTTTAATGTAAAATGTTATCTTTGACCAAATGGTAAATATTTACTGAAAAACATCGAATTTGAAGTGGTTCCTTAGTCAGTTTTGGTGTGAGTGACAAAAGTTACCAGATATGATTCTGAGATCTCCATCAAAGCCACATTAAAAGATAACAAGGTGGTGGGCAGAAAAAGCCCGAGAGGGGCTGCGGATAGTGTGCTGAGCAGGCTGTGGCCAGGGAGGGGTGTCATTACAAAGAATGAGTCAGAAAAGCAGAAACAAGTCTGTGTGTGTGAAGAATGGTTACATCTCTTCTGACCACTGAGTGGGAGCCCAAAGGGGGCAGAAGGAGAGGAATGCAGGGCGTGAAATGAAACGAGGCCGTTTACAGAGAAACCTGATATAGTATATCTAGTGTCATACTTTGGGTTGCTCAGTAGGGAACTAGCGTGGCTTTAAATGTAGGAAGAGATATTAGCCAACTGACTGCATAGAAAATGCATTATCTCTCTTAAGGAACTGTTTCCAGAGTCTGTTTTGTGTGTATGCCCATTTAAAATATTGTGCATTTTATATAAAATGCTTTACTTGTGGTAATAAAAATAAATTGCAGTTCAAAGCATGAAATTATATTAAGATAATTACCTTATGACAGAAACATGAGACTGATTTTTTCTGTAGATTGCTATCACGATATGGATAAATTTGATATATATTTCTTTCATATACATTATATATATGTAAAATAAAAACACAGACAAATTATATATTGACCTATTCTACACAGGAGAGCAGGAATGAGGAGAATACTTTCAGATGTATTCTGTAAATCTTTAGTAAGGTTTTGCTCTTAAATTGAAAAAACTATTATTTTTATTATTCACGATATGATTGTTAAAATTCAATAGACCATATTATTGAAATAGTAGATACCATATTTTAAATGTTGCATTAGTTTTTTGCTGGTATATTTAAATTCACATAAAGAATGAATAAACTAAATGTCTATGGAATTTTTGTAAAATAAAGAGATCATTGAAAGATTCTTGATTTTTTCATATTGCTAAAATGTAGAATTGGTAATTTTCATTACCTATAAAAGTTAATGCCTTCATATTAATATTAACACTTGGTTTAATTTTTGCATAGTAAAGTATATCAATTATATATATGTGTGTATGTATATCTCTCTCTATATATATGTTTAAATGTATATACTGTCATTATTTTGGTAAGATCTAGGTACAAGGCATTCTAGGACTTAGGCCATTAGTCACAAGAAAAAAAATCACTACTAAACTTTGGATATAATGTTGAAAGAGATGACAAAGTGTTCTTTCTATTCTGAAATAAAATTCTCTCAAACTACTTGAAAATAGAGAAAAAAATTTTATTCTAGTTATCAAGAATAAAGTCTTTATATAAATAGAAGTAAATAGTTTATAGGTGCTATCCATGAAATTGAATCTAATTTTTTGTATATTGTTGTGAACTAATAATATTTAAATGGAATTTACCTTTTATTCAATAATAAAATCTGTGTGTGTGTGTGTGTATGTGTGTGTGTTTGGGGGACATCTTTTATGTTAACAAAAATGCAAAAATCTTTCCTCGGATAAGAGTCCATTTCCTACCATGTTATTGAATTAATTTTGCAATTAAAGTTTTGATGACTGGAATCTTACAGCACACCTTTGTTGTTTATTAATCATAGTGTCTTGTTGAATGAGTTAAAAAGAGCACTTTAAAGTCTTGTAAAAGTTAAAACAAAGAGAGCCACTGTTTAAAGACTAAGAAAATTAAAACATCATTTTGGTGTAGTTGCACTCTATATACCTGTGTTTTATCATGATTATTAAATTTAAAAGACACTAAAATTTGTCAGAAACTAAGCTGTTAGCACTTTGTGGCTTTGCGTTCTGTCTGTATTGCACTCTTGTGTGTGTGTATAAACACTCAGTATGTTTTCCTTCCTTTCAAAGAAGCAAACATAGGGATGAAGTAATGGGCTTTTCAAACCAGTTGTGTGTGTGTTCTGTATGCTATGGGCAAACAACTTTTCTGAAGGAATCCTTACACTTTTGCTTTTAGCTTAATGAATACTATAATTATTTGTCTTGAGTAAGAGAAATCTAGTAATCGTAAAATGGGTTGATTGCTATTTCTACATTTCTGTACTTCCAATAATCTGTCGGGATGCTTTCTAGTTTAACAATTCACAGACAGTAAAAGTAATTCATTACAAACAATTCATGCCTATTGGTCATAATAGCAGATAAAACATCCATTCACCTCAGTGTAGAGACCAGCAAGTAGTCTGTGACAAAGTGAGCACGGTACAGTGTTGCATCTCAAGATTACTATTACAGCCGAGAAACAGGCATTGTTTTGATTTTACCCTATTTCAGTTGTTTTAAGTGTCTATATTTCTATATAATTTATTGTCTGAAATTTACAGCTCATTCAGTTCATTATCCATTCCTGTTTTATTTGTCCATTAGATTTCTCATTATGTCAGGTGCAAATAGAAAACAATTTTAACAATTCACAAGGTTTGGTTCAGGTTTAAGTGGCAAAAGAAAGTGATTGATGTATTTATAAATTATATTTAAGTGCCGTATTTGATTTTGGGCCTTTTAATAGATTTATTCACAGTGAAATAAGTTAGCATTTTTCTTATGCATATTTACCCCCAAGTCCTGTATTCTGGATGCCTTTCTTTCTGAACAATGTCAAGAGGTTCTGGTGTGATTTCACTTAGTAATCAGGCTGCGGGGATGGTTGGTCTCTGATAGGATTACAGGGTGGCTTTGTATCAAGTTTGCCTCTGATTAGCAGCTACAACTTGGCCTCCTGTAGCTTTTGTGTTTATCTCTTACCAGTTATTCTGATAGCTCCTGTACAATATTTATATTTTAATCATTTCTTACACATTGGTATTGAAAGAGGACAAATGGGTGTTTAGATTAAAATTTTTCTGGATCAGATTTTATATGCTTTAATTTTTGCTTGGAAATAGATATTTAGCTTGAAAATACTCAATTATAAATAATTCACAATAGGAAAAGAACAATGGCCACAGCAGCGGTTTAAGAGCAATTAACAATGCATCTCTAAGTTCTAAATTAGAGGCAAATAAATTTCCTGTGATTCATGAACAGCTACTGTTCTAAGGGAGTTCAAGAAAGAGATCTTCGGATTGCTGAGCTCTGTAATGTTGTTTTGCATTAGTTTTACAGACTATGTTTGCCTGCCAATCAGAGGTTCTTTTCATTCATTATTGCCCTTTCTTTTGTACAAATGTTTCATTTTGTACACAAAGGCAAGAAAAGCAACCAAGAAATGGTACCTTTTTTTTTCAGTTTGTCTAACACAGAGTACTTCCCTACATTTTTATGGTGTTCTTTTCACATCAGCCAATAAAGAGTGAAAAACCCAGCTTGAGGTGGAGCAATGGCTAAAAGAAATACGACTCTCAGTAAAAAATAAAATTGCAAATATGTAGGCTGTTCAAAGAAGATGAAAATGTTTAAGTTCACTCATAGTAAGACAAGCCGATTAAATAATTTTACCGATAAAGTTAGCCAGCACAAAAGCATACTCCTCACATACCAGCCAGTGAAAGGAAACGTCCATACAACCTTCATGTCTACAGTTTGGCAGAAATTAATGAAATCTTTAAAAATGTTCATATCTTTTGATAAGGATATTTTATTTTTAGAAACTTCTAAAAGAAAACTACAGATGATAATTTATTTATAAATATATTTTAGTAGAGTAATTATGTTACTTCCACATGACACCGTTTTTTGCCATTTTTAAACTACAGAGTCTGGCACAATAACACCCCTTTTATTACAAAATCTTTTATTACAAAACCATAAGCATGTAATTCTGTAACATAACAATATCACACTCAAGCACACCATATGACATTTTTGGTGAAACCATTCAAATTAAAATTATGAATTATTGCACCCATATTATTACCCTAACAACCACACTCAAGCAGGGGTTACTTCTGCCAGACCATGTATTTTGGAAGGACAGTAAAGAATTGGAATATGCTCAGTATCTGATGATAAATAAGAAACAAAGGCACCCAATATACATAAATTAGTATCTGAAGCCTGCAAAAATATATGTACATTGGAAAAAGTGTGAAAAGGAAAATCGAGAATAATGCCAGGCCTATGTTGTGTCTGAGGTAATGATGAATTTTGTACAAGAAACATGTGTTAATTCTAGTGTAATAATGGAACTTGCGTATAAAAAGAAAATGGAACACCAAACTCAAGCAAATAAATAAACTTTTTTCCACCTAGAACATGTTGAATAGAGAAGTAGAAGTACATAAAGTTGATTTTTGATGGACTTGCCCAGAAATAGCCAATCAATTTTTAAAAAAGGAAAATCAATCAGTTGATCAGTTCTTCAGAATAGTAAGATATTTTCTCAGTTGCTCCAATGAAATTATTTCTTAATTGACTGTATCGACTAGCTGTTTTGCAGTTGTGTTGACATGTTTTTGGAGGGAAAAAAATATTGCTGAAAAGCACTTAGTCAGTGAAACTTAATAACAGGACACAGTGGGAGATCATTAAAATGAATCCTCTTGCTTCACTGAGGTGATATATTGTAATGCAGATTCTACTGATTTACTGAAAATATCTGTATAAAATCAATGTCACCTTGATGTGAGTCTATATATTAAAATCTGTACATTATAAAAATCACAATGGAAGTTTTGTTGATATTGTTTTACTGAACAACCAAGTTAGACTATCATGTTATTTTTGGATCATCTTTAGATTTCTTTCTAGCATTATGCAAAGATTTATTAACTAATTATATTCTCTGCTTTCTATCCCTAGGGGACACTTAGAAGAAAGGGCAGTTCAGTACTTCTTCTTTAAGCTACTTGCAAAGATGTATTTGTGACATTTAGTGGAAATATGTTATCCATTCACAAAGTCTACACTCAGATATGACACGCTGTGGTTTGCCATGGTTAAGAAGAAGCTTACTCTTGTCTGCTGTAGCTTAAGTGTTTGGTTTATTCACATTGTTCCTTTATAGTAACCATTTTTTACTTATCTTTACACTGAGCAGCCATTTTGAACATTAAAAGCAGATGGAAAATCAGGAATAATTAGTGAAAAGCTATGACAAAAGGCATTCATTCTAAAGTGGGTCATGCTGTATCCTTGTCCGTGTATCTTAGCACTTGGTGTCTTCAGCCTTTACACTCCCAGGTTTTGGGAACTCTGTTGCTGATATCCTTGACAATTTTAAATATATTGAAGGGCAACGGTTTTCTGAATTACAGAATTTTAGAGGAAGCAGAGATCTTCATAAAAACCTTCCATTTCCTTAATGAAGAATAAGAGGTTCAGAGAATTTATGGAAATTGCCTAAGCTCTGATGTAGTTAGTGACAAAATCAGAATTATACCTTTGTTCTGTTGTCCATTATCCATCATTTCCTTCTTCTCTGAGAGGCTGCAATGATTCCTCTCAATAGCATGGCAATTGAGACCACAGACTCTGGAGCCAGAGTTTCCTGATGCAGATTCTGGCCCTATTCCTGACTAGCTTCGTGACTTTGGGAAAACCACTTAACCTTCTTGTCCATCAGTTTTCTCCTTTGCACAATGGAAATATGAGTACTACCCATTTCCTGGGAGTTATTGTGATAGATGAGCTAATATTTCTAAGGTGTATAAAATAGTGCCTGCTATAAATTAAGTGCTCTGTAAAAGTTTCTTAAAATAAATACCAAGAGGAAAAGAAATCCAGACAAAGAAGACACATTATGCCATACACACGTATGTCACTTTTATATTGTAGCTAATGTTTAATAATAATAATTTAATATAAAGGAAATAAAGTCACTACATAACATGAGTTTTAAATACTACTGGAGGTCGTGTATGTTATCTTTACTCAATATCTTCAGCCCATGTACTTTTCAAACATGCTGTGTATTTTGGTATTGCTTAGAAATTCTGTTCAACTAGGCCTCTTTTGGATTGATAGTTTTTAATTTGCACTTAAGCCTTAGCAGAAAATGGTCCGAGGGACCATAGTGGGAGAAAATGCTGAGCTATGTCTAACACTTGGTAATGCTTAAGTTTTGTTCTTTTGTAAATCAGCATTTGACAATATTGTATATTTAATCTTTTGTGTTTCCACTTAATAATCCCCAAGGGATATTACCGACATGTTCTAGTAACAATATATAGTCAATATTAAAGTTCTTATACAGTATCTTGAATGTACCTAAGAATATTTGTTTGTTGAAGTTAAAAAAATCGGTCTTTGTTTTCTTTGGTTTGAGTACTGTCTTTCTACCTAATTAGTGGCCAAATGATCCCTCTATATTAACTCTTTTTAATGACCTCTATTTGCAGAGAATAGTTTTAATTGTATCTCTTTGGGACTGCCCAAGCTGGAGCACAATAGCCTCAGACTTAAGATTTCCTGTGCATGTTTGAAATGATAACTGCACCATCATGCAGGCTTCACATTCTTGAGCTATTTTGAGCTGTGGCTGCTTTTAAAACAGAGCGGAGAGTGAAACAGCAGCTACAAAAGGGCGAGCTGGATCGTGCACTTTCAGGTCTGGACCTGGCCTTCAAGAACAATCTGCTGAATGGTATTAAAAGGATAAGACCCAGAAGAGATATTATTTTCTCTATTTTAATGCTTTCTGAGTGCCTTGAAAGTGATACTTGACCTGTATATCATAAATCCAAACCAGAGCATTTTCGAAGAGTCATTTATATCTAGCTTTTCAGGCTTCCTTCGCATCCCCTGACAGTGCATATCATCACGTTATTAGTTAGACTAAGTGCTTCTTAGGGGCACTGTGAGTTGACATACGTGGAGCTTGTTGATCTGAATGGCATATTCTAAATGAGGTGTACCACTTAAGTGACTAGGAATGGTTTCAGGGTGACCATTATTGTTTGCCCTTTTCTACGTTAGGATGATCTAAAGTGGAAGACAAGACAACCGGGTTCATTCTGCTGAGAGTGACTTCTTGCTCTGCCCAAAGTTAGGTTTGTTGGCGTTTATTCTAAGTACCAGAAGAGAAGATAGAAGAATCAACTGGATAGTTCATTTAATAATGGTGTCAGGAGCAGGCTCTCTCCATGAACAAAAGATTGAGAGAATGCAAGGAAGAAGAAGAGGAAAAAAAGAATCTTGGGATGGTGGGGGAATACTCTTATCCTACATGTTAAATGAATGTTCTATATACTTCAAGTAAAAAGGACTTGAAGAAAGGGCTTTTTTCAGGCTTCTCTTTGAAATACTAGTTTGCACAAAGGAGAACATGATTAAATAAAACACTGATTGAGTCATTAAGTTTAAAATAAAATTCAATCGACTCATGAGTGCTGGGAATGTATTAGAGGTTGGGAGGCTTATGATTCACACTGCTAACCTGTATGTTTGCACCTGTTTTAAAAATAATTCTGTTTCATCTTTGAAGTTTTAAATAAACCCAGAACATAGGATTAATGTTCTAGGTATTTTAGTTTTCTTTTAATTTGAGGGTTAATTCTTGCTATTTTTCTCATTGGAAAAAGCACAAAGGTGACACAGTTTTTATGTTACATATTTATGGCTGTTATCCATCTATACCTTTCCTTGATAAACATTTGCCATTCCTCTATTCAGCCCATTTTCTAGTCCATATTTAAAAGACTTTTTCTATTACAGCTAGAAGTTTTTGCTTATAATTTGTTTGAAAGAGAGGCAGGTAAGGTTGTCCTATATTTAATGTAAAGAATCAAAATTCATTTGGATTTTTTTTCTTTTTAGAATAACAGAATTTAAGTTTGTTGTACCTTCCATTTGTTACCTAACTTTATTTCAGGGACATCTGTAACCCTCACTCCTAGCAGAGTACTGTATGAGAATTAAGATTTGGATGGAGAGCCCACTATCCAGATGCATTTGGAAGGTCCGTAATACTAGTCTGTGTGACCCCACCAAAGGGCAAGTTTTATCTGTTAGATGAAATCTAGACTCATCTCCGTGAGTAGAAATAGGAGCATGTTCCAGCCCAGGGAAGGAGCAGCAGCTGGTTTGATTGGGGAAAGCCTGGCAATCATTGAATCATATTCTGTTAGTGGATGGGCTTCACCTGTTAGGCCATTTCTCACATGTAACTAGAGTCGAGTGCTAGATAATGCAGTCCGACCTGCCTGTGTTCAGAAGTATCAAGCCTGTCATTATTTTTCAACTTTTAGGCACATCTGGGTAGAATGTGCTCATTGTGAGAAGAGAAAGGACACAATTTTCTCAGGCTTTCACATTTTCTGAGGTTGGTTGGGTGAGCTAGGTTAAGCCCAGTCTGAAAAGCTGGCCTTGGCCACAGACCTTTCCCAAAGTAGCCATAAGGCCACCTGGGTTGTGGGTAGAAGACTCACTATATCACACAGATAACCAGAGTCCTACTTTATGAGAAAAAGTGAGTCTGCGACAACCAATAAGAAAGCTGCTACTTTCATTTCCACTTTAGTTTTGTATCTATTCTTTACTTCATGAGTAAATGGGGCAAAAAAGTGAGATTGGGCATTTCCCTCTATTCCTCCACTTCTAACTTATCAGTATGTTGGCTAAGAAATTTGAAAATAAATGCTAAGACTAAGATTTCATGGAAAAATGTAGCTTAATTTACCTTATTTTTATTACTGAAGATTATCATTGTGGTTTTATTTGTTTTATAAGAATGACTGAAGTTAGTTTATCAGAACTTTACATGGCTAAAGAAATCAAGCTTCTTAAAGGGAAAAAAGTGCTTGAAATCTGATTATGAATTACAGCTAACTTCTTGGTGGATGACATTAGGTCAATATTCTAAATTCTCTTCCTCCAAATCTTGGTGTTCCGGGATAAGAAAAACAGTGAAGAAACTGATTTCTTGATTCTTGAAACTTATTCACAGTCTCTTAAAGAGAGCAATACATGATCTTAAGTTGGTTCTGTGTAGCTCTTTTTTGTCAAATACATATAACATAAAATTTACCATTTTAACCATTTATACATGTAGAATTAATTCACTAGCATTAAGCACATCCATAATGTTTTATAATCATCATCACTATTTCCAGAATTTTTTCATCATCCCCAATGGAAACTCTACCCATTAAACAACTCTCCATTTTCCCTTTCCCCATATTCTGAAGCTTTATTCTACTTTGTGATTAATGAATTTGCCTATATTCTAGATTCCTTATGGGAGTAGAATCATGTATTTGTTCTTTTATGTGTGATGTATTTCATTTAGAATTTTTTTCAAGTTTTACCCATGTTATAACATACCAGAATTTCATTCATTTTTAAGGCTGAATAATAACCCATGGTGTTATATATGGCACTTTGTTTATCCATTCAGCTATGTTAATGGACACTTATGTCATTTTCTTCTTTTAGCTGTTGTGAATAATACTGCTATGAACATGGCTTTACAAGTATCTGTTTAAGTCCCTACTTTTAGATCTTTTAGGTATGCACATAGGAGTGGAGTTTCATGGTAATGTTATGTTAACTTTTCTGAGAAACCACCACACTGTTTCACAGTGGCTGTATTCTACTGGCTGTACTATATTCCCGTCCGTAATGTGTGAGGGTTTCAATTATCTTCAAATCCTTGCGAACACTTGATATTTTTCCTGTATTTTGTAGTAGCCATTCTAATGCATGTAAAGTGGTTATATTGTCTCTTAAATAAGAAGTGAGTAAGATAGACACTGATAAATACTTAGTCAACATCTGTCTCTTCTCTCCCCTTCTAAAGAAGTCCATTATACTAAAGTATCAACTGCATTGTCAACACTAGATGGTGATGCTGATTAGTCCAGCCACTTGGTTCATGGTGTTCCCCATTAGTGATTTTGGTTCAAGATGGATGCATTCAGGCAAAAAAAAATTTTTAAGGGCTTAATGGATGCTCCATAATCTATTTCTCTTTATACCTTACCATCTACCCCCAACACCATAAATAGAAAACATTCTGTCCTAGTTTTTCCTGGAGTTGCTTATAACTACAAGGAGAACCAATCTGAGGATGCGGTTGAAACTCCAAAGATGACAGAGCAGAAAGAAAAAAATATGAATCCTTGATATACTAAAGCTGAAATCAGTCAACCAAAGAATGCCCTCTACCTGTGGATGTCTTTTTATGTAAGTTAATAAACTGCTCAATTTTTTAAGCCCTTGTGTGTGGGGTTTCTGGTATCTGAGGCCAGAAGTATCCACATTGAGCTTCCATTACATGAAAGTTTATTGATACAGATCAATAACTTCTAGAAGGTTCTCTCAGCTCACTTATTCTTGTTTGAGTTAGTTCAGTTTATTCATTACATTCCATATAGGAGTGAAATCAAATGGTATTTGTCTTTCTCCGACTGGCTTATTTCACTTAGCATAATGTTTTCCATGTTGATCCATGCTGTTGGAAGGGATAAATTTTCTTCTCTTTTGAGACCAAGTAGTATTCCATTGTATAAAGGTACCATAGCTGGGCTGCTTCCAAATCTTGGTGATCGTAAATAATGCTGCAATAGACATAGGGGTTCTTATGTTCTTTTGAATTAGTGTTTGGGGTTTCTTCAGATTAATTTCCAGAAGTGGCATCACTGTCATAGGGCAGTTCCAGTTTTTATTTTTTTGAGGTATCTCCATACTATCTTCCACAATGGCAACAGCAGTCTACATTCCCATGACCAGTGCAAAAGGGTTCCCCTTTCTCCACATCCTCATCAGCACTTGGTGTTTGTTAATTTATTGATGATAGTCATTCTAACAGATACAAGGCATTATCTCATTGTGGCTTTAATTTGCATTTCTCTGATGATTAGTGATGTTGAGATGATTAGTGATATCTATGTACATGTTTTCTATGTCTGTTGGCCATCTGTATGTCCCCTTTGGAGAAGTGTTTATTCAGGTCCTTTGCTCCTTCTTTTAGAGATTTTATTTATTTCTAGAGAGAAGAAAAGGGAGGGAGAAAGAGAAGGAGAGAAACTTTCATGTGTGGTTGTCTCTCATGCACCTCCAAATGGGACCTGGCCTGCAACCCAGGCATGTGCCCTGACTGGGAATGGAGCTGGTGACCCTTTGGTTCTCAGGCCAACACTCAATGCACTGACTCACACCAACCAGGGCTGCTCCTTTTTAATTAGACTGTTTTTGCTTTTTTTGGTTAAAATTTTATACATTCTTTATAAATTTGGGGTATTAACCCCTTATCAGATATATTGGCAAATGTGTTCTCCCATTCAGTGAGTTGTCTTTTTATTTTGTTGATCATTTCCTTTGTTGTGCAAAAAAATTTAGTTTGATGTAGTCTCATTCATTTATTCATTTATTTTTTGTTTCGTTTGTTTGAGGAGATATATCAGAAAAAATATTGCTACAGGCGATGCTGAGATTTTACTGCCTATGTTTTCTTTTAGGATTTTTATGGTGTCAAGTCTAAAATTTAAGTCTTCAGTCCATTTTGAACTTATTCTTGTGTTTGGCATAAAAAGGGAGTCTAGTTTCATTTTTCTGCACATATCTCTCCAATTTTCCCAACACCATTTATTGACTAAACTATCTTCAGCTCATTGTATGTGCTTACTTCCTCTGTCAAATATTAATTGATTATAAGCACATAGGTTTATTTCTGGCCTTTCTATTATGTTCCACTTATCTGTAGGTCTGTTTTTATGCCAGTACCAGGCTGTTTTCATTATTGTGGCCTTATAGTATGGTTTGATATTAGGTAGCATGATTCCTCCAACGTGCTCTTTCTTTCTCAAGATTGCTATTGCTATTTGGGGTTTTATGATTCCATATGCATTTATGGAATATTTGCTCTAGTTCTTCTATAGATTCTATGCAATTTCTATCAAGATATTTGTCCCTTGTAGTTAAGATTTATTGAATTATTCAAACAAAAGTCTATATTGAAACCCTTAGATATAGATAATGTAATGTATTAAGATGTTGCAGAGAACATCAAAAATGTGACCACCAGTTGTTCTGTTAGCTGGACCCAGGTGATTGGTGGCTCCTCACCCCCTTCCCTGTGCTTGAAATATACGTTCTGCTTGCCTTCCCCGTTCTAGGCAACTACCCAAAGACACAGACTTGAGATAGAAATCTGGTATTGAGACTGTATTAATAGTATATGTGACTGAAGCCAATAAAACCTCTGTATAAACTTTTAAGACTTGGCAAGAGGGTGTGAACATCTACTTGTTTTTTGAAGCCACATAAAACCAGCTTGGTAAATAAGTTACCATTCTCGTTACAACTGCCACCTGCCTATATGGACTGATATGCCTCTTTTTTAGGTGTTTTCTTGCCCTCAGGGTATGGGACTGGTTTTGAATTATTCCCAGGACGCTCCTGAAGAAGTTGCAAACCAACATACAATCATGTCTAATCCTTGGGTATCATGCCAGTGTATCTTCTCTATAAGACTTTTGGCAGGGATTATCCCAGAAGAAGGATGCTCACTTACCTTTTCAATTCAGAGAAGGCCTACCATCTTATATTTAGATGTTCTACCGTAATGTATTCCCCTGTGGATAGCACAAGATGTTGCCTGATGTTTTTAGGTTAAAGGGTTAATGCGTTAAACATATAAAATATATGTTTATTTTATTAAAATATGTTTGGACATTTACTCCAGTTTTCATCATCCCAGATATTTCAGAAATGGGCATTGCTACAGTCTCTCTGGAGCCTTGAACAGCCCTGCCCTTGGCTGTGGGCCATATCGCCCACATGGCCAGGCATGTGTCTATTGCTGTGGGGAACAAGGTCAGTGGCTTGATAACTCCCACTGTCAGAATTTCCAGCTGTTCAGACCCTGGCCCCTGAATCATAACAGGCTTCCAGTTTTTTCAGAATTCTAGATTAACTGAAGAAAATCTAGACACCATTACCTAGGCAGTGGAAGAGAAGAAACTAAATAGCAGAGAACAGCATGGGCTCTGAATGTAAGAGAAGGCTTTCTGTGTGGTGCACAATGTTTTTAAAGGACTTGTACAACTTGAGAAGCATTCAGGGAAGGGGGTGAGGCAGAAGCTACCAAGAGAAGAAAAGCAGAGAAGAAAGAAAAAGGAAGAGAGTCCATGAGGCAGAGCAGTAGTGAAGAAAGAACCAGTAAGAGGGGCAGCAAAAAGTGGGCTTTCTGAGAAGAGAAAACTCAGAACTCCAGAAAATGGGTCATTTATACCCAGGATTCCTAAAGGAATATTATGTCTCTACAATCTGACGTGTGGGTGAGGGAAGGGAGCAGGGAACAAAGGAAGAGATACATTTTATCACTAAGGTCAATCAAAACATGGTGACCATCGCAAGTCAACTATAGAAGATGAACTTGACTGAGGTGTTTTAAGATGCATTTTAATACCACTGTAATGTATCATTTGGGCTAAACTCATTGGGAAAAATAATATCCTCTTAAACGAGCTCAGGAAAAAATGACAGTACATTTTAAAGAAAAAAGCTCCACAGTGGATGGGATGTGGAGCTTTAAAAGCCCTTGGGACTCAGGGTATCTTTAGAACTCAGAGTTTCTCCTTCAGTTCTCTGTTTACTACCTGCTCCTCTCTGTATCTTTTCTGGTCCCTTCACACTTTGAATTATATGTGACATTATTTCACCTATTAGCTCACTGCTGGCTAGCATAGTTTCTTGGTGTTTCTCTTTATATGTTTTGAAAAAAAAAAAGACTCTAAATGACTTAGCTCACTCAGATCTTCCCACAGGCTGTGTCACTTGCTAGAGTATAAATCAGCTGTCCATGCCTCTGGTACTAAATTCTTGAGCCACTCACCTAGGGACAGGGCCAGCATAGGGTCACAGTCTTATGAAATTTGGATGCTTAGGCAAAAGATGCTGGGACTGGTTCATGGTGTTAGCCAGTAGATATCCTTTGACGTCTCTACTGCAGGCGTAAGCTCTGAAGTGTTGCAAGATAAAGGATGCAGATGCAGTAAACAGAGCTGTGTTTTACTGATGTTGAATGCAGCGCAGTACACAGCACAGATTCCAGACTGCATTTATGAAAGACAAGGCCAGACGCATAAGAAAGTTGCTAGCTGTAAAAGAACAAACAAATGTTGGACTTGAGACATTGATGACTCACTATAACATTTGTTCATCTCCTTTCTATGCTATCAAATCTTAGAAAGGCAGCTGTTCACATTTTTTTTGGATGCCTGGTAAATTGTCTTAAGCTGCTGTGGATTCAACATCCTACATATGAGAAAATGAGGCAAGTCAACTGTGTGTTACATGAGTGGCTCATTTTGCCTGATATTCTGTTACATTTGCAGCTGCAGCTGCATATCTGGCGTGTAACATTAACTGATGTTCATAATGATAACCCTGAGTCATTAAGGAAATGTTGTATTATGTCTGGTAGTGTGTACTTGAGAAGTAAAGAGATACACTGGAGAAAGACCTAAGACCTAATGAGTACCTGCCAAATTGCAGACTTAGGGAGATGAGGTGTTTATGTTTGTCTCCCTGAAGCAGCAGAATGCTGTGATGAAGGTACTCTTACACTCATTTTACAAGTGACGGAACACATTCAGTGTAAGTAAATTATCCAAAGTCAGTCCAGGAATCCAAATCCATCTTACTCCAGAACTTGTGCTCTCCCTCTTATACCACAAAGTTGTTCAGATATTTTTAATGAGAAATTTTCAAGTCAGAATATACACGAGTTACTCTTAGCTAGTCAGTATCAGCTAAGCAATCCACCAGACCTGAAATAAACACAAGAAAGGAGAAAACTAACATTTGGATGCAGGTTCATGCATGCTGGTTTACTATCCTGTGAGCTATGTATTATTAGCTCCCAAGTTATGAGTTGAAGAAATTGAAGTTCATTGAGGCAAAGTGGCTTGCCGAAGGCCACACTTAGAAAGCTGTGGCTTTAGTTACCTTTTGAAGACTTCCATTTCTTAATCCACTACTTAAGTGTTAGTTTCTTTAAGTGAGTTCGGACTCCAGCCCTTTATTCTTCTCTTTCAACATACTTTTGTAAAGATAGTTTCAGATGTAGTAAGTCTGAAATTTACAACTTTAGACCTCACTGCTCTCTCAAGGTTCCCACCTAAGTTGGATACTTTCCTCTTTATATATTTTGGGATGCTCAAACTCAAAATATGACATTGGTTATTTTAGTTTCCAAATGTGCCTCACACTCTACATCCCTTGTCTCAATGAATAGCCCCAGTTTATTGAGTAAAAATCTATGCATTATCATGCTTGTGTCAATAAATGCTGATCAATTACCTTCTGCTATCTTTGATATTAACCTTCTCCTTTCTATCCCCACACCCTTTCTCTAGGTTAGGGAAGTCCCAGATGGTTGCTGTAGCCCTATTATCTCTCTTTCTCAATACTGTTAGAGTGATTGTTCTGTTGAAAAATGTTGATCATGCCCCTTTCTTGCTCCCAGTTCTTCAGTGGCTTCCCAGAGCCCGAAGGATAGCATCCCTACCTCTTTTTGCATAGTCCGCATAACCTTCACAACCTGTTTGCCTTCCTAATCTTACCACCTGCCATCCACTCTAACCCTCATGTTGATAGAGTAATTTAAAGATACCTATGGTTCCCCAGACACACCAAATGTTGCAGATTTCTGACTTCTGAGGTTCCCTTCACTTGCTCGTTCACCTATTTGTCAGCTTTATCTCAAATGCTATTTGATTTCTAAGCCATTCCATTTTATTTCAGGGCTGATGCTTCTCTTTATTATACTTCCAATGTAGCAAGTGGCTTGGTGTGCTATAATTACACATGGACCTTTGCTCCCTCCACTGATAACACTGAACCGAGGTGCGGCATGTACTAGGGTGGTCATAGTGTTGTTTGTGGTAGGCGTCCTTTAGGATTGATCAGGCATTTGTCCTGATAAGTCAGGGCTTATGCAAGACAGTTGTTAAATATTTTGAATATCAACTCCAGCTTACTATCCAGCTGTGTGTGGTGTAGAGAGGACAATCAAAATACCTGTTGATTCCTGAACTATGAATGATTGAATGCTTGAGTTCTGATTGGCTCCAGAGCCTCATGTCACCCTCTTTCTCTCAGGGCCTCTGGCTGTACCGCACTGAGCAAGATGGGTTCCTCTAACATATGTTTTATGAGAAGTTTCTAAATACTTGAAGAAAGTTTGCATGTCTCATGGGGGCCTCATTCTTAAACTAACATACTCACTTCTCTCAGGTATTTGTCAAATAGTTTTAAGACCTCAGACTATCTGTAGATTGTGGTCTGACCACCTACATTTCTACTTACAGCATGGACATGAGAACTAAGAATAATCAGTCATTGCAGGATGAAGTACGGTGGCTGGTCCGCGTCGGTCGGAAGAGCACTGGCTGGCATTGATGCAGACTGAAGGTCACTGGCTCCCTTCACATCCACATCACCTTGAAATCATGATCACTCAAAGCCCAGGATTTTATTTTTTTTTCATGTGAGCTGTTATCAAGTCAGACTATTGTACTCCTATACTTGTACAACTGATTCTTAAAATCTGAATGCTTTCCTGTCCCTGAGGAGCTCACTCACGTGGTCTCCTTTGCCTCTGTCTCTGTTCACCTGCCTCAGAAATTCACGTCCAAACTAATTTCAGTAGGCAATGTTGTTATTATTCTGAGATTTCTGTCATAGCCACAAATAATATTTCCTTATGGATCAGAAGTAAATGTAGAGTAGGCATTTTCCTTTTTGCTGCCTCTACATATCAGTCATTTTTCCACAAAGAAAGTGAAAATGTATTGAATGGGAAACCTTGAAATATCACACAATTCTCTTTTTGTGTTGTGGGTATATTTCAAGTCTTTGAATGGAGACTTTTGTTCATTCTCATTTTATGAACAGTGAACTTTTGTTATAACTGGTCTAAAGAAAGAGTTACCAAGATACAATTAATTGATAATTTTGGAGAATTGAGAAAAAGAGGATAAATCTATACTTGGGTACAATCCTTTCTTTATCTCAAGACTTGAAGAACTTTAAATAAGGAGGTGGCTACTAGTTGTCTTGTATGATCTTATTTTATTTTATTTTAGTTGACTGTTAGACAAATTTTAAGAAAATAAAGCTATATATAATAGTTTTTGTCTCTGTAGAAGCCTAGATTTACATTTAAAAAGGTGGTAGTTAATTTAAATATTGATGGACACAATTTATCAAATAGCAACTCAGGTGCAAAATGGCCTTGTGAAAAGATGATTCTATTTAAAAGGACATAAGCCATTTAGGAAAGCTACGGATATACACAGGTGAAAACAGAAATAAATACATAAAACAACCTTACATGGGGCTAGAATGGATTTGATAGTGGACATGAGTGGCCCTTAGAGATCCAAGTTTTTGTGTTTATACTGTCTCTGTGCCTCGGAAGATAGTCTTACCCACCCTCCCCAAAATCAAAATGAAAAAGGCCACTGAAAACATTTCATTTTATTTTTTTAAACAGTAATTCCTGCATCTAGTGTGACATAGGAGGTTCAACTACTTCAGTATGTACAGTGTTGATATTAATATGTTGCATTACCATTTTATATTAAATACCAGTCTAAAAATATGACCTTCCCAATATTGATATTGAAACCACTATTTCCAGTCATGCAATTAATCCTAATTAAACATTACTGCAAAATTTTGGTGATCAGGAAGTTTTTAGTGCTGTCTTGAATCTTATGATTGCAGAATTGATTTAACAGCCCTGCTTGGGGATAATACATTCCAAAAAGAGACAGAAAGAAGCACCAGTCTATTCCAAAGGGTTATATCTGCTTCATATGCATTCTTCAGTGGTATTCAGGAAACAGCTGTCAGATAAATTACATAAATACATGATAAACAAAACCAACTTATCTTTTTAATTGATTTTAATCTAGCTTCATCTAGGCAGCATAATGTTCTTCCCTGATAGTAGGGTGAATGATATGTGTGCAATTACTTAGCAATTCACCACAACTTAAAAATACAGAGTCTTCCTCTATTACTAATATCATATAATGTCCAAAGTGGCAAATTATTGGTAGGAGCTTCTGGAGATCAGCTGCTAATTAGTCATGCTGCTTTGTTCCAGTTCAATCTCAAGAAACAAAGGAGGAGACTTGATTACTGGTAGTAATAGCAATGACTTATGGGAAATTGCAACTGAAAAAACTATTGATTGATAGTGACTGAAAGTCATTATCTTCTGATGGCTGTTGGAACAGCTAATGTGAAACAATGCAACTGATGTCAGTCACGATCCCCCTGCCATATTAGCTCTTTCCTAATTGTTGCTTTTATTCCTTGCAGCTGAAAATGGAAATTAGATGGAAGAGTCATGACTCTATACTTGGTTTTTTTTTGCTGATGGAAAAAGTATGTTTCAGTTTTAAATGTCTGTCAAAATAATAGAGAACAGGTTTTATTTAGGTACATGAAGAAATATTAATTCTTAAATAATGAAGACTATCAGGGTTCCTCAGTCTCACGATGTGCTTTGTAATATTTGCAGAGGATATAATCAAAGTGTAGTAATGTCATTTATCTATTTAATTTTAGACATGGATAGTAAACACTAGTAACATTGTATTTAATGTGATTAAAAATGTTGCTTGAAAATTGCTGACTGATGATTTTTATCATGAAACTGTACAAAGCTATTTAATTTATTATATGGAATTTTATATAAAGATAACAAGAAGAAATTATGTGTATCTGATTTTGGAACCGAATGTTGACAATTTTTGTTTTCTAACAGATTTGATTCATAATGAAAGTTTATCCAAACATCAAATAGTTATCAAGATGCAATGGCAGGTTACCTTTAACACAAAGGTCATCTTCAAATTGGTCAAATGTTTATATTCTGCTTGTTTTGTGCACAGAACTTGACCAATGTCATAAGCACGTTACAGTAGGCTTTGCCAGTGGGTCCAGCTGGTTCTTCAGGTCATCCTCCTCACAGCCTTGTGAAATCCAGCTTTGCTTTAACAATTCTCATAATGCACAAGTGCGCCTGAAGTATGACACTGGGTGTTCTCAGATGGGTCACATGTGGGAATGTGAGAGGGAAGAGTCCTATAATTGAGTAATCAGTAGGATTTTCATTTACTGAATATGTCCATAAATCTGATATGCATTTATTTTGACATCTTAGAAATGCTATGCTAAATGACGTCTTTTGGTTCTTCATTAGCAAGACTCCATTTAAAATTTTCAGTCAAATTTTTCTCCCCCTCTCTTGGATGTAAATTTAACTAGCTGAGCTGGATGGAGATGAGGAGAGAATGGGTTGGTTGGGGCAACCTGGTTTGATCTATTTTGGGGGTGTGTCTTGAAAATCTTAATCTATGTGAGCTGAATATCCAATAATTATATTTGTCTCAGAAATCAATAGTCCTGAAATTAATGATATTATTTATATATTTATAAATAATTACTCATGGGCCAATTTCTATTTTATAATCTTTACAAAACTAGAAAGTGAGGAAATGCTAGAAACATTAATTCTTTTATGAGAAATGTTTGTTTCCTATTAAGAATGTGAACAAGTCTGAGAATTTATCCTACTTCAGACTAATGATTTAAGCCTGCAAGTTTCAAGGCAGATTCTGGCAGGTGACATGATGCTCTTGGATCAGAGACAACTACTTTATCTCTTACTTGCAGCAGTAAGCAGCACGAGCTTTATTATCCCTCCAAGTGCAGTGGGGATACTGTGGAGGGGACCAGGAGGACACTGTTTACACAGCGGGTTATTGTCACAGCTAAAGAGCCCTGTATTTAGGAAACCTGAATCTTTTATAATGGATGCTAGGCAAGTAGGCCTGAACTTTTTTTCTGGAAAGAGCCATTATTTTAACTTTTCTGGAGAGTAAACAAATCTGCCCCCAATTCCCATGGGAAACACTATCTTCCAGAGCAGTTAACTCTGGGACAGTTAGTGTCCTCTGCTCTTAATATGTACAGAAATATGAGAGACCCGTGGGCATGTGTCTGCTCTGCACTGGAGATGGTGCTGGCTGTGGTAAAATGATGAGCTTGCATGTGGTATATATGTCTGCCTCATAGAATAAAAGAAACCGATGTAAATTATTGTGAGCTAGTTTTACTAATAAAATTTTCTAAATAGTATGCCTAAAACAATAATATCATCAACTCCAAGTTTAGTTAATATGCACTGTCATACATTAAATCGAGTGCTATTAATCTTTAATTATGTACTTAAATATATATTTTATGTTGTATGGTTATTTTATCATGCATGTCTCATATATAACAAATTAGGATTGGTTTTGGAATTGTGTCCTGCCATTTAAATAATATAATTAAAAAAATACCAGCTACACAGGTTTTGATTTTCTTTTAACAACCCATATTAAAACTTAGTACTGAAATTTGCAGGCTATTATGAGAATGTCTAAACCATTTCTTCAATTATATAGTAATAAATATATCTGTGTAAAATTTTCCTTGATCTCATTTTTTTCAAATTACTTTAAAAATTGGTTTGTCTTCCATACTGCTGTATAATTCTTCAGTGGCTTTGGTAAATTATATCTTAGTAAAATTACACACCTTAATTGTCCCCAATTTCTAAGCATAACCTAAAAAGCTTACTTTCACTGAAAATATCTCCATTATCATATTCTTTTAACCTCATCAGATTTTTTTCACCTCCCATAGTAACTATGTGTTAGATGAGGTTTAATAGTCAAATTTGATATATGTCCTTTGGTGGGTTATTATGGAAATTTTTATCTGATAATAAGATTTTGCATCAGAATATTTTATACTAATTTCTCATTTACTTAAAATTATTGGATAATATTGTACTCAGGTTAAAAAAGCATTCTAGTGAACTGAAAATTATTGACACATATATAGCATGACCTTTATAATATGATAATCATTTTTAAAGGATCAAAGCCAAGTATGTTTTAAACTAAGGCTGCAATTTGATCTTTCTCTTCTGTTTCATCTGTTCTTTTATTATGAGTTATCATGATTTCTAAGTAGTTTTGAAGACTTAAAATATTTGACCAGATCTTCATTTAATCCTACATTTCATTTACTATTTGTTCCATTCTCATTAATATGATTAGCATCATGTTTTACTTTTAAGATCCTAAATAAAAATTCGTAGAAAAAGTACTGGTTACTTCTGTTTTATGTTTATTAGCATTTCAAATGTATAGGCGTCTTAGTGAACCAAGTTTTCCTGTACATTTTAAGATAAAGCTGCTATAAATATTTAAAATTAGTGAAAATATGTTATAGAACTAAACAATGGTCTAGCCTAACATCTTTATTTTACAAGTGACCAAACTGGGGGCTAGATGAATTAATAGACTGACTAGTGGTATCCCAGATTATTATTTAAAGAGCTGAGACTAAATCTCTTCCATCTGTCTCTCATAACCTTATTATACTGAATCTATTATGACTTAAGTGTAAGATGTAACATCATTTCACATATCAGTAAGAAAGAAAAAAGTGCTTCCGAAAAGTTATGACATTTTCATTAATGATAGTCCCACCCAACTCATGAATCTATCATATCTGTCCCTCATTGCTTTGAAACATTTTTTCATCAATTCTGAGGGATTGGACAAATTTGTCTTTTTTCAACTGCACTGAATGGCATGAGAGATAATTTTTTGCACAAATGTCAGTAACAAAATATAATAACTTCACATAATTGTGGATATGTTCCTCATGTTTCATAGAACACGTGTTTGCTGCTTTGCAGAAAATCAGAAATTGTGTTCCTCCCTCCCATGAAGAATATTTTGCTAAGACCAAATTTATGTCTTGTCATTTGTTGCTATGCATTTCAGGGTAATCAGTGATTTGGTTTCACTGGTGAGTCATAATGTAAACATTGTAAACATTTTGAAGATATTTTAAACAGCAGTCTGATTAAACATGTATTTTAACAAAAATGCACAGGGCTCAGTCAGGAAAAGACAGGTTGCTTTGCTATGGTCAAGAGCAAGTAATAGTTACCACGTGACACTCTCTTGTGTTTGTCTTGCCAGTGTTGAAAGGTATTATCAATTGTAAGAGGCATCTTGATTTCAGAGATGTTAAAATGTAAAATAATAATAATAATAAAGTTAGAGTCTCACAGTTGGTGATATATGATACCTCCTGAAGATTTGCTGATATACACTTCTGAATATTCTTGAATGGTATTTTTGCAGGATCCTATGATTATTTACCTATGAAGCCTTTTTATCTTGTTAGCACATCCAAACATCTAGGACTTTTGATCTTACGTATAGCCCATTATATTTTTTATTTTGCTGAATCTAATAGGTTGCTCCTAATACACATGTCCAAAGTTCTCACTTTTGTGTGGTGGGGTGCCTTGATTTTAGAAAACTTATTAACATGTAATGAACGCCATTAGTGACTGTGGGTTTTTGAAACTGAGAGTGTTTATTCTTCATTATTCTTCAAAATTGAAATATATTTCAAGTGAACATGATTTCAAAACCATTAAAACACTCAAAGCGTTTCCTGGTTATATACTGTTTATCTGTCCCTATTATTGAGTATTCAGTACTAAAGACTTCAGTTTATTTTTTAAAAAATACCTCAGTTTGGAGTATACTGAGTCTGTATAGATGACAGGAATTTAATTTCAAGTAAGTTTTCAGACTGCTTCCAGCTCACTAAGTCATAATTACTATTTTGACAGTTATGTCTCATAGACATTTATTGTAATTGCATATGTTAGCAATTCATTTTGGCATGACAGTCTCTGCCATTGTTGTGTTGCCGAATTACGCTTACAGAAACGATGTCAGAAATTCAACATGTGGAGAACAGTAATTAACCTGAATCATCAATTAGCTTTTGTGAATACAGATGTCCTATAAATATACTCTAGCTGCTTTTTTTCTTTTTTTCCTTTATAATTTAGGTAAAATCTCACTAATCCCAACTCTCTCTTCTCACCCCCAATTTCTAAGCCATCACTAAGTCTTCCTGATTTCTTTCCTAAATATGTTTTGGGCCTGTCCTCTTTTATTTCCATCATAATTACCCTCATATATTCTAACATGAGTTCTCATCTGGGTTCTGCTTATAACCTGGTGTCTCCCTGGTGTCCCCCTCCAATTTATTCTCCACCTTGCAAAGAGAGGAACATTTATAAAAGGTTGTCATACCTTTTCAGACCTACTTGCTTGAAATGATTTGGGGGTCTTGTCCATAGGAAAAAACTTAACCTCCTTAAGAGAGGTTACAAGGCTGTGCATAATCAACCCCACTACTCTCTCTGAGTCTCCCCCTGTGCCCCCCATATGCCCACTAGCCACATTGACTGGCGTTCACCTTGAGGGTGGGCACCATGCTTCATACTCCGCAAGGCCTTTGTGCATCCATTTGTTTCTCCTGCCTAGATTATCTTCTCCATTTACCGCACTTACTTTTCTAGACCAGCTCACACAGCTGGTCACTTCCGACATTGCCTTCTCTGACCACCCAGACTAGACCAGGCCTTCTTTACGTGTTTCAGTAGAGACGATCTCATCCTACACCTGTCTTATTGCAGTGTGAGAACATGTATTCTTTCATTTATTTTAATTGGGTGTAGGACTATACCTTAATAGGACTACAGCAAACTTCACAAGATTAGGGATTCTGTCTTTTTACCACAGTATTCCCAGTCATTGGTATAGGCATTTGCAGATAATATGTGTGCAATAGTTACTTCTTAAATAAATAATAACTTTATTACCGTGGACTGTATTATTATTAAATCTGGGCTAAAGTGAAGTTGACTCTTTTAAAGAAAAGTTTGCCATGAAAAACACCTTGACCAATAAGGTGGTCCTTTTAAATGACTTTTGAGTAGTTTAACAATACATTCGGAAATGCTCTTAATTAAAACAATGTATCTTATTTGTGAGTTAGTGACCTTATATATTTGGTTGGACAATGATACTTCCTGGCTGTGTGAAAATGAACAATTAATTACCTTTCCGAATTTGCTTCCTGTTCTACCAGCTCTAAATATTTCTTTGGCTTCTTGTAAAGAGAAAGCATGTGGGGTTGAGCACTGTTTACAATAAAGTTTAACAATCTCACAGATTCACTGACAGCCATTGACTTGATTTTTGCAATGTCCTTCAAAATAATTTCTAAAATGCCTTTAAAATATTATGCACTTCATATTTTGCACTAATTAGCATAGGCTTTCTTTAAAGTAGTCTAAATTGTTAAATATTATACATATATTTGTTTTATTATCAGCCATTCACTTTGAAGACAATACATTAAATACATGCTTTTAAATGTAGATGTTTCACTTCACCCAAAGCAGAGCTCATAATAAAAACAAAATAACTTTACATTTAAGCTTTTTTTCCTGCTGTCATATAAAATCCTTATGAAACTTTCAGCTCTTTCTTGAAGCTAATGGGCTGGGTAGTTCTGTAAATTATAGAGGACATTATTAAACTTAGTCCAGTGACTGTTATAATAATGTATGTGTAGTCAGCCCAAATGTTGGTTAAGCTTTTATCTAGATTATTATGTTTGTATATTGTATTGTCCCATATTATACACATACATTTTTAAATAGAGATTTCAATGCAGAAGCTATGTGTATACTTTTAAAACCTTAAACAATTTTGAAAATTTCCTTTTGACTGCCCATGCCATTATCTTATCTACATATTTGGAGAAGTACTAGAGTGCCTATCTGATTGATTAATCTTTATCTTCAGTGTTTTACAATACTGGTTTATAGCAATAAACACAGTCTTCCTATGTACTATTTGAATCTCTATATATTTTATAATATAAAATGGTTTATATAGTTTGAAAATTGTACATAAATAATAATGTAATTCATGACACACTTAAGTAAATCATAACATTTAATCCCGAATCCACTTCCATTTGAGTGTGAGTTATCAGGAAGTTTTCAGCCTAAATGTATTTGTGTTTGAAATGTATTTGCTTTACTCCAAATAGGATGCATTTTTGTTTTTGCTAAGGTGTTGAGTTCAAATTTGTCTCATTTAACTAATATTGTATTGACTTTTGCACATTTTTTCTTGTAAATATGATTAAAGAAACTATTACGCACTGTGCTACAGCTTAAGGCTACTTGTTAAAGAGGTTATACTTGTATTTATTTGAATTATCCCTAAACTGAAACCAGTAGGTTTCTTGGACATCCCAGTCACGGCTTCTGAAACCACTGGGTCCAATATTACAACACCTGCTAGCGCAGGTCAGTGTGCACAGTCCATCCTCTATCATGATGGCTAATTTCATGAAAATATTGTTGCAGAAGCCAGGGTTTGGGGGAGCCTCATGGGTTCACCCAGGTTCAATTGCTTCCTAAGCCATCCAACGTGACTGCCTAACGTTCCAGGGGTGGGGGTGATGAAAATGGGTGCATTACAGGAATTGGTTAAAGCCATTGAAACTTAATGAAATATGAAAACGAATAGTGTTGAAAATCAACCATTTAATTCAGAAATGATCAGAGAGCCATATTTTTATTGACCATACTGTAAATAACTGAGGGAACACTTCATTCTTTTACAGGTGGTTAGAATTACTAGAAGAGGTGGTATGTTTACTTCTTTTATAATATTGAATTTTTATGAGATTATAGATTAATATCTGTGAAATACTAATATCTCAATTTTTCCATCTTAAAAATGATACTTTTGTAAGATACATATGTGTATATTATTAGTCAACACTTAATATTTACTATATGCCTGAGACTCTTCTAAATGCTTTTTGTGTACAAAGTTGGGCAAAATAGGTTTACAGTTGTTTGTATGGAAAATAATACAATAATCAATAAATAATAACACAAGAATAAACTCTGTGTTTCGTGTACTCACAACTGTAAACCTACTTTCACCTAACCCTGTGTGTTATTTTACTTTATCTTTACAATAACACTGCATATTTGCTGCTCTGGCTTCCATAACAAAATACTGGGCGACTTAAAGAGCAGAAATTGATTTTCTCACAGTAATGGAGGCTGGATGCCTGAGACCAGGGCTCTAGCAAGATTGGTCTCTGGAGAGGGCTCTCCTCCTGACTTGCACACAGCTGTCTTCTGCTTGTGTCTTCCCATGGCCTCTTCTTTGTGCACTCGCTTGTGCAGAGAGCACGTTCTGTAGTGGCACTTCTTAGAATGACACTAATCTTATCAGATCAGGGCCCCACACCTATGATGTTATTACCCTTAATTACTTTCTTAGAAATCCTACCTTTAAATACAGCCACACTGTGGTTAGGGTTTCAATACATGAATTTTGGAGAGACAAAATCATTCATTCCAGAACACTCTCCAAAGCAGGTTCTGTGATAATCATCCTCAGCAGAAGCAATTGAGACACAGAGTTTGGTGATTTGCCAAGTGCCACACAGGTTCGAGTGTAAGCACTAGTATTCAAACTCAGGTATTCTCACTCAAGCCTCATGCCCTTGACTGTAACTCTATTTCTGCATAGCCTGAGATCACATAGAAAAGGAAAACGGAGAAGACATATTTTGTGATATGAATAAGATATGAGAAAAGGGACTTGACGATTCATTCATATGTCCTACTTAAAGTAATAGGACTGGTGAAACTAATCTGGAATGCTTACTTTCATCCGTGTGTCTCCCTATTTGTCTGTCTATCTATTAATTGATTGATCTATCTGACTTTAAATTACTGAAACGGGTCACCTCAGAGATCTAGGCTGAAAATGTGATACTGATGCCAGTGTCAGAGTTCTCTATAGCTTTTTTAAATTTTGAAGTTGCTGAACACCGGAAGTTCTAAAATCCTGAGGTGTGTGGAGATAAGAGCACTACCATAAATTAGAACACATGGGACTTTTATTTTTGTTAGTGTTATTAGAACCTCTTTCTCTAAAAACAGATTTTGAAACTTTCTGTAAAGTTCCCCTCTCAGCCAGGGGAAACAAAGGCAGCTGCCTTTACTGTGAAGTTGTTTAAAAGACAAATTCTTTTACTAAGTTCGATGAAAGCAAATGAGCTTGGATGTCATCCCTTTTGATTTTCCATTAGCAAAACATAACACACTGGCAAACTTCATGTGTGTCTTAGGTTGTGATTGTAATGCTTGGATCCCCTGGGGGCTAATTGTTTGTTTGTTTGAAGTAGATATAAAGTACATATCCTAAGAACACTTTTCTCAGATTCGAGCTTGAAATCACAGACCTTTCGTAGAATGTGTATTTTTAGGCAAAACTGTGAATTTGTGCAAAGGTTTATAGTAAAACTGAAAAATTGAAATGTTTCAACCTTTGTATTTATGTTGTGGCAATGTACAACCGCCCATGAAAGGCCATCCCCAACCTAAATTTTCAGTTTGGCACATTCCACACCCGAGAGAGACTCCTCATGGGTCCATTTCCTTTTCCATTTGTATTTTCCCCACATCCCTTCATGTGTCTCCTCACTATCACTGTTCATCAAAGCCTGCCCTCAGGACAGGATCTGCTAGGCGAGTTCATTATGAGTGTTAATAACGGATAAGGCTGAGCACATTACAGGGGGGAGTTCATTATATTTTATTAATGTGAATTCTTGATTCCAAGTGAATTAAGTTTTTTTTGTAAAATTTCTTCCACTGGCAATCATTGGGAAAGATAAAGCCCCAGTGACTTGCTGGAGCAGGTTATACCAGCTCACAATAATTGGCTTGTTAAATTTGTAGAAATTGTTGTGAGCTGGTTGTCAATACAGACATTATAAAAATTAAATTATGTAATCTAACAAGTAAGTAAATTTTATTTTTCTTTCTTTTCATTAAGTTTATTGGGGTGGCATCATTTACTAAAATTATATGTCTTTTTTAAAATTTTAATTGTTGTTCAAGTGCAGTTTTCTGCCTTTTACCCTCATCTCAGCCCACCTCCCCAGCCCTCCCTACCTTTCTCCCATTTCCATCCCCTCTTTTTATTGTCCTCATGTCCTTTATATTTGTTCCTGCAAACCTTCCCCCTTTCCCCTGAAATTCCCTCCCCACACCCCTCTAGTCACTGTCAGCCTGTTCTCTATTTCAGTGTCTTTGGTTTTATTTTGCTTGTTTGTTTGTTTTTTTGTTTAGGTTCCTGTTAAAGGTGAGATCATATGGTATTTGTCTTTCACCACCTGGCTTATTTTACTTAGCATAATGCTCTCCAGTTTCATCCATGCTGTCACAAAGGGTATGAGCTCCTTCTTTCTTTCTGCTGCATGGTATAAACGTACCACAGTTTTAGGTTTTAAGTGCACATTTCTATGGTACAAGTTCTTTATGTTGCATTGTGAGCCCACCACCCAAAGTCAAATCTCCTGTCACCACATATGAGACCCTCTTTACCCTTTATTACCTTATCGGCCCCTTCCTTTTGGTAACCACCATATTGTTGTCTGTGTTTATGAGTTGTGTGTTGTTATTGTTTATTTGCTGCTTTCAGTTTTATATCCCATATAGTGCAATAATATGATTCGTAATTTTCCTTTCTGACTTACTAGAATGATATTCTGAAGGTCCATCCATGTTGTCACAAATGGCAGTATTTCATCTCTTCTTATGACTGAGTCCTGTTCCATAGTATATATTTGCCGCATTCTCTTTACCCACTCATCTACTGAAGGACACTTCAGTTGTTTCTGTGTCTTGGCCACCATGAATAATGCTACAGTGAACATAGGGGTATATATGTCCTTGCAAATAAACATTTTTAAAACTTTTGGATAGATACCTAGAAGAGGGGTCTTACTAAAAATGGAGATTCTACTAAGAGCTTTTTATGTGCTAATTATACTACTACCTTTTAATACTATCTATGTTCTTGGGAATAGTTCCTTTACTAGATTAGTGGGTTCTATAACTGCACCTCTTTTTCCCACCTTTGCATCAGTCACATTATATTGGTAGCTTGAAATTGCCATGGTAGGTGTATTTACATTATAGAAATTAAGCAAAATACTACAAACCAGAATTTGGCTTATTGTTTTGCTAATTATCTAGACTTAAGAAAGCCCTGAGTAAAATAGAAATGATGCAGACTAAACTTAAAAGTATGCTATGTTGTAGGCTTTACGTTATTTAATAGTTCAGGAATTGAGAAAATATTCTTTTTATATTTGTAAACTATTGTCCAATAGAGCAAAGAAATAGCTTTTGTCATTCTGAAACAAATTTTCATTTCACTTTCATAGTATTCATTAAAATAAGAGAAAATATCACCCAGTATTCATGATGAAAATACCATGTTTGTCCATTGCAATCGTAGGTTGGATACTGTCATAGTTAATTTCATTTATTATATGGTTTTTGTCTTTCACTGCCTGTCTTATTGCTCTCCAGTTATGATCTCACCTTTGAGTGGAACCTAATCAACAAAACAAACAGGCAAGCAAAATATAACCAGAGACATTGGAATTAAGAACAATCTGACGGTAACCAGAAGGGAAGTGGGAGGGGATAATGGGGACAAAGGGGGAAGGGATTTCAGGAACAAGTGTAAAGGACATATGGACAAAACCAAGGTGGGGTGGAATCAGGGGAGGGAGGTGGGGATGGCTGGGGTGGGAGAGAGTGGGGGGCGGATACAGACAACTGTACTTGAACAACAATAAAATAAAATGAAAACAATAATACAAAATTTACTTATTAAATAGAATGAACCATGGTACTCAGATGTTTGGTCAAACATTCTAGGTATTTCTGTGCAGTGATTATTTAGATTAAATTAACATTTAAATCAGTATATTTTTACTAAAGCAGATTGGCTTTCATAATGTGAGGTGAGCTCATCCAATCAGATGGTCTTACTAGAAAAAGACTGACTGTTGAAAAGAAGAGGGAATACTGCCAGCCAGCAGAGTTCAGACTATAGCCTCAGTTTTTCCCTGGGTCTCCAGCCTGTTTGTCTACCTTGCAGATTTTGAATTTGCCAGCCAGCATCATTGTGTGAGCCAATCCCTTAAACCATTTAACTTCTCTCTCTTTCTCTCTCTCTCAATCTCTCTCTCTTCCCCCTCATATAACTCATTTATATATCTTGCATATTTTTCGTACACACGACACACATTTATGTATATCCATTGGATCCATTTCTCTGGAAAATCCTACTTGCACAGAGATTAAGGTGCTAAATATTCTGTAATAAACCAGTGATGAGAGTATACGTGAATTCTCTTAATCAGATTGTCTGTGTATGTGAGATTTACTAAATAAGAGATTTACTAAATCTCTTCCTTAATTTTTATGTTTCCCACCATTTTTACCAAACATAAATGTAATATAGGGTAAGAAAAATTATTCTTACCCATTGTTACACATTCATTGAAAGACAGATGTGAAATTGTGTTTTCTAGATGTGGAATACCTGATATTAACCATATTGTCCCTTTTAATGCAAAACTGCAAAAGAAATGAACTATGGTTTGATAATAGGGGAGGGATTTAGAGGAACATCTATAAAGGATAAATGGGCAACAACTGAGAAGGGTGGAAATGGGAGGGAGGGGGGAGCATGGAGGGTGGGATGGGATGGGAGTAATAGACAGAAAACTGTACTTGAAAAATAATTAAATAAATTAAAAAAAATTAAAAAAAAGATAAGTATATTTTAACAGGCAATGCTGTTGGGGTGGGATACTTCTGCAAAGGCAAAGTTCATGTGTGAATAACTGCAGGTGTTCTGTTTCCAAAGCCTCTGAAAACACTTAAAACATCAAACAACCTACATGGTATTTTATCACCTGAAGAGATGTACAGTTTGAGTGGATTCCACAGTTGTTTGAAGTATGTAGATTCATAATGCCCCAGCATTTCACATTCAAGATTTAATAATCTCTCACCTGCCAAATCTTCAAATGCCCTTTCATAACGGGATGCTGCAGTACCATTCATTATGCCACAGCATAATATGGTCTCAACTCATTGATGTTGATAAAGAACCTGCAGAGCATGGTTGCAGGGGGAGGGGGAGGGCAGAGGGAAGAACGATGGATTTAATATGTTTTTTTGCTCCTTCAAATGGCAGGAGAATATTAACTTTTATTTATTCAGGTACATATTTTTTCAACCTGTAGCATTACATAATCTGGAAAATAAAATAAAAAGGATGGATATGCAAAAAGTAGTAAGCCCTTTGTATGAACAGTGCTTTCTTAATTCTCAGTTATTGATTTTCTTTGCATGACTTGACTTTGCAATGAATATGATGGAAAGGCAAAATCAATGTGAAATAAAATTTACATAAGGGCTGTTTTTTGTAAGATACAGGCTTTATACATTTCCAGACTATGTAGGTTTGTCTTTGCAAAGCAGTTGAAAAAAGAAGTACACGAAGTCCATGGCAATAGCAATGTGAAAGAATAAGTACTTTATTTCAAGAATGGTGGTGATAGAATCCTGCTTAATAATTACTACTTTATGTCATCGACAAGTTATAAATCGGGCTGATTGGGAGCACATACCCCTTTAACTACTCATGGGCTTTAACTTCATACTTGGAGTCAGTGCTACTTGCTATTTGTACACAACAACCTAAGATGCAGGAGAGGACATTGCTGCCACCATCTCCTGCTTTCCATGTGAGAATCTGGCAGACAGGCATGTAATTTCAGGTCTGACACAAAGGTTTTTGTTTTTTCATTCTTGTCTTACCCTAACCATCCAGTCCACATCATCATTGTTTGCTCCACTATATCACAACCGAGAGTAAGGAAAACAATCTGGGCTCCTTAAATCTTCATATAATACCCATGTTCACATTTTGGCTACATCTGTTCAATTGTGACAGATTCAGATAGGACCGTGTATGATTTAGCTTTATTAACCCCCACTGTCTATCAAGATGACTTTAAGGAACAAAAGCAGAAAATTAGGCACATCTGTATCATTCCTTGAATCATCATCTTTGAAGCTGTAAAAATAAATGTGCCAATGTGCCAATATCATTGTAAAACGGAGTGGAAAAGGAAAAAGTGCCTGTACATATGCACGGTGTTTGCAATGTAAGAATGAATGGTGTTTGTAATGTAGGAGCACTTTGGTCCTTTCCGCTCTTGCTCTCCAGGACCTGGATTGTGACTGTGGGGCGGAGCAGTGAGAATAAATGAATGAGCAGCTGGAGATTTGTTCTGTTGTAATAGTACTTGCTCATACGTGAGGAGGGAAATAAGAACGGATTTTCAGGGAAGAGGGGAAACATCAGAAATCAGTAGCTTTAGTGAGAAATGAGAGCGTGCAACTAAGAAACTCAAAGAGGAGAGGAAATCACAGCGTCAGATGGATTTTTAAAACTCAGCTACACCAAAGGTCAATGGGCATAGCTTTGGGCACACCCTACCTTCAGAGCAAGCCTGTTCCACCGCTGGACAGCTGTAGTTGATAATTTATTCATACACTGAAGCAGACTTTTGCCATCCTATAACTTGTACTTAATTCTGTGCTTTCAGAATAATTTTCTTGCTTTGGAAATGATCAAATGATTTGTATATTAATTGATTCATCCCTTCAGTCAGAGAGTCAATATTTAATGAGTACCTATAACATGTAAGTCATTTATGCCAGGTGCTGAATGCATTTCGCCCTCCTGTAGGAAAATTCTTCAAATATTTAAACTCCTGTAGCCCCAAAAATATGTATTTTATTTCTCAGGTGGAGTAATTCTATGCCTTTCACTGTTCTGGTCTCTCACTTCTGCTTGCATCCAGTTTGTCAGACGAAAATGGGAAGATGATCACTGGGGACCACAGAGTGTATATCACATCCGAGAACCCAAACTCTGGTATGCTAGCTGTGTGGCCATTATTCCACTGGCTTGTTCTAAAATTGCCTCATTTGGTGACTTTGAGTACTTTATAAATTATTGGGTGCTTTTGGTTTAAGGTGTGTGACTGTCGTTATGCAGCTCCATTACTTTTCTTAGGGTTTCTGACCTTCAATCTTCACTACAGAGATGTTTGTCCAAATGTTTCCTCTTAAAAAAAAAAAACAGAATGAACTTGTCCAGCAACTTAATTCTCTTTCATTTTTCAAGAGGTTGCATATTTGAAAATTTTAAATATTCTTAGTTGATAGACAACTTAAAACAGTTAAAAGAGTTTCCAAATTTCTCAGCTATTACTATTTTATGATTTTAAAAATATTTTAAGTATATAATCTTTATTATATTTTTCCAGTACCATTGAGTACTATTTTATTTTAAATTCATGCTATGTAGAGTCTAAAAAAAATAATAATGGGAATGAGAAATGGGGAGTTTAGAGTCAGGCTATGACAGTGAAGCCTCATCTGGATTAGGTGTCCTCTGTATGTGTTGTGAGTTGTTGGGTAATGACCGTGGTGCACACAACCGTTCTGTTTGGCTTCATCACTGACTTCTTGGTGCGCATTGATTTTTGTAGAGCGAGCTCTGTCCGGACCGGAAGGCCCATAGGTAGTAAACTGTTAGATTAATAGTGTAAATTCTCTATAATCTCTTCAGCCTTTACTGTGAGCCTAGTTGTAGCATTTCCCTGTATACAGCTTTTGGTCAGTTTGCAGGTGGGAGAAGAGCATCCAGATTTAGAATAATATGCTGCAGTCATAATATACAGTATCCGACTATAGGGTGGACGGGGCTCGCTTTTCTCAGTGCATGTGGATTCTAGGAATCCAATTTATTTTTGTTCACTAATATTTTTTGATTATGCTTTTGTTCTGACAGTGTGCATTAATAGAAGTGTTAGATGATAATTAGAAAACTAATATTTTCCTGAGTCTCTTTTTACTTTATTGAAATATAAACCATGATTTGCTTCTAATATTTTAATATTGAATAAATTTACTGTGTTACAATTCAGTTAGAACTCAGCTCATTTACCATCCACTTCTGATTAAATATTATATAATTTTTAGTACATGGGTTTTTTTCTTAGGTCTCGCTCAGCTTTTTTCTGTAGGTGGTGTCTAACTGGTGAGAAAGTGTAGTGTTCTGGCTAAATACATTGGCTCCAGAGTCAGACTCCTTGATTGTCTTCTCTCCTGGGTGATCCAGTCAAGGGTAATGCCTTTGTATTCCATTTTCCTCTCCTGTTAATGGGGTCTATAAGGGTAATTTATGGGGTCACAGAGTTATTGACGGGGCTAACTGATATCATTCATACAAAAAGCCATGTTAGGGCTACCTGCCATTAGTACTTTGAGGAAACAACTTAGTAAGTTTACCCACTTAATGTTGGTTCTAGGAAAAAATAAACAAAGTAGTTAGTTATGACAATTAAATAAAGACTGTGTATGTTTTGGTTTGTATTACAGTTGATGAGTGTAACTTTTCACTATAAGCTTTACATTTTTTTCCTAAATGATTGTGAAGATGCTGCCTACTTGCTTTGTAGCAACTAAGGTTTGGTTTTTGTTTCTGCTATTCATCATATGGCTTATCTCTAAAGAAAGCCTTGGCGCATTTAACAGATCGACCAGATTTTTAATGTCCATTCACGGCAGATAGACATATCCACGTAAAATTGACCATAACTAAAAAAAAGAATTTGTTAAAGCAGATAACACATCAATTTTCAATATCAAAGACCTTTTCAAATCTGAACTTATTTTAATAGTTTTAAGTATATAAATGCTTAAGCTTAATTGTAGTTTTTACAATTTGACCTTTTCTTGTTCAGCGCCTCTCTACTTGTTTACAATTGAAATGAAGAAGGTCGGTGGCAGTGATGAAGGCTCCTGTGTTGGCGGAGGCACCCCCTGTGAGGGCAGTTTGACGGTGTGCCAAAGCCACCGTGTAGAATTCCACCCGGGGGGCCAGACTAGGAAGTCTTTGCTCTCTGCCCTCACATTGCTTCCATAGTTCGGTGGTGTCAACAGTCATTGTGTATTTAATCTTCCGTACATGTAGCCTACAGAAAGAATGCTAACTTCACTACCTGGGGGACTTCCAGGAAATCACTTAACCATTCTGAGTCTGTTTTCTGATCTATGAAAAAGAAATAATCTTTCTATTATCACATCTTAGAGATTTTTATAGAAGAAACCAGAACTTTATAAGAAGTGGTAGGTTTATAAAATGAAACTTGTAATCTTCTGCAGAATTCATTTATTGCCAAATGATTTTTTTCTGGTAATGAGGATTTAGCCTACAGTAGAAAGAGGGTAGGGATGGGATTAAGTAGGCCTGGAATAATTAGTTAAGCTTTGTCTTTATTTGTACATCTCTTGAATGAATGGATTGGACTTGATGGTGACTAAAGGTTCCATCTTTCTCTGAATTTTAACTATAATATAATTTTACAGTTTCTTCTTAATTTTCTTCAGGGATCTTTTTTGGTAAAATCACAAAATGGAGGGGAGGCCTTTGCTCTTTGTACATATTTCAAAAAAGAATAAAACTAGGAGATAATGGGTATATATGTACATGTATGTAAAACTAATGTAAATGTCTTTTATATGCATATGAATAAGCCTTATAATTAGGTTTGATTGATAAGCAAAATATTACAATTATTATTTTATAATTAAAACAGTATAACTAAAGAAGACACATTTATGAAGAGAATATAAAATATTAAAGTATTTTTTATTCAGTATGGAATTTTCTGATTTTCTAATTACTTGTCCAAGTAACCATAATTTTTAATTATAGGTGCTACAACTGTGCTGTGCTTATTTAAAGCCCTAACTTTCCTTATAAGTTGACATATATTTTTAAACAGTAAATTATTTGAGCTGCAGAAGAAATAAGTCAGTTGTCTCATGTTTTCATGCTCAGTGCAAATTTTGAACGTGAAACATTGTGTTATAAACTATTTGTATCCAAGAAAAGGAGATCAGGACCAAGCTCTAGATAGAAAGGGACTGATCCAGAAACGGCAGGAGAACTTTGGGAACATCCGAAAGCCATACAACGGCGTGGATTTGACTAGCACTGTTTTCAATTTGCACTTGCCTCCTGGGTGTCTGTTCAAACCTGCTTGTAGACAGACTCTGACTGACCTGCAAAGGGGGTTTGGGTCCTGTTTCAGAGCAGTGGGAAGCATTCTTGTATAAGCCTTACTACTTCCCTGTCTCATTATATATTACACCGCAAGTTGTTTTTTTCTGTACATGTATTAAAAAGTTGTAAAGCTATTATAAAATGCAAACTCATGTTTGTGGCTTTGGTTAGGTTTGCATATGAAATAGCTCTGAAGTCACTTTTCTGTGTTAGTGAGGATTTAGGGGACATTTTTTTTGTGAACATCTCTCTGCCCATAGCCTTTCTGTGTTCTCCTCAAAACTATCCAACTGATTTCTTAATTTTTTTCACTGATTCTTTTTTTTTCTCCTCCAAGCAGTGGCATTTCACACACTACTTATCCTTCATTCTCTTTGCTTCCTGCTCTGTTCTGTTCACGGTTGTAGCCACAGCTGTATGAAATACTAGCTCCTTGATGGATGTGCAGAAACACATTACAACTCTCTTTGGAGCATTTTTATTTAAATGGTCCACAATTATCTTTATACAGCCTGTCTTAAACCTTTCAATTCACTTCCCCCGAATTCCTGCTGCAGTGTTTTCTGTCTTGGTTTCTTAAGCTCAAACCTTGAGTGAGCTTCGCCCCTTCCCTTGCTTCCGGCCTTCCACCAACACTCTTCTCACATTCTCTTTAGAGATTTTGCCCAAATTTTGGCCCTCTTCTCTATCTCCAAGGACACTGCCTTTGCTCCAGACTATGTAAATGCTTTACTGACCTAAAATAGTGGCCTCCCAAAAGCTTTTCTTAGCACCAGTTCATTTCCAGGCAACCTTTGGGCGTGCATTCAGGTCAGTTATGACCTTATTGCTTAAAGTGTTTGTTTCCTCACTTAGTCTTTCAGATACTTCACAATCTTCATCTTCAAAATCCCCCATGATCCAGAGTCATTCTTGATGTTCCTTTTCCCTCTTCTTTTTGATTTGTCGTGTATCCTAATGTGGAAGAAGCTGCTAGGGGTTTACCCAAATCCGATCTATTTTTTCCTGGACACAAGGCAAGACTTGCAGCATTTTTGCAGTTAAGATGTGACAATATGATTAAGTTCTCGATATTGAAATGAGAACAAAAGCGGCATATAACACCTCTGGGTTTATACTTGAAGACATTGGGTACATTTTCTTTTCCCCTTTGTCTCCCTGCTGACTAGATTCCGAGGCTACCACATTCACCTGGGAGAAGGTGACGATGTACAGAACCTAATTACCTTAATGATTTTTTTGGAATTTAGCTACCTCCTCCAAACCTTACTCTCTGTCTTGGCATTATTATATGAAAGTGAAATAAGCTCTTTTTCTTTTAACTATTATGTTCTTTATGGTCTAGGGCCTGTAAACAGTATTTCATGATTGTTCATATAAATATTCTGTTTTGTCCCTGGGAATTCCAAATCTGCAGTTTAGAAATAATAAAAAAACCTCATGTTTGTCAATGAAACTGTCTTCAAGAATAGCAAATATATTTTGTAGATATGCTTAGTATAAGGAATTACCTCTCTTTCCATGAGAAAAGAAAATATAACCTGGCACCTGGGACCCGGAACTATTTTAGACATCTCCATTTCCAGCTTTCGTGTGTCATCATTTAGTTTGTATGCAGAAGCAAGCACATTAGGGTATTAATTAAATTATTTTAACAAACCAGAAGAGAACACAGTTTAAGCAAGGAAGGTGCTTATTTCTAGAGTAGAAGTCTAAATATAAGTAAATATACAGTATACAATAAACAGTTCTCTTCTCAGTTAATGAGATGGGAAGAGAAAGTAGAGAACCAACCACTGTTACTAAGACCTTGGCTTGTAACTTACAGAAGGACTTCTGTCCAAATCCCATGGTTCAGAACTTAATCACGTGGCCTTACCTACCCACAAGGGAGGCTGGGAAACATAATCTTTAATTCCGTGGCCACATGCCCAGTTAAAACTTTGTTCATTTTATAACTAAAAAAAATGTGATGATGGGTATTGGAAGAAACTAGTGATATCTGGCACACTGAATGAATGTATAAAAGCTGTAACATTACCTGCTAGAACGCTCCTAAATGGAAATGTTCTCCTCTTTATAATATTCCTGTCTAACAGTCTACTTGATCTCAGCAAGCAGCATCCACATTTACCTAGTTGACAAAATACAAAGCCCTGAGTACTTCACTATTTCCATATCCATATTTAACCAGCGACACTTCCTGCTGATTCTGTCTCATGTTGACATCATGTTTACTCTTTTCCTTTCCGCTTTTCTGCAAAGACTGCAGCATAAGCCATCATACGCATCTTGCTCTTTGTCTATTATAGTGTATCTGCAAATAGTGTTGGGCTTTTAATATCGTGTTACTCTAATTCATCCTTCAAAACCGTAATGATCTTTCTGACATTCTAGTATGATTTCTAGTATGATTTCTAGTAATCATTTTATTCCTCGATAAAAGCTCATAATGATTACTCATTGTCTATGAAATTAAATCCCCAATCCTTAGCAGAACACTTAATACACTCACAGCTTTATCTTTTATTTTAGATTATTTTCATCCTTATTGTTTATAATCTACACTTGACCTCCCCCTCTAGAGTCCCCCATCCCAGTTTTCTAAATGGCATGCTGATAAAATCTTTTTTGCGACTTCAGTCATAAATTTTCCAGGAGAGGAAAATTTATGACTGAAGTCGCCAAAGATTTTATCAGGACAATTCCTTCCTCCTTGGTAACCCTGGCAAAAAAAAAAAAAATCCTTTAAAGGGCAGTCTGAATATTGTTACTTTTATGAAGAATTTCTTGACTCCTATGTCTATCTAGGTTTAGCAATTCTCCCTTTAATATCGATGCTGTCTCCTATATGGTCCTTCACTGTGAAGATGAAGTCAATCACATACTTGCTATGGAAGCAGAAACAAGATTAAGATTGTGCAGATATTTATATTATAATACACTTAGACTGATTTTTGCATTTTAAAATATATCTCTAACCTTTACTTGACTGAAAAATCCTCAGAGAAGCTTCTATCCCTTAGCCATATTTGTAGGCTTAGAAATTAACGTGGTTTCTGGAACATTGTAGGTATACAATAAATGGTTCTTTAGAGATCAAAGAATATACTCTTAAATACTAATGGTGGAAAAGTGAATTGGTACAACTTGTAAAGCAGACTGTTGGTGTTTGCTAAAGTAAAACATATTCTACTGTATGACCCAGTAATTTCATGTCTAGTCATATATCCAATATAAATACCTTAACAGATATGCCAAGAAACATGAACAAAATGTGTCCATAACAACGTTTTCTCTAATAGCTGAAAAGTGAAGAATAAAGTCCAGATATTTATCAATATTATAATAAGGATATTGTGATATATTCCTACAACAGATTTATATACAGCAAAGGAAATGAATAAGCTACAGATATGTGCAATAATTTGGATGACTTTCCCAAACAATAAAACAGGAAACAACCAAAAAGCCTAAACTATATGATCCTACTAGTATAAAATTATAAAATAGAAACTACAGTATTAGAATCAGGATGGTCATTTCTTTTGGAGATAGAGGACAGGGCACTGACAAGGAAGGAACAAGAAGGTGAGGTTCTGGTTCATTGCAATGTTTTATTTCCTGACCTGGAAGTTGGTCGCCTGTGAACTTTGTGGTAATTCATTGAATTGTGTTTTATACTTCAACGAAAGCTGCTGAAAAGTGAATAATTGAATGATTGATATTATAGAGTGAAAGAGGATCCAGAGTGGATCAGATATAATTTGTTGAAATGCCTTTTTGCATGGGTATGCTGGTAAGTCCCTCTGAGTTTTACCTTCTCTTGCCAGAGGATAAAGAATATTGATGGATGGTCCCCAATGTTCATCCCAGCTCTGGCATGTTATGATGAAGTTAGAGAGGAAAGGTCTCTATTTCTTATCTTTTCTGAGACTCCCTTATGCATTATCTCAGGTTAAATTAAAAGAAAAAAACTCAAAAGTTTTTCTATGCGTTCATTCTTAAGTCAGAGTTCTGAGACCACTTGATTACAGGCAGCCTAAGAAATAAATACATTACAAAGTACTTATACTGCTATTGATGCTTTGATTACACTGCAGATCAAACAAATTTCTTATTTGACCTATTAAAGATGTGTGTGTCCTTTGCTGCGGCATATCGAACACATGTTGTGTAGACCTTTATCACTTCCAGTTCACAAGTAATTGTGGGTGTTTGAATAGTTAAAATCTATCATGAATACGAGTTATCAGCCTTGGTAGTTTCAGTCCATATAACATTTAAAACCATGATCAATGTAGAAACTATTCAAAATTCAAAGAAAGTGAAAGAATTTTCATTAGACCTGGGTAATAATGACAGTCAACATAGTTAAATCATTTCCAAGTATCATGCTTTAGAATGAGAAATGAAATAATTTTACTAATTAAGAAAAATTGTCAGTTATTGAATACTTTAGAAAAACTAATTTTTGGCCAAAATTATTTGTATAGTTATTTTATTCATAACATTTAAAATGTAGATTTATCTCAATTACATAGTTATTTAATCTGCTTTCTTCGACTTTTTCTTTGTCCTTAGTCCTCATGGTAGAACTGGGGATAGGATGTATAATAATTCAGCTTTTTTATTATGTTGTATACTCAGTGATTAGGCCTGTCGCCATTCCTATAATCTAAAATATATTATGTCTTAAAGAATAGTGTTGTATAAATTCCTAAAAATTAGTGAGAGAAAATTACTTTTAACAATGAAATCTATATTTTGAATTCTACAAACTATACTTCTGTGGTATCTTGTTTTCTGCAACTCATGTATTAGACACAGAACTTAGTGTATTAAATCCCTTAGAATAATAGAGGACAGGGGAGTCTTTCTTTTCTTTGTGTTCGTAATACTTGTCCCTCCTCTTTTAGTCAATTAGGAAATAATTTTTGTAAGACTACTCTGCACACAGATTAAGAATAGAGTGTGTCTCTCTGTCTTTCTTAATGTCTGATCAGGCACATATAAGATTCAGAATAAAAGCATTAAAAAAAAACACAAGAGAACTTAGTACAGAACAATGTATAGTAACAGGTGGAACAAACTATAAGGATAATAGCAATTCGTGAAAGTGGATGATTGTTGTGTAAAGTTGAAGTCTTAGGTGATTTCAAGAGGAAAATGAGCTTAAAAAATAACAAGGTCTATTTTTCCTGAGGTGAGGGGCTGGTGTTCCAGGATGTGTGAATACACAGAGTCAGTTAGAAGTCCTATTGATCTTTTCTTTAGAGAGGCTCTCACAGATGTTTTTACCTTCTCTTTCAGCAGGTGAGGTTACCTCTTAATTCACTGGGGCCATAAACACTTGCTGGCCCCAGTTCTCTCATATGAAGCAGTTCAATATAGTTCTCTCATGTGAAACTGTTCAATATAGCATCTACTCATTTGCATAGCTCTGTGGTTTCACATGATCTTTTTTATGCTGATCTTTGAGGAAGAGGTGTTAATGTTTTAATTATTGGCCCCTTTTCTCCAATTCTAACACAATCCTTGAATAACCTTTTCAGATTCTTTCATTTCTCACTCTCCACTTAAATAGTTACATGACACTATGCGATTAAAAATAATTTGACTTATTTATTTCTTCATTTTATTATGACCTTTACTAGATTCTGCTTTGATATTTAGCCAACAATAAACCTGTAAATGTATCCCCTACTAACTTTATAAAGGCAGCCCACATAGTTTCATTCTTGCTTTTCCTCCTGGTGCCTTGCATCTAGGAGATACATATTGTTGGATAAACAAGGAGTTGCATATTTCTTCCTGCTTCATCATGTTTTTATTTTTCTTCTATTCATCCATCTTTCCCTTGATTATCAAAGGACTGTAAGTGGTGTATAAAAATAATAAAAACGTTAAGTTAATGGTAGAAACATTGCCCTTAATAAATACACATTCAAAATGATTGTTAAATTACCTTGAAAGATTTACATTTGATTTTATTAGCCCAAATCACCTCTTTTTAATTTAATGTTATGCTTATAAAACACATCTACAATTGAGCAGTATAGGGAATAGTCAAAGATGGCAGTGTAGAAAGGCCCTGAACTCACTTCTGCCATTGACACAACGAATATACATGTACATGTAGAGCAGTTCCTCCTGAAGAACACCTGAGAGATGACAAAACATCTCTTGCACAGTGAATGAGAGATGGACCACACAGAGAAGGGTAGGAGATTTGGAGGCATGGCAACAGTGGGACCCCTACAGTAGGTAGGGATATCATTGAGGGCTCCTGAAGCAAATTTGCTTGCTTGGAGGCACAGTGATAAAACAATGATTTAAAAGACACCTAGACAACACCTAAAAAATCCATTCATTAACCTTAAGGCATCTGCCAAATGGATGGGGAACTGTGGGAAACCTCTGGGATCTGCAGGAATTCTCCAGGGTCAGAGGTGCTGGTTGGCAAGACTTGTTTACATTACCCCTCCACCCGAATAGCATGTGTGGGAGCTCTGTCCAAGCACTCTTCCTGACCTAAAATATCTCCACAGTATGTCCTGGGTCACTTCAGCTAGAGCCTGTTGCAATCCTGACAAACTGGTAACCCAGGCCATCACCAAAGTTTTATCCCTGGGACACCTCAGCTAACACCTGCTGCAGCTCTGGCCATCTGGTCAGGAAATCTCCTGGTTATTTGTAGAGTCTCATGCCTCAGGCTACCTTGCTCCTGCTAATTACAGCCTCATCCAACTGGGCCACCAGAGTACTCTAGGCACAATATACACCTGCTTCAGCTTCAGTAACTCCAAAATACCTGGCATGCACAGCCTCCACAGAGGTTGCTCCTCCAGAGTTGCTCCTCCTTGTTTAAGGTCAATAGAGAGAGCTATTTTGTTGAATTCACAGAAACAGAGAGAGAGAGAGAAAGTTTGAAGAACATGTCCAAATGGGAGAACAACAAAAAAAAAGCTCTAATGAAAGGGAGATAAAGAATTTGTCTGATAAAGATATCAAAAAAAGGGTTATAAGCATGATCCATAAAACTTGGAGAATAGTGGAACTCAGTGATAAAACTTCGATGAAGAGTAAGAAAATATTATAAAGAACCAATCAGAGCTGAAGAATACAATAACTGAAATGAAAAATATACTACATGGGATCAACAGTAGATAATACAGAAGAATTGATTAGTGACTTGGAAGACAGAATAGGGGAAATCACCCAATCAAAACAACAAAAGGAAAAACTATTTTTTTCAAAGCAAGTATATTCCTGGCAAGTGTGACTCAGTTTGTTGGAGCAGTGCCCCATAAACTGAAGGTTGTTGGTTTGATTCCTAGTCAGGGCACACGCCTGGGTTGCATGTTTGGTAATGGATCAGGGCATATGTGAGAGGAAACAAATTGATGTTTCTCTCTTCCCCTCCATTTCTCTCTCTCTAAAGTCAATAAGCATGTCCTCAGGTGAGTATTAAAAACAAAAATCAAGTATACTTTAAGGGACCTTGGGGAAAACATCAAGAACACTTGATGTTTTCATTATAAGGACCACAGGAAGGGAAGAAGGACAGAAGGGGGCTGAAAATTTTTTGAAGAAATAATAGCTAAAAACTTTCCTAGCCTAGGGGAAAAAACAAAAATCCAGGTCCAGGAAGCACAAAGATTTACAAGCAAAATGAGCCCAAAGAGGCCCTAACCAAGATATATTGTAATTAAAATGGGAAAAGTTAAAGAAACTTGAAGGTAGCATGAAGAAAACATCTAGTCATATACATGGAAGACCTCATAAGGCTATTAGCTGTTATCTCAGCAGAAACTTTGTAGGTGAGAAGGAAGTGGCAGTATATATTCAAAATACTAAAAGGAAGGAGCATACAACTAGAATAGTCTATATGGCAATGTTACCATTCTGAGTTGAAGCAGAGATAAAGAATTTTTCAGATAAGCAAAAACTGTTCATCACCAGGAAACTGGCTTTACAAGAAATGTTAAAGGGCCTTTTTAGAGTGGAAAAGAGTGAAAAAATGCCATAAACAGAAATTTAAAAATACACGAAGAAAATTTCATGAATATATGCAAATATATAGTAAAGGAAGTGGATCGGCCACTTAAAAAGCTAACATGAAGATTAGAAGACAAAAGTAGCAAAACCGATATATGATGTCAGTAACAGAAAATGTGGAGGGTGTAGTAAAATCATAGGGTTAAAAGATATTAGAGAAAATTCAAAAATATCTTGAAATAAATGATAATGGAAACACAGCTCTCCAAAATCTATGGGATGAAGCCAAAACAGCTCTGGGAGAAGTTCATAGATATTCAGACTGTCCTCAAGAAACAAGAAAAATCCCAAATAGTCCATGAAACTTTTCACCTAAAGGAGAAATAAGAACCGAAAATCAAATGTTAGTAGAAGGAAAGAAATAAAAATCAGAGTGCAAATAAATGAAATAGAAACTTTGAAAAAGCAATAGAGCCCTGGCCTGTGTGGCTCAGGTAATTAGAATATCATCCAAACCATCACGGATTTGATTCCTGGTCAGGGCACATTCTTTGGTTGTGGATTCAATCCCTGGTCAGGGGGCTCCTTGGTCAGGGCACCTATGAGAGGCAGCCATTGGTGGTTCTGTTACATCTCTCTCCCTGTCTTTCTCTCTCTTCCAACCTCCTCCTTCCCTCCCATCCACCATTTCTCTATCTCTAAAATCAATAATCATGTCCTTGTGTAAGGATAAAAAAAGCCATAGAGAAGATCAATGAAACTAAGATCTGGTTGTTCGAAAAGATAAAATTGATAAACTTTTAGCCAAACTCATTAAGAAAAGAAGAGAAAGGGCCCAGATAAATAAAATCAGAAATAAAAGAAGAAGAGGTTGCAGCCAACACCATACAAACAGGGTTATGGAAAAGGGAAGGTTTGTCAGGAACACGTATAAAGGACACATGGGCAAAGCCAAAGGAGGGAAGTGGGGGTGGGTGGGGCAGGGGAGATGGGGGACAAAATGGAGACAACTGTACTTGAACAACAATAAAAAAGAACACTAAGAAAAATTATGCACTGATAAATTGGACAATCTAGAAGAGATGGATACATTTCTGAAACATGCAACTTTCCAAGACTGAAACAGGAAGAAAGAGAAAATCTGAACCGACCCAAATACTAGTAACAAAGTAGAATTAGTAATCAAAAACTTTCCAGTGAACCAAATGTTTGGTTCAAGGACCAAATGTTTTCACAAGTGAATTCTACCAAACATTTAAAGAAGATTTAATATCTATCCTTCTCAGACTATTTTGAAATATTTAAGAGGAAGGAATGCTCCTTAAATTATTTGAATCAATGAAGTGAGCCTTACCATGATACAGAAACCATAATAAGATGCTACAAAGATAAAGACAAAAAAGTTCAGGCCAATACAGGTGAACATCAGTACAAGCAAATTGAATTCCACAATACACTTAGAGTCACACACCATGAGCAAGGGGGGGCTATTTTAGTAATGCAAGGATGAAACAATGTTCACAAATGAATCAACATGGATACATCATGTTAACAAAAACAAGTATAAAAATTATATGGTCATCTCAGTAGATACAGAAAAGCAATTTGATAAAATTCAATATCCATTTTTAATAAAAACTCAGTCAACAAATAAGTGTTGGTGATAATGTGGAGAAATGGGAACCCTCATGCACTCTTAGTGGGATTATAAATTCTTACTATGGTACATGCTATGTTTTTTCAAAACATTAAAAACAGGGCTACCACACAACCCAACAGTTCCATGTCTGGGCATTTATCCAAAGGAAATGAAAACTCTTAATTCAAAAAGATATATGCACCCTTATGTTCATTCATTTAAAATAGCTGAGAGAGGGTGGCAACCAAGGTGTCTATTGATAGAAGAAAGAAAGATGTTGTATATGTGGACAATAAAATGTTAGTTAGCAATGAAGAAGGATGAAATCTTGCCATTTGCAAAAACATGCACAGAGCTATTATTCTGAGTGCACTGAATTAAGTCAGACAAAGACAAATAATGTGTGTGGAATCTAAAAAAACACAAAACAAGGGAACAAACAAAACAAAACGGAGGTGAAGTGCAGGATGGGTGAAAAAGGTGAAGGGAGTAAGAGGTGCAAACTTTGAGTTATAAATAGTCATAGAGATATAATGTACAATAAGGTCATGTAGTCATAATATTGTATTAATGCTGAATGATGAGATATGATTACCAGACTTACCATGGTGACTGTATCCTAAGATACATAAATATAGAATAACTATGCTGTAAACCCACATTAATATAATGTTGTATGCAAGTATACTTTAAAGTTAAAAAATGAGCAGTACACTGCAACCTGAATTTTATCACTGCCCACTCAATCTTTAAACTTCCTAGTCTGACAGGTTTTGAAAAGCAACTCCCCTGAAAGCACTTCCTCCAAGGTCAGTTATGAAAATGTACTGAAAAATTCTTAACGCTTTTGATCACATCTCACTCTTTGTTCTATGGCACACAACACTATTCTACCTTTTTCTTCTTAAATACATCATCTTCTAGCTTGGTTTCCCTAAGAGTTGCTCACTTAGCACTCCTGACACCTGTGGCTGATCCATCTCTGTCTCTCCTACAGGCTGCTCTCTTCCTCTTGGCTCCGGAGCAGTGACATCATATAAGGATTTGACATCTGTGGCTTGCCTTCTCCCTCTCCCACCTTTCCTTCAATGGTTTTATGTGATTACGTAGAGAACCTGTATGTCCGTAATGGAAGCTGGATTTACCTCCAGTTCAAGTGCACTGTCCAACAGGGCAATGGACAATTACTCTCCGATACCTCACTTTTATTTAAAAATAAATGTGTATGACTGGAGACTTTGATTCTTTATTTCTCTTGATAGTGCTATTGTTAGCCAGTCACTGAAGCGTCAACATCTGGAGATAATTTTTTTTTATTTCTCCCATTTTTCCCCTGCCATTTGAGTTGCCAGTGGTTTCTTTTGATTCCTTTTTTCTTTAATTGGTTTATTTCTTCTCTCTCTTTTGCACTCAGTTTAGCATAGGACTTTATTCCTCACCATTTTATTATAAACATCCCAGGTGGGTTTCCCTAGATTTCTCTTAGTTCAATGAGGACTCCGCAGATTAAATCTCATGAAATAGCTCCCTCTCCAAAACCCTGTCTCTCTATTACCTGCACCAGCAGCCTTGGTGGTCACGGCCATTTGTGCAGGGATAATTCACAATCTGCAGGACCCTGTACAAAATGAAGACCTGGCACCCTTTGTTTAAAAAAAAAGTGTTCTGCCCTGGCTGGTGTAGCTCAGTGAATTGAGTGCGGGCCTGTGAACCAAGGGATCGCTGTTCGATTCCCAGTCAGGGCACATGCCTGGGTTGCAGGCCAGTTCCCAGCAGGGAACACACGAGAGGCAACCGTACATTGATATTTCTCTCTCTCTCACCTTCCCTTCCCCTCTAAAGATAAATAAATAAGATCTTTTAAAAAATAAAAATAAATAAAATAAAGTGTTTTTAGGGGGCTATAGACTATACATTTTCCTGCTCTCTCAAGGTCTCTTCACTTGCCATCTTCTAAATTTATTTTTTAACATTTTAACTTCATTGGATTTTTAATTTCTATTTAATGTGCTTGGTAAAGAAAAATCAATAATTTAAACTACTAGCATGGGTTTTACTGTTTATATTGCACAATGACAGTTTTAAATGCAAATATCAAACCATTTCACTTTTATGGAGAAACATCCATAAAATTGTTACACAATTTGTATTTTGTAGTTCGTCCATGCATATGTATTTCTTTTTTTACCAGAACAATGGAAATGTGGCACAAAGTGAACTGAAATGCTTTTATTTAACTTCATGACACATTTACATTTTAGTAGTATTCTCGTTTGTGTTACAAACAAAGAAGGAAAAACTGAAAGTGCAATAACCTCCGGTGGCGGTGCTCTCTTTTCTTTCCCTTTATATCATCACTTGCAGTGCAAAGGGTCGGCTAATACAGAGAAGCAGTGCGGACAAGAAACGATATGATGGGGCACCTTGGTCATTTCTGATGGTTCTAAAGTGATTGTTTTCTCTTGGCCTTCCACGCAAACTTTGGTTGGAGCAGAAAGCATGGTCTCTTTGGGGCTGTCAGCATTCCACCTTTACTCGGCAATAGGAACCGTAAGCCTACCTTGTATTCCCTTCCAGTCTTACTGAACTCTGCCCCCGCTCCCCACACACGTTGGATCACTGCTATTCTGTGCTCATGGGCCTTTGTGAACACTATGTTTGCATGGTGTGACAAGGAGTGACGACAGATAAGAAACTAATGGTAAAATTATTAAGAATTTTATGATGGCTACAGCAGAATATTCGGCTCAGTTTGGGCGCTTATACAACAGGGCCTGCACAGGTTGCATGCTGATAATGTCAGCCCTGGCTCAGAGGACCCTTTTCAGAATAGTCACAAATGCCAGCCGCTGGGAATCAGAATCTCTAGAGTGGGTTCTAGACACGTGCATTTGAAACTAACAACCACCACCACAACAGAAGCAAGCGACAACTGCACAAGGGATTCTGGGAGTTTATGTAAGTTCATATTTTCTTAGGCTAGCATTGAAAAACCTTTATATTCCGTTTGTTAACGACTTACTTACTTTTATAGTAATACTGACTTTGAGCTCTTGTCTATGACCCGATAGGACTATTTGATGTTTCTGGTTACATTTCTTGTTTTGGCTTAGCCTGTACTGTTCACATTATTAGCCCCGATTCCTTTGTCTTGCACTCATATCAAAGCCTAACTTCTCTATAAAGTCTTTCTCTTCCACTCCTGCCCGTGGTAACCCTCCCTTTTCCTGGTTTTTATGGACCTTATGTTCTAGGCCATTTATTTAATGTGCAATATTCCACAGTGTGCCATTACTTACCCTTTTATGGGCACATTCTTTTTTTTCTCACGAGACTCCATGTTTCCTGAGAACCTGGTCTTCTCCTGTGGTTTAAAATGGCCACGTTAAGCTCTAAGAATTATGAGTGTGCCTAGAAATTTTTAAAGAATAAATAACTCTAATATGTAAGCTGGTTTCTGTTTCTAAATTTGATTGGACCATAGTACATTCAGACAGGAATTTCTGTTCAGAGTCTATTTTTGTCAGTCACTATGATAGCACTTTTAAATTATTACTGTTTGTTACTTAAATAAAAAAAAATCTTTGAAACTCATCTGAAATGTGCTGCCTTAGCTATTCTGTCACATGCCTCTATAAGAGTTGTTTAATCCATTTTCTACAATTTTCCCCCTCCAAATGACACATGAGCTGTTTTCCAAAAATATTTTTCAGTGAATTAAAAAGGTAACTTTATTGGGCTTGTTTCTGGAAATTTGATTTGGAGCCAGAAAGAAAAATATATAATTGCAATAGTTTTATTTTATTTGTTGTTTTTTTTCACCCTGAAAAGAATTGGCACTATAGAGGAATGTTATGCAGTGATGCTGTTCCTGGGGAAGAAATGTGAAATTATGAGCCTGTGTACAAGTGGTTGGCTTACAATTTCTATGATTATTGTCAAGGCCATGTTTATAAAGTGAATTTGAATAGTGAGGTATGTTCCCCACAAATAATCACACACAGACATGCATATGAAATTCGTATGATAAATTCATTTCAATTATCATATTTTTGATAAATTAGCAGTATATCTAGATAATTTCTAGATGTTTTATGAGTCTATTATTGCGTAGGTAAATGAGTTTTTGTTTTTTTTAAAGATTTTTTTAAAATTTATTTATTTTTAGAGGGGAAAGGAAGGAGAGAGGGAGAGACATATCAATGTATGGTTGCCTCTCGTGCATCCCCTGCTGGATCCTGGCCTGCAACCCAGGCATGTGCCCTGACTGGGAATCGAACCACGATTCTCTGGTTTGCGTGCCCATGCTCAGTCCACTGAGCTACACCAGCCAGGGAGGTATATGAGTTTTTTAAAGCTTAGTCCTAATGAAAATGTTATTCCATATCAGAAGAAGAAGGGTAGTTTTAAAGATAAATATATTCCAATACTATATCAAATTAGGAAAAAATAAGTTACGTATTTATATACAAGTTATCTCTTGTCATTTAGTCATATAATTAAAATATCTGAGTTGTAGCATAGTTAAGTAGAGGATCCCCTTCTAATTCAAATATTAATTTTAACCGTCTCCCCGTGTAAGTCACGCTGCATTTATGATCATCAACAGCATCCTGGAGGTTCGTTTGCGCTTTTCCCTTAGGCCGTGTAGGGAGACCGGTGGCTAGCCATACTTTCCATGGCCGTGCTTCTGTGCGTCCTCTCTTTAGGAGGGGAAACAGACAAGAAGAATAACGGAAAGAAATTCATCTCTGCCGTGGCATTTCACGACTTTTCTACATTTGAACATCTGGAAAACCTAGAGTGAAAGTGACAACCAAATTGACAAAGCTGCTGACTGCATCCAATATCACACACAAAAAGATATATAGACACTAACAGCACCGCTTTAGTGCTGAAAAGCTCAGTACAGAGTCTCCTCGTTTTGGCCTTGAAGAGAGAAAGAGAAGCCACATTTATTTTGAAGATGCATCCTGAGCATCGTACGTCACGCACATTGGAAAACAGCAGTTCCAAAGGAAGGAGCATGCATTGTAGAAGAGAAGGGAGCAGCTGCAGAGCCCGTGCTAATTGCAGATCCTGGATGGAGTTGATAATCAAATGACTTCTCTGCGTAAACCAGAAGTAAAATAGCAGAACATTGATTACTCCTATTATTGCTTTTAGATATTGAGATGTGGGACAAAATTACCGCACAAAACATTTTGTGAACAGAAATCTGAAGGAAAATAAAATTTCCCCATAGAAATATCTGCAATGGTAATGAAAAGATGTCACAGGAAGAAATGAGTCCTAAAATAAAATGCTGAGAGGAATAAAATAAAAGTTATACATCTACAAAATGCTATCACTTAAGATACAAAATGAGAGGAGGTAATAATACAAAGGCAATATGTTAAATGATTAAAATAAAGCAATTTACAGTGCATCTTAGTCTGAGCTGCTATAAAACATAACACAAGCTTGGAAGCTTATAAACAACAAAAATTAATTTCTCCCACTTCTAGAAGCTGGGAAGTCCAAGATCAGATTGCCAGCATGATCGTCTTTTGGTGAGGACCTTCTTCTTTGTTCTTAGCTGGCATCATTTGTCCCCACACGGTGGAGGGGGCTCTGGAGGTCTGTGGAATCCCCTTATAGAAGTCCCGATCCCATTCAGGAGTGTTCCGCCATCACGACCTAATGAATACCACCAACAGCCTCATTCTCTGAAGCTGAATCCCACATTGGGCTTTAACATTCCAACATGTGAATTTCAGTGGTGCGGGCTGGGGGAAGGCACACGCAACTGGACCATAACACAGTGAAATAATTTGGTTAATTGGCAGGAATTAAGCAAGACTTCTGTGGTGTTAGGGCTAATTATGCTGAAGTATTGTTACTTGTGTGCCAGTAAATTTTGTGCTTTACCTCAGTAAACTGTGCCTGAAATTGAAGGAGCTATGAATCAGTAAGCAATGAATTAATGAATACAGAGTGAAGCGATGTTATAGAACGTGGTCTTTAATTTTATTCTACAAGAAAGAATTCTTTAATCCACCATTTTTTCTGAAATTAAAAATTTATTTGTTAAAAATAAGCATTCTTCTATTGTAGCTAGAATCTGGAGATGAGTTTCCAGTTAAGTTCTAGAGAAATCACAAGTAGCTAAGTGACTGCTATACACTGCCCCTATAAGCAGCCAGTTCCGTATGTCAAGGAGCAATAAACCACCACCACCCTCACCATTGTCATTACCACAAAAGGCTTTGCTATTCTGACACTAGGTCCCTGGAGATGTCTGTTATATTGATTTTTCAATAAGGATGTTTTAATACAATGGCTATGTGAAGCCACAATTCTAGTTCTTGCTTTATTCCTTAAGAATCATCCTCTAAACTCTTTTAGAAAGTTAAAATCATTCTTTGAACTAGAGCAAATTTATCCTTAAGTCTAACTTAGCTCTCACTGGAACTGTTTTGTCTCCATAAAAGCTTTTGAATTCTAGAAAATGTTTTGATTTATTCAGAACTCATCTGTTGACAAGAGGCATAATTTAATCTCTAGTTAGGTATTCCAATGCCAATCTCATATTTACTCTTCTAGTTTTTTTAAAGATTGTATTTATCTTTAGAGGGGAAGGGAAGGAGAAAGGGAGAGAAATATCAATGTATGGTTGCCTCTCATGAGTCCCCTGCAGGGAACCGGCCTGCAACCCAGGCATGTGCCCTGACTGGAAATCGAACCGCGATCCTCTGGTTTGCAGGCCCTCGCTCAATCCACTGAGCTACGCCAGCCAGGGCCTTCTAGTTTTTTTTAGAACTGGTGATCTAGACCACTCTTGGGGAGTTGGTTGTTCAAGTTTATATAATAAAAACATTGAGAATATACCATTATATATGAAAACTGAGATGACATTTTCTAAAAATGGCTTAGTCACCATCTGAGGGCTAAGAAATCTTTGGTAACATCTTACAGTTCACATTACAAAGACTCAGCTATTCATGAATATAGACAGAAAATATCTACATTTCTTGAACCATGGACTTTGCAGCTGAAGGTGGCATTAGGTGGTAAACTCTGTTATTGCTCTCTTGGTACTCATTTCCACTGTCATCTTCTTAAGAGAACCTAATTCTTTCTGGACGGTGATAGTACAAGCAATGGATTATTACCTGTTTTGCATAATTTTGAAGATTTTCCCTTAACTTGTGCAGCCTTATTTGCAACTGCTGGTGTCCCTGGGACCCAGTCTGGTTGTTTTACGGTTTCCCAGGAAGTGCTGTTTTCTAGATGAGAAGGGGCAGAGGTAGCCGGCACTGTCCTTTCTGCTCCCCCACCTTGTGCCTTGAGCTTGGGTCCGATGCACAGAGCTTCATAAGGAAACAACCCTGGGAAAGGTCAAGAGCATACCAGAAATATTAGCCCTCGTGTTTTTGAGTTGTTGAACTATCTACCATGTTGAACTATCTAGCAGCCATCTACCTCCATATAGTCTTGTTTCATAAAAATATACCCTTGTTTAAGCTACTGTTAGCTGAGTTATCTGTTGCTTATAGCCAAAAGCATTCCTAACTAAAGTCACATGGCTTAGAATTAAATAAACTCATCTGTAACAATAGGGGAGGAGATAAAAGGGAAAGGATAAAGGCCAGAAAAGCACACTCCCAAATTGTCTTGATTTCTTAGAAGTTCATTTGAGCATGTCATACTTAACTGTGATTATCTTTACAATTCTTTAGTCAAGTGCCCAGAGATGGAACAGTCCGTAATTGCCATAAAACCAGGACTCATTTGCAAGGGCAGTTCTTAAAAAATACAATTCATTTTCTTAGGCAGACTGAGAGGATGGCCTGTGTTTACTGAGTATTGCAGGCCTACCTGATACCAAGAATCTGGGAGGAAGAGTCCATATGGAATCATTGAAAGACAGGGTGGAAGTTGTTTCACCTGAGGCTCTGTTGGATATATTCAGAGTTTCTCCAGTTAGCAAAGTTAGTGAAGAAAGAGTGAACTTGGGCTATACAGAACTGACCATATAGAGGGTTAGTTACTGGAAGAGCCGTTATTGAGGTGCCAGGAATATCCAAAGAACATAGGAATGTCCAGGCTGTCTTTCAGGAAATAAAAATGTGTTGACTAGGATAAGGCAGAAGGAGTGTCTGGCCATAATTCTAGAATGCCAGGTGGGCATCGTAGCTGTTCCTTTTCAGAGTAGATCACTAGGCAGACTTTGAAAGTTTAAATAAAAGGTTCTGTGTGATGGGAGGGAGAGTCTGGAAAAATCTAGACAGAATGTAAAAGCTTGAAGCAAAAGAGTTTGGGATCACGATAAGTCTCCAATCTTGATGAAGTCGTGGAGTACTGATCAGAAAAATAAACCAGAGCCCAAACACATAGGTAGCTGAGGAGGGTGGTGGCGATGATGGTGGGTGGCTCTTAGCACACAGGTGTCCAATGCTCAACCAGGCAGAGATGCTGTAGTACCTAGAGGCAAATACGTTCCTTACCATGCACACTTCTCAGGCTCAGATTCCTAACAGAGAGATCATTTCTGTGTTCTCAGAGCCCTTTTTCTGCGGGGAGTACATTTCATGAAATGAAGATGCTAACTTGAGCACTGCTTTGTGGTAGTTTGTGCTTAAGCTATTGGCTTTTACACATTTTAAACTGTGACCCATTGGTTACACATTATATGACATAGCCAAATAGACATTAGAAATGAAGCAAAAATTGCACGGCCAATAGTTAACTTTGCTGTGATGGCACACTGTGATATTTTCATTGTATTCAAATGTATCATATTACAACTCAGAAAAAAAAAGATCTTGATCTGCAAACTACTTTCATGACCCAGTGATAGGTCAGGTCCTATTGTTTGGAAAGTCTGGCTTCATTCCTAGGAAGGTTGACATTTACTACCTGATTTTGGTGTTCTCTGGCACCTCAGTCAGGACCCCCGGCAGCAGTGAATTTCGGGTACCGCTGATGCAAGTCTTGCCGCAGCCTTCGGACTCCAGTGGGGTCAGTGATGCTTTTCTCGATGCTAGAGACTCTCACCCGCTGTGAATGTCCTGAACGTATGTATTTACCTAATGTTTCCTCTGCCATTTTGTGGAAGAACCCGGATTCATATTGGCACCCAGTGCTATGCATTTCCTTTGTTTTCTGCTAGCAAATCTAGCTTATATTTGTCAGTCATGATGGGCCAGAACTGCCGAACAGAGCAAATTAAGTAGCAGAAAAACACACAGTAGTGAGAGAAACATGCACCGATGAAAATATCACATCCAGGATCAAGCTGGAGAGAGCTACTGGCTGAGAATGGTAGCTATCTGGTGCCCATGGACCAAAAGTGAAGCTCAGTCAGGTTCACCATCATTGGCTGAAGTCATGGAGACTGTCAAAGTACAAGAAACATCCACTTAAGCTGTGAGCTCCATGGATTACATAGATAGATAGATAGATAGATAGATAGATAGATAGATAGATAGATAGATATAAAGGACAGTAAATGTATTTTATTGATTGTGCCATTACAGTTGTCCCAAATTTATCCTCTTTGCCCCCTTCCACTCGGTACCCCCATTCCCTCCAATAATCCCCCCTTAGTCCTTAGTTTATGCTCATGGGGCGAGCATAAAAGTTCTTTAGCTTCTCCATGTCATATACTGTTTTTAACATCCCCCTATCTATTTTGTACCTACCAATGTGTGCTTCATAATCCCTGCATCTTTCCCACATTTTCTTCCTTTCCCTTCCCAACTGATATTCCTCCAAATGATCTTCATATCTAGGATTCTGTTCCTGTTCCACTTGTTTGCTTAGTTTGTCATTTGTGTTCAGTTATTGATAGCTGTGGATTTATTGCCATCTTCATATTCATTGTTTTTATCTTCTCTTTCTTATATAATTCCCTTTCACATTTTATATGATAATGGCTTGGTGATGATGAACTTGTGTGGTTTTACTTTGTCTGGGAAGCACTTTATCTGCCCTCCAGTTCTAAATGATAGTTTCTTAGGAAGGTATTTCAGAGACAAACATTATTAAAATTAGCACAGCAGCATTAAGCAGGATGCTTATTTGATCTGCTCTGCTGCTACCCAGCCTCTGGGAGCGTCATCTCCAGGCAATTCTTACTCTGCTTCAGAGTTCAGAAAGGAGTGTGGATAGGGAAACACTGTGAGAAGTTCCACTGTGACTTGCTCCTTTCTGTCCCATTGTGGGCATGCATCCATGTTCTGTTGCCATGGGCCACCTCTTCTGGTCCCAAGCCCTTCTTTGCAGACTCTATCTTTGAGCTTCAGCTCAGTTTGACCTCACTTTACTCTGTGGTTCTGAATATCAGAGCAAGATATTTACCATAAGACAGCTAGTTGACTTTTGCTAGCATCTTCAGTTAATGGGCATCTATAAAAGTAGATCACTTTATTTTTTACATGTTACTGATGATTTCTTGAAATATGATCCCCTATGGTTTCATGGAGATGCATTACTAATTAGTGCATGAATTATATTTTTATTATGAAATGAAATATAACTCAGCATATTGGAACACAATGTTTATTTACCTTTTAATCTGTGCAATAGGAATATCCAAAATAATAACTAACATTAATAGAAAAAGACATAATATTAATGAGGTTTAATAACTAAATAGAAACCACTGATAGAGTTGTTCTTTATATACAGTAATTCTAGAGAGTGAAAAATTCCTTTAAGAGCATGATAAAATAAGATTAAAATAAATATTGTAAAACTGTTTGTCCCTGGAGTAAAGTTCTGAATTATACTAATGAGATACTGTTTAGGGATTTCCTATTCTAGGTTATATTCTTTGAGTTTTACTGTGACACAAGACTGAGTTTTACCCTGGAGCTCAGTATTATTTTCTGCCATGTGTTAATTTCTTGCATGAATGCCTTATTTACCTTCGTTTAGATTATGCTGCAGGTGGAACGCGAGCAGTACTTATTGCTGATATTTTTGTTGGCCTGAGCTGAAGGACAGCTCAGGGTCTTGCACAGCCCTAGGGTTTTATGCCTCTGAAGACGATTCTGAGGTGTGATTTGTCATTGTGAAAGAAGATTGGTTTCTTAAATATTATCTTTTGAGCCACTATTTAAATTAATACATTTTCTCAATAGCTTCAGAACAGTCAGAGTCTGTTTTAAAGCCACTTTTGATTTAAGACTTCATTGTAACAACAATTGAGTTTGTTCCTGTAGGAGTGCTTATTTATCTAATAATTGAGTCAAGTACTCTAGTAAACCGTTGTTAGGTTTGAGCTATGTTAGAAGCTATTTTTTCTTTCTTAAAGCAGCCAAGATTTACATGTTATTCAATCCCATGTGTGTTACAAAACATATGGCCATAATATTACAATGTGGTGTGCTTTAATTCAGTTGCATTTACTTTGGTGGTTTTAATAGTTTCCGTTTCCATCAGGGATTCTTGGGAAAGAATACAATTGACAAAATATTATAATAGGTTGACATCTACTGGGCTTATAAAAGAATCTATTAGTCATCTCTAAGCTGTAATTATTAAGTGTGTACGGCACATCTAGAGCTTTCAGAGGTGCTTATTCCCTATTAAATGTGACTATTATTTTTTCCTTAAACTCTTATAAATCGATGCAGATATGTAGAGCTTACTTTCATGCTAGATGCTAAACCAATGCTTAAAAAGTCATTTTATTTGACTTGAATTATTATTTGACACTTTCAGGAACAGTACTGATGCAAATATATGATTAACTCATCTTTAAGAATTCTAGTACCCCTCTGGGGCTGATTTTTACTTAGTCCCCTTGTGGAAAGGGGCCATGCTTTCTTGGGCTCAATTCTTTGTATCCTCCAGGTTTATTTAGATGTAGTGGACATATGACATAGTATAAGTTTAAGGTTTTAAATTGATGCATTTCTATATTGCAAAATGATTACCACTATATGTGAGCTAATACTTGCATCCTGTCACATACTTACCATTTCTTTTTGATGGCAAGGACATTTAAGATCTACTCTCTATGGCACTATTAGCTATAGTGCCAAATAGTGCCATATAGTCACTATGCTATTATAGCCCCCAAACTTGTTAATCTTATAAGTGGAGTTTGCACCTTTTAAGCAGTATCTCCCATCCACTAGCCACTACTTTTCTCTGAGTTTGGCTTATTTAGATTCCACATGTAAGAGATCACATAATGTTTATCCTTTTCTTTCTGAATTATTTTAGTTAGCATAATGTCCTCAAGGTTCATTCAGATTGTCCCAAATTGCAGGATTTCTTCTCTCTTGGCTGAATAACATTCCATTGTGTATGCGTAACCCATTTTCTTCATCCATTCATCTTTGATGAACACTTAGATTGTTTCAGTATCTTAGGTGTTGTGAATAGTGCTGCAGTGAATGTGGAGGTGCAGGTATCTCCATGAGGTCCTGATTTCAATTGCTTTGAGCATATGTTCAGTTAAATTCTTGACTCTCCCTCTAGACTCAGCCTCAGTGTTCTAGCTTGTAAAGTGGACGTAATGTCCACCTCACTGGGAAGCTTTTAGGAGAAAAATACGTGAAATACCTGACTCGTAGTAGGTATGCTATACTTATTAGTTGTCCCAATGAAAAGAGTCAGTATGACTTTGTTATCTCCACTTCATTAAAAATTAGATTTTAATGTAACTTGGACCACTGGTTATTCCGTTGTTCTAGGTACTGAGCTGCACTGAGTAGATGGAAGAGCAATTTAGAGATGCTTTATGCTGGTCAGACATTTGAGCTCGATAATACCATTTTCATTCATTTATCAAATGTGTAGTGATACAGTAATAGCTTCAAAAAACAAAAACACATGCTTTGTTTACAGAACTGTGATATTGGACCTCACCGAACTGAAGTATTTACTTGTCAAATATCTTTGAGTAACTTCTTCGATAAATATTTATAGGCACTAATTGATTCCAGGGGCGTTCTCTGAATTTTGCTCCATCGTCCTATGGGATAACTCCAGTTTCTTTCAAAATCTGCTGGACCCAAAGGAAAAAAAAAAGGCGAGTGTCAGTCCCTCTTTTTCCTCATACTTGTGCCTTGTCCCAGTTTCTGATGCAAGCAGTGGATTATTGGCCTGATCGCCAGCGCCATTTCCAGCTCACTCCCACTCCAGTAGAATTTAGAATTACATCATTTTTCCAGATGGTGGGTCCCCTGGCTTACACTGGGACGATTATGAGATTCCCACTTTAGTCCTGAATCAGATATTAGACCTTGACCCTCCTCCGTCCACCTCAAAAGATAACCCCCAAATCAGTTTTATCCTTGAGTCTCAGCTCTGTCATTTTGACCCCTACCCACCTCCTTGTAGCTTTATGTTTTGGTTTCTTATTCCTCAGATAGTTGAGGAAGTGACCTGGAATTCTGTCTTCATGACCAGCCCTCCTTGGGGTTAATATCACCCTCGTTATCGCAGCCTTATCCCATGTCCTGCTCCTACTCTTGCACATGCCTGATAAAGAGACACGTACCCTACTTCTACTCAACCTCAGTTGCAAACACTTTGATTAAAAAACACATAAAACTTGAGAAATGAGTCTCTTGTTTAATGAGATATCTTACTTGTGGATAAAGTGAGACTGTGAAGCAATCACTTGAACTTGCTGTGATGCAGATTCAGTGCAGGAAGTAGCAACCCCTCAGGCTGCTCTCCCGGACCTGGGGATCTTCAGAGCCCTTTCACTGAACTCCCTAACTTCAGGTCATATTTGAAGACGGTAGAATTTTGCTTTACTCTGTTCAGTTTATGGTTATACTTTTTCCACCCTGTTTTTCCAGGAATAAGAGCAGTGTCAATTGTGTTTTAGTAACTGTCAAGTCACACACACACACACACGGGAAACTTGAGATTGATGAACCATAGTTTAGATATATGTACAAAGTTACAAGGAAGGGGAAAATAGAGGTGTTTCAGGGATTATAGATGTTAATGCTTAAAATGATAAAGCACTTACATTGATCTCTGGTTTTGTTTATTTTTTCCTTCCTTATTTTTTAGTCCTGGGACAGTATCACTGCTTATATGTGAAAAATTAATTACTATGCCAAAATCCTTTGCTCTGATGGTTAGTACCATTAAACTTACTAATAATGGTATTTATGACAATATCCTAAAGCTAACATGGTCTAGAATTTTATCTTCAATATCTGCAATTCTTTGTTTCTGGTTTTACTGTAGCAACTCTGAGGTCAAAATTGGTCCAGCTACGTCCATTGTAGAGGCTCCTGGTATGTTAGAATATAAACAACTATTTGATATTACCATTAAAATTTTGGTATATTAAGAATTTTAATTGAATGGAAAACCCTTTTCATTCAGTCGTTTCAGTATATCTCAGACAGACATAAGTTCAAAGTCTAAATCTAGGGTGCTGTGGGAAGGTGAGGTCCAGACTAAATGGCCCTGATAGCCCCCTCAGTGTTAGGCCTGAGCTTCTTCCACAGTGATTGTGTGACTGTGAATATGTACAGACTCTGCCACTGTTCCCCGAATCTCCTGGTAGCTCTGTCATCTGATTGGCAGCTGTGCACCCGTCACCACTGCCTGATGCATCCTGTTTTACTGTGTTAGACTCACCCCCACCTTTCCCCAGTCCTTGTGTCTTAGCAAGTAAACCTTTGGAACTGGTATTGCCATGAATTATCCTGGCAAGTGAAGTATTTCTAATCACCAGTTGAGTTTCTGAGCCAATTAATCAATTGTGTCAAATTAATCACGTATAAGTCAAGTGAGATTAGACCAGATTTAGAATGTTGAGCCTGGCTTCCTGTTGGGTAAGTCAAAGAGAAATCCACTGTGGATGACTGAGCCTTCAGCACAATTTCACCCTTAAACTATTAGACTGCAATTTATGGTAGCATCTGTTTCTAATACTGTATCATTTCCTTAAATTGCATATTTTCCTCATGTCAGAATCAGGTTCATTCGATTTTTATTATGGCTTTGGAGAATAATGTATAATTAGTAACAGTTATTTCAAAATCTGTAACCACCTGTAATAGTCTTATTTGCATGATAAAAAGGTAGGGCAATCATCAGCACAACAACATTTCTGTACTCTGGTAGGTTAGTGGGGAATTTAGTTGTGGAGTAGAGAAAAGTAAAGTCTATTGGAATTAAAAAGAACCTTACAATTAAATAATGATTTTAAGAATGAACGCCTATAATTCCAGTGTCACACAGCACTAATTTCCACGAAATTGTATTTATTGTCTATAAATTGGGACAACTCTAATAGAACAAACACAATAAAAATAAAATTAAAAATACTCAGAATAAGTTAGAAACAAAAATAAACATGAAAAAGTGGAAATAATATGTTATATAAATGAAGCATTAATTAATAAAAGACTCAGAGAAATTAAACCAAATATATATACTTTATTCTTTAATGCTGATTGTACAAAATATTTGTTAAAATAGCACTGGCTGGTGTGACTCCGTGGATTGAATGTCGGCTTGTGAACCAATAGGTCACCAGTTTAATTCGCAGTCAGGTCCAGGTCCCCAGTGGGGGCCATCAGAGAGACAATTACACATGGATATTTCTTTCCCTCTGTTTCTCCCTGCCTTCCCCTCTCTCCAAAAGTAAATAAATAAAATATAAAATAAATATATTATTAAAATATGTTTCTTTGAAATACATTTGCTCTGATATTCATGTTAAGGTGGATGTGCCTTAAATAGAATTTACAACTTAATTTTTAAATCTAATTTACATGGAACTTCAAAGCTCTCACTGTGCTAATAAAATTATTGTCATGGAAATTTTATGTTTCCCTTAAGGAACCTGAAGTCTTTTCATCATTTTCAGATGATTTGCCTTATAAAAATTAACCATGTTACATTATGTCTGGTGATTAAGTCACTGATTGTGTTGTACAAAGGAAAAACAATTGGAATTGCGGGCAACCTGCTGAACTGCTATTAGCGCTAAAGAACAAGCTAACTCTGGTGTAGTAAAGCCTGTGAATTCTGTAAGCTCATTTGTTTGGTTTCCTAAGAAATCTCTGTGTTGGTTTTCTCCCTACACCCTTGTCCTGCCATTTGGTAAAGTGTAAAATTAAAGGCCACCTGAGCCTGTGCTCAAATCAAAGGCATTGACTGGCACTCTGTCTCTGTTGGGAACCTATGACTCAGGTGCCATCCTTGGGTGTTTTAGATGCTTATTATACCCAGGAAAGCAAACCTTTCTTGCTGGAGTCTTTACTAATCTGTTGTATATCTGGACCCTCCACGCCTGTCTTCCTACACTGACCAGCAGGATGGAGTCTCAGACATGAGGGTCATCTTCACCTGGACCACAGTGCCTTTAGGGGTCATTGCCCCAAAAGCACTGTGGTGTGTGATGTGAAAAAGTGATATGGCTCCATAATTTAGTCATTCTAGCCCTTTGTCTTCCTTGTCAGAACTCTGATCAAGGAAACATGTTATAGCTACTGTCTATCAAGGGTTGTACATTTCTATTTTTCTTGGTCTACGAGCCTGTCCAGCCTAAATTGAACATGTGTGTCTCTGTTTTTCCTAGAAAATCAAGGATTTTTGGTTTGGAGAATGAGGTAATGGCATTTCAAATATTATATTTGTGAAAATCGACTCATGTTCATTTCTCTCAAAACTTTTTCATGATAATTTTTTCTCCCTCTCTTTGTATACCACTAGACTATTACTTAGATCCTATGGTGGAGAAAGCTTTAATTTAGGACATGGTTAAGGATTTAAGAGCATCTGTCTGGCATTGTCTTCTTTCATCTAGCCAACCAGGAGTGTGGGTTGCTAAGTCTTTGAGAGCCCTTTGAACACTGCTACTCATTCCCTTTCCCCACCCCCGACAGCTGTCTCAGCCCCAGTGCTTTGCAGCTGTTGCATCCAGGGTCTTTGGGCTCTCTCTCTCTCTCTCTCTTGCATTCTTTGTTGGCTGTCACACTGCCTTGTCCTTTTCTTATATGTCATCTCAACATTTGAATATTTTGGTACCCAAGAATTGAACTTTCTGACCCGGATGTGGGGAGCAGGAGATGAGTTAAGAACATTTTCCGTAAAAAAGTCTGGAAGCAGAGAAGAAAAGTGATTTGGGGGAAGCCCTATCTAGGGTCTGTGATTTGCAATCTGTGATCTGCGATCTGTGGAAATGTACCAAGGGGAGATGGTAATGAAAGTGGGGAGTAGGGGAGAGAGGGGAGGAGGGAAGAAGAGAGGGGAGGGCATATATAGATAGAGCTGATTAAACACACCATTCAGCACTTAAAAGGAAAAAATTATTATATGACACATTTGTGGCTATAGAGTAGAATTGTCTGTAGCTAACTCTCAAGGAGATACTGAAGAACTGGGAAAAAGAAAAGCCCAAACTTCACTGGCTATGTAAATTTAGAACTGATTATATTAATTAATGAGAATTGTTTGTTATTTGGTGCTAATTGTTATAAACAGACTAATGATTATGGATGTCATAAATGCACTTATTTGGCTGTTTTACTAAGCTGTTAATACATTTAATTTACTTCAACTTTAATGCTTGATCACTCAGAACACAAATGTGTAGGGCATTTTGCATGAGAACTATTCATTCTTAAAATTCTTCATTACTGAAATAAATAGGAAAGCTTAAAAATCAGCTATACAGTCATGTTATTCTCTTGGAATCACTGTGGGGTTAAACATATATATATTTAAAGGTGTTATTTTACTTATAAACTTGATTATAATTAAATATAAAATGCTGTATGCATTTCTTCAAACATACTTAGATGCTTGGCTAGGAAGGAAGGAAAGAAAACCAGTTTTTGGCCTTTATTTCATGAATGACAACATCTGTTCTGGAAGACTGGTGAGTTTCAGCCTGGAAATATTCACTCCCGTGCTGCCTCTTCATTCTAATGCAGATACGTCAGATTCTCAGAACTTTCTGGGAGGAGACATGTGCCTAAGGCTTCCATCCAAGTCATAGTTGAATCAGGAGAAAGAAAATGCTGCACCCCCTGGTGTGCCATTGTTAGGGTTTTACTCAAGAGCTAGCGCTGCCTTCTCTGTAGGTCAGTGTCAAAAGAATAAAAATGAATTTAGCTAAACACGTCTATGATTCTATTGTCAAGTCTCTCTTTAAAATCAATTGTTTTTTAACATATAGGGATGGGAGTAAAAGACAGAAAACTGTACTTGAACAATTAAAATAAAAAAAACAACTTGGGGTCAAAATTGGCGGCAGAAGCATATCATTCTGTACAAAAATATTATTAGCCAATAGAAAAATAATGTAACTAAATATTACACCAACACTCAACTTAAAAATAGATAAGTAACGATCACTACATTGAATCATTAGCAATATCTCTTTTTTGTATTTTTTAAAACTTAATTATTTTTGTTTATTTTTTAATAAAATTTTGGGATGCCATTGGTTAATAGGATATCTTTTCAAAATATGTCACACTAAAGCTTTTTATTTAGGTCATGCCTGAGCCTTACTTTTTGTATCATCAGTACCTGGCACAGTGCTGGTTACATTATGAAAACTCAAGAAAAGTACATGTAATAAATTAATGCTGTAACATAGTGTGTGTGAGTATATATACATATATATATGCATATACACATGCATATACATATACACATACATATGTACACACATATATACATATATGCATATATATCTGTGTTTTTCAATAAATAGGGTATTTTCAATTAATTTTATGTTTAACAGATCTAGATCAAGTTAGTTTTGAAAAACTCTTTAGTTGTAAGTAGTGATTATATATCTAATTATTATCAAAGTTCTCAATTCTAACATCAGTTCTCATTTTCCTGATACGTTTTTGTTTTTTAGTGCAGATGTATACTAGTGTATTCGTGTTGAATGAACTTGAATTACACAATGGATTTATCTACTTTGTGATATAATTTAGAGGAATTGTATCTTTATAATTGTTTAAGTTAATATACTATTGAAAAAGACATGTCTTAATGTAATTGAGAAGATAAAAGGTTAAAATGCAATTTCAAAAATTAAATTTTTTTACATTAAACTTTAGTGTTTTATTGCATGTTTTTTTAAAACTCTAGTCAATTAAAATATTCAATATGGGCACAGTGCTGTTATGGTTAGATTGGATTACTGTGTTTTATAGAAGGAAAATATATACATAATACTTGCAAAGTACAGTGTATCATGATACTGATAATGTTTTTAGTAGTGGAGAGGATATTTGCTGCTCGTATGTCTTCCCTTAACCGTAGTTATTGTCTTTCTAAACTTGCGACCCTGAAAAGGCAGAAAGAGGAGAGGCTTTAGGGTCTCGGCTTCTCAATAGCTTGGAAACTGAACAGTGTAAGAGGATACCCTCTGGCCCTTTGGGTGCTGCTGTACCTGTGACCTGGGAGGTTGAAAGAGAGCTTTGGCAGGGTAAAAGTAATTTGCAACTCATCAGAAGTCATGAGAAGAGGAAATAGGACTACTGAATCTGAAACCTTATGCTGCCCCATGCATTATTGTCCACATCCCTATGAAAACTGTGGGCAAGTCCAATGAGGCAAGACAGCCCAGGGACAGCCGTGTTTACTCTGCTCACCTGTCTCCTCATGGAGCCATCGGTCACACCCTGGCCACCAGTGCCAGGAAGAGTAGTTAATATCTGAGTTTCCCTGAATTTTAGATTAAAGTTCCTCAAAGGGACTTAAAGATGTTTCACAGTAGCTCCCTTCTCTGTTCAGTTATCTTTCTCATCACACCAGCTGCTGCCGGACATGCCAGATTTAAATAATGGCCCCCCTGAAATTAGATTAAATTTGCATTTTTTCTACTATGCTTTGTGAGGCTTTCCTTGGCCTAACCTTGCCCACAACTCCTTCCCTAATGCCACCTTCGATCCTTTATAATGCACCAGCAGGAAGTAATTGAATACATTTAGAAAATCAAATATTATACTGCATTGTACAAATCTATTTGATGATAATTCTAAACCCCTTTCATCTATTCATTAACATATCCAATGACTCTATATCCAAAATATTTTCCAGACTGCACTGCTGCTTTCCATGTGTGCGGCTCTGCTCTCAGTCCCAGCCACTCTCGTGGTCTCTCTGCTAGACTTCTGCGGTAGCCACTTCTTCCTACTGTCTGTCTTCCACCATGCAGAACTAGTGATCTTTCAGAAACATAGTCCAATCATGCCATGTGTTGCATGAGAATCTCTTGATGGCTTATAATTACACATAACTCTTCTTTGTGGCCTACAAAATCTTAGAAAACTTTGCATCTGTCTTCTGATCTCATTCATAACACTTCCCATCACTCACTCCTACTCAGCCAGGTGGTCTTGGCCATTCTTGCCATGAGAACTTTCCAATATTCCTTTCAACTAGAATATTCTCTAGATCCTTACTTTGAGTCTATTCTCTATTCACGTGTCTACTCTGAAAGACTTCCCAAACCACCTCATCCAAAACAGAACCCTGTATTGCCTATCCTATTTCACTTTTCCATTAAAGCACTTACCTCTAGCTGACTATATATATTTTATCGCTGTAATTGTCTTAAAAGTAAGCTTTGGGAAAGCAGGGGTTGGCTGAATCAGTTACCTCATACTCAAAGTTATCAAAGAGTGCTGGCCATGTAATTAGTGCATCAGTAAATATTTGTGGACTGAATGAATGCTTATTACTCATAAACTGGAAGAAATGTGTACAAATGAAAACAGAAATTCCAAGTGGCCAATAATTTCCTTGTCAATTATTGGCCATTGTTCTTGAATATATGCCTTGCATTACTGAGGGATTTTCTTTGAGACCAACCCCAATGAAGTTTTTACTCCTAGGTAGCTGGAAGGTTTACTCAAGTTATCAATGTGAGTATCTGGGGGTTTGGGACTGGGAGGAGGAGATGATATAGGAAAGAAAGAGTTTATGAGAGGGAGTTTATATAGAGAGTGAGTCAATAGGTCTAGAAAATGAGCTGTGTTTTGCTGGGTCTATGTGGCAGTAGAATTAGATAGAGAAGGCATTCTCCCTTTGAGAACATTTAATACATTGATGCTGTAAGGTCCCGAGTTTGCTGTAGCACAGGGAGTGAACCTGCCTCCTTTATGGTTATCGGGACCTCGTGGAGCTGTTTGCCCTGCAGCACTGAGCGGAGTCAGAGGCACTGAGTCAGAGGCCCGTGTCATTCTGCGTGTGGCGGGCCTGCACTGTCAGGGGCCTTTCAGGCGGCTGGGGAAAAGGGAGACAATGAGAAACGTAGATTTAATACTGGCAACCACTGCACTTGCTTCACAGTGCTTGTTTTGAGAACATGGTCATAGTAAAAACACTTTTTATACATTCTCCAACATAATATTCCTTCAGTTTCTATTGTGATTACCAAGAAGGTATATTCAGATTCCTTTCTAAATGAAGAAACAGATTCTCCAGCTCAAATTGGATTTTGTGTTTCTTAAACCTGTTACATCCTGCATAGGGCAGAAATATATTAACTGAACAATGAAAATGCTTGCTAACTTGTTGTGTAATTCTGATTCGAGGTGATGGGAGTGGCTGGAGAAATAATTTTTTACCCCAAAGGACATGTTGTCTTAGTTCAGGCAACAATGATGAAAATCATAAATTGGGTGGGCTATAAAGAACAGAATTTATTTCTCACAGTTCTGGAGCCTGGGAAGTCCAAAGTCAAGGTGCCGGCTGATTTATGTTTCTTCATAGTTCACAGATGGCTGTCTCCTGGCTGTATCCTTACATCATGGAAAGGGCGAGGGGTCTCCCTCCTAAGGACACATGATCTAATTATTCCCCAGAGGCCCTACCTCCTAATACTATCCCATTGAAGATTAGGATTTCAACATAGGAGATTTCAGGGGAAGAACACAAATATTTAGCACATATCTCTCTTGACTGATCTATCTCTTCTCCTTTCCCTTTTATGTATGGACCTGAAGAAAACATAATTCATAGTCAGGAGTTGTGGAAATCTAGGATATGAGAACCTGTGCTTTTCTAATGAGATAAACACTATGAGTCCCAACTGGTTATTTTCCCGTGGGTTTGCTGTAATGCAAGAATATATAACTTTTAAAATAAATGGAGAAATTACATGAACATTCTATATATGAATATTGGCATCTAATTTACTTGTTTCAAGAAAAGATTTGCAGGTCAACGCTAGGCAGCACACACCACAATGAAGACACCGACGAGCTGCGTTTTGGCTTATGGCCATCATTTGCTGTCTCTCATTGAAATCTACTGGCATCCTTCTCACCTGTTGGTCCCATCCACATCCCCACTGCTGCATATGTGCTCCACAGGCCCTTGCTATTTTCATTCACTTCATGGAGGGACTGCTCCCCCACCCCCAAGGTTTTGTATATTCTTTCTTCCTGAAGCACTCAGCAAGGTCTGTGTCAGTGTGCAGACTTTTCTAGGAAGCTCTGACTTTCTCTGCAGAAAGATCCTTCTTCAGAATGCTCACCTGGATCTCGTGAGCAGAGATGGAAGCCCTGCCTCGGGCATATACCTCCCTGACAATTCATGAAATGAGATCTGCACATAATTTCAGCTCCAAGGCCCTCCTATGGGGTGCCTGTTGAATAGGCCTTCTCCTTCGAGGTCTAACCGCTTCATGTATTCTCCCTTGCTCCTGTGCCTGCGCCACAGGCAGTTGCCATAGATTTTCTTCAGGTGGAAACAAGACCCCAGCCTTTCGAGGTGGAAACTCACATATGGTGAGAGGCCCACATTAGGCTCTAGACCCTTCCTGCATAAACATTCCTGAGACTCTTTCCAGAATAAGAACCCTAATGATGGACCCCTCTGATACATGGTGGGAGGTAGCCCTTGTTTTCTCTTTTCAGGGATTACGAACCTAGGCAATAATGTCAAGGTTTTGGGGGACTCAAGGCAGAAAGAAGCGTCTTCAACTCTAATTCGTATTTTAAGAAAAGTTGTGAGTGGCATCTCCTAGTTGGCCTACATTTCCACACTCTGCCAGGTGGTACTAGATGCATGCGTGGTACATGTACACATGCGTGTCGTTCCCTGACCCTCTCTGCAGTCTGCAGTTGGAGCTATTGTGCTCGGTGCGCTTGGTGATCAGAAATGTGCGCTGGCAACTTTCAACCTGGAGGTGACATTCTAGTAAAGGAGACAGAGCAGAAGGAAGAGAAAAGCTGGTGTCATAAATGCAGTGAGTTTCCTCCTGTGTCCCATTTTCCACAGCAACAACAACAACAACAACAAAATAAGCCGGAAATCTGTGCATAAATAAGCCTTTCTCACTGTACACTACTTTTATTCTTGATTTGGTAAATACTTTTGTGGCTGTAATCAAACTTGTTTAAAGCTCACATGCTCCTGGGCTAGAAAAATACTTTAGAACAAATGCGAACAATCATAGCACAATTGCCAGCATCTCATTATTGGTATTTTTTCAGCATAATGCAGTTTCTGTTCTAGTCTGCTCCCCCTTCTGAACATTTATGTCTGTAGGCTTATGCAAATGCAAATCCCTAATAGAATTCTTACTGTGTAAGCATAAGAGCTGTATTTACTTGCCAGAATATTCATATTAGGTGTCTTTTGGAAACTTTTTTATTTTATGGCTGAGATTGTATTGGAGAGATGGTGGTGTAAACCAAGAATGACAGCTGCTACTTGCCCTTTCCGGAATGATAGGTAATAGATAAGCACGCATTCTTAACATATGGTAATAAAGCATTTTCTCTTTCTGCAACTTCTTAAATTAGAGTGTTAATGTTGATGAGCATAAGTGTTGAACTTCTGTAGTTAAAAGTTGACGTAATACTGTACAAGCTCTGCCTATGCACCCGCCCATTCTCTTATCCATCCTTACCACACAGTATCCCATCTTGTTTGCTTCCCTTCCACTCTCTGCAAACATACATGTGCACATGCACGCACGAACAACCCGGGAAAATGCTGTTTGCATCATCATGAAATAAAATGGCTACAAGATGGATTGTTCAAGAAGAAACTGGCTCTTCAACCATTACTTTAAACCAAGGACCCCATTTCAGTATTTACAGGGGGAGACCCAAGTAGGTTTATAGGTGTTTGTGTGGAAAATAATACAATGATTCATAATATAAGGATAAACACTTCGTTTCACATACTCACAACTGTAAACCTACTTTGCCCCACCTGGTTTGTGATGATAAGTAAAATTCAGTATTCGTTAGCTAGCAATAGAGAGGGAGATTGAAAAAGTAAAACATGATAAAAATATATACTCACCAACATTATACACAAGTGATTATAGAATTAGAACACTGGTAAGTCCAAGGGACAGTGGAAACTGAAAATAAGTAAAGTTATAAAGGACTCAGAACAAAAGTCATTGATTCTGAACACCTCTGTAAGGGGAACTAAGGAAATGAGAAAAGTACCTGACTTTGAAATCGTGAAGGTCAAATGAGCTCTCCCAAAATTCATTCATTCTCTCTGTCGGGGGCTTTTCTCCAGACAATAATTCCAGACTAGAGTAATGAGTGGTGGGGACATCATATAAAATATGTTATTATACCAGCATATGTCCTAAAATGACCAAATGAAAAGCCACATCCTCTTTCCGAGTAAATAAGACTTGCAGGTAAATGCCAAGTGTTTGGTTGGTGTGCTGCTGTTAGAACAGCAGTTTTCAACTGTGTGTCACAAGAAATTTAAAAGTCAGAGGCACCGACTTCTTTTCCCATAAATCCCCAAACACAAAAATGGTAACAGTCAACACAACAATGCTGGTCTGGTGAGCATGAATCCAAATTATACCTATTTTGTCAGATCAGCCAAAAATATATATATTTTTGGTGTGCCATAGAATTTTAGTAGTTAGTTTATGTGTGCCATGAGATGGAAAAGGATGAAAGTTGCTGTATTAGAAGTTTTCATCCAGATAAACTAAATAAAATGTTTATTTACCAGTTGTCTTCTGATTAATTATAAAGTGGTTAGATTGTATATAAAAATAATGTGTTCTTTTTGCTTTCACTAGGGAATAAAGTAACAATGTGAACATCTAAGCTGTTTGATGTATAGATTTAAATAGTTTACCTTTTAGTATTTTTTCTGTCTCATTAAAATACTCATTTTAATAAAGCTTCTACTGGTATACTTCCACTGTTATAAAATTATATATTAAACTCTGCTTATATATCCTTAAAATAACTGACTCTCTAGTCACCAATAGTTTTGGAGTAATGTTAGTCAAATAATGGGATCTTTAAACTATGTTTTGCTAGGTTACACATACATGTTAGGTATAATAAGGCTTTGTGATTATGTACAGGGGTTGGCAAAAGTAGGTTTGCATTTGTAAGTACACAAAATACAGATTTCACTCTTTTAAAAAATATTTCATTTCTTTATTTTTTAAACAGAGGGAAGAGTGGGAGAAAGAGAGGGAGAGAAATATTAATGTGTGGTTGCCTTTCATGTGACCACTTCTGGGCACCTGGCCAGTAACCTAGGCATGTGCCCTGACTGGGAATCGAACCCGCACCCTTTGGTTCACAGGCCCATGCTCAATCCACTGAGCCGCACCAGGGCAGATTTTATTATTGTATTATTATTTATTAATTATTGTATTGCTTGTTTGCATCAATATTATAACTGTAAACCTACTTTTGCCTACCACTGTATATTGAAAACTATTAGTCTTGCATTAAAACAAGGAGTTTAGTTATTTTTCCAGCGAAGTAAGAAGTATTTATGCATATTGATTGTGCATGTGTTTATATGTGTGTATATTTTACAGGTAGTCGGACCCAGGGTACTTCTTTTTCTTGCTAATCAGAAATTTGACACGCTTTTCACAACTTGGTTAATACAGATATTTAAATTGTATCAATGCTAATATAACTGTGCAACATTCATCATTATATTATATGTTATATATATATATGATTATTATATAGGATGAGGCAGAAGTCATTTTAGTTATGAATACATGGAATGTAGTTTATTCTTGTGTTATTATTTATAAATTATTATATTGTTTTCTATATGAACAACTGTAAACCTGCTTTGGCCCCACCCTGTAATACTGAATGTCAATCAAATGGAAAAATAAAAATTTAAAACAGCCCTGGGCCCCAAACCTTGTAGAGGTAGAGAAGGCTTAGTAAGTTCTTCAGGTCTCAATGTAGGGCACCTTTTCTTCCACCCTTTTCAGATGCATCCCGTGAGTCATGCACGCTATTGGCTCAGTGTTGGCATAAGCCTGGTGGTAGAAGGTGGTGGGGTGGAGACATTGCTCCATTCAGGAAGAGAGCGTTTGTACAAGGGGGACGATGTTGTACAGGGGAGGAAAATAATGATTTGCCTGATGTTATCGAAGACTCCAAGCTCACGCTACCCACAGCACCATCCGCCATCAGGGCTGACACCTTGTGCAGCACAAGCAACTTCTTACTAGACAAACTTTTTTAAAAAAAAGATGTTTTGTGTTTATTCTTAGACGGGGGAAAGAGGAGGGAGAGAAATGAGAGAGAAACATTGATATGTGAGGAAACCTCGATCAGTTGCCTATCATACACATCGGACCCACTACCGAACCACAACCCAGGCCCGTGCCCTGCCCAGAGATCTAATGAGCGAAATCTCTCTTTTCTGGCCCACGCCCAACCACTGAGCCAGAGCTAGACAAATGTTTAAGTTGCCTTTTGGTGATCTACTTTTACCTTGTAGGTTATCATTAATGTTTGGGAGTGATGAAATAAAAGGGGACGAGGTGAGCCAGAGAACCATCGGTAAAACTCTTCCCTTTGAGCACAGGCCAGACGCTGTTGGGATGTTCTGCCTGTCAAAGGACAGTCTTGACAGAAAAAGCACTTGTCCTGAGAGGCAGCACCGCAGAGTGGTTTGCATCCAGGCTTCAAAACCTGGCTCTGTCCCTTACTGCTGTGTGACTGGGAAGGTGCCTCCCCTCTCTCAGTTCCGGAGCATAGTAACCGCACCCGTGTTACGGTGTTGTTAGGAGGACTAAATAAACTAGTACCTGTGAAATACACAGAAGAGGATGTGCAACATAGCAAACACAGATAGAAAAGCACATAGATAGATAGATATGACTAGAAAGTAAAAATAGGAAGGCAGATATTTAAGCAAATTTCTGTCATCTGTTTTCAAGTACCAAAACTAACTTTCCAAAATTCTCCATCTGAATTCTAAGGAGGCACTGAATAGTGTTGATTTAAATTACATTTATTATAGGTCATCTATTCATTTGTAAATAGGTAAGATTTATGAGGCAGCTAAGTTGTAACAGTGCATGGGGTGTGTACAGTTTTGTAGTATATTTGCACATGGTGTATAATCTTCATGTACTGTTCATTTATGCCCATTTTATAAAGGCTAGGAATTTAATTATGATATTTTAGGTTGTTATATAGGTCTAACATCATACTCTCTTTGTCTTTATAACACATTGTTGATCACATCCCTGATTTATTTTAAAATGAATCCTTGTTCAGGAACAAAATGTGCAATTATAAAGTTATTCCTAGGGGAAAATACAAGTTGTTTTATGGTGTGATTTCCAAGAAGGCATTGTGAGGTAAAGTAGCATCAGTATTTTTTAATTTACTTGAAAACCATCTCTGCTTTTAATTTTACCTTCTTTGTTCTAGTGACCTAGAATTTACTAAGTCAGCCTTCCATCATTCTAATATAAGCGTCTAATACACTTGTCATCCCTTGATTTTTCCGTTGCCTTTTCTTGAACCTTCTGTCCCTTTATAAGATTTAATTAGTATCAATTTTCTGTGTCAGCAACATTGGATTGTTGTGTAAGACTGTATGAATCACCTCTCATGGTTTTAATGTATGTCCTAGTCACCGCAGCTCAGATAAACACTGCTTAACAGTGGTCTCAGCTATGCTACGTAATTTCTCTCTTATCTGTATATTCGATCTCAGTTTCTTCATTTCATTACAAAAAAAGGACACGGGGCTGTAGGGAGGACGCATATGAATGCCCCAAATGACTAAAGGTTTGAAAAATAATTCTTAAGCGAAACGTCAACTGGATTTTGGAGTGTTTCCCAGTCGCTCTCCGCAACTCACGTTCATCCAGTATCCATCTTGTTTTCCTTACCCCATCTGGAAACTCCGCTTCACTCCTGTTCCTGGAATTAGGCCAGCTCACACTGAAACTAAATGAGCCCTATATCCTCTCCTTACCTAGCAGATCCAAGCTAAACATGTTTCCCAGTCCTGTTGTCTGGGCTCTTCATGTTTTATTCCTTTGCTCATGTTCTCACCTTGTACTTGTCACTAACCTCCTATCTCTCTGTCTAAATTTGAGCCCTTGCTTAAATTTGTTGACCAGGTAATCATTTTCTCATGGATTTTATTGTTTGTTGTTATTGAGTCCCTCCATTCTGGGCCAATCTTCATTTTATGCAGACTATCTGTGTGTTTAGCGATCACATCACTCAGTATTTATGTCTGGTAGTACATATGATCTTTTTTTTTTTGAGAGGTAATTCCCACCCCATTGCCACTGGAAATCCCTGAAGTAAGATACTCCCCAGTCGCCTATGTAGTTATCAAATCCAGAAACTCAGATGGCCAGAGAGGCCGAAATAAAAGCTGGGCTTGGATGAAAAGCAGGGCTCTGATGATTTGGGATTAGTTATCAAGAAGTAGAGACAACAAGCTTGTCAGTCATAGGTGACTTTCAGTTTACAGTGAAAGGCAAGATTAGAAATGTTCTTACAGTATTCGGAGATTAGTTTTACTGAGAGATTAGACCGGGACAGCTAGGTTTGGGAATGACCACACTTCCTGTATAATGTTAAGCTCTCTTATTCCAGGTTCGAATGTTGTCTCCCAGCGCTGCCAACGTTCTGCTCATAGTTGTTATATTATTCAAGACTCTAATCAGTATTCATTCCCTTAAATCTCCACACACTGCACACCCCTACTCATATGCTGCAAGCTAACAAAACTAAACTGCTTTATTCCCCAAATCTCTCACAATAGGCATCTTGGTGCTTTTGTTCATTGTGTTGCCTCTACTTGGAAACATCTCATTTCCATCTATCAGAATACTATCTAGCTTTTGAAGGCAGATTTCAAATGCCACTCACAATAAAATAGTCTAATTAATTGGAGGAGGCTCAACACTCTTAAATGCTAAAACACTTAAAATGTTAGCACACATTAAGTATAGGCAAGCCTGAGCGCTGGTTGGCATTTTTCTCAAGGTGGGGCTGACTACTAAAACCACCCCTTCCTGATCTTGGCTGTGGTTTGACGCCACCTGCTGGTCAGGGTCCATAAAAAGCTTGAATATCAGTGGGGATGATTCTGGGTCCTGTGGTTGGCTGAAACTTCTAGAACAATGGCCGCATTTTCAGGAATCTTCTCATTGGTTAATGCTCTGTTCATCAGTCTCACCAGGGGAATTTTGGCTGGAAGAATACTGCAGGGGCGCTTCTCTGCTTTCTTGTTTTCTGAAACTTAGCAGCTTGCCTAGTTCCAGTTCTGCCTAGTCGTCTTCCTCCCCTCCACAGGAACTCAAGCCACCTCCCAGAAGAGAAGAACTTTAATTCTAACTGCGTCTTTACTTCGCTATTTTGAGGAAGGAGCCCAGGTGATGTGTAGAAGCCAACTGTCAGTTATTTAGCATCCTAATTTGTTTTTCGGCCAAGGTCCCTTTTCATAGGAATTTACTGCCTGGGCATCGTCTGCTTCACCAGGGGAGCAGTTAGTTATCTTTGCAATCCATCCACAGCAGGCGGGATGTATTGATGCACTTTGTGCTCAGTAGTTTGTTAGTTGAGTTGAAGCTGAGGCTGAGCTCCTCCAGGAAGACAGTGTGTAAATGGTGGATTTTCTTAGGAAAAATTCCCAAAGTCCACAGAAGCAAGACACCACAGTTCATTTGTTTGTGTAGCAAGAACACTCGACATAGTTGAGCAAGTCACATAACTCGGAACCTTGATAGATCATCATCTTTAATATACTAACATTAATGCCTCCTATGGAAGGCCATTTTTCACTTAACAAATATTTATTAGTCTCTTACCACATGCCAAATATGAGGAATACTTAAGTGAAAAGCACAGGCACAGGTCTAGATCTCACGACCTCCTGCAATCTAAAATAGGATTATTTAATGTTTTAACTGTTATAATATTAAACCCACGATTTACATAAATATTATAAAAATCCCTCTAGTCCTATGGAATTAAAAATCCTCTGGCTTTTATGTAGAGGCATCTATACTTATATTCCTTTTCAGCAAGCTCCAAAAGTATTTGTCCAGCGGGAAGGAAATACAAAGTAACACAAAGTACCTATTCCAGTTACTGCTCTTCTGAATAACTGGAATAGGCCACACTTTTATTGTGTTTTGAGAAGCACTGGGGACCCTTCCTGGTAATTTTCATCAAAAACAGCCATATCTACATTTTCAAACTCCACTTTCGGGAATACACTGTGTATGTGCACATGTACAGGTCTATATTTTAAACCATGTCAACTCTGAGAGTTTCCTTTGAAATAGAAAATGCTCTGCAGGAAATTAAAAAAACTTATCTGTTATAAATGTAATTAGTTTCTTTGAGTCTTCTCTTCATGGCACCTGCCCAAGATCACTGGGAAGCCAGCTAGCGGTGCACTAAGCACCATTTCTGTACTTAAAGGGACTTAAATGGTATCCCCTTTGTACTCTACTAGTCTATTTTATTTTGTGTTACCTTCTCCTATTCGTCATTTCAGGTTTTCACGTCCTCTTTAATATTTGAAGTACACTCAGTCAAAAACGGTGCTGGGGAAATCTTGCCTGTGGCTTTTCACCTCCACCTACAGGAGGAGGTGTCTGTGGAGCACAGCAGGTTAGCATGGGCAGTGTTTCACCTCTTGGTGTTAAACACCGTGACGAAAAATGTCCATGTATATGAGTTTATACATATGTATGTGTGTGTGTGACATATTTGTGTATGTGTTTATATCCACATGCATATTAGTTCTTAGCAACATACTTTCTACTTAGAAGCAAAATAGCAAAATACAGGATTGGCATTCTTCTCTCTTTTATGGAGCCAACTCCCTGAATATGAGCAAGCCACCTTGAGTCACCGAAAGTGCTCTGAGGAGCCTGTGCTTGATCCCCGTGGTGGCACAACACAACTAATTGTGTCTGTAAAGTAACACTATTCTGAGGGCTCCTTAGCAAGAGGAGAAGAGGGTCCAGGTGCCTCTCAGGATGTCAAGTGATGAATTCTAAATGCGCATTTTCAACAGATGGACATGGCATTAGGGAGGCAGCCGCAGAAGGCAGCAGGTGGTGGAGGCAGCAGGAAAGCAATGCTACTTGCAGGAGCACTTGACATTAATTACACCTGTTGAAATTCTGGCCCAACCTTTTGTTTTCAGATGTGGTCTCCATGTAATCACTGGGAGGAGGGCGGGCAAAGGAAAGAAGCTGAGAATTGTAAACAGGAAATGGAGCACTTGTGCGGTAAGAACAGGGGAAGAGGGGATAGGTGAGGGCTTCTCTGGCTTTTGTCCTCCAATTAATCGCATGTGCAAAAAGGGAAGTCAGGCACGTGATTACTTGTAGTTGATCCCGTGGGTGATTCCATCTTGGAGCTTAGCCGGACAATGTAGAAACTGGATGTTTAAAGCTGGAGTATGCATTTAGTTCTTCAGAAATTAAACATCTTCCTCTGTATATGAAGAGATTAAATATACACATGTTTCACTTTGGATCATCTGAACACATTTAAAAATATTTTCTTCTATTTGATTTTGTTAGTGCTTTAGAGTCATCATTCATTCGCGCCTGTAGAATTGGATCCCCACTTTCCCTAGGCTGGGCCTTTGTCAACCAGCATGGCCTGTGCCTCCTGCTTCACTGCGGTTCACACTGAGGTTCCTTCACAGTAAATTTTGAGCACTGCCTGAAACCACCTGGGGGTTTCTTGTCTTTGCTTATGCCATTCTTTCTTTCTGGAAGGCCTTCGCCTGTGTCTCAAATTTCTGCTCATCATTAAATGTCAACTCAAGGGTTTAAATTGTCAGCAAAGATTTCAGTGATCGTCCCAGGTGGACCCATGCCTTTCATCCTCTCCAAAGTCCTAGGACCTGCACGTGCCTCTGAGAAGCATCTGGTACCTGGCCAGGTGCAGGGGCTGTCTCCCCCTCTGCCCTGGGCTGTGACCTCAATGAGGAGAATCCCATTTCTGCTCTTCTGTGAGTCTCCTCCCTCCTTCTTGCTCAGAATCAGCCCTTGGTTTACTTTCTGAACTTACTCTTTTTGGACCTTAGTTTTCTCATTTGAGAGGTGAGGATTTCATGTTAGGTTTATTTTTCCCCTCCGTTATTTAACAATATGAGTCGTTTTATAACAAGACATGGTGGTCATATTTTCTATAAAGTATCCAGTTATTTATTTAATTCATATTTACTAAATACCTACTATATGCCAGAAGCTATTTTGTCATTGGAAATATAATCTAAAAGAAAAGTCCTTGTTTTGATGAAGATGATATGTTGATTGGGGCAGATTCATAATCAGTACTGCGCATCCACAGTAAGTAAGTGGTGGCAAATGCGTAAAGCAAAGGGCAGCACCAGCCGAGGGCGCGTAGGGCGCAATGACCGTGGAGCCAGTACTATTTTAGAGAGAGAAGTTCTCTCTGACAAGGACACATGCAGTATGGAAAGGATATCAAAGTAAAATATCTGTCTTGAATGTGTGTGCTACATCTAATATATGTTGATTACAGTGATTTTAACTGCACTTTATTTAACTATGGGGTTGTATACGCTTCACTGGAGTTTGCTCATTCTAACTGCGCGCACAGGTCTTCTCCTGGAAATGCTCCTGTCCTGTTGAGAAGGGCATGTGCCCTGACTTCTCGTCCATCTCTTTGTGTTAGTGTCAGTCTGGAGGGAAACCTGTGGTGTATCCCCTGCACACTGAACGTTCTAGGTGGGTATTCCTGAAGTGCTCTGGTCACAGTTTCCCCTTTAGGTACACTTGTTGCCCTCACCACAGCTGTGCGCAGCAGTCATCGGACACCGTCTGGCTGGTGTTGGGAGGGTTCAAGGGATTTCTTATCAACTGTCTCTGGCTTCCCGAGAAGTGAAATGTGATAAGATCCAGACAGGTTATATGTCCATTTTCCTCTTGAAAATTAAGCTCTTGTGTATGAAGCTTAATATGGTAGAAGTTGATATATCCCTAAAAAGCCTTTAACACAGTGAAAATGGGGCTTTAGAAGTTAATTGTATTCTGGAATGATCTGGACAACATATATATATATGCTATTATTCAGATTTGATCAATGTGAATGTTTAGTATATCTTTGATTTTAGGTCATCAAAGAACTCCAGGGGTTCTTGTAACAAATAGCATAGTGGAAGGTTAATTGAAAAATTGCAAAGGTCTTAATGTACTGTGAAAATTGACAATAGGAGCTGAGTTTTAGCCTTCTCAGTAACTGAGAATTCTGCCACATGGCCCAGTATCTGAAACATGGATCTTATTGAATGATTGAAGGATGAAAATACATAATTAAACTGCGGGATTTGGGGATGTTGTAGAATGTTCCATAAGATAGAAGACTACCGTGTTAGGTTGGAATGAGTCCTTCTTGACCTATTAATATTGGCATGCCCTTGTCCTTACTCAGAAAATACCCACATTGTTAAAACCCACAAACATTTTCAAAAGCCTACAGTATTTTTCTACATGTTTGCCCCACGTCATTTATTTTTTGACTTCTAGCTAGAGGTCTCTGTCCCTGCTGTGCAGGTCATAGGGCTATAGATTTAGACCATCACAGATAGATAAGTAGCTGTTGTGTGGTCTACAGAGATGATAGAAAACGTGTACTGTGCTTAGAATATTGCCTGACTCGTGGTAAGCACATGGCACTTGTAAATTTAATACTATTAATCAAACAAACCAGGGACTTCATACTATCAAAATCAGAGATCAATGTCTTGTATAAGTGTCCCTTTGCCACCAGATTTTCTTTGTTCGTCAGATACCAAAGCCAATTTGTGTTTGAACAATCTAGCAGTTTAAACATTGATCCAGGAGAGTTCTGGCTTCACCTCTAGGAAGTCTCCCCTGTGCTTTAGTGTCAACTGGGGAGAGGGATGCTATCTTCCAAATGCATCATTCCTGCTAGAAATGAAGTCTATCCTCACCATCAGAACTTACTGGTTTTTTTTTCTCTGAAGGCTTGAGTTATACATACTCCTCAAAGCCAACAGCTTAGTATTTATGGTTAAAGAGAGCAAGTTAAAGAAAATATTCCCAAAGAGTAAGAGGCAAGCTAGGATTTGAGGTATGAAGAGAATTTGGAGAATGGATGAAATGGGGGAAGATACCAGGAGAGAGGGGAGAGATGCCTGAGGGGCAGGGGGAAGCATCCAGCCTGGTGCAGCCTAAATCTTTCTCGTGTCCGGAGCAGCCCCTGAACTGTCTGTATGGGAGAGAAGAAGGTCTTTGGTTACCAATAAACAGTTCCAGTTGAAGATCCTAGACTTCCCATTCAAGGGTAAGAATCAGAGTTTAATCACCATAGCAGGACTACAGTTTGTTCCGGGGTTCTTATCTATTCATTATTCCAGGTTCACAGTTTTTATTCATGAAATACTATGAGCTGTTTTACCGTAGTTATAAATCTTGCCATTCTGTTACATGCTTGGGCAGAATGTTTGACAAACTATTAGAGGATAGAACTCTCCTTTAGAGCTCCATGTTGTGATAGATTCACAGCCCTAAAAGTAAAGTGAAATTGTTTTTAAATAGAAGTCCCTAGATTTTTCGAAAGGCTTAAAAATTTAGTTAGAAAAATATGTTCGTGGACATGTTGGATATCATGGTTAAAGTCATGAAACTTTTTCACTATAAGAAAAAAGAAAGAGTAGTGAAAGTAGAAGTGCTTTCATGTAAATGACGAAAATGAGCCTGTAACACCTGCCCATTCATCTATGGAGAGTGTTATTAGATCAGAATGAGAGCACCCAAAGAAAGGAAATGAAGAGGCACGTTCTGAAGCCTCACAGGATGCCCGGAAATGGTTCGGATCCTCTACAGCTTCCTGAGGCGAGTGCCATTATCCCTCCCCAAATCGGTGAAACTGGAATCCTTCTGAAAAGAATATTTTCTCTGAAAGATGAGAAAAAGTCAAGAAATAAGGGTTTTTTTAGATGAAGCTTTGAAGTAACGGTAGCATTAGGCTTGATCAGCTCCTGCTGTGTTTCTTTCTCTAGATTAAACTTACATATGTTTAAGGGGAAATGTCTGTATCAGTTAAAATAAAAATGAACATGGCTCTTGCAAACATCTTCTTTTAGTGACTTTGATAGAGGCTGTGGAGTTTTCAATGGACATCAGAGACTGTGCATGTAAGTATCAGGTTCTGTAAATAACTGGAGAAAACCCAATGTCAAAATAAAAGCCTACTGCACTGGCATTTTGTTTTGAGCATCTCCATTTTGTACAAGCAAAAAGCTGGCCAGTGAATGGAGGAATGTATTTTTAGGATAATCAGTGTTTGCCATGGAAAGGTCAGCTGATTCAGAGGATTGGATTATGCACCTGAGGTGGAGCACCTCTGTGGGGACCATTGGAAGGAGACTCATCTTATGGCAGACAGTATCTTCCATTTAAGTTCTAACAGAAAATTCTGCAGAACTTACAGAAGTCTAATGTTATTGCCTGCACACCTCTTATTAACATTTCTCTTGTTCTTGAGAGAGTGTGTCTTGCAGAAGGTAAGAGAAGATAAAGCACTTGTCATGCTTATAATAATGAAATGTTAGTGTGCTTGACCTCTGCAGCTACCCATCATTAAAGAATTAATTTTCTGGAGCTGAAACCATTTATTTCCTCATTTTAGCTTAGATTTAGTTAGTATGAGGAACAAAGAAGGAAACTTTAAAAATGGAAACAAAATATAAAGTCATTAACCTGTCTTGCCAACAATCCATTACAAGTAATAGAGAAAATATTGAACTACTTGTTAGGTATTCTTTCTCTAAGGTTAAACAGATAAAATAAACTAACAAGGTTCTAAGAAGTAACAAGTCACAGCTAAACTGGGTTTGAAAAAATAGTGCAATACATTTGTAAAGGGAAGGAAATGCCCAGGGAACCCTTACACAATTTATGTTCCCCTTTTTTCACCTGCGTATGAAAAAAGTACAGAATTTCTTATTTGCATGTGGGTAAGAAACTGCATAAATGAATCACACCACAACTAAGATATTCTCATGTCCGAGAGCTTTCTGAAGTACCATAACTCAATTATGTTTAAAACTATTTCTTTATGGAAAAAAATTGAGATGTTACTGGCATATATACCATTTGTCAGGTTTGTCCAGAGCAAAAGAACCAATAGGTCACACATATAAATATATCTATATATAGAAAAGGATTCACTATAAGGAATTGGCTCAGGTGATGATGGAGGCTGGTGAGTCCAAAACCTGCAGTGTGGGCTGACAGGCTAACGACCCGGGACAGCCAATGGTACAGTAATAGCCCACAGACAGTTCGCTATAGAATTTCCTCTTACTCAGGGGAGCCCATCTTTTTGTTCTATTCAGGCTTTCAACTGACTGGATGAGGACTTTGCATGTCAGCTTTCCAAGGTGACACCTAAAATTAACCATCACACACCACATGGCCAAGATTTCACAAATGGCCAAGATTTAGGATATACTACCTTGATACTTCACTGCATTGGGAGCAGTTTTTTTTATAAGAAGAACAAGTTAAAAATCAAAGCATTCAAGTTATATATTTCTGTTAAAAAACTCTCCTTTTATTATTTCAGTGTCATTATCAATACATTCAATTTGTAAGGATTTAGAAGAACAGATACGATAGGGGTAAGGACCGTGGTGATGAGCACTCTTTGATCCACCTGACTACTCTGGTCTTTGTCCCATTCAGAACAATCAAAAAGGAGATGGGGGATGTTAATATTCCATTCATAAATGTGTATTAACATTAACATTGATAAAATCAGGAAGTAGGCTTTGTATTACTGATTTAAAAATGGAAAAGAGAAAACTTGTTCAGGCTCATAAGGACTGTATATACTCATGTATGATGATTCTCTTTCATGGGGTTATGGGATCTATCTTATTTAGGGAAAATATGTGAACTACGTGTAAGACAAATTTCTCTGCCAACTACTTAAACGACAGAGCCCTTTCTCCTGTACTTCATGAATGCGGAGCGTCATTCTTCTGTAACCCTAGTCCTGCTTGCACTTCAGACAGTTTCGGCCAGTTGGAGCAGAAGTAACAATGGGCTATGCAGACATATTTTCTAAATTCCGAATGTACATCCCTGGCATAGAAAAAAATTGCATGATGTATATTTTTGTGTGAAGCAGTTGGTTCATTTTCTTCCTTTTATCTGAACCCCCATTGGGCGAAAGTAGGTACTAGCAGTCACATTTGAATTTATTCGAACAAACCATCAAATTTTTCAGAGAGATGGCATGTTATAGGAAACTTTTTAAAGAATGTAGCTCATGTATTTTGAGGGCCACTACATGATACTGGATGAGCATGGTAAGCAATACAAAAATGTGTGTATCCATTTAAATAGTGAAAATGCTGCTTTTCCTGTCAAATATTTATCAGTTTTTCTAGATTGTTATTAAAATAGTTCTTCCCTTTACTTAAATTTCCACTATACGTTAATTTTTAAAACGTGTAGGAATTATTTTCGTTTGTTTGCTTATGTTAGATGCACATCAAATAAGGTCATGAAGACACCTGTTCAACCGCAGTTGAGCTGGGCTGGTTTTCTCACATTGTATTTGGTCAACAACGTGAAGAATCCCTGAGGCCTGCAGATAGCCAAGGACGTGGTGGTTAAAATGCAAGTTAAACAAATAAGCAAATATTATTCATACAGATAAATATTAAACATAGATAAATATTATCCTAGTCATACCTCCAAGAATAAAGCAGATTTTCTAAGCATCTCCTGAAATATATGTCTTCTGAAGATTTGAGTCTGTGAAAATTTGAGTCTATTACTAATATGCATACCATATTCCCTCTTGAATTATGAGCATGTAAAGGCATTAAAACTTGTAACTTTCAATCATTTGAGAGGTGTCAATTTAACTTCACCCTTTCAGATAAAATGTAAATAGAGTGTAGCCTGTTAACAATGACTGATATGGTGCAGTGCAGTTTTAAGGATCAAACAGTGACTGTTCACCCCAACCTGTGTTGATATGTGGTGTCAAATATGCAACTTGTCTCTATCAGAGTCACCCAGAAAGTGAAGGTCTTACTGAGCAACTTCATAAAAAAGAGCAGTAACACTAAGGTTTTTTTCTCTTTGTTTCTTAATTTCTAAAGCTCAAATATGTATGTGTTTGTGTATGAGTAATTAAGCACACACATATTACATGTACACATTTATTATTAAGGTTTGTACTCAATTGATTGCCTTGCTTCTACAGGGCAGAATGTATTGTCAATAAATTCAAGAATTCAATATTTATTAGGCCAATTAGCTTTGTGGTTAAATAGCTATGGACTGACTGCCTACTCAGTCAAAGATGAGTTATTTTTTAAATTTCATCACAAAGCTTATGTATGTAACTGATCGGGACTTTACCCTATAGGTGTGGAGAATCATTGCATTTAAACAAGTTTGAGTATAGATGGACCCCACACTTTTTAGGAGATATACTAAGATAAAATGGATACCGTATAGCTATGTACAACTTACAAGCATAAATTCTGAGCAATTATTATTGCTGGTATCTAGTATTACTGCATAAAATTCCTTTTGTAGTCTTCATTACTTTCTCTGTCCTTTCTCTGTTTTAAAGAAGGATCAGACATGAATTCTGACTTGAGCTGGGTCTAACTCTAAGACAAGGTTATGTGTTTTTTATGCTCATCTGAGGATACAATTTTTTCATTGATTTGTAGAGACAGAGGAAGGGAAGGGGGTGGGAAGAGAGAGAGAGAGAGAAAAACATCAGTATGAGAGAAAACATTGATTGCTTGCTTCCTGAAAGCCCCTGACCAGGATCTTACACACCCAGACTGGGATTTGAACCTGCAACCTTTGGGTTACATGACAATGCTCCAATCAACTGAATCATGCTGGCCCGAGCAAGCCTATGTACTTTTTGAAAATTATTATTTTAATACCTTTCATTAGAAAATCATAAAATTAAAATATATTTTCTACTTGTTGGCAAGGTGATGACATTTATTATCACGTGAGGTAGCTCCTCTTTCAGGACAATATGTATATGGGGTGTGGGTGTACATGCGTGCGCACAAACCGTACATTTCTGGCCTACATTATCTACCATACTTCTCTACTGTAGCCACGGCTTCTTGCATTTCCCCAGTGTGCAGAGGTGTTTGAAAATCTTTAGATCTGTTAAACACAAAATGATGTCAGAGCCCAAGTCCTCTTAGTACAATAGTTTATAGCATCCAACATTCCGGAGAATTTTCTCTCCAATTATTTCTTTGGTTTACATTTAAGAAGGTCCATTGACCTGACTAGGACAAAATATGAACGTTATTAAAATGTTATTAAATGTTATTAGTGAGCCCTGATCATTTAGAGCCTTTCTGACCAAGAAAAATGAGAAAGCTGAATTCTGCTTAGCGTAGGTCCTCGGGAAAGGCAGACCATCCTGTTGGCCACTCTCTGGTCTGTTACTTTGGCTCCAGAAGTTACAGAAATCAAACTGATGCCCTCAGGAGAGAGAGAACAAGTGTACCCTGCTGTACAGCCTCTGGACTTTTATTTCTCCTGTATGACTGGGCTGGTACTCCTAATGGCAGAAGAGCTAAAGTCACAGAAGGGTGAAGTAGAGTCCAAATTACTTTACTGATAAAAGATCACTGGGTGTTGAGAGAGTACTGAACCAATGCAGAAGGTGAAGTCCAAAACTCTATGATTTTCCCCATTGCACTGCACTGCATTGCTTTGTTCTTCATCTGCACTCTGGGTGGACTATGGTCCTCATGGCCTCATGCCTTTTGGGAGATTCACTTGACTCAGAGATGCTTTATTGAATGAGGTTTTAGTTTCAGTATCTCCTCAACACCCTTCTGATCCCCCCTGCTTTGAGTAAGAAATAAGGACATGGCAGTGAAACCTGAGCAAAGGATATATAGCTCTTGTCTTTGTTTTTCTCTTTGTAACTTAAATGCCATCCAATCGTCTCTTGCAACTATCTGTAGAATGTTAGTCAACATTATGATGGTGTCAGTCATTTGTTTTAGTAGTTTTGTGAGCATTTGCATTTTCAGAGAGCTCTTAATGAACTGGAAATATTTTTGAATTTGATGTTCACAGAGGCATTTTGTATCCTTCGGGACACTGATAATTGCTGTTAAGTTTTCGATGTTTTATTACAGAAGCCAGAACACTTCTTGCTAATAATAACATATAGATACATATTCTAGTCATACTTCCAAGAATAAAGCAGATTTTCTAAGCATCTCCTGAAATAAATGCCTTTTGAAGATTTGCATCTGTGAAGCTGCTAATGAGATATGGAAGGGGCATTTGTAAAAGTGACAACTTATTTTAATCAAAAAGGTCATGCATGTCAGGTAGCATTATTGTTTCCTAAAGTGGTTTGACTTTGCCTAAGTCAGTGAGAATTAAGATTTCAATTATACATCACTAATGGCTGGGACAGAGGGTGAGTGAGGCAGAGGTTTAAAAGCTAAGCGTTGCCGAAACGTCGTCCTGATTTACTGGTATCACTGCTAAGTACTCTGTAAATGCCAGCACTTTATACCATGTCGCTAATGCCCAAGAGTAATGCCATGTTAGAATTACAAAGCAGAAAGCATTCTGCAGTCGGGCAGCAGAGTTAACTTCCCAAACAAGGTCTGAATACTAAAATGAGTGCCATCTTTGAGAAGGAGAGGCTTTTGAATTAGCCAGTTCTGTTTAATAATTGAAGTGAGGCTCAGCGGGTACTTACTCTCGGGACAACTTCTGATCCCTTAGTGGACTTTAATAGTGCTAAACTGGGATCCAAAAAGAATGGGATAAAAAGAGATCCTGGGATTAAGTGGGGGTGCTTTCTCCTACTTTAAATTATCTTTTTTTGTTTGCTAATCCTTCCTTGCTGGGTGAACAGGGTTCAGGCTTTAATGATGAAGATCTCTTTATCACAGGAGTCCAGTGATATGTATGTAGATCTTTCAATTTTCATAGACAGATTAACCACTGCTAAAGGAATGGTGTCATCTAAGCTTTATAGCTAGGCCAGAAGAGCCCTGATCATTTAGAGCCTTTCTGACCAAGAAAAATGAGACCTTTCTGTGGTTGGTTCATGTACTTCTGCATGCTCCCCATGCTGAATTCTGCTTAGCGTGGCTCCTCGGGAAAGGCAGACCATCCTGTTGGCCACTCTCTGGTCTGTTACTTTGGCTCCAGAAGTTACAGAAATCAAACTGATGCCCTCAGGAGAGAGAGAACAAGTGTACCCTGCTGTACAGCCTCTGGACTTTTATTTCTCCTGTATGACTGGGCTGGTACTCCTAATGGCAGAAGAGCTAAAGTCACAGAAGGGTGAAGTAGAGTCCAAATTACTTTACTGATAAAAGATCACTGGGTGTTTAGAGTGAACCAATGCAGAGGGTGAAGTCCAAAACTCTATGATTTTCCTGAGACATGTATGTGTGTGAGGGTGAGTGTGGAGCCAGGGTTGACGAGGGAGAGAGAGAAAGAGAGAGAGAGAAGGAAGGTGGGAGAGAGAGAAATATTGAGATTAAGCAGACAGAGAAGCGGAAAGTAGAGCAGAGATGTTGTGGGGGTCCAGATCAGCGTGTCTTTCTAGAACAGTATTTATTGAAGTTGGTCAGCATCAGAATGATCTGGGGGGAGGGGGTCGCTGATGAAACCTGAGGGTCACTGGAGCACTGCAATAGTGTGTGAAGCATTAAGTTAAAATATGGAATGTTCTGAAAAGCTTAAAACATTTTCTTGAAGTCTATTAAAGTGTTAACATCATGCAACTTAATTTTTTTTCTAGAAAAAATGTCCCAGTTACCATCCATCAGGTAGTCTGACATTTGCAGAGCTCTTGTTAGCTCTGATATGGATGCTGGAATATAAAGATGAGTGAGCAGCAGATCCTGGTCAACCTGCAGAAGAGCTGACACCCTAGGGAATCCTGCAATATAAAATCATGTGCAGGTATTCTTTATGTTCAGATTAAAATGAATACGATAGTAGACTTCCCATTTTGTGAACACACAAGGAAAGTGGAGTTTTTTAGTTCTGGCAAAGTGTCCAAGAAGCATTTATAGAAGTGACTTTTGGGTTGACTTGTTAAGCAGAGATCAGCCATACAGGGTTTATCTAAGAAGGAATGGAGTTAGGAGATTTCAATTTGTGGACACCGGATGAAGAGCAGCGGCAGGAGCAGCGCTGAGTCTGTTTCACCTGTGCCTCCACCTGCCTTTGCGTGGATGGGCGTGGGAAAAGGATTGTGTTTGGGGCTGCCGGAGATGGGGACTGTGAAAGCATACTGAGAATAGGATTCTAAGGTCCTAAATTAAGCTAAGGAGTTTGATCATTATTTATCAATAGTGGGATCCATTAAATATATGCTTAAACCAGAGGTGTCCATTGCTATAAAAGATATTGTACAGGAATGATAAATTTGATGGTAGTATCACTGTGTTGAGAGATGAGAAAATGACAGACAGGTGGCAGGAGACCATATAGAAGGCTGTTGCAATACAATAAATAATAGAAGTGCCTGCCCAATTGTCACCCGTGTGGAAATACAATAGAAACGCTTTGTGTGGGCCTCCGTTTAAGGCCCAAATTGAAAGAAATGCCCAGTTTTCCATTTGCCCCTTTTCTCTACCTCCCCTATTCTTTCTCTTCTTCCCTTCCTCCATTTTTTCATTTCTCAGTTCTTTATCACTATTCAGTGCCTGCTGTGTGCCAGGCTGTGGGCCTGGGGAAGCCAGTGGATCAAAGATGATGCCAGGACGTCTAGCTTGGTGAAGTAAGAGGGCTGTTAACTATGACAGGGAACATTTAGCAAAAAGAACAGTTTCACAGCAGGGAATAAAATGATTTTGAATTCAAACAGATTGATCTGGGAAAGCCTGTGGGACGTTCTCACTGAGATACCCAGCCAAGACTTGAAACAGCTCCCTGACATTACTGTGTGGAATAAATAGTCTGCTGCTGGGCCTTGAACTCCTATCACTAGGGAAGGACATGCCTTGGTCAGGTGGCCTTAAGTCAGACTTACCACATGGAAGTCTGATGTAAGATTACCAGCATATTTGATACAATGTTCTTCTAATGATACAAGTCTGTAAGTCTGTAGAAGCAATGTGTGTGCGTGTGTCTGAGAGAGAGAGAGACAGCCAGCCAGCCAGGCAGAGAGAATGACAAAAACAGAGAGAGACTTGGACATCTTTTCCTTATCTATTACCCTATGAAGTAATGAATGCTTGAGCCTCCTTCCATCACTATTTATGCCCCCTGTACTTTCTCGTACTGACACCCACCTCTCTTTCCCTCTGGTAATCAAGATAATCAGCATAATGTTTTCTGTCTATGAGGTTTCTTAACCTTTTCACCATTTTCACTCAGCCCCCTACTCTCTTCCCTCTGAAAGCTGTCAGTCTGTTTTCTATGAGTTCTTTTTTATTTGTTTGTTACTTTATTTGTTCATTGGATTCCACATATGAGTGATATCATATGGAATCTGTCTTTCTCTGGCTGGCTTATTTCACTTAGCATAATGCTCTCTAGGTCCTTTCATTGAGGCTACAAAGGTTGCCTAGGGGAAGGGAATTCCTAGTTTAGACCCTGGGAAGACACTCCTAAAAAACTGTTGTTTAACTGAAAAAGGGAAGGAAGAATGAACTAGAGAAATTTACTGAAGGTGGTGGGAATAACCTCTAAGGAAGCCTACAGGCCAGCAAGATGTGATGTATTCAAGGAACTGAAAAAGGTAGGCGTAAATGGATTGTAGAGTATTCAAGAGGTTTACCTTGGGGGATGCAGTATACATGCAAATTTATTGGGTACTTTCTATTTTATAATTTTTATTAATAAAGATACTTCAATTAAAGTATAAATAATTAAGAAACTAGATAAAATTATCACCAACAAAAAATAATGTAATACTTTAAATAGGATACAGAAAAATAATAAGACAAGAAAAGATGTGAACACTTAGGCTGAAGCCTAAAACACAAGGATAACATTATCTATTAAGTTGAACTGAAGGAGAGGAATACTAATAGTGATTTTAGAAAACAACTGTACTTCTTCTAAGTGGTCTTAAATAGAAACATTAAGTAAAACAATAATGTAAATCTTTCAATTAGACTCCCATTGTATTGGGTTGGTCAAAAAGGCGCCCCCCCCCCATATTAAGTTGGCTCTGGTAGCATTTAGTTGTCTTTAACTAGATTTCAAACAGTTTTGTCAGATTGTATTGCAATATCAGCATGCACTTGAAAAAGCATATCAAAATTGATGAATTTTTTGTGTAGCCATTTTAATATTGAAGATGAAAGAAAGTACACAACATTTTTGGCATATTATGTTTTATTATTTCAAGAAAGGTAAAAATACGACAAACACACACACAAAAAGATCTGTGCAGTTTATGGAGATGGTGCTGTGTCTGATTGAATGTGTCAAAAAGTAGTTTGCAAAGTTTTGTGCTGAAGATTTCTCACGGGGCAATGCTGCATGGTCGGGTGGAACAACTGAAGTAGATAGCAACCAAATCTAGACATTAATTGAGAAAAATCAACATTCTACTGTGTGGGAGAGAGCCAACATACTCAAAATATCCAAACCAATAAAGTAATTGGTGAAAACTGTGTCTTATTTTTTGGAAAAAATCCATATGGACGTTTTGGCCAACCCAATAAAAAGACCCACAGGAATATTTGTATTGACAGAGCAGTGAAACATTCAGCTGACTTTACTTTCAGCCAATCTTCTAAGGCCTCAGTTGCCTAGATGGAGTTCTCAGGGGCAAAAGCAGAATTCCATAGTCCATTTGTGTTTCTTTCTCCCTATTGCTTCTAGTCCAGTCAATATTACCTGTGTTCACTTTCAAAGACATGATCCAACTCTAGATCAATGCTCCCAAGAGGTTCCATGTTAGAATCACCTGGAGAGATTTTAAAATTTCAGGTACTCAGGCCCTATTTAGGGTCAATTAAATCATTATTTCTGACATTCCAGGCATCAAAAAATGTAATGCTCTCTGGGAATTCTCATGTGCAACTGAAACTGAAAACTCATTGCCCTAGTAAGATTTATCCTATCAGCTGATTCAGTACATAAACAAAATTGCCTAGCAGCAAAGTCAGGGGTGACGTTACTCAAATGGGCAACTCCAAAGAACTGAGTCAAGAAGTAAGAGTAAAAGGATGCAGAATCCATTGTCTGGTTTGGTGGTGAGGTTGTCTGGGATGTCGCCTTTGAAAGGATTTGTGTGCTGAATGAAGATGGAGTCTTCGGTGGAGAAACACCTTAGCTATAAAATATAGGTGGGAGATGAGTTTGAGGTAACGTTAAATATATTAAAACTAAGCTTAAATAACCAGGACTCTGCATTTTCTTGTCTATAAAATGAGAAGGTAACTACTTCATCAGGAAGTTGTGGCAGTTAAATGAGTATACTCATATAAGCTAAGTATTCATTGTAGTTTACTCATAGTTCAGAGGCTCAATAAATATTATAACAGAAACATAGGGAAATATCTCTTTCATATCTTATCTGTCAAATGTTATAGCTTCAATTCTTGAAAGTTTATTTTCCTTTTAGTGGACACCAGTGGGCTTTTGTTCAAAGTATACAGACCCAAACAGTAGATAAACAAACATTCTATGTAGTATTTTGGAAAGGTAGAGGGCTAGTGCACTTTTTACACATTTCAAAGCTACTTGAATTTCCCTAATGGTCCATTTGTGGAAGGCACATGTATTAGGTTTCTGTTGCTGTATAGCAAGTTACCACAGTATGTGTTAGAGGAGGTCATACAGAGGATGTGAACCCTGGCTGACCCATAAGCTGCAGGTGACAGAGGCTGCTCAACCCTTCACCACCTGTCCTTGGAAAGTACTGTCCACCTTCCCACAGAAGGAGCTGTTCAAAGGTGGTAGTGCTGAAAGTGTGAGGTATTATTGAGTCTATCCAGACTGTACACGTGACTCAACAGAGTTAAGACCTCTGTGTAAACTTTTAAGATTCTGGTGGACAGGCACAGATATCGACTTCTCTTGAGGTGCCCAAGACAAGCTTCCTATGTATGTTCTCTTGCTTGTTAAAACTGCCACCTGTCAATCTGGAGTGATCTGCCCTCCTTCTTCCATTTCTCCTTGCTTCCTTGTACAGGCACCCGTTTGAAAAACAACTGTGCCTTAAAACAACTATTTCTCAGCCCACAGTTATGTAGGAAAGAAGACTGATGAGCTGGATTCTTTGCTTAGGGTCTCAGAGGCTAACGTTACAGTGTCAGTTGGGCTGCATTATCATCTGCAACTCAGAGTCTTCTTGCAGGCTCATGTGCTCATGGCCAGAGTTCAGTTTCTGGAAATTATATGCCTGGGATTTTTGTTTACTTTCTGGTTATTAGCCAGGGCTGCTCTCAGCTTTTATAGGCAACCTGCATGCCTTGTCCGTGCCCCGCTCCATTTTCAAAGCCAGGGGCAGAGAATTTCCCTTTCATGCTTCAAGTCTCTAATTTCCTCTCTCTCTTTCTCTGAAGTTTACATGTAGATTTAAAAGTGCTCTTGTGATTAGATAAGGCTTACTGGAGAGACTTACACTTTCTTCAAGCCCGGTGTACCAAATGACCTAATCAGAGGAGTGATAACCCATCCTGTTCACAAGTACCTCTCACACCAAAGGTGGAAATACTTCTGTAAAGGTGTGGGTCATTGAGGGTCAACTAACATGGCTGCCTGCTCTCACCTATGAAAAGGGTGTGTGGTCAGTGTCACCTGGCCAGGTGATTTTAAGCAAGGAATGAGAAGAATATCACTACTTCCTTTATCAGTGAGTGCCCATTTCCTTTGGTATGATTTTCACGGTATTGTTGGAGAGGGGAGATCAACCTTAATTTAGTTCCTAAAGGAAAAATAGGGAAGAAAAATTATAGAAAGATGTTGATTAATAAATTAAAAATATACGCTTTTTTGCTCTATAGTTTTAATGCTTAGCAAAGGCTATCTACCTGCTTACTTCTTATTTTCTTCCTTTTCATTGTTAATAAGTAAAGTGTCTTATACAACTTAATCCCATGACTAATGTATGCCAAAAATACAAACAAACAAGAAAAACTTCTAAAGGAGTTAAATTCTACAGAGGAAGACTGACACATACGGGTTGTTTTTTGGAGCTTATGCTGTTTGAGATAAGAAACCAACAATAGCTTGTTGTATCCTGAGACACGTTGCATGTATGTGGTTGTATGAGTCTCACAGATTTACTGCAGGGCAGGGGGAGCCTCCTAAAGCTATAGTTGTACTCAGCACTTGGACTATGTACTTAGCTGCTTTCTTAACAATTCTCTGTAATTCTTTAAGAAATTATGGTGTTCATAGGAAATGTTGTTTAGGTTTGAGTCAATTTTCTATTTCTCAGTATCTAACTAAGAAAATACATCTTCTAGTTGTTTTCCCATTAAATGAATGGGTATTGCTAATAATGCAATGTCTTCTTTGGATGATAGAATCTTGCTAAAGAAAATGAAACAAATCCTGGCATTTCAGGAAAGATTTATGCATAAGTTGTATGGAAACAATACATTGCCATAAATATTTGGACCATTAATGGTGTCTGTATATGGGTGATGCAGAGGGCGTGTGTGTGCATTTGCCACACACAAAGAAGGAAGGACGATAGGAAGGTCCTTGGAGATCTTTCCTTTAAAGGTATTCATTCAGATCTACTCTGTGCTCTATTTTTATTTACTGTTATGCTTTTAGAGGAACTGAGCATACCCAAATGTAATACAAATTGCCATCATGCTCTTGTGTAGTAGATTTCAAACTGGAGTGTGTATATCCCTGGTGCTATATGAGGATTTTTTGTAGACTGAGAGAGTTTGGAGGAGAGGGGGAGGGAGGGAGGGAGAGGGAGGAAGAGAGGGAGAGAGAGAGAAATTGTTTGCTATAATATTGGCAGGGGAAGTGGCTCTGATGATCTGGTGGCTGGGTAACAAATCTATTTCCAATTCTGGTGGTTTACAGTTCTCTACTTGAAGCAAAGTTGCAGAAGGGCCTAATTGAGTTGTCAGCTAATATATGATTAGAATAATTTTTGATGAAAGGTCACTGACTTTTGGCATATAACTGAGACGGAGTTCAAGGAATTGAGTGACATTGCTGTAAAGGAAGGAGTTTCTTCCATTCTCATCTGTTTATTTATTTGAACAAAGAATCTTCACAGCTATAATAATAATAACTTAAACTAGAAAAAAGGAAGGAAATTGATTCTGGGCCCTGTCTTCTTTTAGTAACAGTAATGATATGGAATACATGAAAGAAATGGGAAAAAAGCCAAGTACTTATATATAAGTAAGAGATTCATTTTAAGTAATTGTGTCCTTTGTTTAATAATTGTTTATCACAATTTTAATAATTGTTTTGGTAATTGTGTTCTTCAAATAATTTTAATTGTAATTGGAAGAAGAAATTTTTGTTTTACCCTTAAGGGGTAAAATTGTGAAATTTTTGTTTTGCCTGTAAGGGTCATATAGTCACAGGAAATGTTTTACATGTCATTTTTAAATACATATTTTGTTGCAGAGAAATATCAATAAAAAGACTTTTAAGCATAAAGCTTACTTCATTAGGATAAAATTCAGTGGTGATGGAAATGTGGGCTCAAAAAAATAGGAATAAGGTGAGACTTCCAGCTGAGATTTTCAACTAAAAAGATCTTGTTCATGTAATTCTCTTGAGTATTTAGGTTACTTGTTTCATTAACAAGTATGTGCTTTATTCCAAAACATCAGTACTTTGGTATGCTAAAGCCTATATCCTTTGCCATTTAAACTTATGAAAAAATTAAATGTTACCTCCATTTGTGTGAGGGGTAATTTGGAAGAGCAGGTGGAAGACTGGTGCTGTTGTGGAAAGGACTACCCAGGCCACCGCTGGCTTTCTCAGTGTGCATCAGTCAGCATGTCTGACTTTTTGGCATCTCCGGGCCACACTGGAAGAGGAAGAGTTGTCTTGGGCCATGCATTAAATACACAAACACTAATGAAAACTGATGAGCAAAAAAAAGTGGTTTTAAGTAAATTTATGATTTTGTCCTGGGCCACATTCATAGCTGCCCTGGGCCTCATGCTGTCTGAGGCCATGAGTTTGACAACCCTCGGAGGGGCAAAGGCCTCAGACAGCTGACACTGACAATGACTCTCCTTTCTCTGAGCACCTGTGGCCCTCACAAATCACGTCAAAACATTTGATCCTTATTAGGTTGCTGATGTTGTTGACTCAATGTTTTGGTCGTATGTTAGATTGAATAATGGCTACATTTTGGTCAGGCTCTTAATGCACAATCAAATTAATGACACACTTGGTTTCAATGACATAATTAACCAGATGGTTTTTAAATAGTAAAGTACATTTCATAAAATGTAATTATTGTCTTCTAAGTCATAAAGCTAAGGTAATGATAATGTACATCCAGAATGATTTTATGTATATGCATTTTTTATGTTTTAATAGAAAATAGGTAGTACAAGTAGTAGTAGTAAAGAAAGCAAGCAAAGTTCTTCACTTTTCTAAAGACATAAGAGATTAATTTGAGCCAGTGTTGATTTGAGGAATGTCCATTTGTTTTATTTAATGCAGTTTAAAAGTCTCCAGTTACAATTTTGATGAACAGATTTTTAATGAATACTTAGATAAATGCCTGGTCCTGTGATCCCTGAAGGGTGCTGTCTTTTAGGAGGATTCCCGTCAGTCCCTCCATTGGAAGCCAATGCCACAGAGATGGCATTTGAAGTAACTGGCGGGGAGGACTGTGGGCAGGCAGAGAGAGCACTGTGGGAAGAGAAGTGCCGTCCTCTGACACTAAGTAACTGTGGGCACAAGTGAGGTGTAGAAGTATCCCACGAGGCACAGCTAGAGGACAAACTTGGATCACATGGGGATTCCTGAACAGCAGGAGGAAGTAGTGCTGTGGAATGCTTACCAGTTACCATGAGGAATGAGGGATGAATCTGTCCATTGGATTTTTCTTAACTTAATATTTTCAGTACATAAAAATTCAAAGGGTGAGGGGAAAGGTTCATTTGCTGTAGGGTAGATAGATTTAGAAAAAAATTGAGGTGGTCTTTTGTGGTCAGTTTGTCCCTTTTATGTTATATTTCCAGTGAGAAAGAAGCAAAGGATGATGTTTTTATGGTCCCTGGCCTGAGCAGTGTTTCTGGCCTGGAAGCTGAAGAAGTGGTGGAGGCAGAGGCAGAGAGGGTGTGGCATGGATGGGCGTAGGGGAGGGATTGAAATCTCCACTGATCTTGCTTCTGCATCCTTCTGGTTTTTTCTCTCTTCTTCTAAGAGAGAGAATGACATACATGAGAGAGAAGGGAACACGGACCAGCCATAGGCACAGGAATGACAATTACATATCCTAACAGGAAGAAAGAAAGAGTGGATGGTGTGTAGGTGATAGTGTGTGACTGGAAGAGAGAAGTTTTCTTTATCTGCTTGTGAAAATAGATAGTTCTGTTTTCTTATGAAGTATGAACTTCTGCTGAAAATGAAAGTGTGGGGGGAGGGAGCGAGTCCCAGCCTCTGTCAGAGGTTGAAGATGGTGAACATTTGGGAGAACATGTGCGGAGTGGGAGAATGACTTGGTCTGGAAATAGACCAGGGTTGCTAGACTTAATGGATAAAAATATTAAAAACATTAACCAAAATCTTGAGTCTTCTTTCTGGAGAAATGAAATTAACACAAAGTTATATACTAATATTCAATCAAATCAGTACAACAGGTATTTGAGTTTAGTACACATTGAATATAATGATTCAAAGGGATGAGATTCAAACCTATGAAAAGGTGCATAACAGAAAACAGAAAGATTTCCTTTGCAAATAGAAATCACTTAAAGCACATTATTCATAAAATACTTAATGAATAATTAAGTATTCATTAAGGTTAATTTGGGACTGGAAGAACCAAAGCTGGGGTGATCTTGCAATAAGTCAAATGACCAAAGGTGATCTCTATTTGTGGGAATTAAGTAGAATCACTTCTAGATTTATTCACTGTCTCTTGGTTTTGTTATTCCCTGTGATACCTAAATAAAAGTCTCTGGCTTTGTCTGCCTCTGAAGTGAGCTATATAACAAAAACATTATGAGCTCATAACCTTAGTCACACTATAAGGTTTGAAGGCCGGCCCTACTACTTACCAGTTCTGAGAATCCAGATGAATGACATGAACTCTCTATGCCTCTTTTTCATAACTAGTAAAACAGGGATTATGATACACCTACCTCATAGGTGTGTCATGAGGATTACATAGGATAACTCACACAACAAGCTTTCTGTACTCTATAGCATATGGAAACTTACGTGATAGCTATCATTATTAACTTTCTTAATAGGGCTCTGAAGGCACAAGGGTATTAGCATTTTCTGTCATTGTTGTACTGTGCTAATTAATCTAATTCATTTCATTATAATTAATAAGTGATGATACAACTGGGGTATGAAAAACTCATTTGGATAATTATAAGAGAAACAATATGGTAGCAGCTATTCAGTTTAGCAGTCTGACCAGTATTAGATAATATATTAAATGTTTTGGTTTTTAACTCATTGAAAGGACACTTTTCATGTTTTAAGATACAAATGGGTATAAGACATAAAATGTCTTTTACTGGCATCCAATTTGCTGACTTATTATTCTTAAATAAAACATTTAAAAGCTGACTCTTGCTGTTGACCATGCCACAGATTAAAAGGGAAGCTAAGCGGATAGTTATTCTGACAGTCTAGGGTAAACCAAAGCGGGTGCGCATTCTCCCCAGAGTTACACTGTTGTAAATTTGATGATTTGTACAAGGCTTATGTTCCCATATTTTTCCAAAAGACATCCTTTAATTCCACATGCCTGCCTTCCACTATATTGGTAACTGTTCATTTTCTATTAAGGATCTCATCAAAAGTAGTTTTTATGGTATTTGTGAAGTACAAAAGAATTTTTTTCTTTTCTATTAGAACTGTCGTGCAGGTGAAATATATTATGGATGTGCAGTAAGCTAATTGTAAATGAAAATAATAATTTGGGTGACCTTCCATGATACTGGAATGGCTAATAAAACTCTCTTACTCTTGTGTGGCTCTCAGGTGGCTCTCAGGTGTAGTGCCAGATTGCCCACAGCCATCTATGTTGTCATCCCAGGCAGAGTTCAAATGGTTGGGAAATTTTCTATTGAAACTACAATGCATTAGTCCTTGAGCAGAAGTGGCTCTGAATTTGGTTGTTTTGCCCACAGGGCTTTTGAGGAAGGAAGAGGGACAAATAATCTAAAACAAAAAAAAAAATTTTTAGATTCTGTGCTGGCATCCACCAACCTGTTCAGGGTACTTCTGAGGGCCCCTGAATAGCATGCATAGAAAGACTGGTTTTTTTTCTTTTTTTTTAAATTTAATTCTTGTTCAAGTACAGCTTTCTGTCTTATATTCCCAGCCCTGCCCCACCCAGTGCTCCCCACCTCCCTCCCATTTCCATCCCCCACCTTAGTTATTGTCCATGTGTCCTTTATACTTGTTCATGTGAGTCCTTCCCCTTTTCCCCTATGATTCTCTTCCCCTCCCCACTCTGTTCCCTGTCAGCCTGTTCCGTATTTCAGTGTCTTTGGTCATATTTTGCTTGCTTGTTTGTTTTGTTGTTTAGATTCCTGTTAATGGTGATATCATATGGTATTTGTCTTTCACTGCCTGGCTTATTTTACTCAGCATAATGCTTTCTAGTTCCATCCATGATGTTGCAAAGGGTAGGAGCTCCTTCTTCTTTCTGCATAGACTTCCATTGTGTAAATGTACCATAGTTTTTTGATCCAGTCATTGACTGATGGGCATCTAGGTTGCTTCCAGCTCTTGGCTATCGTAAATTGTGCTGAATATGAACATTGGGGTGCATAGGTTCTTTTGGATTGGTGCTTCAGGGTTCTTAGCATATACTCCTAACAGTGGAATTGCTGGGTCAAAAGGCACATTCATTTTTATTTGTTTTTAAAAAGGGGGGGGGGGGCATGGGGGTGGGATGGAATGGGAGTAATAGACAGAAAACTGTACTTGAAAAATAATTAAATAAATTAAAAAAAATCAACCTGCTCCCAAACTTCTTAAAATATTTATTGCTGTGAGTGGAAGAAAGGAATTTTTTTTCTCTCAATTTTGCCCTGGGGAGAAAACATTCCTGTGTTCTCCTGAGCCCAACCAAAAGGGAGAGTATGATTCGAGTGTCTGATCTAGACCTAATTTACCACTTTACTGTAGGTCGTGCTCAGCCGATGTGCAAGCAGATAGGCTCCTACGGCATTTTCCCTGAAGGTCAGTAAACTCCATTTACACCAGGAAGGAAAGCATAATCCAGTTACAACTGCTGTCCTCTTGCCCTCCCTACTCGACATCCAATAGGCTGCACCTAAGTAAACTCCAGGTGTCTTTCTCCTTCCTCATCTTGATTGTTGCCCTAATTGGAAAAAGCACATTGAGTGTTTTTTTAAAGCATTAACATTTGATTTACTGTGAAATGCGATCTTTCTATGTATTGAAGATCCACACACCTTTGTGTACCAGTATTATAGTTATAGAAATTATTTAAAACTGGAGAACTACATCAGTCTACTTTGTTATAAAAAGGTCTCAAGAAACTTGATACTTGGCCAGGCGATAAAAAAAAATGACAAGACAGTTATAGGCAAAGTATTTGGAAATGGGAGGAGGTCACAGAAAGAACCTGGCCTTCAGAAATAATCCCTCCCCATACCTGTACTCTGAGCTTGTTTTCTGAAAATTAAAAATAGAGTTAATAATTCTTGCATACTAAAGGATTTCCTGAGGGATAAATAAAATAATTTATGTAAGGCACTAAGCCAGGTGCCTGGAGTTGCTCAAAAAGAAACAATTCCCTTTTATTCCCTTCTACTAGCCTCTTAATAGTAACCTCACTATTTTATTTTATTTTTTTCTCATTTTTATTTAATTATTGTTCAAGTACAGTTTTCTGTCTTATATTCCCAGCCCTGCATTTAAGTGTGATGAACAAGTAGGCATATGAATTGACACTTTTTTGATGCAGTGAACTCCATCAGATACAGATCCAAATAAGCCATCTTTGTTATAAAATTAAGGCATTAAAACATTGCTCTTTTTTAAAATTTACATAAATATTTTATTTATAAGCCTCTCTTGAGTATTTTCTTGGTAGATGCTTAAATATTTACTCTAGTCCACAGATTGATTATTTAAAAAATCAGAAGTCCCCAGTAGGATCCGTTGGCTGAGGATACATTATGTATCTGTCATTTATTGTTATTATTTTCATTGTTATTTTAGCAAAGCATTAATAAAATTTATGGCTGAACTCAAGTACCAAACATACTCAAATGAATTTATTTTGGTTTTTCAACAAATTAGCTTATAATCTTGATAAATGGGGAGGTTTCACTTTCAATTACAATTTTCCTGGATTGGTGTCATCTAAGTATAAAAGCTAAAAGCTTATATCTTGACAGTATTCAAAGCAATAAAGGATGTGTGAGAAGGGAAAACAATCAAACATATAGATGACATCTTGCCTTAAATGTTACTTTGAAGCCATTTTCTGTTCCTCGTTTCTTCCTTCTCTCTTCCTTACCTGCATTGACTCATGTTCTTCTCTTCTGAAAGGTGGAATAAATTTCAGGTCTAATAATAAAGGTAAATGGTAAACAACACTAATTTCCCCCCTAAAAAGGCTCATAGGATTTGTATATTAATAATGATGGTAGCTTATTATTCTTAAAACATTTCAAGTAAATATTATGTCATTGTACTCTTAAATAATAGGATATTTTCCAACCAAGAAAGTAGTTTCCTTGGTAGCTGACTTCCTCGGAAGTCAGCTAATGTGCAAAGAAGAGCATGTGATAACAAACTTTATATTTTAATTTGAATGCTTAAAACTCAAAATTATTTTCTTAAAAATTTTTAAATTATCAACTAGGAAACAAAGTCTTAGATATAATTTTTACCATATTTAAGTGGCAGATGCCTCATCTCATTTACATCTGTGGCATCTGCATGTGCTTTGTTCTTATTGATTATAGGATCTGAATATGCTTTTCTCTCTAATCATAAACTCCTTGGTTAATGGAGAATAGCATGAGTGAGAAGTTTTTTACTATGTGTATCTTGTCAAATCTTGGAAACTTTGTTTCTTGAAAGATGTTTATTCTGATTAAGGGGCCCTTTGAGGCTTGTTTCAGCATATGCCTACTTAGTGACAGATAATTTTACCTTACTAAAAATGGTAAAATGCAGTTGAATCTTTTATGATTGGAAACATAGCACTTTATTAATAATAGTGAAAGCCTTTATTTTGATACTGTCATTTGAAATAGTTGTCTGTAAATACAGACCTGCATCTTGTACCAAATTGCATATCTTTTTTTCAGAAAGATATTAGAGATTAGATGTAGCTGTGCTGCTCCCGTGTGAAGGGAAGCAACTTGCAACACGCAGCAACCGTTTGTCAGCTGACAGCAAATCTAACAATAACGTGTCATCGGAAGATGAAAGTATCATATTGAGGCATTTAAATAAACTTCTGTTTATGTTAGGCTCCTGTGTTTTTAATAACAAACTCTAATCTTCATAGATATCATGCACCAAATACAATTTATTTCAAACATTTTCTTATGTACTATTCTTGTGTCTATTGTCTATAAACATAGCTAAATGGAACCGGCCTATGAAACGTGTTTCATCTCATTCAGTGCTACCCATTTATGGCTGTGCCATGTGGTAGGAATCTCGAAACATCAGGTCTGCCGTTCCCGTAACATTCCAGTGGCCTCCAGGTGATAGGCTGGGCCAACTGTCTTGGCCCAGTGCCAGTTCCCAATGGTCCTATCAACCAGCACCACTTAGCAAATTACTTTGAGGCACTGAATGATTTATGTGGAACAAGAAAGGATTCTGCAAAGTGGATATTTTTAAGTTCTTTTATCTGTGAACCAGGATGCATCACTAGCTGGAGTCTGTTGTTCTCTGTTGAAACAATAATTTGCTTTCTGGCCTGTCTAGGTTGTTTCAGGTGGAGTGCCAAAAATAGTTGTATTATATCCTAGTCATCCCTAGTCAGTCATCCCAGTTCCCTCTACCTTCCACATCAGTTCAATGTTTTTCTTGTTTGCTACTGATTTTTCAATCAAGTGCATTTTATGTTAATAAGAATTGTGGGTTTCACTCCTTAAACAACTTACATTGGTTTGGCTTTGGTTCTTTGACAAAACAAACACGAACAGAGGGAAAAAAGGCAACCTACCAAAAATATAATTCATTGGTATAAACATCTTTTCATTCATTTATGTATTCTCCTTTTATTTAGAAGAAATCCCCCAAGGGAAAAAATAAATTTCTATGTATTCTTATTGAGACACATTATGTACTATATTAAATAACAAAGATGAATAAGCATATTTAGGTGGTCTCAAATTAGATTTTATTTACTTATTTTTAGAAAGAAGAGAAGGGTGAGAGAAAGAGAGGGAGAGAAACATCAGTGTGTGATTGACTCTCATAGCCCCCTAACTGGAGGCCTGACCTACAACCTAGGCATGTTGGCTGACTGGGAATCAAACCAGTGACCCTTTGTGGTCCACAGGCTGGCATTTAATCCACTGAGCCACACCAGCCAAAAAGACATGTCAAATTAAACAATAAAAAATATGTTCTCCTTTTGTAGTGATGTTTGGTTCTTTTCAAATCAGCTCCCTGAAGCAGTGAGGATTGGAGAAAGCTATGCTATCTTGCATGTTTTAAAATGAAAAACCTGAAAAAAAAATGGAGACTTCATTGACTTCAAAATCAAAGGCAAATCTAGAACCTGAAACCAAAGGTTTTTCTATGGTGTTGGCTGTGGCATCTATCGGCAGATAGTGTAAAGAGACATGACCAAGTTAGTTATTGTCTGAGGGATTTATAGATAAAATATATTAAACTATTTTTACTACAAGGTATTTATAATCAAGATTATGAAAGTGCAAACAGGTATTGTCACTACTTAAACACAGCTTTAAATGCTCAGTTATATTGGTCTAAACCCTGGATCCTTTGAACTACCAATGCTCCTGGTTGATGTGAGTTAACACCACTAGGCCTCCTGTCTCCTGAACATGGTGATACAAGAATCAGAACTATATTTTGGTGTCGATGTGGTGATAACACCAAAAAAGTGAAGTTAATGTCCCTCAATTATTTCTACTCCCCTTAAGTTTGTTTTGAGCTTATATTTTCCAAAATTGAATACCACTATTTTTTATATTGTCATTATTTAAGACTTTATAGCTTTAATTTTATTTTAATAAACTTAACTATTTGCTTGGGTTTTAGGAGCCAGGCTTCGGCTCCTAAATAAATAGTTCATTAATTTTTATGTCAGCCTTGGTGCTATTTACATGCATACAAATGAAACTGAACTACCCCCGGGGAACTTGTAGAGGGTTGGTTTCAAATTCATGAATTAATGCAAATGGTAAGGTTACATCGTTTGGGTATAAGCTATAAGCTTTGGAGAATAGAGAATAAGCAATCAAGGTAAAATAGCTCCATAGCTTGCATTATTTATGAAAATGAGATCCTGGCACTTGTAGCCTAACGTGCTGTTAATAGGAGATGGAGCTACCTCTTTGTGCAGGTGCACTACAGAGGTCACTGGGACACATGGGCAGGGAGTCCACTCTGCTGCATCTTTATTAACAAGAAATCCACAGGGTTTTCATTTGACCTACTATATTTCTAATGGTTGTTGCTACCACATGTGAAATCCCTACAGCTTCAGAGCAATTATATTTCATCCATTCTAGAGTGCCATCAATTCAAAGATATATTATGTTCAATTTACCACCAAGAAAGGAAGAGTACTTCCAATTAAAGTATGACTTTTGATTAACTGAAGATTCATCCCAATTTTAACACTGTGAACATGTGAAGAATAAAAAGTCACTTTAGTGTTGTTGAAATACATTACTGCATTTATGTTGTCACAGGAGCTTGCTAGCTTGGAGATGAAGCTTAAACATTACTTCCAGAGGGCTGTCTGTGTTAGACATAGATATTACCTGCAGGGAACGAGAGGTCAGAGGCTGCATCTCTCCATTAGCACATTAGAGAGAGAGATGTGGAAACGAAGGGTTTTGTCTGATAGGGTTCTTGTGATCTCGGCCTTTTTATCTACATCTTCTTACATCTAATCACTGCCAGTGAGTTTTCATATGACATAACTAGGCATGTGAACACTTTAACAAGTTCACATACTATTGCTCCATGAAAACAGTTTTTTATTTCTAAATTTTCTGAAAAGAAGGAATGCAGACGTTCTTAAAAGAATGTCATAATATGATGTATTTCTATCAACTTGGTTAATGAAAGAAGCCAAACCCCTGGTCTCCTTCATATCTCATCCTACTCCAAAAAGCCACTTTCTTAGAATCATCAGAGTGACAACTGATAGCTTGTTAAAGACATAGGAACAAGGAAAACTTCTATTTTTAAGAGACTCAGAATTTCAATTCTACCACAAATATACCTACTTCATTAATTAAAGCCAAGAGTCCCCACAGACAAAATGTAGTGCCAAGCAACTGAATTTTAATAAATGCAAATGAGCCAAAAGTGAGAATAAGTGGCTGAAGGTCCAGGATAGAATATTTGTATTTACCTTCGTATTCATCAGCTTTTACTCAGAAGCCTGAGGAGTGAGGATCAAAAGTATGAAATTATTTCAGGAGTTTGGCAACTAAGGAATGGGGGCTGTACGTACTTAGGATTTTAGTGTGGGGAAACAGAGTACATTCCATGAAGAAAGAAGACGCTTTTGTCATCTCTCTTCCATTTTATTTTAACACCCCCGCCACGTGTTTAGGAATCTAGGTTTGAAATTATCTCTTAAAAATACTCTGCAGGATTTTAGTGTTAATATAAAGGTAGAAGATAAATGTGTTATTCTCACCAGGTGATGGGTTACATCTTTTTAACCCCAACATACCTGAAGTACCAATAGATCCCTTACATGCTGGCAGGCTAAATCCTGCTGTTTGCTGTTGTCGTTGTTCATTAGGAAAGGAGTTCAAAATCACACCCAAAGACAGCATGATTATTGTTAGTGGCAGCACTGTGAAGTGTCCCTCTCTCATCATAGTGTGATGCCTTGGTTAATTGTCTCTCTGCTCCAGTAAACTGTACGATCTGTAAAGGTACACCCATTGTTCATCACTGAGGTGAATACTAAATCCCTAGCACTTAGCGCAGAGCCTGGCACATAGGTGATCACAATAGTAAGACATCATATGACCTGGCTTCAACAGTGTTGACGTGATCATATGTCCTTTCCAGACTGTGTGGACCAGGCGAAACTGGAGGTGCTGTCGAGTGACACCCAGAAACTCCCATTATAATTTCTCTTTCGCCGTTGTTGCCTTTGGAGTAACTTTATTTTGGAAATTTTATTTATCCTTCATGTCCACTCACTGAAGGGAATGGCTTTGAGTGTCAGATTATAAATTAGACTATTTAAAGAACTATTCAAGTCTGAAAATTGTGACTGACTGAAGCTATATCTACATAGAAAACAGAAGAGCAATTTTGTAGTAGATCTGACCTAGTAAAATCAATTATATGAAAGGTTCATTTATCCAGAACTGTAAGATTATTGATTTAACTCCTCATTTTCATATAAATACTTTCAACAATAGCAAATAGGACAGAGTAACAATTTTCTTAAATTGGCATCTGCCTACTCAGCAGTTTCACACACTGCTTTTTCTTTATAAACATCTTGTTTTTTGTAAAAAAGTGAACATGATGAATGGATTTATTTTTAAAAAATAATCCATTGATGTTTCAAATATATATATATGTGTGTGTGTGTGTGTGTGTGTGGTGTATATATATACTTATACACATGCATGTATATGTATGTATATATACACATGCATATACACATGTATGTATGTATACACACATATATAGTCAGACAGAGTCAGAGTGTCTGCCCAGAAGGTATCCAGCCATGTAATATGAAAAACATAAATATAATATGATACATTTATTGAAGAAGACACAAGAAGTACTGTGCATAAGACAACAATGCTTCAGTCCCCTTCATAGTGAGGGCACCTTGGGACCTCACACACTTCTCCCAGGTGCCATCAGCTACTCCATCATATTTTTCTAAATCTCATTGGCAGTCTGAACTCTCTTTCCTTTCAAAGGTGATTCTAGTTTTGGGAAAAGCTAGTAGTTGCAAGGCACCAAGTCTGGGCTGAAGGCAAGCTAAGTCATATGGGTGATTTAATGTTTCACCAAAAAACTGAAGGAGATGTGATGCATGAGCAGGTGCATTGTCATGATGAAGCTGCCAATCACTGGTTGCCCATAGCTGTGGCCTTCTGAATCATCCAAATAGGTTCCTCAGAGGAATGCTCAAGCTTAATGCAAAATTTGGTGCAGATTTGTTTCTGTACTCAGTCATTTTGAATGTGACAGCCACACAGTAGACATGCTCATTCAGTGGCATCTACCACCCCTACTGACTAGTACAATGAAGTTATCATTGTTCACATATGCACAATCCAGTCCATTCTCCTTGGTACTAGGTTACATTAATGTAACACAAACCATTCTTTGTATTCTAACAACGGCTGCATTGTTTTCCCAAACAGACTTCATATATTATGGAAATATGGAGTGTCAACTCTTTAGAAAGGAATGAAAATTGGTTGGTGCTAAATTGACAAATTTTTAAGGAATCATTGCTTATAAAGGTGAACAATGAGTCATGCACATAAAAATCAAGTGTATTCTATAAGGAAGGAATGGTATAAATCAGTATTTATACCACTTTCTATAGAAAGTTTTATACCACTTTCTATAGAAAGTTTTATACCACTTTCTATAGAAAGTGGTATAAAATACCACTCAATAAAATTATTGAGCAATAATAATAATTTATAAATCAGTATAATTTATAAATCAGTATTTATACCACTTTCTATAGAAAGTGTATATGTGTATGTGCATGTGTATATATACATACATGTGTATGTGCGTGTATATACATACATATACATGCATGTGTATAAGTATATATATACACACACCACACACACACACACACACATATATATATTTGAAACATCAATGGATTATTTTTTAAAAATAAATCCATTCATCATGTTCACTTTTTTACAAAAAACAAGATGTTTATAAAGAAAAAGCAGTGTGTGAAACTGCTGAGTAGGCAGATGCCAATTTAAGAAAATTGTTACTCTGTCCTATTTGCTATTGTTGAAAGTATTTATATGAAAATGAGGAGTTAAATCAATAATCTTACAGTTCTGGATAAATGAACCTTTCATATAATTGATTTTACTAGGTCAGATCTACTACACAATTGCTCTTCTCTTTTCTATGTAGATATAGCTTCAGTCAGTCACAGTTTTCAGACTTGAATAGTTCTTTAAATAGTCTAATTTGTAACTTTCTATAGAAAGTGGTATAAATAGAAAGTATAAGTGTTCTCTTTGTTTCTGATTATACATACAAGCATAAATGCACTGCAAATAAAGGTTACCCAAAGGAAAAATATCATTTGCCTTTCATTATGATCATGTTGGCATTTCTACACTGAATCATAATCACCGTTAGTTTGAATACAATTTTTACAATTTATTCATTTAATATTTATTGAGCTCCAGGACTACATCAGAGTGCTATACCACAGTGATAGAGACAAATTCATTCCTGAAACATTGATTCTACTTAAATATATTTTATATAAGACTTCCAATAAAAATGTTAATATATAACAATTATAACCAAATTTATTTATCATAACTTGTACCTTCGCTTCCAATGGTAAATAAACACAATTTTCGGGGCACCCTCTGAATTAAGTGCTCCAGGTGTACTGATGCTTGAATACTGTGGACATTCCAGTACTGCAGTATGATCGGGGTAGAAGGAAAACACTATAAAGGGTAATGAACAATATAGTAGTCTCCCCTGCTGCTCAGGTTCCTCTTTCATGGGTTTGTGCACAATCAACCTCAACCTGACAATATTAAATAGAAAATTCTAGAAATATGCAGTTCATACATTTTAAATCACATGCCATTTTGCCTAGCATGGTAAAATGTTGCAGTGTGCCACCCCGCCCTGCCTGGGATGCATTGCCCTTTGTTGAGCATATGCTATTTGCGTGTTAGTCACGTAGCACCTGTCTTAATGGTCAGATCAGCTGTGCTGGTGTAGCAGTGCTTGTGTTCAAGTAACCCTTGTAATTGCGTGAAGCTGCATCACGATGCCTACATCATTCACCTCACTTCATATCATCACATAGGCATTGCATCATCTCACATCATCATTGTCAACATAAGGAAGGTCAGTCCAGTACAATAAGATACTGGATGGTACTGGATTGAGAGAGAGAACATATTTATATAGCTTTTATCATAATATATGTTATAATTGTTCTATTATCATTGTTAATCTCTTACTGTGCCTAATTTATAAATTAAACTTTATCATAGGTATGTGTGTATAGGAATAAAAATACATATAGGGTTAGATACTCTCTGAGGTTTTAGGGATCCACTGGGTACCACTGGGACACCTTGGGGTGTATCCCCCATGGGTAAGGGGAGAATGTTGTACAAGGTAGCATAATTTGAGTCAAATAAATAGTCTATGAAGAAATAGAAGAACTTTGTGCTGGTGCTGGGTCACTGAGTTAATTATGGAGAACAGAGTGTTCCGGTTTGTTTTTAAATTTATTTTTTAAATTAAATTTATTTGGGTGATATTGCTCAATAAAATTATATAGCTTTCCAGTTTATAAAATTATAACTCTGTGATACATGATTTATATAATGCATGTGTGGCCCCCATCCAAAGTTAAATCTTCTTCCGTCGCCGTATGTTTAACCCGCTTTGCCCTTGACTACGCCCACGGACGGACACTCTTCCTTCTGGTAACCCCCATCCTGTTGTATGGCTTTGAATTTTCCTGTCTGATCCTTCCTTTTATTTCTCCTTAGCACTCACCTAATTCAGACTACTATTCTTTTCTGAATTTGTTTTTAAAATTATTATCCTAGCCCATAATTCACCCTACATATCATCACCAAATTACTCTTTGATAAATCAGCTTTGGCTCTACAGTGTATGCTCTGCCTGTTTTACTTTGGCATTTAGGTAGTTCAGAACTTGGCCTGGCTATAGTGCTCATTTCATTTACCTTGGCTCTATCCAGAAGAAAATACTAAATCTCTTTTCTGTTAATTGCAAAAAAAAAAGAATTAGAAGAGTAATCATGAAAACAATTTAGTGAGGGAGAACTGAGAACTCTTGCAGTATTATAGTGTATTTGAATGTTCAAATCCACTGAGAATGAGAAATGGCTTAGTCTGGATTATAAATAGACTTTGGCAAGCTTTGAACTGCCCACACTGTGTTCTAAGCTGTGAGCAAAGCTCTGCTGGCACGCTGCACCAACTTTAGCTCTGATGTGAGTTATAAAGACACAAGGATGAGTGACTCCATTTGGAGCATTATGTTAGCCAAGTATGTAAATTGAATTCATGATTGGACTTTCTTTCCGCATCCCTTTCATTCCTCGTAGGATAATTATGCTATCCCTTCTTGACCCAAAGCAGATAAATTCCATGAAATTATTCTTTATGAAAATAATGTTTTATTATTTTAAATAACAAGGCGAGGCACCAAGATTTATTTCATTGTCAGTCATGTATCAAAAAGCAGTATCGTCAGCGGTGTAGTTTCATAATTACATTTTCATAGACTTGCTAATTGAAAGATGCTTACATGTCTTACATTTTTCTGAAAAATAATGTTAATGAGTGATGATCCTATACAGTCTATGTAAATATTATGCTCTTGTCATGATGGTTTATGCATAAAGATCATGTTCGTGTGTACTCAACATTTAAGAACCCAAGTACCACTTTGGACAGTACCATCATTTCCTGCCACTTGATGTAGTTCTTTGATGCAGCTAGGCTTGTTCAAAACTTTCTTTTTTTTTAAGATTTTATTTACTTATTATTAGAGAGAGGGTAACGGAGAGAGAAAGAGGAGAGAAACATTGAGGTGTGGTTGTCCCACATGTGCCCCCTACTGGGGACCTGGCCTGCTGCCCAGGCATGTGCCCTGACTAGGAATCAAACTGGCAACCCCTTGGTTTGCAGGTCAGTGCTCAATCCACTGAGAAACACCAGCAAGGACTTGTTCAGAGCTTTCTGATAGAATCAGTTGTTCACCAACCATTTTTCTGTGAAGTATTTACTGTGTTTGTTACTGTTTTACTAACTGGGTGTCTTATCACTAGGGATGTTGCTAAGACATAGGATTCTGTACACAGCAGGACAGACAGGGCAGATGTGGCCAAGTGAGTGGGAATGACCCAAACTACACCCTGAAGGGATAAGCAGATTTGGTGTTGGGGGGAGGTAACTGCCTGTGGCACAGCCCCTGCCTGCTGACTGATTGCACAGGCACTGAGCAGTGACTAAGACCATGTGCAGAGGGCACTGCCTTCTCAGAGCAGCAGCACAGCTGTGGCAGCTCCAAAGGCAGCAGCCGGGATCCCCACGGGTGAACGGAGCTCAGCGACATGTATCAATGAGGCAGGTGATCACCATCAAGCTTTGGCTAGAGATCTAGTCTTCAAAGACAGCACGTAGATCCTGGATGAAAAATTGAGACAGGAAATGTTAATACTAGAAGTGAAAGTGCATGGGGGGAGTGAATTTGTGTGTGTGTGTGTGTCTATAATTTGTATGGACTAAAATATTAAGCTAATTTCAAAGCAGATAATGTCATCTGGTAATTATTTTCCTAGTGATTGACTTTTCCAGATACATGATTTTCCAAACTGGGGACATGAGTCACTTTTAATACATCGGACAAGTGATTTGGCTGCTACACCCATCTCTAGTCTCCTCTGGGGGGTGGAAGGGCTGTGGCACCTGGACGGTAGAGCTGTAGTAGTTTCATTGAACAGAGAGCCAGTCACAATCACATTCTTTCATTCTAACATACCTGCTCCTGTGCTAGATCTAAGCGAAGAGAAATGAAGCCCCAGAGCACTCACATACACATTTGTGAGAAATAAAAGAACTTATTAGCAGCCACTTGCTGACAATAAAATTCCCAGAAAGAGGGTAATTCCAAAGAAAAATAAATATATGAAAAAAAGAAAAGGAAAGTCAGGCAGAAAAGAGACAGGAAATGAGAGAATGTATCAACTGCTTTGTTTGAAAAGTAAACTTAAAATTGAAAGAACATTCAGGAAAACAGAATAATGTATTTTCACTTATTATCGAATTCAGAAATACAGTCTTCCTTAAATACTTTTTATCCATGCAAACAAAAAGCTATGATTACAAGTATTTGCAAATATCTAAAACATACTACTATAAATGTGTTCTTCTCAGAAACCAATTTAACACATGTTTAAACTCTATTTAAATGTGTGTATGTATATCATAGAGTATTATATGAACTTTCTATGTATCATATACTACATCAGAGTCATTTAATGGAGTATGTCCCCTAGATTTGACATACTTAGTATCTGTGTTCATGTCTCAAAAATTATTGCCTCTTTTACCTATTGTTTTTGCACCACTTCTGGCAATGTGCCTACTTTATTTGGAGATAGCACAGTCATTTAAATAACAGAAATAAAACCACAATCCTATGTATTTCTATTGCCAACTCCAGCCATTTGTTTCCTGAAATAATTTTAGTTCTGATCGTCTGGTGTGATTATACCACAGTGATAATGGAGCATGATTCAGAGGAGTCAGTTTTTGCTACCGTGTCTTTATTAAGCCACTTCACCCACTGGGCAGCCGGTCACCAATCCCACCAATCTCTCCCAAAGTTTAGAATTCTTCCTTCTCCTCATTCCTGACTATCAGTCCTCTTTGAGATTGGCCTTTGTCCTCTCACCATGGAATTCCTGTGATAGACACCTTCCAGTTCCTCTGCATCTTTTTCTTTTCCCCTGCTCGTCATCCTTATTCTCGATCAAGCTTAATCTGTTTAAAAGCACTGCTGTTGAACAAGTATAAAGGACACATGGACAACAACTAAGAGGGGTGGAAATGGGAGGGAGGTGGGGAGCATTGGGGGGGACGGGATGGGAGTAAAAGACAGAAAACTGTACTTGAACAACAATTAAATTAAAAAATGCTTAAAAATAAAAAATAAATTAAAAAGAACACTGCTGTTATACAGGAGCAGGTAAAAGGAGTTTTGCAGGTGTTTGTGTGGAAAGAGACATGCAGGTTACAATGAATAATAATGCAGGAATAAACTCTGTTTCTCGTATAACTATAAACCTACAATTGTCGACATCTGTATATTGTCTGTGTAGAATTTACTTTAAATAATCCTTCTGTCCGTATACCATAAAAACTCAGTGTCTAAGGAGGACTCCAAGATGCTCCTGACAAGAGGGATGGCCGAGAAGATTTTAAAGAGTGCATGTGCTTTCTGCAGGGTCTTTAAGAACAAGCAGAAATTACACAGGAACATATTCCAGGGCTAAGCGATGCCATGAGCAAGATTTCAGCACTCCTGGCTTGTTCAAACAATGGTGGGTGAAATGAGATGGAGATCCCAGAGTTTGGGGGAGATAAACTTGTTGAGTGGCTCTAATCCAGACTGCCCACAGAAGGGGCAGCCGTCATGTCAAATCAAAATTTCGTTTTACAGGGGTGGGGGTGCAAAAGTACCCAGATTTTATGTATAAAAATGTGCATTTATTCTTACAGGTTTAAAACTTCAATCACCTTCAAAGTACTCTCCATTTGATATAATACACCTACCTATTGAGATGCTTTTTTCCACTGCTCAGAACAGTTTTTGAACTCATCGATTTTGATACCTTTGAGTAGTTCTGTCACTCTTTTGTTTTGCCTCTTCCACACTGGCAACATGTTTCCCTTTGAGGACCTTTTTCATCTGAGGAAACAAAAAAATTTGCTCAGGGCTAGATTGGATGAATAGGGAGAATGGGGCATGGGGGGGGTCATGTGGGGTTTTTTGTTTTTTGTTAAAAACTGCTGAACACTTAGTGTAATTATGGGGAGGAGCACTCATGAATCATCCATCATGAAATGGGCAAATGCATTGGAAGAGTCTTAAAAAAAAATCATTGAAACTGAAGGCAGCCTCTCCGAACAATGTAGCTGGTGCACTGATTCAGATGGGTTCCTAGAACACTCACCTTGCCAGGGAAGCCTGTACTACAAGGGGCCTGCCCTCCAGAAGATAATTCTGGTTTCTTGGGGGCCCCCTCTCATAGTATGTCATTTTATGCATTTGTTAGGAGGATATTGTTAGTGAAATAACTGTGATGAGCTAGCCTAAGCAAATTGGGCCATGCATAGCAATAAAGCCTTTTGGTAAATTTCTGTAGTCAGTTACTCCTGTTAGCAGTAAATGGACTCTATGGCCACCACCTTCACAACTTTGGCATTGCATCTGGGGGGGGGGGTGCTGCACAATGAAAGCAACACCCAGATTAAATTCTGTTAAATATACAAATATTTATTGTCAGACCATCACAAAACTGTCCCGCAGTTCCTTCCCCATAGCTCAGGGGTAGCTGCACTCTCCGCCCGCAGGCTCCTGGCTGGCACCCTGCATTGACATTTACTAAGACAGATGCAGTGATATTTTAAAGGCAGGATTGGTTAAACCTTCTTGTTTGGTCAGGTGACAAAGTCTTTGGAGTAGAATGACACAGGGCTAATGGGGATCTAGACCTCCACCTGCAGTGATGTTTATTGTAAGGAAGTTCGCCAGACTGATGGAAGGGCAGATCATTTTAGCCAACCACTTATATTGAACACCTCTTGATACACCAATGAAATACGACTTTTTACATGAATTATACTCTCAGGTGTAGACTTTGACATCCAAAGTCTTTAGTTTTATTGCCCTTGGGTCACATCAAATGTTAACTGCCACAGGAATTTAGATTAGAGTTAATTAAAATATACAAATATAAGTTTAAACCTATTTTTTCAATTTGTGATTAGTTAGTTGATCAGAGTATCAATTTATTGGGTCATGACCACTTTTTAAAAGTTGAGAGTAAAGATCAAAATAGAACAAAGTAGGAATTTTTGGAATAAAATATTTAACAAGTGTAGGGACTGCTTTGTGAAACTTTAGTTTCAAGTTGTAAAAATCTTATTTGTGATAAAGTATATTTTTAGTGGGCTACTGTTAAAAATGCTGTGAAAGCTGCTATTTTTTTTTAAAGTGAGTATTTTATTCTCTTTGTTATTGGCACTGCTGCTAGTTGGAGCTTAGTAAATACTCATATTTTACCAGATTAGAGTGTGTTTTTAAAAGTTAGATCAGAGTGTGTTTATGTTATATCTATAGGTTTTTTAACAAAAACATCTCCGGTTTTGTCATAGAATAAATGGAAAATTAATTTACTTAACCAAATTATATTTAAAAGTACTTCTGCTAGAAGGCACCTGTTCTCTTTTTCTCTGTCGCTCACTGTTCCTGTTCCTCTTTCCCTTCCCTCTCTCCTTTTTTCTTACTAATAATTATTGAGTGCTAAGCACTCTCTATATATTATTTCATTTAATGCTCTCCTCCTGAGGCATTTAATATTGTCCAGGTTGTGCAGGTGGGATCAGTAGGACTGAGAGATTTAATAGTATCAGTCCCAAGTTCACCAGTTAGTATATAAACCAGGCAGTTCGACTCCAAAGCCTGTTATTTTCATTGACAATTTTTCTTCACATTCAAAAGACCAATGTATCAATGGCTTTTGTATCTATTTGTCCTGAACACAGCGAACATTAGGAAGGGAAGTACTGGAGTGTTCCCTCCACTTAGCTATACTGTACTCTGCCAGCTTCATAGCCTTATGTCTCTGGGGCTGCGTTTGAGTTTTGGGATTATAGGTGCAAAGACAAAGAAATGAACAGGAAATAAAATATTGAAAGCAAGCTGTGTACCTGTTAATTGAAGAAAGAACAAGTAGACAATGGCATATAAGACCATGTCCTCTTAAAGCCCACAATTTCTTGTTGGTCTTGCTCACTCTGTGATGACCCATTAAGTCCAGGGCACAGGGTACAGTCAGGAGACAGAATATCAGGTTTGGGTGTTTTTGTTTGTTTGTTTGTTTTGTTTTTTTTTATTTTTAAATTTGAGCCTTCCAATTGCCTTGCTTTGGTCAGGTGTTTTCAATGGTGTCAAAAAGGAGAATGTGCTTTCTCATCTCACCTGTTTTTATCTGTCTTTCACTTTGCATTTCCACCCTGCCAGTCAGGGTGTATTCATATTTTCTTAAGAACTAAAGAGTAGAACGGTTGTACAAACCAAACCAAATGGCAAACACTTTTGTTCAAAGGGAAACAGATAATCTTAGGTCTGAACATCTTTTATAAAAAAACATAATTGCATATTATGTACATCTCTTTGTAAAATATTGGAGAATTATTAGTTCAGTAAATGTGTAAATGTGAAATGCATTGTTGTGTCTTTTATTCCCTAAAGAATCGGTTTGCCCAGGGAGCCCCTTGGACAGGAGAGGAAGTCACATGTGTGAGGCAGTTCCAAGAGAATCAGAACAAACCCCATTCTATGGCCTTTGAGAAGACCAGCACGAAATTAGCAATTTAGAAGTAGCAGGGACTGTGGCAAAGCATGATTGCTTGGATAAGTGTTCATAAAAACTTGTGCTGATTGCTTAGATTCCAAAGGAGATATTCAATAACTAGAAATTGGGTAAAGCTTTTAAATGTCTTGTTTGTCATCCTCAAACGTGACCCTAATAAATAAATGGCTGTTGGCAACTGATGACATATTCGGACTGACACTTGACCAATCAGATCGGGTAAACTCCTTAGTGCCGCCCAGGTGAACTGTAGCACTGTTGATACACAGGCAAACCCTCCGAGGGCCGATGTGTGTGACCGAAGAAACCGGCATGTTGCTAATCTCTGTGGTCATTCTCTGACAAGCTATGATAGACCTCCCATGAGGTTTGGGGATGTGCTTTTAAAAGGTGCTTTTCTATATTTCCACATATGAAATAATATTTTTATTGTTAAAAGCACATAAAGTATATTACTGGGATCTGTTTGATATGTCAAAATTAATACTGATCATCACAAATTTACACTGAACAGTTGTAATCCTGAAACCCCAACTTTGGTCTGTCCCTTCTCTGGTTGGTAAATTCAAGGTGCCTATTCCTCGTATTCCTGCTTTCCCTCTCTTCTGCCTCTGTCTCTCTGGCCTCTCTCTTCTCCCTGTCTGTCTTTCTCCATCTGTCTGTCTCTATCTCTTTAACTCTTTGTTCTCAGTGTCTCTTATTTTGTCTGTCTTTTTTTCTTGTCTATGCCTCTCTCTTTTTCTCTCTGCTGCTGCCTCTGTTTCCTCTCTTCCTCTGAAGAAGGCTGTCCAATCTACATATTTGTCGAGCTATCTAGCTGTCTCATATTTTTAACTGATACTGAGAATGTATGTTTTGTAAGCATGATAGGTGAGTAGTAATCAGGGCTGGTTATTGCATTCTCAGGAAGTTCTAAGTCTTGAGTGGTCTGCTTTATTGCTTATCTTACCAAGAACAGGGCACCCCCCCCCCCTTGCATGCACAGCAATAATGCTGGGTGGCAGCTGGGTGGCAGCCCAAGAGGGCCAGCCTCTGCTGTCACTCCCCGTGCTACAGTGCCCTATCCCTCTCTCTCAACGTTGAGCCCTGTTCTTTTACAAAATGGGTAATTCTGACTTTTACTGCTTGTATTTCCACACTGGCCTTCATACCTCTGAAAACAGAAATTAACTTCTGGGTAGGTGTAGTCACTTTATATGCAGAGTTTTTGTAACCGTGAAGTAAATTATTTTGAATTTTATAAAAACAAGCAGTAGGAACATTGTGAATGAATCAGGGCAATGAACGGTACTGAGTAGTTTTTAAAAACTTCCCACTGGGTTTTGGAAAGTGTCTGTTTTGTTGTGGTCTCACTCCCTTCCTTCCCCCGCCCCTGCTCCTCTCTGGCGCTCTCCCTCACTCACACAGGGAGTGTTTGTCCATAAATCTTAAACTCTGTTTTTGGTAACAGTAATTTGCATATGTAACAAATAGGCATATGTAATTTGTAGGGGGATGGTGTGCCTTTTATTTTTCTTCCTGATATTCAAGACTTTAAGATTACAATTTTAGTAGTACTCTATAAAAGTATACTCATTCAATTTTTATTATTGTCTAAGGGCATCACTCAAACTATGATTCATGGACATCTCAAGGAGTCAGGAAGGTCAAACTGTTTTTCTGATAATACTGGGACATTATTTATCTCATTCACCTTGTTGACATTTGTGCTGATGGTGCAAAAAGTAATGATGTTTACAGTCACCTTAGCATGGCTCAGGGCGGTGGCACTAAATTGTATGGCCGTTGTGTTCCTCACTCCCCTCCCGTGCACTCCCAGTATAAAACAAGCAAACACACAACATCCTCAAATCTGTGATGAAGTGGTAAAAACTATGAACTTTGTGAATTCTCCACGTTTGAGTGCGCACAGCACCGTTGCTGCACGCTGAAGTGTGATCGCCGTCTGGAGGAGGAACGCTGTGCACTTGAGTCCTGAGCTGAACCACATGCCTTTTTCCGTGTTTAACACCATTTTTACTTGAAAAACAGTTGACAGAAAAACTATGATTACTTAGCATTAGGTATTTTCAGACATTTTCTTGAAAATGGACAAAGTGAGATTGTCACTTCAAGGAAGACAGCTAGCAGTATTTTTTGTCAATGATAATATCTGAGTTTTCATTTTTTGGAAAGGTTTCAGCAAACTTGTCTCTGGTAGTGTTTGTCAGCCTTGCAGTACTTGATGACTTTTTTTTATGCAATGGATGGTTGATATTGATGAATGACTTTTAAATATTATTTAATGCCAATAATTAACTTTTGAAAAATCTGAATCAGTAAACCATTATTTTCCAATTACCAGTGCAGGATATTACAAAATTATTCATGAGCAAAAATTCATTCAAAGAGCAAGATACACCAGTTGATTTTAATGAGAGAAAATGTGAAAATGTTATTGACATAATTTCAGGTCCACATAGCAACTTAACTTTTAAAAGACTATGACTTTCAACTTTAGGTGTAGTATCAAAGAATATTGAAAAGCTATTATATTACTTCCCCCTTTCCAATTACATATCTGTATGAAACTAGATTTTGTACATATTCTTGAACTAAAATGGCATATGTAATAAACAACCAATATCACAATCAGACTTTCATTAGAGCCTGCCATTTAAAAATAAATAAAAAATGTAAAAATAACATTTGTGTTACTTTTTGAAATTTTGTAAATTAGTTCTTATTCATAAGTATATGTAAATTATATGTCATGATTATTTTGTTATTTTAAAATAAATACATATTTTAAATTTTATAATTTTTGACATAAGTCAGTATTGTTTTAACACTACAAATGGGTTCTGAGGCCAAATAATTTTGACAACAACTGGTCTAATCCATCCATATTGAAGTAATTGATTTTTATAAAAATATGCAGAATTATAAAAGATCATAATGGAGGTTACTTAATTAGCAGAGAAATTAAATTGATTTAACAGAATGTAAAAAGTCAGGCAACGTTCTATAGAAAGTAGTATCTTGCCATAGTCTATGTGAAATCTCTTGAAAAATTCAGTCACCACCCAAGGTACAGCCTTGGCCTCTCCATGCTAATTCTGCCTTTCATTCTGAAGTCAGAGTAGGTTAAATACAATTGGCATCTGAAGGATACCGGGGTCTTTCAAATGATTAGTCCTAGTTTTGATTTATCCTTTTAATAACAGAGCCCAAACTACAAAACCCATTCCTTTTAAATTTTAAGGAAGTTCAGTTTCTTTGGTGAGACAGAGACATTTCCCTTTGAACAGGGTGGACCACTCTTACTTCCAACAGAGAGGATGCTGTCTGAAGAATTGAAGCAATCAAAGTGACCTTGGAAGATGACATTACTCTCCCCGGAGTACAGATCAAAGTACCCTGGGCATTTTTTTTACTAACTGGGGTCTAACCTGCTCTCAGTACTGGTGGTCAGTTCCAGTGAAGAAGAGTGTGAAATAGCAACTACATGATCCTCACTCAGTAATTTGCAGCTATGTGCGGGTGCATTTTTACACTTTTTCCTCTATAGTTTAATGTCGTAGGTAACATGATTATTTTGTATGCTTTCACTGTAAATTTAAAAGATGATCCCTGGGCCATCTTGAGGAAGTTGGGGATGTCACACTAGATGCCTTTAGAGGCATATTTCCCCTCTAGTGCCATTGCTAAGAGTGGAACCTAGGTTCAGACATTAGCTCTATCACTCATTCATAGAACTGATTTGCTTATGAACGTCCTCTGGAAAATGAGAATGACCATAGTCTGTATATAAAAGTAGCTCTATGAAGGTTATAGTGTATGTGTGTGTGCTTAGATTACTGAATGGACCATACTAAGTGATCAATCAAATAGCTATTATAGTTATTCCTATAGTGGAACACTTACAATGATACTTTCTGTTCTTAGAGTTTGTGTTTAAAAAATGGCAAGACGGAAATTGGCTGGGACCATTTTTTTCTGTTTACTTTCATACAATTTTTAATCTCCAGAAAGATATATTCCTTTTTATTGATCTACCCACTGATAAATTTTTAAGTAGTAATCCCTAATCACTATCTCCACTTTTTTTTAAATAAATCCATCTGATGATTAAACCCTTTTTGACCAGATTCACTCGCAGGGCTGTGTGTGCTGCAGCTTCTCTCGCTGAGTTCTGTCATGTCCATCTCTTTGCTGAATCTGAACACTACTTTCATTTTGATCGCAACCTTTTGGCTTCCCGATGGATCCCACCATTGTTAACCGTCTTCCACCTTTGGTTCTCCTCTGTCTCTCTGGTGCTTCTTAGCCTTGGATAGAGTCTTTTTCTGCACACATTCACCCAGCCTTGATGGGAGTTTCTAGAGGCCCAACCGAAGCCGTCTTTGATTTCTGTTTTATACACTCTGACCGAGTGATACTGTGCAGCTTTTTATTTTGAACTATTGTAGTAAAAGTGTTTACTGTCCAATCTACATTTCCTGTCCAAAATTTATTTTTTTTACTTTATTTTTATTTTTGACTCTATTACAGATGCCCTCATTTTCCTTCATTTTGTGTACCTCCACCTAGTCCCCTTCACCCCTCTTCCCTCTGGCCATCACCACGCTGTTGTCTGTGTTTATGGGTTATGCATGTATGTTCTTTGGCTAATTCCTTCAAGCCCTAGATTAATATTTCCAACTGCTATTCTCTATCTGAATATCTTCCATTTACCTCATGGTCAACATGTCTAAACCTAAATCATCATCTTCTTTCCTCAAAGTGGTTTTGTATCTCAGTCTCAGCGGCATCATCCTACTGAGCTTCCTTTTCTTGGCGTATCTTTTAGCCAACACTTTTCAAGTGCCCTCACGTTTAATGACTGATTCTTAGAGACTGAATTCTTACACTTCACGGGCATGTATCAAATCAGTCTCCCCCTCCTTTTCTGTTAGCCCTGCTTAGCTTAGGCTTTTATCAAACGTTAATTAAAGAACTATTAATAACTAATATGTTCCTGGCGCCATGCTCTTGTCATTCATGTTCAGAATCTGTACCATTTGCTTCATGGTCTGTTTCTTATGGTCTGATGAGGTCACTCGCATTTTAGCGGTCTCAGTTGGCTCCCCATTGTACTCACAGGAGAGAGTTCAGACTTGCCACAGTTTGTATGACAGTCTGAGTCTTTGTTTATCTGTTCAGCTTAATCAACTACTTTTCCTTCTATTCACACAGGCAACTTGTCTTTTTTTCTGTATTTTAAAAAAATTATTGAACAACAATTGACATGAAATAAAATGCATGCAATTAAAGTATACTTTATGATAAGTTTGGGCATATGTATACAGCATGGATCCCTGACCACAAGCAAGATAAGGAGTATATCCATCATTTTTAAGCATTCCTTTTTGTCCCATTGTTTTCCTATCTTCTTATCTCTTCAAATCTAATCTTGTATAACAATTGATATCTTTTGTGCTATGATAGATTAGTTTTCTTTTTCTAGAATTTTATGTGATTGGAATCATGTAGTTTTACATGTTTGTCTTTTTCACTCAGCATAATGATTTGAGAGCCATTCTGATACTGTTGCACATACGAATAGTTCACTGCTTTTCACTGGGGAATAATGTGCCGTTTATGGACATACCACCATTGGTCTATCCTCTCGTGTGTTGATGGACATTTAGATTGTTTCCAGTTTGATGATTTCAAAATATAAGCTTCTGTGAGTATTCACATAACATTTTGGAGTCAAATATCTTAAGTTTTTGTTTTAGAGTATATATTTACATAAAAAGAAGTTGTAGTATGACAGTTGAGCAACCTATTATCAATATTTTACATCATTATTTCGAAAAGCCTCACACATATTATTGAACTATATAAACACGTCATTGTTTAACATAACTCCTACTCATTTTTGTTATTTTTGATTTTTTAAATATTCCTGAAATCAGTAGTCTCATGTGCATACATTTTTACATTTTATCTGATCATTATAGTGAAATTTTTACAGGTACATTTCCTGTTCCAACGGGGTGTGAAATATGAAGGACTGAAATTCATGTGACCAGATTTTCTTCGAGGGCATTTTAATGCAGATCATGAATGGCAGAGAATGCGGGGCATAGGCTGCCTGCCTGAACAGAGGCATTTCTCCCATTTTCTTTGCCAACAGAACACATATTGTGCTTGGGTTTTGACAGCTCGGGCAAAGCATGTTTTCCTTTTCTTACAGGTAAATCTGACTGGTATAAGCCAACCATGATTAATTCTCTTTCCCCAGTCAGTGAATTTTTTCGCAATAGGACTATATTTTAATTTTTGCCAAAATCTTTCTTTAAAAAGGTTTCTTTGCCCTGGCTGGTGTGGTTCAGTAGATTGAGCACCAGCCTGTGAACCGAAGGGTTGCCAGCTTGATTCCCAGTCAGGGCACAGGCCTGGGTTGCGGCTGGATCTCTAGTTGTGGGTGTGCAAGAGGCAACCACACATTGTTTCTCTTTCTTTCTCTCTCCCTTCCCCTTTCTCTAAAAATAAATAAATAAAATCTTTAAAAGAAAAGGTTTCTTTGCTTCTCTTTCTCTTCCTAAATTATATTTATCAATATTTCTGATAGTTTTTATTGGGTCTTTAGTTTTAATTCCCCATTTCTTTAAATTCTAAATTGAGTCATGGCTTCTTAAATCCCATTGCCATGAGTGAGTAACACAGTGCGCCTCATGCCTGAGAGGACTTACTGGATCATTTCATAGTTCATTAAAAGAACCACATTTTAAATGGTTCAGCTGAGAATAAAAACCATCATGAGGTGCTGCAAAGCTGTTCTGTATGTTTAGCATAACTACTCAGGCCTCCAGTTAGCCATAAAACCATTAGCTGTGACTGGGTCATTAGTAAGAACAACATCTCCTTTTAGTTACATCAGTCTAAAGAAGTTCTGTTCATTTTACTTTGTGCATCTTATATAGTCAGTATTTATAAGTTCTTTTCTTGACACAATACTGTTCTAGTTTTGCTTTTAATCATCCTCTTAGGTACACTGGGGGATATTCCACCACCTATAATGACAAGAACGATGGACTGACATGGTTACTGGATTTATCCCCTGTAATATACCTTACATCACACCTGCATCTCTCCCTCTCCCTCTCCATGTGCAGTTAATCAGTGTGCACTGCTGAAGTTCCTATCATCCACATTTTGTATATTTCTAGTCAATTATACAATCAGTGTAAGATTTTTTCTTTCAATCAAATATTTTTAATTTTGATCTGTGGATTCAGTTGTTCAAATTATAGAACAACTTTCACATTTTAAAAAGTTGCATGAAAACTACTTAGATCTTTTTCAATTTTTACATTTAAAATTTTATGACAAAAAATTTAAGGCAAGAGTATTATCTAGCAATTAAGGCATGGAGTAAAAACTGCCAATATAAGTCATGTGTGCCAAAGAAACCAAGTATTATTTTATAGTTATTAATGAAGGCAAAGGAATCACAGTCAGTTATTGTTGTGCTTATAACCACTTTTTCGGATTATAACTAAACAGACTTTATTATTTATTAATATTATAGTCATTACACATAGAAACTCATTCTGATGAAAAACAGTACTCAAGGGAAGCTATTAAAATATACTTTATTTATTTTTTAGTAAACTTGAATCATTCAAGTACTATGGAAGATAGGCATCATCTCACTTATTCATTTATTCATTTTAATACTGCTGTTTACTTCAACTTGACCTACTATCACTTTGTGTGATCTCTCTATTCTGCTTTGTAATGTTTGAACAAAGAGGGTGGCAGGAAGCACATGTGACTTTTCCCTGAGATTCCTCAGAGTGCGTAGGTGAACCTGTGCTGTCCATGCTTGTCCTTCGTATTTCCAAGAGTCAATGTGAAAATGGCTCAATCTTTCTTGGTGAGTCATATTCTTTCTGCAAAAAAATAATGGATATGTCCTTGGTCAATGTCCTTTGCATATTAATATTGGAGCAGAGTTTTAATGCTTTTTTAATTGGATTCATTCTCTTAGCATTATTTCTTTCTGTGTGAGCTATCCAAAATTGGTGATCAGGGATAATACTTTCTAGTGTTCTAACATTAGTGTTTATATCTTCTGAATAGGCTGAAATATAGGTAATATAAAATAGGAATTTCTTGCCCCAACTTCTCTATAGTTCAGGGAAAGACTTCATATATATTATATTATATTGTTATATAAGCACAGTACTTAACTGTTTGAAGGAGGAGAAAAAAACATGAGGGAATTTATCTGGTATCGCCAAATAACGAACCAAGGGTAAGGATTCAGCCAGTACTGGTTGAGCAGCACTATATTCCGGATACAGTGGTAAGCTATGAGGAGAGAGACTTGAGTATTAAAAAAATAAAGATCTTATAGACTAACAGTGTAGTTGGAATTATTGCCTATATTATGTCATTTCAATTTGTATAGCATATATTTCCCATATTACATCTCTGAATAGTTTAATATTATATGCTGTGAATATTATTCTCTAAAACAATTAGAAATTTTCTCTTCTAAAAGTGACTCATAAAGAAAGCCAAGTTTCATACACTTTTATCTTACATTTTTTATGGAATTTTGAATCACACAAAGGTTTATTTTAAAAAGACATTTTAAAAATTTTTTGCTTTGTGGGTTTGCTGTATAAGCATATATTTTGTGTGCCTTTGCTGGGAAATTTATTCGGGGGTTCTCTTCCTCCCATGTTTAATCACGTCATCTAGGTCTGCCTGAGACCTCTTTGAATCTTATCTTAATTAGATACATGTAGATTCTACTCATTGTATGACCATCTTTAACTAGATGGACATAAAAAATTGAGTTCCAATTGTAGTGTGTCTAAACAATTTCTAGCATTATTTGTTTTTGAAATAAAATACAAGGAGGATAAATGACAACTTTTCCCATTCTTTTTCAATTATAAGCAAGGGTTAGAAAAGCCAAGTTCAGCCAGCTAAAGATTAGTTATCTACAACTGAGCCTACTTGGAAACAGATTAGCAATTTAAATGACTAAGTTAATAAGATCCAATTAAAGGTAATTTGCCCATCCTTTTTTCCTTTGCCCCGCCACAGGCTTCAGAGTTTGAGTGCTTTGTATGAATTACTGGGAGCAGGGGTTGGGGAGATTTGCAGGACTGGATCGTTAGTAAGGAACACGAACACGGTCACAGTCATTACGCCTACTGCAGCTAGCTCTGCTGCCCATGGGTATACGTGTGTATATGTTCATTTTACTTAAATGTATGTGTGTGTACACATACACATATATATATGTACATCTCTCTGTTATATAAGGTGTGTGTATGTACGTGTGTATATGTGAGTTTATGTACAGGGTGGGGCAAAATAGCTTTACATTTGTGAGTACACGGAAGTTTATTCTTGTGTTATTATTTATTAATTATTGTATTATATGAACAACTATAAGCCTCCTTTTGCGTTACCTTATATATGCATTATACAGTGTGTATACATGTGTATATTAAGCAATGTGCATATGTATGTACATGCACACACACATGTATGCCGATGCTCCAAATAATACTCTGATAGCTTATTTTCCTTGATCGCTTCTCTGGTTCACTTTTTCCTAACTATTCCTTCAATTTACACTTTTCCTAGCTTGTTGACACTACCTATTCACCATTATTTTTCTAAGCTTTTCCCTTTTATCATTTAATGTAGTCATCTTTAGTAATCCCATTTCACCTTTCAAATGCTAACTGTTCTTGCTCTGTGCCTTAAGTTTTAAAGTATTCTTTTGTTCACTTTTACATCACAATATATTCCTCTGAAACATTAGCTCCCTGATGTAACACCATTGTTATTTAAGAAATGCTGCTGTTATCAGTAATAATATATTTAAAAGAATTTGTGAGACTCTAGAGAATTTCTCATTATTGCAGGATAGATTAATTTTATATTGCTTTTCTCATTACCTCTGTAAAATACAGATACAATCATACCAAGTGTTGTGTTGCTCAGAAAAGATACTTATATGTTTGCATTAATATTTTTAAACTGAAAAGTTACAGCATATAAAGCCAAACAGGTGAAGCCTTCCCGCCCAAGGAAAACTAACGAACGAGGTGTTTCGAGTTTCGAAGCTGCCTCTGTTTGTGGAGTACCCAGGCAGAATAAGGAAGAGAGAGGACTGATACTGAAGAGCCAACTGAAATCGGTGTTTAGGGGTACAGTAGAACCAACTATAATATCCTTAAGATATGCTAGGGCATATTTAAAAATGTGTTTCCTATTTAAAAATTTAAAATCAGGGTTATGGGGTGGGGTACAATTAGGTTTTGAAAATATGACAGTGATGATTTGTTGATGAGAAAAACCACATCCTGCACTGGAACAGTGTCCAGGCGACTTTTGGTGCAGGAATTCAGTTTCAAGTTTTCTGATTCTTTTCAGCATGATACACCCTTTGTTTCTATCAGGAGGTAATATTCCCCTGATTTGGGAAGTGTTGAACATATTATTTAATATGGACATTAAATCAAATCTACCAGATTAGTCCTCAAAAAGTTTCTATACATCTAGATCACTTATATTTTAACATTTCCCAGTGCCTTTTGTAAAATGATGTGCAGGTCATTAGAATGCACAGGAAATGAAGTGCCAGACACTCACCTGCTGCAGGTGGGCATCTCCCACTCCTGTGTGGCACAGTCCGAACAAGGCTACTCACACCGGAGAATTCTGATTTTAAAAATAATGAAAGGGAAAAATTAAAATGAATATTTAACAAATTAATGCAAGGAAAAACGTGAAATAACACATGGGTTTGTTTAATATACACTCACTGACTTATTTTTGTACTTAATGTATTGACTTTAGATAAAACAGGCTTTAACACTATCATTTGCTTGTAATATTGTACATGATTACTGCACAATAATTATGAAAATTAGAAAAAGAAAATTCACAACTCTGCCACTTGAACAGAGTGCTTTTTGTAATTAAATCATACAGGTATATTTTATGATCATTTATTACTAGTATGCATTCATTTTCTAAATGGTCTGTGTCAAGGATAAGCTGTCTCACTGCTGTGTGTATAGTAGAGACAAAGTACAGGGAAATGGGTTTTTCATTAATTAATGCAAGGCCGATTTCTTGGTGGTACTTTTATTCCTGTCTCACTAGTACATAACTATTATTTTTCTGCTTGTCTTTTCTCTTGTTACTGAGATCGAGGATACTGAAGTAGGTGTTACTCTTTCCAGTACTCAACTCACAGATCATCTTATGTGTTCACTGGCTGTGATATGTAACAGGAGATTCACATCTGTGACACATGGGGATCCACTCATGGCCCTGCCAATGTATCTACACTTGTAAGGAAACAGTGAATTTGCAACAGCATAAAAAGAACTCCTGTGGTTCATCACAGCTAAGTTAAGAGAACTGATAAATTAATTTAAAAAACAGCAACAGAAAGAACAAATGTCCCAAATAAGTGAGTGTTCTCTTTCTTTCTTGTTTTTTTTTTAAAGTCCTTCGAACACATTGTTAATTAGGAAAATAATGCCCTGATGTTCATATATGCTTTTCTCTGATATTCCAGTAGCCAGTTTAGTGGATCCTAGAGAAGCCTATTTTGATAGTAGCTCAGGAGATTGTTCACAGTAACTCCTTGAGTACCTTGTTCTTCAGTTGTTCTTTCTTTCTACAATATATCAAGAGGCTGTAGTGTTTACCAGCATGACCAAAATGCACCTCATCTAGGAGTAACCCAACATTTGGAGGGAGCCTGTGACGAAAATGCAAATCTAGGATTCATGCCACTATTCCCCTCTGCTGTCCGTAGCAGACACTCATCCATCACTGCCTTTTTTTAACCTCACTGAATTGTACAGGCATCACAGCTGTTGTTGACCTGTGTTCCATCAGCCACTACTGACCAATATTAGCAGGAAAAATACCCACAAAAACAAGAAAACTCATTTTATATCTCTTTTCTGTAAACATGTTAAAATTTCCCAGCCTAAAACGAAACCAAACTCTGATCCCACCTTGTACTTTAGTTACTGTCTCTTCATGTCTACTTTCCATAACTAAACTTCTTGAAATATGGTCTACACTAGCTGTCCCAGTTTCCTCCCTTCACAGCCACTGCTCAGCCCATGGTGCCCGACCTTCTGTGTCCCACCCTCCTCTGGGGCTGTTGGCGAGCCTCAGGTAATAGGGAGACCACACTGCCATTCAGCTCTTATCTTCCTGCTGCTGCCTTTATCCCCCCAACTTTCTCTTCCTCACCTCCCTCCCACTGTCTTTTTGTTTCTTTTCCTGCCTATCTTATCACAACTCATAACCCGCCCACTCCTTAACAGTTGTTTGCCCCAAGGATGGCCTTGACCCACTGTAGACCTCATTCTTTGCATGTCCTCTCAGGGTTTTAAGGATTTTACTCACAGTTTGAAGACTCTTGAATCTATGTTCTCTACCTTAACTTCTTCTCTGATACTTATTTAGTCTTATACGTATCAAAATTCCCAGTGGCCACATGTCCTCCGGTAACCCACAGGAAACTCAAATGTGACATTTGCACCAGCAGGGGTCTCCTTTCAGAGGACACCATCATCACCCAGTCAAGCCTTGCAGGACACAGACATGGGAACCACTCACAGACCAAGGTCACCTTGACTGAGTCAACTGCTGAGTTTCACAGGAACTCCAAATAGTTCTTAATTCTTGTCTCTTTCTCCATGTCTTCCCATCACTTACCTAATTCGAAGTTTATCACCTCCTAACCAGTCTTTTAACTTCTCATTCTGTTGCCCTTATACTCTTACTTCAGGTAAAAAAAATGAGTATATCCTAAATGAAAATCCAGCCCTGACATTCATCTAAGGAACATCTTCAAATGCTTCCCTAATACCCAAAGAAAAGGGTGACCTTCTCACCAAGGCACATCCAGCCTTTCATGACCCAGTTCTCATCTAATTCTCCCTTTGGGTCTTAGACGGTAGTGCCCCTGGAAGGTGTTGGTGTTTCATGACATTATATCTCTGTCCTTTGCACTACCTAGAGTATCCGCTCCTTCTTTCTTGGCTGGTCTAAGTTACACATGCTTTAAGATCCTATGTGTGCCCCATTCACTCTATATAACCTTCACTGAGGGCTCAATCTAGACTGATATCCATTTCTCTGAACCTCCATAGTGTTTTTAACGTGCAGTGTCTTGCATCATACTCACGTAACTTAAGGTGTCAGTTTTAGAATCTCGTTCCCAATAAGGAATGACAGCATGTAACAGTCAGTGTTTAAGAACCCGAGAGGGATGGTTAAGTGAAGCCAGGGTGGCACCAGTTTGGAAAGACAGAAGCACTTGGCCAGTTTTTCTCTGTTTTTCAAATGCAGGTCTGATAAAGGTTTGTATCAGATCCAGCAAACAACAATTGAAGACCAACTGTGTGCTACTTAAATTAGATTCTTTTAAATATATAATTATGTTTTAAATCTCATAAAAAAGAAACAAAGTCAACCTTTGTTTAAAGAAGTGAAGTTCAATTATAAGAGATAATTGAGTGAATGTGTAGATGAGCAGGGATTCTTTAAAATCCTCCACCATTTCCCCATTCACTTGATAATTTAATAATTATGAACAGAGAAATGACTGGGGAGTTAATTATTAAAATGATGCAAAACTTGTTTTTGATTCTTCCTTGAGTTTTTCTCAGAAGTTTTGACGATGTTGAATGCAAAATCATGAGAACATTGATGGTGTATAAAATGGTATATACTGGATCTCATGGGTGGTTTAAGGAGTTTAAAGGATAATTTTGTCTCTGCACCAAATTCGCTTTCTTTAGAAACTAATCTCACTTAAGATGAGATGTCAACTGTGACATAACTCTGTTAGCTGTCAGAACTCTTTCCTTTGGGAACATACATCTTCATACGCATTACAAGGATGCTTCTGGAATGCATGAACTTATTCTTACATATTTCTGTATCCTTGGCACCCTGCTTAGTGCCTGGAATGAATTAAGTGCTCAATATATCTGTTCAAAGGAACAGAGCTGGAAATCAACTCTAGTAGGACCTGACATGGAGGAGTGCCACCTGCTCCCTTTTAGTGATCATTAACTACAAAATGATTGTTATGCTGTTTCTACTGGGGTGGCTCTTCTCAAGAACCAGCCAGGCTCTCTGGTGTGTGTGGGGGCAGAGCTGATGGAGGGCCAGAAAAGGAGAAGCAGCAGTTATTAAATCATTTGCTGGAAGACAGAAAAAAGAAGAGATGAAGCTGAAACATGGGTGGGATGGGGGTAAGTGGGTTTGAAGAAGGTATCAAAGACCAATGAAACACAAATATAATACCGAACATTTAGGATATTAGATGGCCAGTATCACTATACCGATGTGTATGTTTCAGTACAACAAGGGATGGCCACTGCCACCTTCACTAATCTGTCTCTACAATGTTGAGCCCATCTTTTTAAAAGTCTTTAGGAAGAAATTGATGATTATCTGCCTGTGGAATTTTAGAACTTCATCTAGTGAAAGTAACATTTCTTTATATACCTTTCAGTTTCTTGTTGTTGTTATTTTTGTTATCTGAGAAAAGTAAGGAGATAGGTAGGTATGTAGGTAGGTAGACAACTCATTCACATGTGAGCATTTATTAAAAGCCCAGGGGGAAGGCACTATTAAATTCAAGGCAGGGAGTATAAAGCAACGTGAAAAACAACCAGGATTGCCAAGTTAGTTTAATAGTGAAATTACAACATTTTGAAAACCATTTGACATTTCCCTAATTAAAAATAATAAAAATTATTTTTAAAAAAACAGAACATTCAGAGGCAAGAGGTTTTGTTTGTTTGTTTGGCTTTTTTTATTTTGTTTTTTCCTGAAAGATATATCGGTGTATTCCTGAAAGATATGTCGGTGTAGTCATTCCTTTATTGTATTGGCATGGCTGCAAGCAAATGAAGGTTAAATAGCAATGGTATAACATTATTTCCTTTCGGGTAATGTCTTCTTGCCTAGTGCCCTGTTTTTGTCTATAACACTTTGTGTTGGTTTGCTTCTGGGGAAGAAATCAATAAAATGCCATTGATTAACAACATCCAGTCTATATGTTTTAGTAAACTGAACCACTTTGCCTATTGCTGGGATGATAGACACTCCATAATATAAAATGCTGCACCAAAGGAGAGCAAGCATATTTCTCTTTCTTTCAGCAAAATTGTAGAAAACATAAAAGCGAGTGATTTACAATATAAAAAGTTTTAGAAAATCACTTGATGTGTTAGCCATCTACAGCTATGCAGGAGTAGCGTATTGTCTGGTTCTCAGGACTGAAAATGGACAAAGAGTAGTGTTCTATTATGAAAAGTTAAATGTGTTGCATTAATGTCTTAAAATAACTTGGAAGATTATGCAAAAACTTGTTAAGTTTTTAAATACCTGTTAGAACATATCTCAGTGAATATTGTTTTTGTCCCTCCGGGATTAGTTGTACAATTTTCTTAAATTATTTTAAATAAATTAGTGATGTACAAGTAGGTGGAAGAAAGCCAACCATTGTGTTCTATGCAGCTGCTTATCCAGAGCCCTTGGACATCAATTGTATCACAGTTGTAAGTGTACTTTCTAACTGGCATCCTGTGTAAAATAACCTGAGAATTGGTTAACAAAGGTTAAATCACATTTGGGACATTGAAAGAAAATTGATGAACAGATTGTTGATGGGCAATTCCATTCTCACTAAGAGAGCATCCCATCAAAATTAAGAAAGCCCTTTGCATTATTTAAAGCCTGTTCTGTAACACTGTTGGGGACTTGGTTGGGTCATCGATGCTGGCAGGTTGTCAGGGAAACGGGAATAATGCAATGTCTTCTTGCAAAATGGTTTTAGCATTGCTATTTTCCATTGCTTAGTGGCTGATCTGGCATTTCTAAAAGTAACATTAATGGAGAAAACATATTTCTTAGTTTAATTGCATATATCTCTCTGTTTATATAATAGCAATAAAATATTTCTTTAGGTATAGGATATTATAATCCAAAGGAAAATATTTTCTTACAACTAAAGTTTGAAATCATATTGTGATTAAGCTTTTTTTAGTAGTGATGTGAGAATTTGTGTTAACCACATTCACATTCCCGTGACCCTTTTTTTAATTACTGCTGTTTAGAAAGAGACCTTGGAGGGCTGTATCCAATGCATGTTCTCCCATAAAAGCACATTCCCTATAGTTTGATTGGAATGGCAACTGAACCACAAATACATGAAGATGAGCATCTAATAATGATTTATCACAAATATTCATAATGATTCAAATCTACAGAAATGCAAGAAAATAAAGAGATTGGATCACTCCTCCAAGCGACTAATAAAACCTGAAGTGGAAAAGAGCTGTCAGTTGTTCCTAAATTAGGGTTTTATTTTTCCAAGCCAAAACAAATAGGTGGACCATAGTTAGTTAAATATTTATATTATAGGTCTAAGATCTTTGCACATGAGCTTAGAAAGCCTTGACATTAAATTAGAACATACATTATAGATGTAGCAAGTTTATCTAGAGGAACACCTTTTTCCTCAGCTTGCATAAGCAAACCACCTTTAAGATATCTTAAATATTGGGTTGGCCAAAAACTCCATTTAGTTTTTTCTGTAAAATAAAAAACACATATTTCATTTTCACCAATACCTTTATTGACTTGGATATTTGGGGTATGCCAGCTTTCCCATGTGGTATAACACTGATCGTTTTCAATCGTATACCTGACCAGGGGGCATCGGTCGTCCAGCAAGAAATCTCCATCAAACCACTCCAGTGAGTTGTTTCTCCAGTGAGAAACTTCGCAAACCACTTTTGACATGTTTCGTCAGTCACAGCACCTTCTCCATACACAGCACAATTTTTTTTTGCATTTTGATTGGATTTTTACCTTTTTTGAAATAATACAGTATAATATGCTGAAAATGTTGTATATTTTCTTATATCTTCAATATTTAAATGGCTACACAAAAAATCACCAATTTTGATGTTTTTCTTAAATGCACACTGATATGACAGCTGTCACAATACATTCTAAGAAACTCGTTTTGAATGAAGTTAAAGACAACTAAGCACTCTGAGAGCCATCTTGCAGAGAAAAAAAAAAAAACACTAACTAACTTTTTGGCCATCCCAAACTTGGAGAATAGAAGTATTATCTTCATTTTATCATTTTAGCATTTAGGACCTTGCATTTGCTTCCCTCAAAACTATCCCCAGTCATTATGCCCTGGGTTTTCTGTGGTACCTTATTCCTTCAGCTACATGCTGGTCTTGCCCAGCTTCTCACCTGCTCTGTTATTCTGTGCAAGTTATTGCATCATTATGTCCCTATTTTGTTTATGACTTGGTTGAAATAATAGTGGCTGAAACACATTAAGAATGATGACAAAGCAATGCTTTTATTATTGTCCCCAATTCCGTGCTTCAATCATGCTGGATCACAAAAAGTGCCCCATATCCCTTTCACGGCCATTCAAACATGCCCATGCTTTTAATAGTAGGACACTTTTACTTAACATAGTGCAAACAATTCTTAAGACATTTTCACTGTAGCTTAGTACTGCTTGTAAGTTGGACATAATGTGTATGGGTTTTCCTTGAGATAGCAGAAAGGGCGGGCCAACCGTCCCAGAGGAAGTTGTCCATCAGGAGTACTTGATGGCGACACTAAGGGGGAAATGACCAGGCTACTAGAAATGCTTTGAAAAGCTCACACAGTGATAGTGTCTAAACAACTTAGAATGACAAGATATTAAAATAATGAATAGTGGCCATGGTCTCTTCCTTAAAATTGATACCATGTGGAGATTCTATAATTAGGAATTCTGTATTATATCTCAGTCTACTTGTCACATCCATACCATTGACCTGATAGCCACAAACCCACGTTGTTATCTGGCAGGCAGGACTTTTCTCATAGCCGTACGTCCAGTAGGAAATCTTTTACTATATTACTGTTGGGGGCATGATCTTGACTTTACCTGTCTCTCTTTGTACAAACTTGAATGGTCTTTGAATTATGCATTTTGGTTTGATACACACATATTTTTCTGTTAGACTTGGCTTACAATATTTTTGCTTATTTTCTTTCCTCTCCCTGCTTCCTTGCTGAAGACTGAGACTTTAGATTCACCTGCTTGCCATTGTTGTTGCAACTCTATAGTCTCGTCTAAATATTTTTATAGTTTGTTTGTTTAAAAGTAAAAATGATGTCTTTACACCAAGCCTAAGGGGATAGTTCCTTTAGAAAGAATTTTTTATCTCCCTTTTCACTCTGACTATAACAGATACTTATCTTTTATTGAGGGAACTAAATGAACAGTTCATCAGCTAATCTCTTTCTTATGTATCTATATGGGTTCCTTTACATACAAAATATTTTACAAGCCAAATAGCAGTTAAAGAAAATCCTGACCTTGCCTATTTTTTAAAGACTGGGAAGTTAAACTACACCCCATAGCAATCAGACATTGGAATAATTTCTTTTCTACTTCAAAAGTGTGTATGTGGTTGTTTAAACTGCTAATGAAAGCATTACAAAGATTAGCTTTTGAAGTGGTGAGCAGCTTTCATTTATTTTCCTTCTGGTATTCCCTCTGCCTCCAGCTAAAATTTAGAACCTTAAAAATGTTGCTCTTCGTTACTAAATTCAGTTGATGTTCTATTAAAGTGCATTTGGATTATATAAAGCTTCATTCTTATCTTACAGCTGAGTACTCTGAGCAAACACTAGTCAGGTTAGAATTGACAAGCCCCTATCTGCTACTTTCAAACTAGAATACTCCCACACCCCTACTGCAGGCATGTGTAATTCTTCCTCCTGCTGCCATTCAGGGAGGTGGGCTCCCACGCTGTGATGATAAAGGAGGCAGTGTTCACCTGCAATAGACAAAAGAGCAGCTTTGTCGTTTCATACAGTGACTTGCAACTAGTATGCTACAAAAAATTTTAAAGCGTGTAATACCTGACTGTTTAGTCTGGGATACTGACCTCTTTCCCTTAGATTGTCACATAAAAAATGACAACAGCCAATGCAAAAACAGCCATCTGATGTGAATGAGTAGGTGAGTGGTTAACACAACTGTGGGATATTTACATAGAGGAATATTACTTGGCCTTAAAAAAGAAAATGTTACCCTTTGTGACAGCATGGATACACCTGGAAAGCATCGTGCTGAATGAAATAAGCCAATCAGAGAAAGACAAATACCATATAATTTCACTCATATGTGGAATCTGATTTAAAAAACTGAACTAACAAGCAAAATAGAGACAGACTCATAGATAGTAGGATGGTAGCTATTCAGGGGGAGGTTAAGTGGTGGGGGAATTGAGCAAAAGGGAAAAAAATCCTCATGGCCCTGGACAACAGTGTGATGATTGTAGCCGGGGGGGCATAAAGGACATTAAATGTAATGGAAAAATATAACAAAAATACATTTTAAGTATAAAAAAGTATACCCATTTTTGTCAGAGCAGCATAAATATATGTCAAAGTACATTTCTTGGTGTGCATAAAATTTTAGAAATTAGTTTCTGTGGGCCATGAGATGAAAATTGCCTTAATGCAAAGAGGATCACACAGAATATAAGTAGATCACTCAAAAAATTTAGGAAATTTAGAAACTCTTGCGGCATTGGGTTGTCAGGACTACCTAAGGAGAAAATCCTAATTTTTCAGTTCCTTTAATGATTTCTGACATGAACAATTTGGATATTCTAGTGATGATTTTATATCAATTGCCTTTTTCTTCTTAAATTTCATAAATTAACATTAGAAAAATTTGTTTTAATAATATTTCCAAGATATCATTGTTTTGAGTCCCCATAATTATCAGCTCTTGAAAACCTGGGTAATTTGGGATTTTCTAGCATTTGTCTTCTTCTAAAAAACTCGAACATGTCAAATTTAATCATATAAATCAGATTAAATTAGTATTATTTCCCATATGCAACAAATAACATCTTGAGGCAGATTTGGACACTGCTTAATCTTACTTTGTGACTTTGTTGACCCTGAGGTGTTATATTATAGTAATATTATCCAAAATCTAGGCTTTGGAATCTGTTATTTTCTGGGATTATACAATGGGTAAATTTCGGTAATGTAATGGGAGCAAAAATCATCTTTTTAGGTCTGAAAACAGACTGGTGATATAAACAAGAGAAGCACCTAGCACCAACCCTGTGTTCAGTGAGCTTGGGAACATAGGAAAGGTCAATGACTGAGCAGACGTTAGAACGGACAGCAAGAGCAAATTTTAAAACAGAGCTCCCTTGTAAAAGTCGGGGTCATGTGACTTCCCTGAGTTCTCTAGTGAAGCCTGAGTCTTGAATGAATATGTCACCTGGGTGTGCTTGCTTGAATAGAGGGCAGGGAAGATGGGGTTTAAGAGATCCTTTCTCTTTATGATCCTGAAATCAGCCAGGCTGACCACAAATTTCATGTTAATTTAAATGAGGCTGAAATATGGTGGGCAGCTTACTGAGATGGTCCATAATTCAACTGATTTTAGAAGTTTCATTTTTACTTGGTTGTTGATCATTACAGACTCTGGCTTTCACCTGGAACTCACTAGGTTATTAAACTTTGTGCTCTCAAGAGGAAATAAGAGTCCCCCAAAGGACTGTACCTTTACATGTTGAATAACTTTACATTCTGTACTATAAGATTTGAGGAAAGTATGAGAAATCACTGGTGGACACAGCACTCTGAATTTTATCAGCATATACTGATTAGAATTTTCTACTCTTCCAGCCCACCCAGCCTTCCTCCTCTTCTCAAACATACATGTTACCTCCTATAAATTCAGTTTATAGTTCCCATTCCAGAACTGGCTCAGACAAAAATAAATGCAAAGGCGATTTCTGTGATTTATAACTTTGAGGAAATATACCTAAGCAGTTTTATTTTAATGGGTAGGCACTTGAGATCTTGAAACCTTTATCTAGGATGTTGTACAAGCTGACAATTTCTAGTTTCATCAAAAGCAAAGTAACAGAATAGTTCAGTATTTTGTAAGTTGTGCACTTAGAATCAAGAGTATTTATTCAGCAATGTTTTTCTGTTTTAGAACATCTCTGACAACTCTGATAATTTTAAATCAAAGCCTCCTTTTAGAAAAACTTTTGTGGTAATGGATAACAGTTGGGAGCCTTTTTATTCTTGTTATATTCCACATTTCTCATACAAAAAGAATACTCTTTTATTAGTTTTTTGACACCTGTTAAAAAGTTTTAAAGTATTAATTGATGAATGCTTATTTTTTAAATAAAAAAGGCTGCTCAGTATTACCAATAAAAGTTATCAGCATTGGTGGTATAGTGGTGAGCATAGCTGCCTTCCAATAAAAAGTTTAAAAGTAATTTGAGCCCTGGCTGGTATAGCTCAGTGGGTTGAGCACGGGCCTGTGAACCAAAGGATCGAGGTTCGATTCCCAGTCAGGGCACACAGCTGGGTTGCAGGCCAGTTCCTAGCAGGGGACCCACAAGAGGCAACCATAGATTGATATTTTTCTCCCTCTCTCCTTCCCTTCTCCTCTAAAGATAAATAGATGAAATCTTTAAAAAATAATAATAATTTGAAATGCTAGCATATAAGTCAATAAATAGGTTCTATTAAAACAGAGAATCATATTATTTTAATTATTGTACTTTATAATATTACTTAATACATGACAGGGCAAGTAACTCTTACCAATCTTCTATTTCAAATATCAATGCTGATTTAAAGTCTTTTTAGAAATTAAAAAATAAACAATTGGTCTTTGGTTACTGGAAATACATTATACAGGAATGCATTATGTACTCACATATGTATGCATGTGTACATATATATATATTATACATTTATCATACTGTACTTATTCATTTATTCATTTATTCTACATCTTCATATGGACTAGATAATTTTTTGTTAATTCTGTATACTTTAGGTTTTGGATGGCTATCATTAATTGAATATTATATTCTTTCCCTATTTTTAGTCACTTACCTGTTAATTTATTTAATTACTTTCTGATAAGTGCCTTTCAGAAACTGGGATCTTAAGTATAGAGAAGAGGAGATTCTTCTCTTTAGTTTGTGGAAGTGATTGCTTTTCATATGTTAATTGTAAAACTTGTACTTTGTTGGAATTACATCTTTCTAAATATAGATTTTTGGTTGTTTATCTTAGGCTTTATAATTAAAGGGTGTCCAACCTGTTGTCTGCTGGTGACATGCAGCCCAGAATGGCTGTGAATGCAGCACAACACAAAGTCAGAAATTTACTTAAAACATTATGAGGTTTTTTTGTGATTGCGTGTTACAGCATATTTAATATGTGACTCAAGACAGCTGTTCTTCTTCCAGTGTGGTGCAGAGACACCAAAATGTTGGACACCATATTTACATATACTCATACTTCCTAAAAATTGATAATTTTTAAATTATCTTTATGTTTTGTTCCTATTCCAATATATGTTATTGATTATGTTATTACAGTTGTCTAATTTTTCCCCCTTCACTCCCCTCCACTCTGCATCCCCCTCCCACCCACATTCTCTGCCTTTAGTTCATGTCCATGTGTCATACTTACAAGTTCTTTAGTTTCTACTTTCCCCATACTATTCCCACCTTCCTCCTGTCTATTTTCTACCTACCATCTATGCTACTTATTCTCTGTACCTTTTCCCCCTCTCTTCTCTTCCAACTCCCCTCTCAATAACTCTCCATGTGATCTCCATTTCTGTGGTTCTGTTCCTGTTCTAGTTGTTTGCTTAGATTGCTTTTGTTTTTGTTTTAGGTGTGGTTGTTAATAATTGTGAGTTTGCTGTCATTTTACTATACTTGTTCTTTATCTTCTTTTTCTTAGATAAGTCCCTTTAACATTTCATAAAATAAGGACTTGGTGATAATGAACTCCTTTAACTTGACCTTATCTGGGAAGCACTTTATCTGCCCTTCCATTCTAAATGAAAGCTTTGCTGGATAGAGCAATCTTGGATGTAGGTCCTTGCCTTTCATGACTTAGAATACTTCTTTCCAGCACCTTTTTGCTTGCAAGGTCTCTTTTGAGAAATCAGCTGACAGTCTGATGGGAACTCCTTTATAGGTAACTGTCTCCTTTTCTCTTGCAGCTTTTAAGATTCTCTCCTTATCTTTCTTTGTTTTAAGGCTGTTGGCTTTTTAAAAAATTTTATTTATTTATCTTTAGAGGGGAAGGGAAGGAAAGAAGGAGAGAAATATCAATGTATGGTTGCTTTTGGTGCATCCCCTGCTGGGAACTGGCCCCTGCTAGGAACTAGCCTGCAACCCAGGCATGTGCCCTAATGGGTAATTGAACCTCGATCTTTTGGTTCACAGGCCCGTGCTCAAGCCACTGAGCTACACAAGCCAGGGCTCTCTCCTTGTCTTTCATCTCTGGTAATGTAATTATGATATGCCTTGGTGTGTTCCTCCCCAGGTTCAACTTCTTTGGGACTCTCTGAGCTTCTTGAACTTCCTGGAAGTCCTTTGACAGAATGGGGAAGTTCTCCTTTACTATTTGTTCAAATAACTTTTCCACTTGTTGCTCTTCTTCTCCTTCTTATATCCCTATAATTTGGATGTTGGAATGATGTCCTGGAGGTTCCTAAGCTTCTCCTCATGTTTTTTTGAATTCTTGTTTCTTCATTCTTTTCTGATCGGATGTTTCTTTCTTCCTTCTGGTTCACTCCATTGATTTGAGTTCAGTTACCTTCCCATCACTATTGGTTCCCTGTACATTTTCCTTCATTTCACTTAGTGTAGCCTTAATTTTTTTATCTAGTTTATGACCAAATTCAACCAATTCTGTGAGCATCATGATCACCAGTGCTTTGAACTGTGCATTTGATAGGTTGGCTATCTCTTCGTTGCTTAGTTGTATTTGCTGTGGAGCTTTGATCTGTTCTTTCATTTGGGCCATTTTTTGGTTTGGTTGTGCCTATTACATACGAGGGGCAAAGCCTTAGGTGTTCACCAGGCAGGGCAACCCAGTTGCTGAGTTGTGACGCTGCATGTGGGGGCGGAGACTAAGAGGGAACAATAGGGCTTGCTCCGGCTTTGCCAGATTTCAGTCCCTTCTACTCGGTTGTCCGACTTCATACAGTTCAATTTTCTGTCAGTACTGGCTGTTTTTTGTTTCTAAATTGTTGTTGTCCTTACTTTGGCTGTGTGAGGAGGCACAGTGTGTCTATGTATGCCTCCATCTTGGCTAGAAATCCTCTATTCCTTAATTCAGAGGAAGCCATGTTACTGGCAACAAATTACTTAATATTTTTTATCTTCCTGTACTCACCACTAAAAAGAGGGTGAGAGTGGGACTTATTTTAATAAGATGGAAGTTAAATGATATAATGCAACTAAGGGGCCCTGGTTGGTTGTAGCTCAGTGGATTGAGCGCGGGCCTGCAAACCAGAGGATCGAGGTTCGATTCCCAGTCAGGGCACATGCCTGGGTTGCAGGCCAGTTCCCAGCAGGGACTCACAAGAGGGAACCATACATTGACATTTCTCTTCCTCTCTCCTTCCCATCCCCTCTAAAGTAAATAAATAAAATCTTTAAAAAATGATATATTGTAACTAAGTAATTCCTATAGTAACTATTTGCCATTATTATTATTATTACACATGTAGACTCTATATTATACAACTTCTGCTGCTCCTCATTCCTAGTTTGCTGACTTTGTGTCCATTTACTCATTTGGATGGTTCATAAATTGGGAGGGGAATTTGCAATTGAGGGTAAGCAAGTTTAAGTTTCATTATTTTTTATTTTTTAAATATATTTTGTTGATTTTGCTATTACAGTTGTCCCATTTTTTTCCCTTTATGTCCCTCCACCCTGTACCTGCTTCCCACCATCTTTCCCCCATCTCAGTTCACATTCATGGGTTGTACATGTAAGTTCTTTGGCTTCTCCATTTCATGTACTATTCTTAACCTCCCCCTGTCTATTCTCTACCAATCATTTATGCTTCTTATTCCCTGTACCTTTTCCCCCAATCTTCCTCCTTCCCCTCCCTGTGATAACCCTTCATGTGATCTCTATTTCTGTGAATCTGTTCTTGTTCTAGTTGTTGGGTTTTTTTTTCTTTTAGGTTCCATTGTTGATAGTTGTGAGCTGTTGTCATTTTACTGTTCATACTTTTAATCTTTTCTTAGATAAGAAAATTATCTAAGAAAATGTTAGATATGTTATCTAGAAAATATGATATGTTAGATATGATATATTTTCTAGATATGTTATCTTAGAAAATGTTATCTAAGGAAATGTAAACTTTACCCTTTAGCATTTCATATAATAAGGGCTTGGTGGTGATGAACTCCTTTAACTTGACCTTGTCTGGGAAGCACTTGATCTGTCCTTCCATTCTAAATGATAGGTTTCCTGGATAGAGTAATCTTGCGGTCAGGTTCACCTTTTAGGAAATCATGTGAACATACTTCTGATTACAGTATTGTTATAAAAACATTTCCTACTTTATTGTTATTGCAATATCTATTGTGTCTTATTTAGTTTTCATAGGAGTAAATACCACCCTGTCAATATTATCAACTGAATGACTTATGCTTTGAACAATTTTCTACATATTACCTCATACCATTGTGAGGCCTTTTCTAGGTTAATGATTATGTAAACTAAAATAATAAGGGAGACTTCTGCCTTTTTTTACTCTGTAGGTTAAACAGAAATCCTGAAAACTTTAGGCCAAATTGAGTTTGTTCAAACTAATTGCAAATACTTGCATTTTGTTAATTTATCCTATTGAATTTTTTTGGATTTGTTATTCAGCATTTTGTTATTTCTTTCCTGCTTTGAGATATAAACATCATTTCAAATACATTAGTCTTATACCAATGAAAATGAAGTAAGATTTTATTTGAAAATCCCTATATTTATGACTTGCATTTATTTATTTTGGTGTTTGTTATAAAATATTTATACTGAACAATAAAAATGACATTACTGTTGCTATTAATAAATGGAAATGTTGGTTCTCATATTTATGAACAGCATGAATGGAAAAGGGAAAGAAAATAATTTATAAATATGTTAATTTTCAAATCATTTAAATTGGGGTAAAGATGAAGTCATGTTAGCATAATGCTTTCAAAATTTTTAAATAAAACCATGCCCATTCTTAATTTAACCAATATGTATTACTCGGCATGATACCCCTAATGACTAATTTCTTTTCTGAATATTGGCTCCTTTTTAGTTGGTTAAATTATTTGCAAGAATAAATTAGGTGTCCATGCCTTTCCTCACTTAGACAAAAATATATTATTGCTACTTCTCAATTTTGAATAAAGTGGAATAAATCCACAAATGGATTTGTTTTCAACATCGAAATATTTGGGAATCCCGCGGTGATAGTGAAGGAACTGGTGTTGATGACATCAGACTGCTGGAAACGAAGGCTGGATTTAAATCGTAGCTGAACAATAGAGGGCCAGTGTGTTTGCTAAATGAAACAGAAGGGCACTTCGCCTGTGCCCCAATTTATTCTTGTTACGTGCTCAGTAGCACGGGGGTCACTGCTCATCTGGTTGCTAGCCACAGTGTTTGAAGCCAGAATAGAAAGAAGCAATCTCAGAGAAACTCATAAGGATGTTACTTAGCACAAGTATTAGCACCTCTCCTGACTGGGCACAAAGTACAGGCAGCAAAGTAAAGTAGACAAGTGGGACTACGTCAAACGAAAAATCTTCTACCCACCAAAAGAAAGCATCAATAAAGTGAAAAGACAACTTATGTGATAGGAAGAAATACTTGCAAACCTTATATCTGATGCAAAGTTAATATCCAAAATATATAAGTAACTCACATGACCAAGAACAAAAAAGCAAATAACTCAATTTTTTTTAAAAATGGGCAAAAGACCTGAATAGATGTTTCCCCAAAGAAGGTATACAAAATGCCAAAAGATACAGGAAACATGCTCAACATCACTAGTCATTAGGGAAATACAAATTAACACTGCAATGAGATTACTATACCTCGTGCCTGTTAGAGTGGCCACCACCACAAAGACAGAAAGGAACAAATGTTTGCATGGGTGTGGAGAAAAAGGAACTCTTCTGAGCTGTTGGTGGGACTGTAGCTACTGTGGAAAACAGTAGGGTGGATCCTCAGAAAATTAAACATACAACTACCATACAATTCAGCAATTCCACTTATGGAATATATCCAAAGGAAATGAAAACACCAACTTGATAAGGTATTTGCACCCCTATAATTGTAGCAGCACTATTTACAATAGCCAAGGCATAAAGTGCCCATCAACTATTGAATGAATAAAGAAGTTGGGGGCAGAGGGGGAAGCCCTGGCTCGAGTAGGTCAGTGGATTGAGCATGGGCCTAGGAGCCAACGGTTGCTGGTTCGATTCCCTGGCACGGCATATGCCCGGGTTGTGAGCCAGGTCCCCAGTAGAGGATGTGAGAAACATAACCAGGCATTGATATTTCTCTCCATCTCTCCTTCCCTTCCCCTCTCTGTAAGAATAAAAAACAAATAGAATTAAAAAAAGAAGTTGTGGTATATATAATGGAATATTATCCAGCCAAAGAAAGCAAAATCTTACCATTAGAGAAGATATGGATGGACTTCAAAGATATAATGTTAAGTAAGACAAACAAACATGAATAATTTATGATCTCCCTTATGCATCAAATCTAAACAAAACAAAACAAACACATAGAAAAAGAGATCAGATTTGTGACCAGATACAGAGCTTGGGGGAGGGCATATTGGGGGAAGGTGATGAAAAGACACAAAGGCCCAGTTATAAGATAAATAAGTACTAGGAGCGTGATGCACAGCGTGATGACTATGGCTAACATGGATAGAAGATATATAGGAAAGCTGTTAAGAGAGTAGATCTCATCATAAGGGAAAAATTATTTCCTTTTCTTTTTCCGTTTATTATTGTTATATGAGAAGGTGGATGTTAACAAAACCTATTGTGGTAATCATTTCACAATATACATAAATCAGCCATCATGCTGTAGGCATTAAACTTACACACTAATGCATTTCAATTATTTCTTAATAAAACTGGGGAAAGAAAAGATTTATGGAGAATAAAAAGCCCAATCCAAGAAAATGACAAAATTAGATAATATTATAAAAAAGGAAGGTCAATCTGCTAATATTAAGCTATGTTATTGAGGTATAGCATTTAAAATTGTTCAGTATTGCTTACAGGGGCTAAAAAGCAGATGAACAAAAAGAGATGGAAAACCAAGAATGTATCAACATATATGTGGTCTGTGGGGAAATAGTTGAGCCATTGTTAATATAACGAGAATGGTTTGCATGGCCTGGATGTAACCTGGCAACCAAGGAGAGTGGACTGGAATATGCATGCATGAACAGTGATGACTTCACTGTACCAGTGAGTGGGGCAGTAGATGTCATTGAATGAGCATGGGATGTGGTTTTCGCACTCATAGTAACTTAGTGAACAGAGCAACAAATCTGCATCAAATTTTGCATTAAGCTTGAACAGTACTCCAAATGGAAATTATTCAGATAACTCAAAAGGCCATAGCTATGGGCAATTGGTGATTGACAGCCTCATCACAACTAAACACCTACTCATGCATCCTATCTTGTGCAGAGTTTTTTTGTGAAACATCACATTACCCAGGTGACTCGCCCATCAGCAGCCCAGATTTGGCACCCTGGTACTTCTGGCTTTTTCCAAAACTAAAATCATGTTTGAAAGGAGGAAATTTCAGACCTTTGATGAGATTCAGGAAAATAGGACAGCATAGGTGATGGCAATTGGGAGAACTGTGTGAGGTCCCATGGTGCCTACTTTGAAGGAGACTGAGGCGTCATTGTCCTATGTACAATGTTTCTTGTATCTTCTTCAATAAATGTCTCTATTTTTCATATTGCATGTCTGGGAAACATCTGGACAGACCTCATATGTTGGAACTTAGAACATGCCAAAAATTGTACTTAAAATAGGAGAGAAAGGAATAAAGTAGCTAGTAAATATTGTTGGAATTAAAAAACACATATCCACAGAGATATTTCTGAAGAATACATTTATTACTTGTCCATCCCTGCAAATTTCGTGGTGCTGCTATGGACCTTGCACTAATTCTGAGGCACAAGGTTTGAAGTTGGCAGGTTTAGTCCATGGAAGTCTTGACATTTTGTACAGCTAGTTACCAGATAAATTGTACGTTTAATTTTCTAAAATGTTAAACATATAAGACACTATTGAGGATCAGAGTAATTTTTTAAAAAATGAAGTGAAATACCTAGAGTGGCCAAGTGGGAACTAGAAAAACAACATTTTGGAAAAAAGATTTTGCAATTGTATTCATTAGCTTTTCTTTGGAGAAAAAATTATTATACTCTGGGTAAATGGAAAATGCCTGTGAAATGAAGTTACCTCCAAATAGAATAGCTTCCTTTAATATACAGTGGCTGAAAGAAGTAACATCTGCTTGAGTGTGGTTGGTAGGGTAATAATATGGGTGCAATAATTCATAGTTTTAATTTAAACATTTCACCTAAAATGTCACATGGTATTCTTGAATGTGATGATGTTATGTTACAGAATTACATGCTTATGATTTTGTAATAAAGAATTTTATAATAAAAAGGGGTGTTATTTGTACCGGAACCTGTATTTAGCACAAATAAAAATTATTTCACTTTGATTAAACACTTTTAATATTGTTTTATCCCATCCCTACTAAGTTATTAAGCAAATAACTAAAGGATATTAATTTGAAGGATTGCTGATTTAGAAAACTTCCCCACTGTCTGCTAAATTCTATCCTTTAAGACAATAACTAAACTAAAATTTTGACTTTGTAGAGATATCAAAGCACTTTTATTTTTATTTTTTAATGATTTTATTGTATTTTTCCATTATCATTTAGTTCCCTTATATTCCCTCTCCCACCCAGGCTATTACCACACTGTTTTTCATTTTCATAAGCCTTTTTTCCTTTTTTGCTCAAAGTTCTTTTATTTTTTTATTTTTTTAATGTATCTTATTGATTATGCTATTACAGTTATCCCATTCCCCCTTCATTCCCTCCACCCTGCGCACCCTCTCCCACCCACATTCCCCACCTTTAGTTCATGTCTATGTGTCATACTTATAAATTCTTCAGCTTCTCCATTTCCCATACTATTCTTACCTTTCTCCTGTCTATTTTCTACCTACCATCTATGCTACTTATTCTCTGTACCTTTTCCCCCTCTCTCCTCCTCCCACTCCCCTGTTGCTAACCCTCCATGTGATCTCCATTTCTCTGGTTCTGTTCTTGTTCTAGTTGTTTGCTTAGTTTGTTTTTGTTTTAGGTGTGGTTGTTAATAGTTGTGAGTTTGCTGTTTTAAAAGGGGTACAAAATCTAATTTTACTTTTAAACTCAAAATAAACAAAATGTTCTTTATTCACTTGGCAGTCAATATCCAATTTGAGAATATTTAAAATAATATCTCTTTAAACAGAACATGAGTATTAAAACAGAACTTACTAAAACACCTGTCAGACTCCACAACCAGATGGTAGCTGAGATTGTATGTTTTTAGATTATAGATTTTAAATATTATGGGGTTTGAGGAAGATGTTTAGCAAATTGTCTTATATCCCTTGAATGTTTAACCCTCAGACAAAGGTATTTGGAGTAGCTGGGGTACATAGGACATTGTATTGGGCCCTGTTGATATATGGGCGAATAGGGTGCACCTTGCTTGAAGACAATGCATTTGGAGTGTTGTAAAACTGTGTGTCATAAACATCATTAAACACCAACTTCCCTGGTGGATGGAAAACAAGACAGTCTATAGTTACTGCAAGAGGCAGGAAGTATGACTAGTTTCTGCTTATTATCTGGACAAGTATTCTCCACGTAAAATGAGTGAGTTGCCATGGCATGGTGGGGAGAAGTTTGCATTTACAGTCAGGACCTCACTTTTAATCCTTTATCTGCCCCTTGTGATCTTTAGCAAATTACTTAATATATTTTAGAGCTTCAGTATCTTACATCACAATGAAACAGGTTAATAGCTCCAGGGCTCCTTGTAAAACACACAGGTTCTTGGTTTGTTATGGTTTGTTTTGTTTTGTTTTACTTTGTAACTGCATTAACCAGCAGGCTGCAACTCATTATTAAATAGTAGTTTATGAGATGATCCAGGCATTTTAAGGAATCACCGTTTATAATGAAATTCATTCTAGAACCAAAGCAAAAATAGTCATTTTCAATTGTAGGAAAGTTCTCAGGCTTCTGAAACAGAGTCGAGTAAAATTCCCCAAATATAAAAATCGTTGAAGCAGTTTCCACATGCATGGGGTCAAGGCTGCTCTGAACTAATTTTTCACAGCACTCCCATCTCAGAAAATGTCCAGTTTACCTTAGGACCATCGGGAACTGTCTTTTAAAGTAACTGTCTCCTGAGTAACGTTTGCCAGTTGGGTGTGGACCTTTGGTGGGTAATCTATCCTATAGGCCGGAAGTTCCCCAAGTGCTGGACCCAGTCTCAGTCTGTGTTGTGTGCGTATCTGCTGGTTCTGCACACACTTCGGGAGCCCCCAGCAAGACTCTCAGTGCTCTTTCCTCAATCTCTGCATTTAACAAGGTCGTTCACCTAGATAGGGTTTACATGGTATTTTTTGACCTCCTACTTTGCAGGTCAATTGTTCTGATGGAATACTAACCTTTCTCCTGAGTGCCGATGAGTTATCTGGATTTTCTGTAATATCCTCAAATTATCATTGACAGATGTTAAGGGTGGAATTTTCTTATCAGCAAAGAGATGTGGAATCAGAAGAAAACTTCCTTTTGATGGGGAGAGCTGGTGTTGAGGACACATAGTCACTGTAAAGAAAAGAAGTAAGTCTTACTCTTCACCCCACCTCGATAGCCTCCCGCAGCTTTAAATGGGTTTTCTGTTTTTCTAGAAGATTGGAAGCTTTGCCTTCATGCTTGGAATTATCCATCCTGGTTAATTTTGTGGGCTTGTTAAAAAGCTGTCTTTATTAAAGAAATTCCCCTTTATGAGACCACTCAACCTTATATATAGTTATTTCTTTATAAGTCAAAACCATTTGATAGAATATGTTTCTGATTCATTTCTGTTGTTGTTCTCTTGTCTGGTGTCATCTCACATGTGATTGGAGCTGAATAAATGCTGTTTGAATGGATGAGTAAATGAGTGAAAGCATGCACAACCCCTTGCCATAAAAAAAGTAAACAGGTTTTGCAGAATTTATGTAATGCCATATAAAAAAGATAAGAATTTCTTGGTTTTATACTTACAATGAATAATAAACACATTTGTAAAGAGAGGAAATGTTTACATATGTGGTAATAAATACTGTTTTTACTTTTTTGTTTAGAAAACAATTTGTGTCTGCCCTTGTATGAGAGATTTGTGAACTCCTTAAAATTAAGTGCTTAATGCTCATCAAATAGAAAACAAGGACTGCAACCTAGTAAACTTTGTCTGCATGGGAGAATTAGAAATGAGGCTAAGTGGTGATTCATGAAGATGATGATTATATGCTTCAGCTTATTTCAACTTATAAATGACATTTAAGCCATGTTCTATAATTTGAAATTGATATATTTATGGTTTTAAAAGGTTACTAACAGTAGTTCCTATCAATCTCTGACCCTTTCAGTAAATAACCAATGCTTACCCCTAACAGCTTAATGATCTTTTGATATAGTACTAGAGACATGTAGAGGTTTAAGTTGAAATAACTGTAAAATTCATAAATTTGATTTAAGAATTGAAACTGTCCAGAAATGAAGACTTGCAAGCCTTTGGTAAGTTTCTGGTTTAGCCATCAAGTACAAACTAAATTAACTAATTAGCAAGCATTGTTTTTTTAATATTTTATTTTATTATTTTTAAGGTTTTATTTATTTATCTTTAGAGGGGAAGGGAAGGAGAGAATTATCAATGTATGGTTGCCTCTCATGAGTCCCCTGCTGGGAACTGGCTTGCAACCCAGGCATATGCCCTGACTGGGAATCGAACCGCGATTGTGTGGTTCGCAGGCCCACGCTCATCCACTGAGCTACACCAGCCAGGGCGCAGGCATTGTTTTAATAACTACTTAGTTCAAGAGAAGGAAAAGAAAAATGTACTTTACAATGATTTTTTGCAGGTTTTGAATTTGGATTTGGATTCAATAATAGTTCTAGTAAAACCTGATTTCAATTTTCTGCTTAAATATGTTGGAGTGAGTAATCCTAAAAACCAATCGATCTTTTTATAGACATACACAACATCCTAATATACAAATAACACCTTTCTTTTTTGAAGTGATTTAGAAGAACAATTATCCTACCTAGTTACAGTCAGTCAGTTATCTGACTCCTTGGGGAAATTATACTGTATCACAATCCAGAATACTACTGTCCTGCCACCCAATTATTCAATAATAAAACAAGCTCTGGGAGAAATACTCTTACTGCTAGTAGTTGGGCAGTCAGTGCACATTAGCTCACTTAACACGCTGAGGCTTTCTCCAATAAAGAAACTTATTTAACTTTGCTTTACACAGAGCTTCCCAAACTCTCTTGAGCACTTGACCTTTCCTGATTCTGTGTGAGCCCTCTGACATTCCTTTTGCACTAGATTTCAGAGGAGGAGAGTTTGAATGAAATGATAAAGAGCTCATCTTGTATACTTGCTAGTTCATTCTTTTTTACACATTTTACAGAGAAAAAGTTCCCTTCAAATACAAAGAGGGTGCTTTTGTTTTAAGGACTATGTTTTTAGAGCAGCTTTAGGTTTACAGCAAAATTGAGAGGAAGCTATAGAGATTTCCCATATGCTCCCTTCCCTTCCCCACATTCATATAGCTTCCCCTATTACCAACATTCTTCACCAATGTGTACATTTTTTACAACTGATGAACCTACCTTTGTGGGGGCAACTTTCCTCTCAAGTCACCCCATCCACCATGGATGAGAGTAAACATGACAGAGATATGATGTGATCTGCTTGGGAAGGAGAGGTGGCTATTTTCCCAGAGGAAAAAGGCCGTGAGCAGTGGCCAGTTTCTTAGGGGGAAAAGGCACTGAGCCCCTTCCTCCAAGGGCTTTTATTGGGTTGTAATACACAGGAATACAGGGCATCAAGGATCAAACAGTAGATAACATTTCAAAGAAATCTGAGGGCTAAGTGTGAGTCAGAGTCTGTCAGGAACAGAGTTTTAGGGTTTCCTGCTCGAACCCTTAACATATGAAAGAAAGCACTCTTAGCAGAGCAGATTTCACAGGTTTATCAGGAAGTCTTTGTGATGCCAGATTGTTCCTCAGGCCACACTCTAGGAAGGCAAGGAGCTGCACCCCTCCCCATCAGGTATTCAGGCTTAAGGGGATTAGAGCCAGGAAGTGCTTCTCCCAGAGAACATGGGGACTCAGGCTATGTTAAAGGGGGGGGTGGGGGGGGGCAAGAGTCCATTGTTCCTTGTTGCAGCCCCTTGAGTCCTTCCATGAAGGCCTCCCAAGTGATCAAGTCTGGCTTAGGTTGCCCCTTGCTGTGAGGGGTCTTACCCGTCATTGACTTCTGACCAAGCTTTGGGGACAGGGAGAGGAAAATGAGGCAGCCTTTGCTACCAGAGACAAGCTTTGTCTCCTTCGGCTTGCATTCCAGAGGTCGTCACTCACCCTTAGCCAGAGGGGGTCGAGTTACAATTCCTGAAACCAGGCAGAGCGGTCCACAACATACATTGACACATCCAGATCGTCCAAAGTCCATCGTTTACATTAGGGTTCACTCTTGGTATTGTGCATTCTCTGGGTTTGGACGTATGTATAAGGCCATGTATCCATCATTATGGCATACTGAGTATTTTCAATGACCTGAGAGGGACATTTTTATTCAGCTCTGTGCCATGAACACAGTTTCCAAATAAAAAAATACTCTACGGAGAAGGAGGGGGAAAAAAGAGAGAAGCAATGGAGGTAAAGTTACTACATGCCAGGCAGTTACTAAACTGTCTATAGCGATGCTCTTCACAATGCGGTCCCTAGTGTAGCAGCATGAACATCGCCGAGATCTTGTTTAAAATGCAACATCCAGGACCTGCTGAATCACAGACTCCGGAGGTGGCAACCAGCAAGCTGTGTTTTAATCAGCTGTCCAGGTTATCCCTATGGATGCTAAGTGTTGGAGGCCACTGTCCTGCAGGTGCAGTGCTTTGAGAAGATTCTGCTACCTGAGTGTGGGAATGCAGGCGTGGAGCTCTCAAGTCTCTGTCTGATGAGTGGGTTCTGCAGCCTGTCTCTGAAGTGCTTGCCGAAGAGCTGTCAGAGTCGAGTAGGGTAGCCCTGTGGTATCTATCTTGTTATGCTGACAGAGCCTATACCAAGCTATTCAAAATGCCATTTATGCTTTATACAAACTCATTCTATATGTCAGATAAGACAGACCTCATGTGAGCAATTTTAGTTTTGGAGCAAAGGCCAATACCTGTACCTCTGTTATTTGTTCAGGAGATGCTTTCTGGTTAACCCTTTACAATCTGATTGCTATCATGAAAGACCTTCACATACATTCAATTTGTGAGGTTTGAGGTCTTTGCATTTGCCTTGTAGTGTATTTTCCTCTGGCAGGACTGTGAACACAGTGCTCAATGTGGAGCATCTCAGATCTCTGTCCTTTCCTAAAAACAGGCTGTATTTGCAACCACTGACTATATAAATTACGGGTGGCAAACACAAGGCCCATAGGCTGAATCTGGCCCTCCACCTTGTTTATTCTGGCCTGACACCTTTTTTCTACTCAGCGGCAGCATCTACCTCCTTGCCCCTAGTTAAGGAGCAGTTACATTTATACAGTCCCAAAGTTACATTCGGCCCTTGGAAGGCAACTGCAAAGCTGATGTGGACCTTGGTGAAAATAACTTTGACACTCTGATATAAATAATCTACACATTCCCAGTTTTGGATGGTTCGTTGATAGTAAATCCAGACTTGAATTTTGTGTATCTGTGATAATGTGGAAAAAGTATAATATAGAGTAGAATAAAGAAGTAGGGACATTTTAGTCTTATACGTGTGTAAAGTGCAAACTGTGTGATCTTAATGAGGAAAGAGTGTTATGGACCACCCGGTATCATACTGAGTAAAGCTATATAGGAAATGAAGCTTCTCCTCTGGTTTCCAAACTGCCTTTTAAAAAGCTCTCCTATAAATCTATGCAACTCATTTGTCATCTACCCTTAGAGACTCAATGAGTGATATCAGCTCTGGAGCCCAGGATATTTTTGATAGTGATCATTTCCTTTTTGAAGCAGAGAGCAGCAGTAATTTGTGTAACACCCAGCTATACCTTGGCACTGGTTTTAACAAGGAAAAAAAGACAGTGATGAACTTTGATCAGTCTGTCTCTTGGCACACTGCAATATTTACCTTATTTCTGTATAAACAATCAAAGCAGTGGCTTGGCTAAGAAAGGCAGTTATTTCTTATACATGTAGATACCATCTCCCCTAGTTCTCAGAATCATGAATCAAATGCTAACCAGTCCAGCTGGACTTAACTTTGTGCTCGGAATGTTTCTGAACACTTTCAGAATCATATAGCCATGAATATTGTTATCAAGTATACTGCTTCCAACGCGAGCATCCCTGACATCTTGTGGGTTGACCACCAGACATTCTGACACACTCGTTCCAGGAGCTCCCAGTGCCTCCATCAGAGCGCGTCCACACCATCCGTCTGTGGATACTTTCCTCCTGCTTCTAAAGGGGGATATTTCTCAAGCTGCTCAAAAGAATATTGTCACACAGTAACTGTAGGAATCAAACTATTTTTTAGTCTATACTAAGTTCTCAGGTTTGTTTCTTTTTATTAACAAACCTGTTGCTTGGATTACTTTTTTGTAGACTTGAAGAAAATTTATTTGTTGACTGTACTTCTGTAGTCCAGAAATTACTACTTTTTGGTCTATGTTACTTTCATTTTTGTGTGTGTCCATGCACACACACATGCACTTCACATATTTGATATTCAGATTGGTATTCTACTCACTTTGCTTAATATCATACGTTGTGTGTTTTCTCATGTATTGAAAATCTTGATGAATGGACTTTTAATGTCCCTGTCGTCTCCACCATATGGGTGCATTTCACTGTTAATTGCTGTTTCTAATGATGTCTCTGAAATGCTGAGTGATCCTAAAGAACCTGGTGAGGCATCAAAGAAAATTAGATTAGATTCAGCAATATTTGTGTTTATTAGTCATTTCTTTTTTAAATTACCAATTTATACATAGAAACGTAAGTCATGCTAAATATACTAAAGAGCATATTTTGTGACTAAACAGTACGGCCATACATAACTAGAGACTTGCAGAATCACTGGTTTCTGTCTGTGTTCCAGACACACAGTAGGTGTGTGCAGATTTGATGGCTGATCCAACTCTGTTTCAAAGGTAAACACTTAACAAAAATAATAAAGTTATTTACTTAAAATAATATTAAGCACAGTTCTGGGATTTTGTAATTTGAGAAAATAAAGTGAGTTTCACTGAAGAAAAATATCTAAGATTGATTAGAGATACTTTAAGCATAATTTACAGAGCTAGTTTTAGCACCGATTGGTATAGACAAGGAAAAAAAGGGTAGTCTAGAACTGTGGTACTTAATTCATTGTTACTTTGCAGGAAAAAAAGAAGCAAATAAGTATATATAATTAAATATAGATGTCTACCAATTCGTTAAACCTTCAACAAAAGTAATATATTTGCATTAAGTTATAAAGACAATAATCATTTGGAAAATATATTTAGGTAGCAGAAGGTACACAAAACTATTAGGTGTCTAAAAGTTAAGAAGGCCTCAAAAGAAGGAGCAGAAAAGACATGAGCAATATTCAGATTAGACTTATGTGCCCTTCTGTAGCTGAACACCTATATCTATGAGTTTTCTTGTCTGTTTGTGCAAAAATTATATATCTAAATCCAGGAAAATATATCAGAATGGTCACTCAAAATATTGTGTAAAGATAAAATAACTTTGATTGAGAATCTGAGTTGTCAGTAAAAGATTGGGTTGTCCCTCTCCTTACTCCTTAATCATTTTTGAAAAATAATGGGCCCAATTTCCATTTAACTTTGTCTCAAGCCCTTTCACTTTATGGTACTTTAAAATTCACTGAGGAATGTTGAAAGTTTGTGGAAAATGTATAAGAAGGAAGAGAGAAAATGATATAGTTCAGCATGTATCTTCTCAGATGAAGGAAAGTAAAACTGAAGGGTAAAAGAGAGCCCTAAATCAGGGCGTATGATGAATGAACATGCTTGTAGTATCTTGACAAAGAAATATAAAAGAAAAATTGCTTATTTGAGTTACTAGTTCCATCTTGATATGATGGAGAAAGAGCCTTCTTAGAAAAGGAAGTGACTCTTAAACACGAGTGTGCAGTTGCTGGTTATTTGGGTTGGCAGAAGACGTTCCAGGAGGGGACAGGGCCTGAGGAAAGCAGACAGACATGAGCAACCTGTGATTTACAGAAACCGAAGAAGTTGCAGTATCTACAATGGGCAATAGAAAGTTGGCATGGGGGTTATGCCACAAAAATTATGATCTCAGATTATAAAGACTTCATATAATATAATATTGAGTTTGAATTTTCCAAAATTTACTGAGGATCTACTGTAAGATTTTGAATAGGGGAAACATACGATCAGATGTATATTTGAGAAACATTACTCTGATAGAATTATACGGGGTGGGGGGAGAAGATAGCTGGGCCAGACTTGCAGCATTGGCATAATCATTGTCTAGTTCATCAGCTGAGAGGGCTCCATGAGGGCACTAAATTAGAAGAGAGAAGACAGAAACCTGGAGACTACCCATGTTGTGTGTACACAATTAAACAGGCTTCTATCTAATATATGGCTGATATAAAAAGAATGAGGAAGATGTTATTTTGGGAAGAATTTTCTCACCTGACTACTGTTAAGACGTTACTTTCTGACTGATCAGACTTTCCTTCAAGTAGCGGAAAATACGCCAGCATCTATAGAAGACTGATGGTTATTTTGAGAATGTATAAGAGGAAAAAATGCCTTCTGGGTTCTGAATTCTTGGGGGTATGTTGGAGTGTCTGAGATGTTTATCAATTAATTAAAAACAATTTTTATTTTTGACGTAAAGAATTATTGGAAAATTCTGCTGTTGATAGGACAGCAAACAAAGAAAAGGCAATGTTGGTTTTTGGTTTTTTGTTTTTTTGAAACACATAGCAAAGTACTTAATGCTGTTATGGTAATGTTTTCCAAGTGTATCTCTCAGTCACATTAGTTTTGTATTCTGGACTCATTGATCATTAAAAGCTGGAACACTTAATGAATTGAACATGACTGATAATATGAATTTATGAAATGTTCTTAAAAAGAGATTGTAGAATCTGTTTGAAACATTTTTATTCTGCTATTGCTCAGACTCTAGTTCCATTTTTAAGATCACATCGTTTTTAAAACATACTTTGTTATAGTCAGTATTGATTTCTAAGTTGCCATGGCCTTGGCGATTTTTGAGTCAAGTCTCTATATTTTCATTTTGTAATTATAAAAATCCCAATATTAAAATTAGAAGGAAGGACTTTATACATAGCTCTATTTAAGTTTCATGCCTGTTTGCACATGGGTTAGCATTGTGTTTTACATATAACAAGTGCTAAAAAATGAATACTAAATGATTATGAAAAGTAGGGCCTTATGCACTTTCAATAGAAAGCATTGTGTGGAAATATTCTCCAACATATATATAACTCTGTAAGCTCTGTTAGTTCCTGGGACCCCTTCTCTCTGATTCTTACAGATCTCTTCCAGCCATTTCAGAGCTCCATTCAGCCTCTGAAATTACCTGGAGGTAGGGTCATTAAATGCAATAACATTGTTATCTAGCCTCCATCTATTCATTCAGAATGTCTTAATACTAGGTCAAACAGTATGCTAGTTGGGGACTGAAGAGTAAAATGTTATTCTGGACCCTATGGAGTTTATAGTTTTGTGGAGCATTCAGTACATCGAAGCAGTAGGAGGATGAGTCCTGCCAAAAAGAAATTATTGGTGGTAGTTCACGAATGGGATGTGTGACAAGGGGACTTCAGTTAGTCTGAGTGATCAGCTCACGGGATGAGGTGTTTATAGAAGTAAAATACATAATCTTGCATTCAGTGAAGTTAATGAAAAGACCCTGGGTCCCATCTTCCAGTTGTATAACAAGCAGGGTCAATGTCTGCATCACTCTTCTCAAGTCTTAATACATGAGGTCTGTCCAGAAAAAGTCCAGCCATTGTTAATATAATCAGTATGTTTTTTGCAACATTGATGTAACCTGACAGCCAAGGAGGGTAGACTGGAAAGTGCATGGGTGAACAATGACGACTTTACTGGACTAGTCAGTGGAGGCCATAAATGCTGTTTGTTGAGTGAGCATGTGTACTGTGTGGTCATCACATTCAAAATGACTGGGCCAGTAGAGCAACAAATCTGCATCAAATATTGTTATGCCTGAACAGTCCTTGGCAGAAACAATTTGGATGATTTCAGAAGGCCACAGCTATGGGCAACTGGTAATTGGCAGCTTCATCACAAAAGTATGCCTGTTCATGCATCATGTGAAAACTCATGCACTCAGGCAGAGTTCTGACAAAACATCAAGTCACCCAGGTGACTAAGCTGCACTGTAGCCCAGATTTGGTGCCCTGCTACTTCTGGCTTTTTCTAAAACTAAAATCACCTTTGAAAGGGAAGAGATTTCATCCTTTGATAAGATTCAGGAAAATACGATGGGGCAGCTGACGGTGACGGGAAGAACTGTGTGGAGTCCCAAGTAGCCTACTTTAAAGGGGACGGAGGTGTCATTGTCGTATCTTGCATCTTCTTCACTAAATGTCTCGATTTTTCATTTTCCATGGCTGCATAGCTTCTGGTAGACCCCCTACTTGTTACATTAGTGAGAAAGAGTGGTTCAGAGGGTTTCCTCAGAAAACCACCCTACAGAGAGATTGGCAAATGAAGTTTGTTCGGTGTTCCTACACTGGCTTTCCCGGTCAGGGCACGTCACGAAGTTAAATTACGGTCGGTTTGCGCCCCTGCCATGAGAACAAGGAAGACAAACTGAATTTGCTTATTTGTAGCAATTAACTTTGTTTCTTATTTATGTAGGGCTGTTCATCTAGTTAAATCTGATAATTCTTAAGTGTAATTTACTCAAAAGCCGTTTAGTTTTTTTCTGTACTTTTAAAACTTCAATATTTCAAATGATACAAAAATCTAAAGTGAGGACCAGACTGTGTAAAAATAAGTTGTATGTATTGAATTGTGAACAAGTTTTAGGAATTCTGTAGATGATTAAGATCTTTAAACACTTATTCCTTTGTCCTTTGTTTGGGGAGGGAAATACATGTGAGTCAAAGTAACTTCAATACCAAGCATAAGCCTTTGGAGTAAGCTGTTTTAACAAGGTAAATTTATAGCATATAATAGTTGTGAATAGAAATTGACTTTGTTTTACGAGCTATTTCAATAATTTTCAGTGAATTCCTGTGGCTAAAGGCTTGTGTTTTGCTCATGCATTTGAACAGATCCTATTTTAATGATAGTCACGTGAACTCTATAGACACGTTTGTCTTCCTAAACACCCCATCAGAGCTTCTCTGCATGCATTAGGATTAATTAGATAATGTCTCCCAGGTGCTTCGAGCTTTTTGGAGAAAGGGAAGAAAGCATGTGTTAAAATGATTATTACTGATTTCAAAGACAGGTGTATGGGAGTACAGAAAATGCAATTTTTATTAATAGTGACTCATAAACACCACTGCGAGATAGCATTGTAAGATGTTACAGTTGGCCATTTACTGTGTTAAGAGGTCAGTCACCTTCTTTTCTTTCTCTATTAGGTATCTTTGGGAAGAAAGTAGGAGTTGCAGTACCAAGATGCAGGATAGGATGCCGTAGAGGGTCCCAAAATAAGTTGATCACATTGGTTAAGTTCATTTATGGGAATGGAGTTATTTTAGCCTTGGTCTCCCTGGAAGCATCGGTTTGGAAGTACACAATAAAAAGCCACAAGCAGACGAAGCTTACAGAATTTGACTTCTTACAAGGTAGAGGGTGTCACTAAAAAAGGAAGCTCAAAGCAGCTAAAAGTGGCACATGACGAGGAGTCACTCCTTACTCTCAGCTAACTGTGGGGGTGGGAGGAGGCCGAGTTCCAAATGGGTGGTAGATTGTAGTCCCTATCTCTCTAGGTATAAGTAAGATGTGGCAATACAACAATATCACAAGTTCAACAATAACTTTTGTAGCACATTGAATTTTACAGAACTTTTAGACGTATATTATTTGATACTCAGAATAACTCTGTGAGGTGGGCATTACTATGCCCATTTTAATCATGAAGGATCTGTGACTCATGACTCACATAGTTTAATAATCTTTCTAGATCTGTGCAATCTGTAAAACGCACAGGTGGGATTGGAACCCAGTTTTTCTAGTACCAGTTGAGTGCTAATTCCAATACACCAGTGTAGGAGAGTAGCTCGAGCTCTTGTATAACTAGCACAAGTAGTAATGCAAGGCTGGGCAACTATATGGTTGACTTAGTGACATATCCATGTCAATGAATCAGTTTGTCTTCACTAATGTCTTACTGGTGTTTTTGTAAACCCCAAACCTTGAGTTTACAAGAAGTTTTTACTTTCCAAGTATAATTCAACTTCCTTTGAGACGTAACTGACTCATACTGACTTCATTGTTTTATTCTGCAACTCATTCATAGGAAAAATCATAAATTTATCGTGTTATTATTTTATCTTTAAGATGCTGTTGTGGGAATTGTTTAATCCCATTTATCACATGTCTTAAGTGACCTGCACATCTTCCCTAAGTAGAAGATGCAGGTCTCTGTGCGGTGACTACCAAGTTTACAATCACTTTTCAATTTAAAAACTACCGTTTCACCCCCTCATGTGTTGTCAGGTGCTAAATCCTTTAAACATCAAGTGTATATTCATAATGTATACAATAAAGTGGTGTATTCTAATTTTCACGGCTTAATTCATTTGATTATTTTGCCCTTGCAGGGGTGTCCAATCTTCTGGTGTCTCTGGGCCACGCTGGAAGAGGAAGAGTTGTGTTGGGCCACACACTAAACACACAGACACTAACAAAAACTGCTGCACACAAAAAAGGGTTTTTAAGTAAATTTGTGATTTTGCGTCAGGACACATTCATAGCCATCCTGCGCCGCACGTGGCCCACGGCCGTGGGTTGGACACCCCTGCTGCAGTACCAAACGTTATAAGAACAAAGACCCTTACAAAGAAAAGAATGTTCAAAAAGGAAAAACTGAATACAATTTCATGAAGAAAACAATGTACCAAAAGAAACCTGTGCTGTAATGTCCACATCAGTATTGTCTGTGACAGTGAAATCTCCCCTCCATCGGTTGCTGAGGGAATGGGTAAAACATGGCAAAGCTACAGAAAATAAAACGCAAAAGTAAAAAGGGATTGATGGCATCCGTGTTTTATCAACATGGGTGGATGTTATATAAATATTAGTAAAAATAGTAATTTCCGAAGAATATATAAAGTGCTGGTTTTTTATAGTTTCAAAGGTACTTATAAAACAAATACACAAACACAAAACCACCACATATACAAAACAATAATATATGTAGTTTTGTAAAATACATGTAAGTGCACATGCACATCTGTTTTGTGGATGTAAGTACACAAAGAAGGTGGTTTGGGGAGTATAGAGAGTAGCTGTTCATGATGTAGCATTGAGGACGGACAGATGAAGGACACACAAGAAGTCGGTACTTTAACATATGACACACTATTGTGTCTCTAAGTGAGGCTGATGCTTGATTTAATCAATACACTCCTGTGTATACAATTTTCGAGCAATACTGAGAATCTAAAAATGGTTATTTGGTGTATGCAGTAAGGCTGTATCTATGTAACCATATTAATGACAGCTTGGACAACTATTTTCATCCTCTTTTAAAACAGCAGGGCTTAACCAGAGTGCCAGGAACCATGGGTGTATTGATCTCAGAAGAAAGGGATAGAATTACATGCTAATACATTCTGCCTAACCCCCCAAAGGGTGCCTTATTTGTGATAGCTGCAGTCGGATTAGATCAATCCAGGCTCTTTTGCAAATATTGTACAAATGTAGAAAAGTATGCCCTACTAAGAAAACGATGTCAAGAAGCACAGATTTGTGTGTGTGTGTATTTCTAAGCATTTTGCTTGAAATTTTTTTTAAGTTTTCTGCTAGAAAGCTAAAGTTCCTCAAGAATAGCAATTAAACTTATATAAGATTGACATTAAATGATTAGCCAAAAGCAATTACAGTTATTGATAAAGGACAGCCTAATGCAAACATTACAAAAGTTAATAAGACACAAATTAATAAAATACTTTTGCTCCAAAATAAAACAATATAAGCTTTACAAGATAAGCTTACCAAAAAATGATAAGCTATTTGTATGCAGGGGTGTAACAGATGGCAGAATATGATAAGTGCCCCAAATTATCTACTGAAAAGTATTTAGAGATATTTAAGAATAGCAAAGACCATTTTCAGTTAATGGGAAGATGAAGAATATCGGGGAAAAAAGTCACATAATAGAGGGCTTGTGGGAGATAAGCGTTTATGTACGGGGCTTCAGTCTTGATTCATCTCTGACTCCAGTGACCTGAACGTGGAAATAAAAAGAGTAAGCAAGTGAAGACCCACAAATTAGAATGGAGGCAAACTGAAATTCTTTTTTTCAGTTTAAGAGCGGTAAATGAAGGGATGGAGAGAAGGGGAGAATGAAGTAAGGGAGGAGGAGAGGGGAGCGGGACAGAACTGAGACACAGAGGGGGGATTTGAATGAATAAGATGGGGAAATGAGCAAAAATGGTATATAATAAGCAGGTAAAATATACCAAACTGGAGGAGAAAGCTTGCAGCTCAAATGTGAAGTGGAATAATGGTTAAAAGCAAGGTACTGAATATTTTAGTAATAGCCTTTTTTCTTTTTCTATGGCATCATTGTCGTTAAAAACCCCCTGTCCTAGACCAGAACCCTTGGCAATGGGCTGTTTGGATAGGTGTAGGCAGAATCCTTACATTGTTAACTTTCTGAAGTCCTTGACAAAAAATTTATGATCCTGGCAATTTCCCAAGGAGAGGCAGTGTTGTTTTCTTATTTAAATGACGCTCACTGCTTGATCCTTGTGTGCTTCTAATACACAATGGAGACCAGTGTCCAAGCAGTGCATTCAATTCACTGAATCACTAGTTCATCTTTTATTCTCCTCTCTGTGGTAAGGTTTGAAATGGGTTCAGGGATGAGCTTAAGTGTACCTAAATGGCTGGAAAAAAAAACATGTCCAAGAATCATAAACATTTAAATTTGTATTAGTTGGGCAGTTATGAGATTATGGAATGATGACTTTAGTGTGTTAGAATTGTTATCCTTCCAGATTTCAAAGTCCCTAAGGATGGAAAAAACAGTAGTAAGATTGATGCTTACAGATGTAAGGGTATTGGGAGGCAGTACAGTTCATTTTTAAGGAAGGAAAGAAGGTAGTATAATAAATTGATAGCATAAATATAATTAATTAATATTTATAGCCAGTGAGCATTTTTGATATGTTATTTATGCTGTCTTCACTCCAAAGAGAAGTTAATCTAAGGAAAGTATCACTATTTGAATAAAATCACATCAGACATGGCAGGGAGACAGGTTTCAAGACACCAGCCAGTCTTCTGTATCAAAGTCTTGTTTTTTCTGTAACTTCATTTTGCCTCTTAAGAACAAGTTACTAAAACAATACAAATGGAGACAACTGTACTTGAACAATAATTAAAAAAAGAGAAATCATAAAAACAGTAAAATGGAAGAAATAAAAGTTGATTATTTTTTAGGAAAAAAAGAATACAAATAGGAGATCAAGTTAGGAATTTCTGCTCTTTTGCAGGATTGGTGGACTGGTGGAGGGGTCCTGGGGTATAGGATAGGCTAGAGCTAGATCAGAATAACTGTTTGATGGTAGTAGGGTTTGTGCCTGAGATTATGATCACAGAGGACATTGGAAAAGTGTGCTGAAAATTAGACAAAGCGGGCTTAGTCAGAGATGAGGAGTTACAAGTTTTACTCAGGCAGTAACGTATGAAAAATGGGTGAATATATGGCAGAGTTCTAATCTTCTTCATAATGTTTTTGGGATAGATGTCCAAGCTAGAATAGTTAAAGTAGATATACATGAAACCTAAAATGTCAACATTGACTGCCTTTACTCTACTGATAACATTTTAGCAAACATATCAGGTACTGCTTTTCTCTGCCCAGGACTTCTGAGAATAGCACATTCCACCTTTGAACAACCTTTCCCTTTCCTCTGACTGTAACCAAAGAGTCAGAATGAGAGATTTTGTCTCTGAACAAACCTGATTTCCTATGACCCAGGTTGCTGTCCACAGTGATTAAGGAAGGAATAGGCTTTTTAATCTACAGTCAGCACCTCCTAGAAACACAATGTGCTCACACACACACACCTGCTTTACTTTCAGCCTGTGAGAAGCAGGATGGAAGATGAGGGGAAGGGATCCCAAATGCATGTGAGGCCCAGGGTCCTTGGTTCCAGTAGGCTGAATCCATTCCTGGGACTTGATTGGAGAATGTTTTGTTGAATTTCTGTCACTTGTAATTTAAAGTGCCTGAGATAATGACCACAGGATTTTCTTGATGGAATCTGCCAATATAATTCAAAGGTAAACAATCTTGATTAATTTGCCATTAGATATCAGTTTTCAGCTAGAACAAATAGTTTACAGATTTGGCTTAAATTAATTTGAGAGGTATTTCAAATACTATTTCACCTAGTTTGTTTTATATAGTGCTCATTTGAAAACCCTGCTCCTGGAACAAAATTATAGTTTTCTTTCATTGTAGGGAGGTGAGAGAAACAATTGTATTCTAAATTCCACAAAGTTTTAAGTACCTTTTTCTTCTAAATTATCACTGCATTTAATTCCTTTCTCATGGAATCACAAAAGGAAGCATAAAGAGAGTGCATGATTTATAATATAATAACATTATGGCACTACTGAATGAGTAATATTTTCTTTTCAATTACTAGTGCCCTGGGAATCTTTTAAATAGAAAAAAAGCAATAATTGTGTCATAGACTGAGAAATTTATTAGCTGTACAAGATTGAAGGTAAAAATGGGCAATTTGAAATTAGGTGGATATTTAGTTATGGCTTGTTTTTTCCAATTATCTACTGCTTTTTAAAACTCAGCAAGACAGTTTACCTTTGAATGAACTCCCCTCTTTTGTCCTCAGAGACTAGACATTTAGGAAAACTAGGAACAAGGGTCCCCTTAATCAAGCTGTGGCAGCTCTGGGTGGAATGCCTGATTGCTGGATAATTGTGTAACTGAAGAATAACACTACACAGCTAATCACTATGACCTTCAGGCCCAGGAAGAATCTAAAAATTTTAGGTTCTTTCATTTAAACTGACTTTTAAAGACTCATTCTGCTATTCTGTTATTTGTTAAAATTAACAAAAATCTGCATAATTTTCATCTATTTTAGATGGTAACTGGCAGGAAATATGATATTCAGGAAGAAAGACAATGGAAACAGCTTCAAATACCTTAAATTAGATGACCTAAGAATTGACTATTATGATTGCAATTGTCTTTTATTTTCCTGTAAGCTCATCTCCTGGTTGATACTTTTTCTCCTGTGTGCATGGAGAGGATAAATGGGTAAATATAACATTTAATATGCTCTGATTTCTGCATGTATGCCCTGTTGCTTTTAGGTGAGCTGATCCATTGCCCACATTTCTCCAAGCATACCACAGATCTTATGCCTAAACAAAACCTTGCAATAGATTTGGCTGAGCAATGCAGGATAATAAAAGTGATGAGGCCATTGAAATTCCTTTAGCTTTGTGCTGGTGCCTGGAAACTGGCATTTATTTTGTAGTGCCTTTAATTGAGAAGTTTTTTTTTTATTCCACACAGTAATTGGTACTGCAACTCTTCTTCTCGTATTAAAAACAATAAAGCTGTGTGTATCTTGTGTCTTGATTCTTAAACTTTGATAGTTCAATTTATATGAATTTTATTTTTACCCATTTATTATGGTATTATTAGCACAGAAAACTTAAAGATACTCTTTGGTACAGCCAAAGAAGAAATAAAGGCCAATTCTTGGGAAATGTGTATGTTGTATGCATACAAGATGGAGAACTTGCCTTCTTCAACTGCTTCTTTTCTGCTTTCAGGGTATAATAAACACTTTGTAAATACAGGTGACTAATAAGTGTACATCATTTATAATTAATAGGATTGTTACAAAACACAGTGTCAGCATAATCCTCTAAGACGTTGAAGGTTACACGTTGCCACTTTAAATAATGACATGAAAGGCAGTGGTGCTCTCCGGTATGGATTTGCCGTAGTAAATGAGTTTGTGTTACTGTATACATTGTGTTCTACATAACCAGTTATCAATAATCATCTTCATGCCTCCCAGAGAGCAGCCTGAGCAGAAAAAGAATAATTGCCCCTCGTCGTGGCGCCGGCTTATTGACGAGGTGGACACAGTGATATTTTTTAGCCTGCCGGCCGTCCATCTATAAGTGGCTTCCCGGAGCTGTCACTTCTCCTTTCTCTGGAAACTGTTATGGCTTTGTCTTCCCAAGAAAAATAATGAGATCCATCTATCAAGAAAAAAATAAACAATAAGTCCTATACCTTTCAAGTAATTTGTTTTCACCTATGATTACCTGTGTGCATTCAGTTAACTATCCATCATGGTATATGCATGTAAAGAAGTGCATTTTTCAAAAGGTTGAATCCATTGACCCTTTTTCTAACTAAATATATATGTAGGTACCCCTTCCAGCTAAATCAGGGACTTGTAAAAATCAATTCTTTCACAGAGCTCATAAACACTGGCTTTCTTTCCCATGCATGCCCTGCGTTGATAAATCTGCAAGCTTAATATAAACTAAATGGGTTGTTCTCATTCATCCTTTCAAATTACATGCATGTTTCTCCTTAAATGCATCTTTGATTTGAATGCCACCCTAACATTTTCAGAAATTGGTATGGAATGAGCAACTTAAATCAGCAGCTTCGACTTGATAATTTTTTTTATTTGTTAACAACAATTTAGTGGAAAGTGGTACCATATATCAACATTCAAATGGAATCTTTTTTGTTCTCCCTTAAAGAGTATATGTTTCTTCAAATGAAAGACACCACAGAACGTCTCAGGCAGTAATGTGCTCGCAGGGCTTCTCTGACACTGCTTGAGCGAAGATACTGAAAACCCCCAATTTTAAAAGCAACTTGGGCTCTAAGAATTCATTGTTAAAGAGAGTTGTGTGAAATATAGAACCTATAATCCTCAACATAGGGGTAAAATTCCCAGTTTAATGCACTAAGATTATTAAGTGTCATATATTTAAGAATGTACAGTAACTTATTTGGATCTCGTTTAACTTGACACCATTTCATTATAGGTATGAGGAAAGGGAAAGAGAGAATTCAGGATTTGCTCACAATGCACTTCCAAGGAAAACAACTGTTATCATCCTGGCTGTTAAAAAAGAAATATAATGCAAGTAGGTAACAGGTACAGTTGTACCTAGAAAACTAGTACTTAAGGAGAGAACAGGTTTCCCTTGAGGAATACAAAGGGAATAATTATGTTTTGAAATTTTAAAGAGCTTACAAATATTTAGTGATTATACAGGTCGAAGCCACTGGTTCTTTATTCTGTGCACTCGAATTTTTGGTTTTTAGTTCTAGGCATGTAACTTGGTTATAATTATAATTTTGATAGAGGGTGAGAAAAGAAGGTATGAAAAAGAAACCAATGGAGGTAGTGAAGAAAGAGAGGCTAAAAACATGCAAGAATGATAAAGAAAATGAGAAAGAAGAATGCCCATCAGGAGGGGGAGAGTGAAAATAGATTAGTCTGGAGACCTTGGGTGAGTTCCTTAGACTTTCCTTTATTTATGCCTGTGCTTCTTCATTGTGAAACACATATAATGCCAGCTTTTAGTTCATAGGCTTCTTATGAAGATTGCCTGGCATGTAGCAACCCCCCAGTAACTGTTAAATAGATACCATAAGGGTCACTGTCTAATTTATCAACTATATTGGAGATCAGCAAACTACAACCCATGTCCACATCTAGCTACCTACTTCTATATGGCCTATGAGTTAAGAATGATATTGATGTTTTCAAATGATTGGGAAAAATTAAGAGTAGTATTTCGTGACATTAAAATTATATGAACTTCAATTTTTATATCTATAGAGTTTTATTAGAACACAGCCACACTCATTACTTTACATATTATCTGTGACTGCTTTTGTGCTGTGTAGGCAGAATTTAGTTGTTCAACCTGGAAAGCCTAAAATATGTGCCTTTTGGCCCTTGATGGGAAAAACTTTGCCACCCTGGTCTAATCTAGGATATGGAGCGAGTACAGTGGTATTGATAAATAGATGGGGCAATGAAAGGGCACTCACTGAGGAAATCTTGAATGAGCCAGTAAGTACTGTCACCTTCGATACATTTATTATGCACAAAATGAAATAAATCGGTTTATGGATGGTGGAAAATGATGAAAGAGATAGCATCTTATGCAAATAATTGCAACTAGGTCCATTTATTAAAGTATAAATCTTACTGCTGCTGCCCTTGCATCAAATCCACCAGTCGTTCTAAGTGCTTCCAGAGTATTATCCAACTCATTTTACACAAGGCCTGGTGGAGTCCAGCCCCTACCTACTTCTTGGACACCTTCTCCAATAACTTTACTTTTCCTTTTACTGTGCTCTCTAATTATATTCATGTTTCTGTTCCAGGGACATATTGCTATCTTATGGCTTATGCAAGGAAAAAAATCAAAAGAATTTTATTTTGATTGTTATTATATCTCTGGCTGGAAGGAATTCTCTTTCCCAGACTCATGCAAATGGGTCTGGGAAAAGAGAATTGGGTCAGGTGCTTCACCCTCTTTAACCTCATCTAACCTGGCATCATCCTTCATTCTGTTATTCGATTTTATTAGCTCCCCAGAAGTGCCACTCTATGAAATCAGTCGATGAAAGCAGGAGTTTTTTTTCTATTGCCTGGACTTTGTACCTAGCTCCAGGGCCCCCCAGAGTTTCCTGCAGTAGTGGGCCCTCAGTCCTTGTGACCGCATCCCCCTGAGTGCTCCTTTGTCACCGCTCTGTCTGTGCTGAGTCAGTGGATCCACCCTCTGCTCTTCTCATCCTGCCCTTCCAACAGGTTTGGCTCTAGATGCGTGATTTGGCATCCACACAAGTTTTAGTCTAGGTCTCTGGTGTAGATGGACTCCTGGCATATAAAATCTCTCTGCTTGCTTTGTTCCTCCATTTTAACATTTTGCTTGTGTGATCTGAGCTTGATTGTGGACAGGCCTAGCAGCCCTTTTCTATCAGGGTGCTTCCAGAGCCTGGTCTTGCTTATTCCTCACAAAGAGAAGAATAGTATTTTGCAAAGCAAACAAAAACAAACAAAAGCTTCCTTTTAGCTTGTGCTTCATTATTTGCACTTTTTAAAAAGGTTTTATTTATTTATTTTTAGAGCTAGAGGAATGAAAGGAGAGAGGGAAAGAAACATTGATTAGAAGATCGAGAATCAGCCCTGGCTGGCGTAGCTCAGTGAACTGGGTGCGGGCCTGTGAACCACACTATCTCGGTTTGATTCCCAGTCAGGGCACATGCCTGGGTTGCAGGCCAGTTCCCAGCAGGGAACTCACAAGAGGCAACCATACATTGATACTTCTCTCCTTCTTTCCTTCCCTTCCCCTCCAAACATAAATAAATAAAATCAAAAAAAAAAGAAGAGGAAGATTGAGAATCAGACCAGTGAATGATTTTGCTTTGCAAATCATATTACATCAGTTTGCCCAACCAACTGAGCCACTCTGGTCAGGACTTATTTTCACTTTTTTAGTCTACAAGGTCTGGCACTAATAATGCCCTTTTTAAAAATTACAAAATCATGTGCATGATTTTTTTAGGTGAAGTGTTCAAATTAAAACTATAAATTATTACGCCCATATTGTTACCCTACCAACCACACTCAAGCAGGCCTTCCTTCTGCTGGGCGCTGTGTAAAGAGATTCCAAGGTTAAGGATAAACTGCTTATAGGCAGACACCACATATTTCTTTAAATCCAGCACAATACTGGAGCAGGCAGGGACCACGTTCAAGGAACAGTCATAAATGAAGAGTATAGTTCACTCTCCATTACTGCCTGGGCTAATGGAATAAGCAGCATGAAAAACAATAACAGCTGATAGTATTAAACTCATTTGACTTTCAGAGGCATCCTTTGACTCTGCCACCCTAGCCTGTGTGCCAGTCACAGGTTTCTTTTATTTGCATTTTTCAGTAGGTTGGTGACAGACTTGTCCTCTCAGAGCTCACGGAAGCCAGCCTTCCATCACCTGAGCCTCTCTCTGTGCAGTTCTTAGCAGTTGATTGTGGAGCTTGTGTCAAGAGAGAAAAATAAGAAGTTTCTTCCGTGTGTTGGCTCACAAACTGGCCCCCATACATGGAGGGGAGGGAAAATACAGAGGAAGGCAGATCACTTCACACTTGTAGATAGTAGTTTTAACAAGCAAGGAAACTTGCTTACCAAGCTTCTTTGGGTGATGTCAAGTAGATCTCCACAGCTGCCCATGAGAATCTTAAAAATGTATATAGAAGCCTTACCTGTGTTTAGTCGCATATGCCTTCCAGATGGTCTCAGAAGCACCTTACTCTCTCAAAAATACATACTTGGAACAGCTCCTAGTGTGGGAATGGGGGACAGAGTTTGCCTTCCAAGGACAAGGGAGGGAGTGAGGAGCCTCTGATTGGTTGGGTCCAACTCCTCTACATGACTTCCTCCAAACACTAATCTAACTACCTGCCCTCCCAATTGAGGGTACATAGGAAAGAGAAGATGTAAAAAGAAATGCACGTTGGAACAATGAAGTCTTCTCCAAGTCGTGATTGGCAAGAAGAAATTTTGTGGTCAATTATCTACAGCATAGATAATTGTGTAAATTCTATTCATTTAAAAACACACCAGATTTTAGAGTTTCTAAAAGAGAACCATACGCTATTCACCAGAATATAAGTTGCATGAGAGAAAGTATGTTTGTCTTATTTAACATATCATTTATTGTGAATCTAGTGCCTAAAACAGTAGGGAATAAACACATTTCTTTTGCATGAATGAATGACCTTTGCTTTTACTTCCTTGCTTACTTAATGATGTAATAATGTTTAGCAGACTATGTAGGTAAAATTATATAAGTTATATATCATTTATATAATATAAATATCTTACAAGCAGAACTTTAAAGATATGAAACAACAATAGAAGAATTAAAAAATATGCACCATAAGGTTCTCTCTGGGATGTTGTCAAATGCTTTGGCATAAGATTATTTATCTACTACAAACAAAATATCATCTAGCAAAAGGAAAATACCACAATACAAAAAAAAATGTAAGAAAAGAGCATTGCTATAATGATTAATAAAATTGTGGTTTCCTATTGTAAGTACCTGCAATTTAGGAGACAGCTTTCAGCATATATACATAACATATTGAAGATAAAAGTTCATGTGATTTGATCAAAAAACTTCAACCTTGAAAGATAGTAAATAATACAGTATTGAGGAAATTGCTTTAAATATTTATTTCTCTGATTGGCTAAGATTGCTCACAAATTGCTGCACATTTTAGGAATTGAAAAACAAGTCTGAATAACACATTCATCTTGATGACAAGTAGGAATCCAACACCATTTTATGCTAAGAAGTAGGGGGCATATTCTCCAAAGCAATGACATTCTCATGGGTGTTTACACTGTTTTTCATTAACCTTCATATGATTTTATGGAGAAGATATAAGCAAGGTATTTTTTGAAAACTATATCCAAAAGTCTTTAATCTTTCTCTCTTTGCTCCTTTTGTCAAAAAATTAGGTAAATGCTTGTGATTCTATATAGTGGGTAGCCCATTAACTGAAATGTAATTTAAATGATGAAAACCTTACATTATTAGTGTCTTTTATAATGTAAAAAGCAAGCAAGCAAGCTTGGTATTCAAAGAAAGGAAATGGAGAGTTGTTCAAATATCCCTTTCCTTCCTACTCTTTGGATCCTTTCATGTTTTACTAGTTTTTTTTAAAGGTGATTTAAATATTGGGAGATATATTATTCCTAAACACTATCTACAAACTATTCAGCAACCTTAGACAAAAAAGAGCTATTGCCAAATAAAAGATTTATTACGAAATTCTCAGAAGTCGGTTCACAAATACACAGTATCAAAAATTATTTTTAGGCCTTTTACAAATAATGTTCAAGCAGTTCAAAATTAGAAATTATGTCTGTAGTTCACGTCAGCCTTTTCAAAAAAGTCTACATTCATTTATCAGGATGAAGAGGAGTGGGGTGGAGCTTGAGTCAAGAGAGTAGAGAAAATAGAAATCATCACAATATGTGGGTTTCTACATAAGCAGAGCGGAAACTGGAACGCCTTTGGCCATGGAAGCAATGGCACTTACCATTTTGTCAACCAAATAAAATCACCATTATAATTTTAAAACAGTTCCTTCCAATCTGCTACCCAGAGCATCTTTGTCCATCATGGTGATATGGAAACAGAAATAAAAATATAAACATAAACATATATGTGAAATTTGCTAACCTTGTTTTTTATTTAAGATGATAGCCTACATCATTTTTCATATTTTACATACTCTTTAAGATAAAAACTTTAAGATCAAGCTTAAGATCACTATTAGTTTTAGCATATCTTTCTAATGAGGAAAATGCTATGTATATCATTATGTAATTTTTCTGGTAGGGCATTTCTTTTTTCTCGTATTTTGTTGCTGTGACAGATATTGTGAAAATTAATAGGTTTGTATTTGTGTGTGTGTATATTTCTCAAAAAAGTTGTATATTTCCCTTACGATAGACTGACCCATTTTATGTGTCATGAAATATCATTCCTATGTATATTACAAAATATTTTTTGTCATTAGCAGTATAGGATAGTTAACACTTAATGGGCTCTTATGTACCAGGCACTCTTGTGAATGAACTTTCACATTAATTAGCATGTTTAATTCTCACAGCAGTCCTTAAGATATATGGTAGCATTGTTCTCATTATACGAAATTGAAGAATTGAACATGGAGAAATTGTACCCCAGAGACATTCATTAACTTACCTAAGGATGTACAATTAATAAGTGGTACTAAGAGTACATTTCATAGGTTTTTTAATATTAGATGTGAAATATTAAAATTTATTTTTGCTAAGATAATGGGCCAAATAATAGCTTTATGTTATTTAACTATCATTTATTTGATTAGGGACAACTATTTTTTTTCTTTCCCTTTTCCCCACTTCCCTTTTACTATTGTGTTGTTACCTACCTACTCGTGGGATTGTTGCAGGAACAAAGCTAACATATGTGAAGGTGGCCAGTGTTGTGAGTGGGCATAGCTGTTTGGTGGGCCGTGGTTTTAATGTTATCGTTAGCAAGCTACTGAGAGAATTATATCAATTCACGGTTATGCCACTGTTTTTCTTGTTAAGAGGATATCGGTCTTGGTTCATATATTTACTTTATATATAATTGCTTCTGAAAGTAAGAAACTAACCTACAGCTAAATGTAATTTCTGGAATGGAATTGAGTGTTATAAACTTTGATATCTCATCCCTGGCAATCAAATATATTTTAGCATACACTACAAATATATGTATAGCTATTTACTGTTCAGACAGATTGTCTACTTCTAAAACAAAGAATTGACTTATAAGCAGATTATGTGTAAAATACATAGAATTTTATAGGTGAAATATTTTAAATAATCATTTTATCTTATTTACAAATGTTATATTTGTTTTTGCTAAAAATGTAGCTATATTTCATAAAAGCCATATCAGATATGATTAGACAGAATTTTTATCTCGTGTCCCGACAGACGAGGAACTTTGTGTTCTTTCTTTTTTTTCTTTCACTTGTTTTAGCTATATTAAATGTTTATCTTTTTTTGTAGAAATCTTTTACGCCTTTTGTGAGGGTGGGGTTAGTCTAAACAAGATGACGAATTCTCCATTTCCACTTCTGTCAGCGTCAATATACTGAATAGTGTCAAAAATTTTCTCGACTCTAAGAAATTTATTCTCAAGATACCTCTTTGGAAGTGACATTTGACATTTGAACCAAACGAGAATGCCCATTTAGTTGAAATAATTTAGACAAAAATAAATGTAATTGAACATTACCATGGAAGAGCATGGGAGAAATGTGTGGTGTCCAAATGCGTGTAGCTTAGTAAAGTATATGTATATCTTTTTTCATGAGTCTGAACACATGATCATTAATACTTTTATATTGCTTGGTAGCAGCATCCTTTGAATAGTCTGGGAGCTTAATATGGGGACACATGCTTCGAATCAGGTTAAGAAGAGGTCGTTAGTCCTTGGCAAACTGCAGGGGAGGGACAGTGATGCAGCTCTGGAATGACAGGTCTGATGTCGCCCTGTGGCCCTTGGGCATTTCGCAGACCTACGTTTCAGTCTACGTCCTGCTGTTTAGAGAGTGTATTACCTTAGGGGTTTTAAACCTCAGTTTTTATCTATGCAAAAATGGAGGTATTTTCTCATGGGACTGCAAGAAAACATTAAATTAAATAAGTAGATTATTTAGACTAGATTCTAGTGCATAGTCAAGTGCTCAACTGTTGCTGTCGCCATCGCCAGCATAATGTGGAGCCAGGCAATTTGGGTTCATCCCCGTTTCACAAAGAATATTTGTGAACCTTGAGCACAGCACATAACTGCTTTATGGTTCATTTTTCTCACCAGTAAAATGGCAACAAAAAGGATACCTACCTCACAGGTTGTTATGAGGGTAAAATTCAGTTAGTTATTAGAGTTAAGAGTACTCAGAAGTGCCTGCCATTCAGCTAGAAAACACTAAATGTTTGCCATTAGTACTATTATTGTTGTCTGTATTAGCACTAGGTTTTGAAACAGCTTCCAGTGCCAGCAGCCTAGAAAGAAACATGCTGTCTGTTGTCTGGTTTATCATATTTTCTCCCTCTTCCTCTCCCCCTCCCCCTCCATGTCAGAGGATGGTATTCGTGATGTTACACCTGGAAGTTTAGTTGTTCACCATCAATCCCGTTCCTGCTTTTGACCAATTAGCTATCTCCGAGCTTTAATATGGAGGTTTGTCCATATCTTCATGCTTAGCAGTACCTTGTCCTGAGTTGGTCATTCTTTTCAATGACCAGAAGAGAGGCAGCTTTCAAACGCGAACCATGAAAATTCCACAGGCTGACTTTTATGTGTTCTTATTTTCTTCTTTCCCTTAAACTCTTTTACTCACAATGTTATACAATGTACAGCCATTAATTATCTTTATAAAAGTAAGGATCTTCACAGTATTTTCTTTAACGTTCTAATCTTTTATTCCACCTGCATTTTAGTTCTTAAAAATCAAGTGCATAACTTTACAATGCTTTCATAGTTCCCGTTCATATCATGAGTATACATGTAAATGAACACACCTTGGTACATATGTAACCGCATATGTGTGACTTCTAGCATGAGTGAAAGTATGACTGAATTTCTAGATGGGAGGAATACAGTATAGGAAGTGAGGAAGGATATAACATTACTCAAGTTTCATATGATTTGCACCATCTCAACTTTTAACTCCTTCTCCAGGTCTCAGTACCCAAGAACATAAAATATTTGCCTCATCGACAACTGCGCAGAAGGGTGTGACCTCTTATTTTGTCCTTGTCACTTAATTAGAGTGTTATTTTTTCCCTGAATTATAGGTGCATTTGGAGCCTACAGATAGCCATTTTTATCTCTCTGCATCCTGAGCCACATTATCAGTGCGGCACCCTTCTGCTCTCCTGTACCATGTAGAGGGGGCTATGGCCTCCTCCTGTCTGGCTGGAGGTCCTGAATGCATTGGCAGGAATATTCATAGTTTTAACTAATTAATTGATTGGGCAGAGCAGTAAAGTGCGCTTACCTTGAGTGCACTTCTAGTAGGTGCTATAGATTTGTTAGAAAAAATTATGGGTCTTGATTCATAGCTCACATATGCATATGCACATTAGAATTGAGCCTTTATGAATAGTGTGTTAATGACCTCTCAGCAACAACAGGTCTAAGACCATTATAAATGTGAGAAATAGAAACAGCAGAGCTTAATTTTAAAGTAAAATTATAACATATGATTTAGCCACATGTTATATGTAAGAAGCTTGTTATTTAGTAACCAGAGGGGAAGGGGAGGGGGACAGCAGGGGAAAGAAGGGGAAGGGTTGTCAAGGAACGTGTTTCAAAGACCCATGGACAGAGCCAAAGGAGGGTAGGATCGAGGGTGGGAGGTGGAGGGGGATGGGGCCAGGCAGAGTGGTGGGGGGAAAATGGAGGCAACTGTACTCGAATAACAGTAAAAATAAAAATAAAATTTTTAAAGTTTGTTATTTAGAATGGGTTCCCTTTTGCTTCTATAACCACTACTACTAAGCAGAAAAGCATATAATCCTTTGAGTGCAGAGCATATTGTAAGTATCCTATTTCTTTTCCAAAACACAATGATGCAACTTCAAAGTGTATTTCTACTGTGCTGCATTACTGTTTGTGTTAAAAGCAGCCATTACTCAAACTCCCAGCTTGAGAATATCTTAAATGCAACAGGCCCTTTATTTGTCAATCTAAGTCAGCTTCCTTAGGCCAGATGAGAACACCCTCCCTTTGGCTGAGCTGTGAAATGTGACAGAGGCATCTTGTAATGGGCATTTTCCAGGAGCAGCGCATGGCAACTCTCTTCCAATATTTTTGATCAGTTTCCTTGTCAGCTACTCCGCTCCTTTCAACCTCGTCCAAGTTCTTTTCCCTGGAGTCTGAGGCAGACCGACAGAGCAGGTTGGACTTCAGCGTGACAGCTGGGCATTCTTCCTAGAACAGACCCAGCATGGATGATACTATTTCTGAATCACGTATCTCTCACACTGCATCCTCTCTAAGGAAAAATGGTGTGGGTAGCATGATGCCTCACCATTTTGTGAAGTCCGCTCTCCGAAATCTGTCTATATTTACATCTTTCTTTCCTGCCCTTCCTTTTCACTGCATAGTCTGTCTTTTTTCCAACCACAGTCCATGGTGAGAAACCCTGATTCTTCTGTACTTTTGCTTGGATGTGCTCATTATAGCAACTGAACAAATGTTGGAAATAGAAGTCTGGGCATGAGATACCTAATTACCAAGTTACAATGAGAATCTTTAAACTGAAACAGAACATAAAAAACACTTTGTACTGAACGGTATCTGTTGGCCATTTTTCCAAGTGAAGCTTTCATGCAGTTTTTCTCAACAGCAAGGTTCTACATCATTATATCCAATTTCTCTGTGCAGTACAGTGGGTAAGCACGGACTATTGATTTCAAATCTCCATTCTACTACTAACTAGTAGCTGCATTTCTTCTTGTTTATTTTTTGACGTGTAACTTTGTACTTTGTATTAACTTAAGGTGTATAACATAATGCTTTGATATATATATATCAAAGTATATATATATCACAGTATATATATATATACTGTGAAAATGATCACCACAAAAGTTTTGTTAATATCCATCACCTTACAAAGTTACAGAATTTTTTTCTTGTAAGGAGAACTTTCAAGGTCTATTCTCTTAGCAACTTTCACCTATACAAGACAGTATTATTAACTCTAGTCACCATGCTGTACAATACATCCCCAGAACTTACTTATATTGGAAAGCTTGTACTTTCTGACTACCTTCACCTATTTCCCCAACCTCCTACCCCAGACTCTGGCAACTTTTAATTTGTTGTTTCTGAGTTTGTTTGCTTGTTTTTTTTAGGTTCCCCCATACAAGTGAGTTAATACAGTATTTGTCTTCTGTGTCTGACTTACTTCACCTAGCATAATACCCTCAAGGTGCACTCATGTTGGGACAAATGGCAGGACTTCCTTTTTTATGGCTGAATCATATTCCATTGTTTCACATTTTCTTTATCCACTCATTCATCAGTGGGCAGTTACATTAGTTTCCATGTCTTGACTGACTATTGTAAACAATGATGCAATGGATATGGGGCAGATATCACTTTGAGAGAGTGATGTCATTTTCTTCAAACATAAAGTGAGAAGTGGAATTACTGGGTCGTATGGTAGTTATATACTTAAATTGTTGACAAATCTCTATACTATTTTCCATTTAGTTTTCTTCTTAAAGATGTAAATTCCTCAGTCGTAATTAAAAAATAATGATAATGAAATCTATGTTACAGAGCTAGTGTGTGGATTAAATTAAATCCATCCTCTTATCCTGATACCTATTGGCACCTATTATGTGCATTTAACAGCTGGAGGTAACAATCAGTAACAAAACAAAATCTAGTTGAGGAAATGTGTATGTGGCGGTGTGTGTGACATACTGTTCTAACATCTTTACGTGTACTGAGTTATGCAATCTATAATACGACTTTATGAAATAGGTATTATTTTTTTAATATTTCACTTCTTTTATTTTATTTTTCTTGTTAGAGAGAGAGGAAGGGAAGGAGAAAGAGAGGGAAAAAAACATCAATGTGTGGTTACTTCTCACATGGCCCCCACTGGGGACCTGGCCCACAATGCAGGCATATGCCCTGACTGGAAATCGAACCCTTTGGTTCACAGCCCATGCTCAATCCACCGAGCTTGACCAGCCAGGGCTGAAATGGATATTAATTTTATTCTCAACTTATATATGGGAAAACTGAGGAATTTGAGTGACTTATTCAAGCTTTTGCAGTTAATAGGTGGAAAATTAAAGACACAAACCTAAGTACTCTTCCTCCCCTACCCAAACTCTTAAACACTCTAGTAATAGTAATTATACCAAAAAAGTGAATGAGAAAGACAGAGAAAGGCAAGCTCTTACAGTAGCACTTGGGTGAGAGAAGATGATATAATTTACAAGATACATAATATGTGTTCAATAAATGTATTCTCTTCTGATTTTTGGTACCTTTAGTTTGAAATTGCACACAACATTTGTTATGTCAATGAAATGTAGTTTTAAAATGATTTTGCCAACTCTGTCTCAGCCAATGATTGTAAAAGACTATTCAGTGAAGTTGTCTCTCAGTCTTTTCATCATACTCTCAGTTGTATTACACGTTTCCAGGCGTGTTCATGTTCTGTTTTTTTGGAGGGGGACGTGGGAGAGCTTACTTGTGGCTGGCAGGACTATTAGTATGTGCATGTGGGCAGCATTAAATATTTTTTTCAGACTGAAGAAAAAAGTTTTGTTGCCCACCAAGCTTCTGAACTTACTTTGAAGGAAACTTAATTATAAATTTTTGGGAAATGGACTAACATAACCAAGGCATTTAGTGGCATTTTCTGAGGGGTAACACAGCTGGCAATGCAGGGGGAAGAAAGGAGGAAGTGTTTTGTGACAAAGGACCTTCTAAAAGATGGACAGTGGAGGGTGGGCGGCCTAACCCATGTCGTCTGGTCCCGTGGGCCTGGGTGAGGGGACACCACTTGGAATACCACGGAGTAGAATCACTAGTAGGTTAAGGAGTGCTTTGCTATTGCACTGACTCCTCAAAATTATTTTAGCTCCTGTCAACAGGGACCACAGCTTTTTCTTCTGTTCTCTTTTAAACTTTGATTATACAGCTGTTTTGATTTCCTGGTTGGAAATCTGCCTTTATGGAGGGCCAACTGAAGTTGCATGTGGTTTTTGACTGAGTGGATGGTTGGCTTCCCTAACGTTGTAGTTAGGGAGCGTACTATATTTGGAAAAAATTCCTCTCTGTTTCTTACATCTCAGGATTCTGAGTAGCCATTCTGCAAACACAGTGGGCCACCATGTCATCGGTCTCTGTTTCATCGCATATGGAATTTCACCTTTGTCATTCAGGCTTTATTGAAATTTACTGCCTCTTTTCAACATTTTCTCCTAGAAATGGTTCACAGCTCAATTCCACAGAACAGTGACCTAGCAAGATTTTCACATAGGAAACTGTCTTCATTAGAATTGTTGGTTACAAATCCCTGAGCTTCAGGAGAGTTTTGAGTGAGAAGCTGTGATCCTGGCTACCTCAGTCCCAGGAGTCGTCAGCTTGGGGCAGCTGGCCAGAGAGTCCAGCTGCTGCAGTCCCTCCACAATGAATCTGGAGTCAGATCATTCAGGAGAGTGGCCCCTCCCATCTTTACAACTGGGTGTGAATTTTCAATTGTGAGTCCACAGCAGCCTGGGGAAGGTGCTGCAGCACAGAAGCAGTTCCTGGGTATCTAATTAGGTGACCATCAGCATGTCCAGATCGGGAATGTGGCTTGCTCAGGCCCAGCTCTCCCGTGGAGATATGGCTCAGGTGTTGGTGAATGGATGAGAGTCATGCATAGAGGTGATGTTGCTATTTTTATTCTCTGAGTTCTGCTAGCAGGTGCCGCCTGCCTCAAACGAAAGCATCACTGACGGCTGTGCTCACTCAGCAGCCAGCCAGGAGGTAATGGTCCCCTTCTGGCACTCGCAGAAAATTCCAGATGGTCTCTTGTGAAGCTGACCTCTGATTTCACGCCAGGGTAGGCTGTGACCAGTCATTGTGGTGTCGGTCATTTATGCACTTTCTACCTACTTGTAAATTTCTGGTATTTTGTTAACCAGTGTCACCCCAATACATTCAATAGAAAGAAAAAGCGACATTAAGTCCTAGATTAGGGAACAGGGGAGCGATCATTGGTCTGTTATTTTAACCTCACAAATCAGTATCTACTTACATGTTACCTTCAGTCGCTCCTCTGTCAGCACATCTTTCCTTTGAGCCTAAAATCCCGTGTCTCGTGTATGTCTCCTCCGCTATAGTGGCCACAATGCTTGCTGCTTGTCTTCAGCTGCGCCCCTTGGGAGCTTTTGTCCTATTGATTGTATACGCGTTTGATGTGCCTAATGAACTTGTTTTTGTCCAGAGCGTGACTTTCAGGCCTTCATTTCTTTCTAATTCTCCCAGCCTGCCGCCTCTGTCCTGGCTATGCTCAGCCTTTGAGCATGAACCAGAGGCTGTATATAATGCTTTATACAATGCACCGGCTCCTAACCTAGCCTGAACCCCCTGAACTTGTTCTTACTCCTGCTTTTTATTCCTCACACCTAGATGTGTGTTTTCCTTCTGGCTCTGAGTGTGCTCTGATAAAACATCACCAGCCAGTACAGATTGGCCTCCCATTCCTCACCCTGGATTGCTGCTAGCCGTCCTAAGAACCCTTGGCATTTATCGCGTGGCTTCCTGTCTCAAGCAGCAATTCTGGAGCGGGTTACAACTGCAGGGGGCTCTCGAGCCATATTCCTAAGATTGGGCTTCCAGCCTTGTCCACTTTTCTAAGCCCAATCTGAATATGTCAGCCCTGTGTTCAAACACCTATGAACAACTCCCATACCCTACTTAAAAATTCACCTTGCTGTAGCAGTCAGAAGCCTCCACAGTTTGGCCATTCTTCCTTCCCAAACATTTCTACCATTTCTTTCCTCCATCTGCCCCTCGGGTCTTTCACTTTGTTCCCAAGATTCTTCCTGTCTGAATGGAAAAGCTTCACTCTATAAAAATGCCAGTAATTTCTCGATCTTCAAAGAATATTTGCAAAAGATACTTTCTCTATGAAACATCTTTTTATTTACTAAATAAATAAAAAGTTTCATAAAACCAAGTTCCAAGTTTTATTTCTCACTCCTTGGAACTGTGTACCCCTGTTGTTATACTCTCCATAGTGTATTTTGTAGGTTATTTGTTCATTTTTTTATTGATCCCAGGTTTCAGAGAACAGATATTCTAGCCCTACCTTGATTCTCAGTTACATTGTAGGTTATTTAAAGACTGGGATAATATCTACATCACTTTTAGTTCATCGATATTTACAGTTAGTTCATTTTGCCCAGAGAATATACACTGAAGTAGAGATTTGTTTGCAGATAGATAATATATTAACAAGTCCTCTTGGAAAGAACACATGGGAGGGAGCGAGGAAAGCAGAATTGACCTGAGAGACAAGGTGAACAGTGGTGAGGTTGCAACAAAGGCTCAGCCAATCCCTCAAGGAGGCCTAGAGCTTGTATGATGCTTCCTATCCCCAAATCCATGCTTGGAGGCTGGACTTTTCTACCCTGATCTTGGACAGTCATTGGATGCAGCAGGCATCCAGGAAAGAGGTGTAACCTTGGAGAAAGCAGCTCTTTTTGGACTAGGCAGTTCCTAAGAGGGACTCAGCCTTTACCTGTCAGCAGCCGACAGCCCCGTGGCAGGTGGGCGAAGGAGCGTTTTAGTCTTGCCGAGTGGCTGGTGCAGCGCCGGCATCCCCTCCGTGCAGCAGGGTCTTACACGTGGCCCCAGCCCTGCAAACAGTGCACTGAGCTGTATTTACACATTTACGTCTTGTGTTCCTGGTACAACTATTTCATCGCTTCTCAGATAATGAAAATGTTGACATTACTTGTGTTGGCAATTTTTATGAAAATGTGTCCTGAACTATTTTCCTTCTTTCTCTTCTTATCTGTGGTGTTATTTCTTTATCGCTGGTATGTCTTTGCCAGGCACAGCAGTGGGAGCAAAGCAAGTGGTCAAACTTCATATCAGTCCACTTGAACAAAACTTAGTAGAATTGGGAATGATTCTTCAGTATGAGGTAGAACTCTTTACCTATATAATCATATTATATATTAATGTGTACATTCATATATATATATATATATATATTGAGATTCTATATATAATCCCCCATGTGAAAGCCTAAGAGCTTTTGCCTCTGTTTATATGAAAGAGATATTTATTTTTAAGTGTTTATAATCTTAAATAATAATGTGATCACTTGAAAAAAGTTAATAGTATTCTAATTTTCATATAGCTGAAGCAAGATATGGTGTACTGACTTATAACCATGTTCATTTTTTACCGCCTTCTGACTATCAATTCCACTAAGCTGGCATACAAATAGGTAACAGGATATGTCAGGGCACAACTTCCTGTTCCAGGCATGCCATTTATTTGGCTAAGCCCATAACACTGGGGAGTATCAATCAAGGCATAATTCACTCTAAAGTGACAGCCTCCTGAGACGTAGGAAGCCTGCCTTTCTGCTGTCAATGAGAGGAAAAGAAAATACTCAAGGCAGTGGACAGTGAAGAAATAACTGATATTCAAATGAAAAAAAAAAAAGAAAAGGAAAGAAAAAAAGTGTTGTCCTCAGACAGAATTGGTGGAAGGGATAGGATTACTGACCAAGAAGTGAAAAGAAGCTTTGGCATCAAAGAGTTTAAGAAGTATGGAATATGGATTAACACACACAGGGAATCTCATAGAAAAGCTGGTCCTGGAGGTTTGCTCAGCGGTCGGTCGTCTGAGGGTCAGGCCTCCAGGGTGTTTCCTGGAGACCCAGGGTTCCTTACTCTGGGCATTTGATCTGAAACAACCTTGGCCAATGTTGTTTCCCATCTTCCCCTGGGCTTCTACATCTGTAAATTGAGAATATGATACAATTTGCCACAGATATTTGCTAAATTCTTCAAGATCTTAATTGAAAAGCTGTCATGTTCCTAGAAGGTTAGAACTGGAGTAGTTGGCCTATTGCGGTTTCTTTCAGATCAATCACTCTAAATCCACTCCAATGATAGTCTTCACTATTTGAACCTCAATTTTCACATTTTATTAAATGCTTCTGTATATCTTAAATATTTGTTTTATCAGTTTCCAATTTATATTTAATGTGGAGATAGACTGTTGGTGATGTTTGTAATAATATTCCAATAACTGTATTACTTCACTTGAGTTAATAGTGTACTAAAAATCATCCATAAAACCAATTCCCCTATTTTTAAAAAAAAGAAAGAAAAAGGAAGAAAGACACTGAAGATCATTAGTGTATCTTAACTGTCTTCCTTGATTGGATGTCGGTCTGCCCACAGCTCACACATAACTACTGACAAATTATTTTCCCTGGTCATTATAGGAGACCTTTCATATCCTTTTCTTTATTTCTCTGCATGAGAAAACATTTTTGTAATTATCATTCTGGGTAAATTAATCTTTAACATTTTTTCTACTACTATATTTCCAGATATATCATATTGCCACATCATAGTGCCAGAAACTTCAGGGAAATAGGGAGGCCTTGCAGACTAAGTTCCTGATCATAAACTAACTTACCTTTATCAGTGTAAATACCACCACAGTGATAAAACTTCAATGCAGAGAAGTTAGTTTCAAGGGTTTATTTATTCATTAGCATATGATGGTAGAGGTAAAATAAATATAAATTTCCTAGTCTATGAAAAGAATCACTTACCTGATATTAAAATGTATGCCTTGGATGTTAACATTCCTGTATGCAGTTTTTACTAGACATCTCTATCTCAAAGATTTTGATCTTCCAAGGACCCCCTGATGACTGAGGAACTTATTTTATTTACCAACAAAGCTAAAAAAATACAAGGCATGGTGTTTCTCCGTATAGTAATAAAATCAATTTTAGATAAGATTGGTGGAATGAGACAAGACTTTTTCAAATAAGGCTATATTCTAGTTTAATTAAATGATCATATTTTATTTACTTAAGTTTTATGTAAGATTTGCATTTGTTTTTAAACAGCATTCTGTTTTTGCTCTTTACTCGAATTGAATGGCATTATTTTTAAAGTGTGTAAGTGTAGTTCTTATGTATAGAACTTGGTAATTACTCACAAATTTTGTTTTGCGGATACATTTTGTAAATGAAACTTAAAGGAAGGAGAAAATTACTCATTTATTATTTTTAGCAAAATATGCTATAATTTAGTAAACTTGAGTTGAATCTTTTAGCAGGCTCATAATATGTACAGAAATATATTATTAGTAAATACTGTAATGGTTCTTGAAAATACTGAGAAAAGCTAATTTGAAATGTGAAACTATAGACTTTTGGGGCCAGAATTTACTTGCAAAAATCTAGCTATAATGTTCTGCTATAACTTGAGGAAAATAAGGTCCCTAAAAGTTAAATAACACTTTTGTTGGATGGCCATGTTTGTTGGAGAAAATACAATTTTATATATGTTAAGTATAATGAACAATTATTGCTTAATTAATGCTCTCCCCTCTCCAGCCCCCTAACCAGCCATGAAGACTGCAGGCAGGCAAAGACAGCACAGAGGTAAATACACTGCAGCTCCTACATCATGAGAGAGGGAAATAAAGCCAATGCCAAGGGTAAGAGTTTGGGATAGGTGTTTTAAGAACACAAAGATAGAGGCAAATAAGCAGCATTAGACATGGGGCCGCAGGGCAGAATCCATGACCAGAAGTGATGAGTGAGAGAAGGGGAAACTGGAGCAGGACTTTGGATTCTGAGTTAATGGCAAGGGCTGGATCTGATTTAGCTTTTCATCCCCTAATTCTGACCCTGGTGTCCTTTCCACTCCGATGCCAAACATCAGTGAAAATCAAACTGTTCTTATTTTATAAGCTGTTTACTAGATTCTTTTCCTCTCAGTTACTTAACATTACTAGCTACAACTTTCTTTAATTTCAGAATCATTTAAATAGAGACAGGTCCTATTGTAAGTGAGAAATTTATACAAAAGATGTGATAATTGGTTCCTAATATGTACTTGTATACAGCTTAAATTAATGAATTCCTGGGGTTTTGTTTGTTTTCTCTTGTGGATTCCTTTTATTACCCATTCATTGAGAAATGGAAACTTGAATTAAAAAGCTATTTTTATTGAAAACATTTAGAAAAATAAAGTAAGTTATATACCTGCTCTAAATATTTTCTCTTAACAAATACCCAAAACAAAAATTTAAGATATTCACTAAAATTCTTCCAAGTTTACAGAACTAGTGGCACAAATTTTTAATTAATTTTTATAAGCTGGCTCTCTGTTAGATTTTCTGTATGATATTTTTTTCTAAATAGGATCTTAAAATAGAAATCAATATAATTTTGTTGAGAATTGAAAAATTCACATTTTCAGTATGGGACTTATATTCTCCTATGAACACATAGTTGATATTTAAGATGTGAAATTACATAAAATTATTATTTAGCATTTATTATAGCAATAAATAATTATTATGCCTTTTATTTTTTTATTTTTTAAGTATTTTATTTATTTTTTAGAGAGAGGGGAAGGGAAGGAGAAAGAGTGGGAGAGAAACATCAATGTGTGGTTGCCTCTCATGTGTCCCCTACCGGGGACCTGGCCTGCAACCCAGGCATGTGCCCTGACTGGGAATCGAACCAGCGACCCTTTGCTTCACAGGCCCGTGCTCAATCCACTGAGCTACACCAGCCAGGGCTCATTATGCCTTTTAAATATATCAACCATTTATCTCAAAGAAAAGGTCTTCCAAATGTAAAAAAAAATATTTTGAAGAAAATTAGATTGCTTTTAAAAAAATTTTTTTAAAGATTTTATTTATTTGTCTTTTAGAGAGGATGGGAAGGAGAGAAGGAGAGAAATATCAATGTATGGTTGCTTCTCGTGAGTCCCCTGCCGGGAACTGGCCTGCAACCCAGGCATGTGGCCTGACTGGGAATTGAACCGTGATCGTGTGGTTTGCAGGCCCGTTCTCAATCCACTGAGCTACACCAGCCATGCCTAAATTGCTTTTTATTTTGATTCATAATAAGCTCATACTGGGACATATAGCTTTTTATGAGACCTTATATTTAAAAATGCAGTTATTTATATATTGCCTACACATATATCATTATTCATTATGTACACAATGAATTCTGATCTTTTCATTACTAACTGTGACTTTGGGCCAACAACTTAACCCCTCTGAACACTACTGTATTCATTTATAAATGTGATATTTGTAAAATATTCTATAGGGCTGTTTCAATAATTTTAAAAAAATATATTTCTAGGCCAAATATCGGATAGAGTTCTTGACACACAATTATGCCCAATATAATGTTAACTAGTCTTTTTGACATTGTTATTGTCATCATTACATTTTTATATCAAAAGATAATAGTAAATACTAGTTGTGTAAATATTTTTCTCTTGGTGGAAGATGATAATGACTGCCTTATTTTCTCTGTATTCCAAATATTCCTGAATTTTGATGATTTAAAATTTATGTTTGGCAACTGCTCTTTCATCATCAGTACATACCTTATATGTTCATAAGAATTTTTAATTGATACTTACATGCATAGATTTTTTTATTAATGTACATCAAAATCTTTGACTCTGTTTTTTCCTGTTCTATGCAAATTTAAGTTAGGACCAATTCTCAGTTATCTGTGGTCACTACAATTAGAATATTTACAAAACAGGCACATAATCCTTTTTTAAATGTGCTAATATTTCTTAAGTCTGTGAGACTGTGACAGCAATCAGGTATTGAGACTCACATGAGTGTAATGGCATTTTCATTAAAGGCCCGATGACATGGAACATGATGTTCTTACAGAATTGCAAATAGCAGTGTGACTGTACCCAAGAGTGTAAAGAGGGGTCAGAGGCAATACAGCACCAGAAAACATAAGATGGGTTTTGGCCTTAATCTTCAGAGCAACAGGGACCAGCTGAAGGTTTTAAGGAATGAACTGACAAAATTAGGTTTTCCACTGGGGAAAGTCATTTTGCTGCTGCAAGGTACTGAAACAAAGGGTTGAGGAATGCAGTAGGTAGATTGTTACAGTCATCTAATGAGAAGGGATGAAAGCAAGGGTTGAAATGGTGACCATGAAGGTGTAGACTTGCTAGCTGGTCAGGTCAGTTATCTCTGGAGTGATGCAGACGTAGTGGGTTTAGATGATTTCTGGTTTCTGGAGAATCATGAGAATCAGGATTCTGAGAATCATGGTGGATGTGCCCTATACTGCGAGAGGAAAGTGATATGAGCAAATTGGAGTGGGTGGAAGATGTGAATGCCCTCAGCTTTGGATATTACATCTATCGATATCTCAGACCCAAAATGTATATTCTCCTTTATTCCTTGTGTGGATAGTATTAATCTTATTTTTCTAGAGAGCCTGATAGTTTGCTACCTCATCTCACCTACGAGGTACTATGAGAAAAGAGACAATGCTCTGCATTGGCTTGTGGCAATCAAGGCTCAGAGATCAAGTGCACACAAATGGGCATGTCTAGAGCTGAAGTCAAAGCCATTGCACTATAATGACACAAGAACCCTTTTGAGTCAAGAAGAACGCTTACCTGAAGAGAATGTAGCAGGATTTACAAGAATCGTCTCCTGTCTTTATTTTAAAAAATCTTTATGCTTAAAATTTTACTAATGCTGCTGAGAAACCCAAAGAGCATTTTCCAACAAAAGCAGTGCACAGCAGGTACATGATATAATTTCTCAGTTTAAAAATTTGTTAAAAGAAGGCTCACACCAAGATCTCATACGTCAATTTTCCCCTTGCATTTTATAAATGAATTGCATACACTGTAAATAGTGTATTTTATGGTGAGAAACTGACAGTGTCATTCTCAATGATTGTGAAAGCAAAGTCAGGAAAAGTGGCATTCTGTATAAATTATGCAAGCATTTCAGCAATTACTGTATGCTCATTAGTTTGAATTCACATTTATGTAGCAATGTTTTTTAAGTATCTTTTATTTTTTAAATTATTTTAATCCTCACTTGAGGATATTTTTCATTGCTATTTTATTTTTATCATTTTTTAATTTTTTTATTTAATTATTGTTCAAGTACAGTTTTCCATCCCCCACTCCCATCCCAGCCCATCCCCCTCCCTGTGCTTCCCACCTGCCTCCCATTTCCACCCCCCTTAGTTGTTCTTCATGCATCCTTTATACTAGTTTCTGTGAATCCTTCCCCTTTTCCCCTGAAATTCTCTCCCCTCTCTCCTCTGGTCCCTTGTCAGCCTGTTCTGAATTTCAGTGTCTTTGGTCATATTTGGCTTGCTTGTTTGTTTTGTTGTTTAGGTTCCTGTTAAATGTGAGATCATATGGTATTTGTCTTTCACCGCCTGGCTTGTTTCACTCAGCGTAATGCTTTCCAGTTCTATCCATGCTGTTGCAAAGGGTAGGAGCTCCTTCTTTCTTTCTACTGCATAGAATTCCATTGTGTGAATGTACCATAGTTTTTTGATCCATTCATTTACTGACGGGCACCTAGGTTGCTTCCAACTCTTGGCTATGGTAAATTGTGCTGCTATGAACATTGGTGTACATAGGTTCTTTTGGATTGGTGTTTTAGGGTTCTTCGGGTATAATCCTAGCAGTGGAATTGCTGGGTCAAAAGGCAGGTCTATTTTTAGTTTTCTGAGAAAATTCCATACTGTTTTCTATTTTTATCATTTTTTATTTTTTATATTTTTGTTTATTTTTATCATTTTTAAATTAACATTTGAATACAGTTGTCTCCATTTCTCCCCCCACCACTCTACCTGGCCCTACCCACCTCCACCTCCCACCTTCAATCCTACCCACCTTTGGCTTTGTCCATGTGTCCTTTATAAATATTCTTTGATGACCCTTTCCCTTCTTTCCCCATTATTTTCCCTCCCACCTCCCCTCTGCTTACTGTTAGTTTGTTCTTAATTTCAATGTCTCTGGTTATATTTTGCTTGCTTGTCTGTTTTTTTAATGAAACTATTAAATTAACAATTCATAAATTTCCTAGTGATTTATCTTCGAAAGAACTTCAAGAATTGTAATTTATGCTAGAGAGAAATGAAGTAACCCCAGTTTGGTGTTTAACAAAAATGTTTTGAATAACAAGTTTAAAATCATTGCATCAAATGATATAAACAGTATACATATTTGCAGAGTATCTCTATATTTCTGTATACATAGAACTGGGTGAGGCAGTAGGTGAGTTTGCAGAATATGTGGCAGGTGGCCTTTTACATCCGGCAGATTAGGATTTAGGCTTAAGTCCTAGATATGATGAGGTTTGGCTTGGTAGCCTTGGCATGGGGTTCACATTTGTCGGCTGCCATTTCTTCACATGTAAGCTGGGAATGGTAATGCTCATTTTTATTATTTGAAGAGGACTAAATAAATACAATACATTATTTATGCATGCTACAAATATATATTGAGGGGTAACCATACACCAGGCACTACTTTAGATGCTTATGATGTTCCTACCCAGCCGCAGCACCCAGATCNCCCCCCCCCCACCCCCCCCCCCCCCCCCGCAGGAGATTATATATTTCAAGAGCTTCACAGGGTGTCTGGCATGAATGCTTAATAAATTTTAGTTGTGAATAAGAGGTTATGAAGATCTAGCCAATATATGTTTACTTATATGGAAGGAAACAGTTATTTTTAAAAATCTGATGCATTTCCTGTATCAGTCAATTAAATAGGTTTTCTTTTTTGAGACAAGTACAAAACTAAAGGCATCAATTGTCTCCTCCTGGGTAACCTTATTTCAAAGTAAACACTCATTGCCCTTGTGTATTAAAGGTAGTATAACATATTTCTTAATATTTTTTTCAAATAGGAAAAGGACTTTCATTATTATAGGTCACCAGTGTCATATCAATCAAATAACCACTTCAAATTTAAAGAATTATTCTATTCTCAGAAGTTTCAATAGGTTTTAACTATTTATTAGCACAGGTATTTTCACAGATGGTCCAAGTGTTTTGTACTCCCCTCTAGCACCTGGCTCATATAAAGACTTTATGACAATAATAATTAAAATGTTGTGGCTGGAATATTGCACTATGGAGTCATTTGACTATATGAACTGTGTAAATTTCAGATGATGTTTTCTGGATCTATAGACATAGGCTGGCTTTCTGATTTTTTGGAAAAACCAGTAATATTAAACACGAAGGTGCTATTCAAACATATTATAAGCAATATGCTTTTTGGTATTGATACTTGTGTTCTCTTCTTGTTTTGTTTCATATGGATATTTTAGCTATTATCCTTGTTTGGTTTTGGAGGACAGTAACTAATACCTGTTGTGTGAAGCACAATTTAAGCTTTTCAAAGTAATTCCAAGGAATTTAGTTAAAATGTTTGCTGGACATGAGTACAGATCCTATGAACGTTAAAAGATTAATAAAAATATACTACAAACAACTCTATGCCCACAAATGTGGTAACCTAGATACAATGTTGCAAACCAATCTCTTCAATGATACAATTTGTCAAAACTCACATAAAAAGAAATAGATCACCCAAGTAGGCTTATGTGTGTACAAGAAATAAGAATAATTAATAACCTTTCACAACAGAAAGCATTAGTCTCCAATGGGTTCATTGGTGAATTTCTACCAAATAGTTGAATAAGAAATTATACTACTGCTCTAAATTCTCATTCGGAATACAGAAGCATAGGGAATACTTCTTAACTCATTCTGTGAGACCAGCATTGCTCTATAACCAAAACTAAAGATATTATAAGAAAACTACAGACTAATATCCCTCATGACCATAGGTGCAGAAATCCTAAACAAAAATTGGCAAATTAAATCCAATAGTGCATACATAGAATCACACGATGACCCAGGGGAATTTTTCCCAGTTATTGTGAGACAGTTCAAAGTTGAAACCAATTAATGCAATCAATGACACTAACAGGATAAAGTAAAAAAATGTATTCTTTCACCACTTCTTCTTGACATTGGATTGGAAATCATTCCTCATGTTGTAAGATAGGAAATCAAAATATATAATCACTGAGAAAGAAGAAATAAAACTATTTTTTGCTTGCGAAGGACACAATTCTATATATAAAACTTCAAAAGAGTGAACAGGAAAAAAGAAAACCCTGTAACTAATGAGCAGTTATAGCAAGATTACAGGATACAAGATTAATATGTGAAAGTCAACCACTTTTCTATATATTCGAAATGAACAATTAGAATTTGAAATTTTAAAAAATGGTACTTACATTAGTACCCTCAAAAATGAAATGCTTAGATATAAATCTAACAAAATGATTACAGAAATTTTAAAAATGGAGAATACTTAATGTTCACAGATAGGAATTGAATACTTTTCAAGTGATCAGTTCTTCCCAATTTGATCTAAAGATTCAATGCAATCTCAGTAAAAATCCTGGCAAGTTACTTGTTTGGACCTTAACAACTGATTTTAAAGTTTATGTGGGCCCTGACCAGGTAGCTCAGTTAGTTAGAGCATTATCTCATTATGCGAGGTTGTAAGTTCAGTCCCCACTCAGGGCACATAAGGAAGCAACCAAAGAAGGCGTAACTAATTGGAACAAGAAATTGATGTGTCTCTGTGGCTGGCTGTCTTTCTCTCTTTCCCTTCCTTTCCCTTCTTAAACAAAAATCAACCAATTAAAAAAAGTTTATAAGGAGAGACTAAAGACCCAGAATAACCAACATAAAACTGAAAAAGAACAAAGTTTAAGGACTGGCTTACTTTAAGAGTTACTATAAAGCTATAATAATCAAGACTGTGATAGTGGTGAAAGAATATAGAAATATGTCAGTGGAACAGAAGAGGGAGACCAAAAATAGAGCCACAATAAATATAATAATTAATCTTTCATAAAGGAGTAAAAGAAATTTAATGAAGAAAAAATGTTTTTCAACAAATGTGCTGGACCAACAGGACATTTACATGCAAAAAAAAAAAAAAAGGAATCTTAACACAGACCTTACAGTCTTCACACAAAGTAACTCAAATCAGATCATGGGGTTGAATGTAACAACACAGAACTATAAACTCCTGGAAGAAAGCATAAGACCGGTCTATATAACCTTGGGAGAATGATAACTTTTTAGAAACAATACCAAGGATAACATTCATTAAAAATGATTGGAAGGCTGGATTTCATTCAAGTTAAACATTTTTCTTTGCAAAAGATACTGTGAAGAAAATAAGACTATAGGTCATAGAATGGGGGGATGTATTTGCAAAAGACATGTCTGATAAAGAACTGTTACCAAAAATATAAAAGAACTCTGAAAACTCAAAGATAAGAAAGTAAAAAACCTTCTTAGAAAATGGGCCAAAGACCTTAACAGACACCTCACCAAAGAAGATATACAAAGTGTGCACCACATCATATGTCAGCAGGGAAATGCAAGTTAAAACAACAATAAGGTACTACTGTGTGGCTATTAAAATGAACAGTGTCTGGAACACGGACAACACCAAATTCTGGTGAGGATTTGGTTCCTCACCAAATCCTGGTGAGGAACATGGACAATACCAAATCCTGGTGGACCAATAGGACGCTCATTCATTGCTAGTGAGAATGAAAACTGGTACAACAAAGGTGGAAGAAAATATTACAGTTTCTTATAAAACTAAACATACTCTCACCATATGACCCAGCAGTCACACTCCTTGGTATTTACCCAAATGAGTTAAAAACATATGTCCACACAAAAACTTGCACATGAAAGTTTGCAGTGGCTTTATTTATAATTGCCAAAATTTGGCATCAAGAAAGATATCCCTTAGTCGGTGAACAGACAAATGAGGTGCATCCAGGCAACAGGACACTTTTCAGTGTTAAAAAAGAAATGAGCTATCGAGTCATGAAATATATGTGGAAACCTTCAATGCATACTAGTACATGACAAAAAACCCACCTGAAAAAGCTATATATTGTATAATTCCATCCATGACATCGGAAAAGACGAAATGAAAAGTGAAAAGATCACTGGTTGCCTGGAATTGGGTGAAGGGAGGGATGGGTGGAGCGAACACAGAGGATTTTTAGGGCAATGAGACTATCGTGTTTGGTGCATGCATTCGGTTGTGCATTTATTCAGACCCATAGAATGCGCAGCCCTAAGAGTGAACACTAATGTAAACCGTGGGCTTTGGGTGACAATGACATCAGTGTAGCTCCAGTGATCGTTACAAATGTGCCGCTCTGGTGGGAGGCCTGAGTAGTGGGAGAGGTGTAGGGGTAGCAGGGATTTGGAACTCTATCCAGGTCAGTTTGGCTGTGAACCTGAAAGTGTTCTAAAATGCTCTATTAAAAAAGCAAGAAATAAAGAAAACACATCGCTTACGTAATAATAGTGAAAGAGTTTCACATAAAAATTTTGTATACTGTATTTACAATGAATATTTAACCAAATAGCATAACTTACATACAGTGGTAGATATGGAGAGTTGAAATGCAACTTCCTTTGGGGAAAAATGTTTCAGCTGTATTCCAAGAGTGTACACAGCTGAGAATGCTAGTTAACACTCTTTGAAGGTTTTATTACAGTAGAATCCACTTAATTTTCATATCCCAATGGAATCTAAAACTCTGCAACTGAAGTATTTACCGCACTTATTAGAGAGTGTTTATGTTACACACATTCTCATTTTCTCTTGTGAGATTTCTTATAGAATAAGCAGTGTATATTTGAGCCACACATTTTTTAAAAGCAGTTGTAGCAAAGGAGGAAAGTAACCAAGCCTCCAAAGGTCTGTAGGTACCAAAATGTGTTTTGCAGAAAAATAAATTCAGTTATTTGCAGAAAACAGTCTTTCAGATGCCTCTGCTACAGAAGTAGCAATTCAAAATATTGACAAGTTGTTCAACTTAAGGAAATGGAAAATTGACATTGATCTTAGAACTAAATTGAGTTTCCACTTATGAATTTGGTTACTAAAAAGTTTTTCGTTGTTCCTAAAACATGATTCAGCTTTAACCTGCTCAATACAGTTGTCTCCAGTACCTTTGTGTTCTGTAGTAAGTGATGAAACTTGATCAAAACATAAATCCAGAAAGTACTCACTGAACTTAATAATTTAAGCAGAGATGAAAAGAAGGAAATATTGGTCTATTAACTGACTGACTACATAAGATGGTGGGTGATTTACATGTGATACATTGTTTGTTACCATTGGTTTGTGTTTAGCAAAGGATACAGTAGGATTTATGTGCTAAATCTTCTGAACTCACATATATAATTGAGTTTATTATTATATCTATTTTGTACATTACTGTTAAAAACACTTTCACTTCAGCTAAAGTAACTTCATTTTTATATGCTTTCATCATAGTATAAGACTGGAAAATGTTGCTGTAGATATTACCCATAGGACCTTTGCATATCCTTTGAACATTAAAAAAAACATTCCCTAGTTTCTCAACAGTTGTGTAAAATCATGGTGGAAATAAAGTGGTGGTATAAAATAAAATCATGGTGGTATAAAATGGCGCAAGTTAAATATGATATAATGATTTTGATTGAGCATAAAACAGAGTCAATCATTTACCTTGACTTAATTGATATATATCATCTATTCCAGGACTAGTCTCTTTTGAAATTGGGTACTCAGGTTACTACTCTCAAGTTCATTGGTAATGTGCACTATGTTGATTAAATCAACTGCAGTGCATAGTTGTAGCCCACTCTTCTAAATGGGCTGTGTATAATGATATGAATTACCTGAAGTCATCATTGATTATCCATGCCAAAACAAAAGGACAGAGTTGATTTAAGACAGAGTATTATTTTGAAATAAGCAGTGTGCTTTTTATTTTGAATTTTAGCAGAAATATAAGTTGCTTAACTATCTGGGTGGAAAAGTTGAAATGAAAGAAATCTTCAAGCACTCATAAGCAATGTGTGAACTCCCTACCACTTCAAATGGATAGTATTTGAAATAAATGCCCATGACATATTCATTGTTAATCTAATAGAAGTGTTAATTATGTATTTACCATATAATTAACACATACCCTTCTCTCTGGGTTGGTACTTACAGAATATATTCAGCAGGATATGTAAGTCAGAGCTTGTGGTAGCTGTCTTATTTTGCCTTATCAATTATATTCAACAAGCATTTACTGAGCACTTAATTCAAACAAGCTACAATTTTTCCTAGCAAATTAGTGTTTGTACTATGAGTGGGCCCGAGGTTCATGATCATTCCCTTGAGTCTTCAGCATCTAGAAACTTCAGCATCTAGAAACATTCAAGGATCCCTGCTGGAAGACATTGTTCTGTTCTCTCCTTTAGTTTGTATTTATAATCTGCCTCTTACCCCTTCTCTCATTTACCTTTTTAACCCTACTTTTTTAACCCCAAACCCTCTGCTCTTCCATATTGAGCAACAACAGTTCATCAATATGGACCATACATTTCCATTTCTCTCTGCCCTGTATAGATGGTCCCCCCGCCCAAATATATTTCTACTGCTTTCTCCATACACCCAAATCAAGGCACAGGGCAAACCAGGGTAGAACTCTGAAAAGAGCTTTCTCACAATAGCACTAGCTGCTTGCCTCTCTCCACTGGAAGGAATAGATCAACCAGTTACCTGGGTTCCCATAGGACTTCATTTATACATAGCACACTCCATGACAATAAAATTGATTAGCTAGCTGTAATTGTGAGGCACTAGCATTATCTTGGCTAATTCTCAACATCACCTTATGCAGAAATATCCTTGCCGCATTTTATAGATAGGAAATCTGAATAGGAAAACACAGTGGTAAGTTTCCCAGTCTTATCCAACAAGTTACGCGGCTGGATCATCATTCAAATCCAACAATTTTCCATCTTCCCTCGAAACCAGCTTGCTGTTGTACATCTATTTGCTGTATCATAGGTAGCTCTATAAGTATGCAACATTATACTTTTTTCCACCATCTCAATATTGATTTTTTAAGTTCAGTGACTATATTTATATTCCTTGTATTCAAAATACTACCCAGTATATAACGGATGCCTTGTCATTACTTGCACAATGGCTGTAGAAGGGACAAGTTACAAGTGTGCCGCATCTTACAAGAATGCTTTAGTAATCTTGTTTTGAGACATTCATAAAATTGTTTATTTTGGCTTCGGTTCTTCTACGCATAACTCATTTTAGAACTTCAAGCTGATGTCAAAGCTTTTGTATGAAGACAAGACAAAGAGATCAGAGGATTTCCAACATGATAGAAAATGGCTTCAGGATATTAAATCAGAACAGCAAAATATCAGCATATGTGTGTGGTGGGGTATAAACATTTTGAATGCAATCATTTTGATATAATGGTATAATAGTTGCAGGAATTTATAATGCATCTCATATAAATTAATAGCAGAGCTTTCACTCTCTTTTGGGTGGTCAGAAAACTATCCACCTGTAGGCATGAGTCAGAGTAAGTGGCAATAGCTATAGCAGTTGAGACCAGAACTCCCAAGTCAACATAAGCCTTCTAAAATCTAGTGTCTGTTTCATATTCAGAATGCCACTTAGTTTTTCTGAGCCAGGACTGCTACTTATTCACTATGCAAATTATTTAACTCTGTTTATCTCAGTGAAATCACAATAAAGATATAAGCTATCTTAGTATTGTTCAGGTTAAGTCACAGAACATTCATAAAATGCTCAGCATATTGCCTGTATATATTACTTGTTGAACTATAATAATTATTTATATATTTACCTATACAAAATAAATAATAACAGTGTATGTCCTATAGAGTTATTTGAAGAATTAAATGAGATATTGTACAAAAGGCATATTAACACTATGCCTGACACGTAGTAAACCACAAATAAATGGTAGCTATAAACCATTATATTATCTGATAAACATCCATAAGTTCTTCCAATTGTACCCTCCTTTCAACCATAAGTCATAACAATTTAATAGCCTATTGTATTTTAAATACACTTTTAAGTTGGATATCAGTATAGTACATTACTGTGGTTATTGATATGTTGCATGTGACCACACCTCAAAGTAAAAATAAAAAGGCCAGCAGGTTGAATGTGAAATCAACATTAGATTGACTTTAAGTGACACCTATGCAACACCTGGCGAGGTCTAAGGAAGCTGTATGGTATTGGGACCACATTATAACCCACCACTGCAAAGGAGTAACCAAAGGCTACGAATTAGGAAGATTATTAAAGCAGACTCATAAACACTTGATGTCCTGCTGAAAAATGTAATATCTGTTGGCAAGAATCTTCCTTTAATGGTATATTTTACTTTATCTACATGTTTTTGCCTGTAAGTTTATGTCAAAGAATATGAATGTTTAAGAGGTGAAGTTTTAGAGAAATAAAATAGAGTTATTGCTGTAAGTGCTTATATAGATAATGGGAAAACAGTTCCAGATAGATATAGTCTTTAAACATTGGTTTTTCAGCAAACAGAGGGGAACCAGAAAATACTCTTTTTCTTACAAATGGTTGAATGTTTAGAATAGAACATTATTATCAAATTCTGAATCATTTACTGCAAGCCAGTCACCTTGCCACCGCCCAGAGGAGCACCTGGCTGAAGCATCGCCTTCGCCTGCTAAGTAGTCTCCCGCACATTAGCCTCATGTCTGTAATCCACATAATAATCAAGGTTGCTACCTCTCACAAGTAATGTTTTCACCACTATGCTTGTTTTCAGTGGCTCCATTTTTCATGTGCATTGAAGTCCATCTTTTCTACATTTTGTGCTCTTATCCTCTTAGTCTTTTCCAGATCACAGCCAACTTTTTCTTTCCTTTTCACCTTGTACATTCTGCTTCAGTCAACAATTTCACATACAAACTCACTCATAGCATTTAATTCCCTTCCACCTCACACGGTTCAATCTTTGCATTTTAATTTTCCTAGCACTGTGTGCTTTGTTAGTTCTAAGTTTCATTATCTTCTGCTTTTTGAATAGTTAACATCCTTTGCCTGTACGCCATAGCCCTCTAACACTAAATACTTTTTGAAGGAGTCAGAATTTACAATGTTAAAATTCTGATTGGCCATGTGTCTCATACAGGATATGAGACATTGAGACGAGTAATCTATAGTTGGTTCCAGTTCCAGAAATAATATGAACATGCAGAAATTAGAATTTAGAAAATCTATGAGGAACAATTTTCTGTAGAAGTATATTAATGATCATTATAATTTACCATCTTTTATACTATTTTCGATGCTGATTTTCAAAAGGATTTAAGGACAACATTAAAGAGATTTTTGTATGTGGTTTTTCCCATAATGGGACACCACATGTTAGATTTTTAAAAATTATTATTTCACTATAGACTCTGCCACTGCATAACTCTCTTACTCAAGCTTATATTAATCAACTTTAGAGTGACCCCAAGTAAGCGTAATTAACCTCTTTTGGTCTCAATTTTTCCTGATGGGGTTGAATGATATCTAAATTCTGTTCTAGCTCTCAAGTTTTGAGCCCATTTCAATACAACTTTGAGTTTAGAGTTCATCCCAGCCCTACTAGTCTACCTATTCCTGGTTTACCAGGGTAAGTTATTCAGAGCTGCTAGAAGGACTGCAAAATTCACCAGAATAGGGCTGATCTCAGTAGATATAAACTGTTAACCATTTCTACATCACCAATCTCTATTGTCTTCAGGACTTTGGCTTGATTAAAGATTTCCCTCTCCCCCACTGATTTTTCTTTCTATTAATCCACTTAAATTGGCATCATTTTGTTTTCTCATCATTGCCTGCGGCTTCCTGCCAGTGTGAATTTTAAAGTCTTAAGAGTTCCCAATTCTCATCTGCTTGGATGTTATATTGTGCAGATCTTAGCTGCATGATTCCCTCTGGGCAGTTTTTTAATAAAACTTACTTAAAACCATTGAATTACCCTTTCAAATCTACAAATTCAAGTTTAGTTTGGTATATATGTCTATGGTAACATGGATAGATGTAAGACTAGGAATAGATGTGTACACTGTTAGGTCAAGAAGAATGGGATCCCCATTGAGGTTCGGATGAGCAGCTTACGGTAATGATGCTGGCAAGATAATTGGGGTAGGTACGACAGTGTAAGTGTAGGAGCTGCAAAGCCACACTACCAAGGTCCATGTTCAGGACCCACTACTTACTAGCTGTGTGACCTTGAACAAGATGTTTAACCTCTACCTCATGGGATCCTTAGGAGGATTAAATACAGTGACGGTGGTGCAAGTAAAGTAGCCCCACTTCACAGTCAGCCTTCAAGAAATGTGAGTGGTGTTAACATATTCAAAGATATCTTTAGTGTAATCCTTTAGGTAGACAATTGGGGGAAGAAAGAGGTAGCAGTCTTACTTCCCCAAGATTCAGAAATATGTATACTTTGGTATACTGTCTAATATGTGAGTTGAAGTGAATGAAGTTTCACATAAAAACCAAGGTTCTAACAAAATGTATGAGGTGGGAATATTAATGATATTCCTTCTCTTAGTCTGTAAGCACCTGAAAGAAGAGGGACCCATGCAGGACTACAGAAGGCTGATACAGCTGTTAGGATGAAAACTCCTGCAGCTTCGTTCCTGCTGCATTAAATAAATAGAGGGAAGAACGTCAAAAAAAAAGATTGTTTTTCGTATCATCTATTTTTTTTGTCTAAGAGAATGGATTTGAAATACCAAAATCAATGTTTGTGTGATTTTAGGGGCCTGACATGAACTGACAAGGAGGTCACTTGATAAATGGGACTGGGTTTTTATTGCTTGCATGCTTGCCTCTATCTGGGCAGAGCTGTAGGGGACCTCAGCCCATCCCAGGAAAGCCAAGATGCTAGTCTGTCTTGTGGCCTCACTACCAACACAGCCTTAAGAAATATTTAGCTTCTCCTCCTGTGAGTATTTACAGTATTTTTCACTTCTGCCAATGCTCTACTACTTAAAACTCTGACAGAGAACTAGAGATTTACTTTCTAGTTGTTTCAGATACTTAAGGTTCATTTCCTCATATGGATTAAAAAGTATTTGAGGGTCAGAGGCTTATCGTACATCTCTTTTAAACCTATCATTTCTTATCCCAGTTCTGGAATATTTTTCAGTTACTATTTGATGTAAAACATCAGTCTAGTAATTGTGATTTTAATGTTTCTGACTCTCTATAAATTGCCTTTGCATTAGTTCTTAGGATAATTATGGCATTAAAAATATACAGAACTCTATATGTTGGGTGGTTTTTGTTTCTTCCTTTTTATTTTCTTTTTATGAAAACTGAAAATGAGATCAAAGGGGTCAAAAAGATCACAGATCAGATTTGAGAACTTTCTTAGAATTTGAGCTCTAATTGGGCTGGAGCCTTCCTGTTGCTGTGTCCGCCCAACTAGTATGTGGCAACCTCATTTACATTGTGACACAGTTAAGAGCTCGATTTCTGGAATCAAATAGACCCAATTCAAAATAGTATGCCTTCTAATACTCTTCAGTAGATGAAGTAGATCATTCTTCTATTATGTAGTTATTGTTCTTTACCTGTAATGCAATTAAGATCCCTATCTATTTTATAATAAATTTTATATATACTTTCTGTTACATAAAGTTAGAATTACTAAGTTTTAAACTGTTGTGTCCATTTACTATCTGTGTGCCTTGGCTGTCTTAAGGTTTAATTTGCTACTATGTAGAATTGGCATAATTCTACATAATTGATATTCTACTATGTAGAATAACTACTCAATAGCTGTCTTATTGCATTCAGGCTGCCATAACCAAATGCCATAGATTGGGTGGCTTAAATAACAAATGCTTATATTTTTAAAGTAGGAGGCTGAACCACCAAGATCAGGGTGCTAGATAAGTTCTTAGTAGGAGCCTTATTTCTGGTTTATAGACAGCTGCTCTCTTGCTCTATCAAGTGGTAGGCGGAGAGGGAGAGAGATAGAGAGAAAGCCAGACAGAGAGGAAGAGAGGGAGAGAGAGCTATGTCTTTCTTTCTGGTCCCTTCATCCCCTTATGTGGATACCGGCCCCACTGCGGGAGCTCCACCTTCATGACTATTTAAACATAATTACCTCCCAACTCAGATTTCATCATACTGTGGTTTAAGGCTTTAACATTAGAATTTTAGGGGAACACACATGTTCAGTCCATAGGAATAGCAATGTTATAATAAGTATGGTGAGAAATTCAGACATTCTCCTTCAGCAGCAGTCTCAGGTGGTCAGTGTGGTGGAAAAAATACTGACCCATCCAATGTCATGCTAGCCCAGTAGGAACCTGAAAGTTAGTCATTGTATAGTAAATAAAAACATACTGGCTAGATGATTTTGAATTTCTTAACCTGTTTAGACACTGCTCATACATATAAATTTATTTAATCCAATCTGTGAATATTGGGTGTTTCCCTTATGACTGAGCCCAAAACAGATTACAGTTGAACAAGGGCTGATGTATAATCTTGTTATGCATTCCGAATCCACATAAGACTAAAAGCTCTAATCTAAAATGCTGTGTATTACTTAAATGTGTTTATACTTCATTAAATGTTAGCCTAATTATGTTATTTTAAAAATATGTATCTCTTTTCAGAAGTACACCTGTATATAATCATTTTAGTGGAATGTGAACTTTGTGGTCGTTTTCCAGCTTTTAACATGTTATATGTTCAAGTTATACTTGAATATATTTTACATTCTGCATAATTTTGATGGAAATACTAGGCCTAGAATTTTTCTAATACTGTATTCCACTTACCTTAGTAAGTATACAACTTCCTATGAAATAAACTTTATACAATAAATATCTCCCTAGGGCCTCCTTTTTTATTTTATTGCTTTGCAGTATAATATGAAGTGATCCTGTTTTTCAATGAGCTGGTTTGCATTAAACATCAAGCTCACTCACTCCCCTGGGTATTGTTAAACACACTGTTATGACAGCTGGGCCAATGGCTGAAAATCAAAATCTGAAGTTGCATAGTCTGTGAATCCATGCATGTATCTGATGGTGTACATGTGTATCTCCCTGGGCCCAGGGATCTCTTTGCTGTGTCTGATTTGGGGGGATATCACATTAACCTAGGAAGATCAAGCAAATTATTCCTCTGTGAGCAGGGAGCAGAGAGTGCAAAGCAGAACCTCAGGAAAACCTTGGGTAAAGAAAACATTGATCTAATGAAGTGAGTAATAGTTCTCACATGAATAAGTAATCGCAGCATCTACTTCCCACCGTTTGACTGCAAGAACTGAGGTGAAATATTACAAGATTTCCAGTGCATTTTCATACTGTGATTTTCTCCAAAGCTGTACAGGACTTCCTAACATTATCAATGAAGTAGAATTTTTCAAAGAATAGCCATTTTCTTCTCTTCCTTTAGCTTGCTGGAATCTGTCTGGCTATTGTGAGGCCTAATTGGCAAAGTTCTCTCTCAAAGTGATAGACATCTGAAATCATGCTACTTTGATATTATAATGAATTGTTCTATGGACCTAGCTGTTCTGGGATCTTACACTAATGCTCTCCTAATTCTCAATTGTTTTTAGTTATACCATGCTGTTCCACAGCTTTGATCATATTATTTCTGAAAATCTTTCTTCTTGTGAAAAATTCTTACTCATCTTTTAAGCCTTACACCATAGTCATCTTCCCCAGGAGTCCTCCACTGAAGTCCACTGGCTGCAGACAAGTTTTCTTTTAATTTATATTTCACTTATATTATTAAAATGATCTAATATTATGTGTCCGCTTTCTTCACTAGACTTTCAAGTCCAGCACCCAGAGCAGTTTCTTACTCATATTTAGACTTTCAGGAAATGTTTGTTGAACTGAATATGATTTAGGAAAACAGATGAAATCTTCACAACTAAATAAGAAAGCACATTTTATTTTACTGATAATTATACTTGATATTATAGAAGCCTTCAAGATCAAGGACAGCACAAAATATTTCAGTACGATTATCTTTTGATTTCTTCTAGAATATAAGCAATAATTTAAACTGAAGTGTAAATTTTATTTTTAGATTACCAATTAAAGAGTTCTCCAAATTAGCCTGTCACTTTTGATTCTGCTGGAGTTTAAGTTCATTCATAAGTGACCTAATTTTTCAGTTATTGCTTAGCTCTGTACTATTGGCATGGATATCTCCTTAAACTGGAATTGTCGACAGTGATGCTGGGTGAGGTGAATAGCTTGACTAAACTTTGAAACGGAGAGTTAGTAATTCTATACCTAGATATGCTGGCCCATAAATAAATCATACCCACGTGCTTTGGATGTTAATTTTTCTAAACATTAGCATGCATTTGTGCAAAATGTATATACAGAAAAACTGTAGAGTGGCAGGGACCTTACTGTAGAAGGAACTAACTATTCTGGTTTGCCAGGACAGGAAAGAGCTAACATTTAGGCTGAGAATTGGTATCTTGGCTAGTACTTGGCAGTGTCTCAAAGTGGCTGAGGGATGGACTGAATTATCATTCCCCCCCTGGATTAGTCACCTGGAAGTGAAGCATGATTTGATTGAGTCCATGCCTTGCTGGGTAGAATGGGATCCCTGGGTAGATCAAGGGAGTCTGAAGCATGCTAGCCTAGTGAAAGAAGAAGGGAATGCTTTATTGGGGTGGGTGTTCTGACAATACACATTTATTAAAGTTTCATTTTTCTGATACAAAGTAAGAATTACAAAGCATAACTGTCCATATGACTTAATATGCAGTAAGTGTACTATCCTTGAGGACAGGTATCAAGCCTTATTTGAATGTCTCGTGTGAGGAAATGCCTCAACTGATGCAAGGGTGTGTCCAGTGGAATTCCTATTGAAGTGTAATACTAAATAATATGTTCCGCTCTATGTCTAGTTAATTTCAATAATATGCATTTCACTGGTTTCAAACAACTGCTTAGGAGGAATGGGTTTCAGGATGATTTTATAAGAAATGGCAGTCCAATTAATTCCTTAGTGAGATTTAAAAACTTGTTTCAACATAAAAGGAAATAAAATGTAATTTCCACTTTATGATTATGTATGGAAAGAATATAGCCAGATTCTTATAGCTGAAGGATGAAATGTTAACAAAAGTCATGCTTACCCTGCTGCCTTGTTTCATCAAAAAACAAACTAAATAAATGTAAAACTCAGTTTTTAGAGAACCAGAGGGTACTCCAAACGATATAATCCTACTTTAATTATTAAAGAGCTAAAACATGTACGACTTTGAAGAAGAAACAGAACATGTGCTTTAAGTGATGTTTCCATACTTCTTGGCTGGAAGCATAAGATAATGGTGGATTATATAATACACGGCATGCCCTTCAGGGATGCTGTCCCACTATCTCTGAAAAACAGAGATATCATTGTTGTCTGTGTTTTTAACATGAAGACTAGAGGTCTCGGGAATTCAAATAACTTAATCACAATTACATAGCTTCTAAATGTTAAAAATGAAATTTGGATGTGGGTTTGACCCCAAACCCCAAAATACAGACATTCCTTTAATCGCCCAGTTGCCCTCTGTCTGGGTCAGAGGAAACCCAAATAACCTCCAGGGCATTAAACTTGACACTTTGTTTAGTTGTAGGTACCAAGATAAAGATACTGTTCTGCCTTAGCATCTGTTTTATTTTTATAAACATTAAAAGCCAGACCTTTTCTTGCTCAATGGCAGCTATATGAAGGACATGCCATTGAGAAGCTAGCTAGAAGGAAAGGAGATTAATGAGACTTGAACATGGTTCCAGGGGTGTGTGCAGGCTGGGTGGGGGTAAATTTTGCCTTCAGGGGACATGGAAGAAGATTGGAAACATTACTGTCACAGCCTGTGGGGAGGGGAAGGAAAGGGGAAAGGAAGCGGAGGAGGGGAGGTCCTACTGGTATCTGCTGGGTGGAGCCCAGGGATGCTGTTACACACCCTACGATGCTGGATGCTCGGGATAGGCCACAATGAGTAAGAATTACCCAACCCAGAAGGTCAGTAGCACTGACACTGAAAACTGGGCTAAAGCCTTTGTATGGGCCCTACACATTACTGGATTACTTTTCCAGGAGCGAATTCTCATTTGTTTTGATTTGAATTTCAGTTGGGTTACAAGTACAATTACCTACCAGTATTGCTACTTTCTAGGATAGTGATCATCTTCTAGAAGAAACATCTTCATTTTTAAAGACCTTTATTTTAGTGATTGGATTTTAAATCAAGTGCAAGTTAAAGAATATATGTTCTTTTGCGTGTTAAAATTGAATGTGGTTTATTCCTTACTGCAAGAAGTTTCTTCCTCATTTACTACCTGACAAAGCCTTTCATTGTTTCTCATAAGATTTCCTGATCCTTGAGACATGGAGGGACGTTTGAGTGCTTCCTTTGAATTAGCAGATTTTTGAGAGTGTATGCAGGGCAAGCAATGAAGTTAGAAAATCATTTAAATGTAAAAAGAATACTATCAGTGAAGTTTGTATAGAAGGAAAATGGTTTCAAAGATACTACAGGAAAAATAGTTTTATTATGTTTGAAAAGTAGATACAGGTATATAAAATTTACTTTTGCCTTTCAAATATATATGTATAATTGCTATCACATATATTGAATACACCTGTATTGACTTTAACACTTATTTAGTGCCAAGTGTTTACAGAGAGCCAACAGGCATACATTTCTCAGCATCTTCAAATGGCAAAATATTCGGCAGCAAATAAAATAGTTTATGTTAATGTCAATATAAATCCATAAATAGAGACACAACTCTTTTTGAGATATGATTGTATCACTCACTGTAAGGACAAAAAAAAGAGGTTTTCTGTCACGTATTTACCTCACATGCTGTTTCTAAAGAAATGAAAACAAAAACCTTCTGCTATGCGGATGTTGATATCATGACATAACAATTTGAATTAGACAGTTTTGTTTTTCTAGAATGAACCAGTCAACTGAGGTGTGTACTTCTGGGGGTCGTGGAGCCCTGGCCTTCTGGTCTGTTCCTTGTCTTTTAGGATCTTCCCTCTCTAACTGTGCTCATTAACACCATCCCCCAGCACACCGCACACCCCCCACCCCCCCCGGCCAACAAACACACATACACAAGCACACTCTTCCCTGGCATATTGACTGAGACTTTTGCTTTCTGCTGTCTCACTGTTCTTCCCCGAGGCAAGGGAGCACAAAGAGGCTGGCTGCCATCTAGTATTTCCGGTGGGAACAAAATACAGGTAGAAGATGACAGATTTATCTCTGAAAAAATTATCCTGCCATAGGTAATGCATTTACCAGTACAGTAGAATTGCTCAACTTGTACATCAGTTTTCCCCCACTTGTATGAAAGGTCTGTCTTGGTATCATTTGATTATTGTGTAATACCACACAATGAATAGGAAAGCCATATGGATGTACTTCAAAAACAATGAGCAGACAATGCCAAGCTGAAGGAGAACTGACCTAGTAGACTTTAAGGCTGGCATTTTAGGTTCTCAGTGTGGCCACCTAGATTTTCAAGTATATGGGACTGGTGCAGGCATCTGGAAGTCTGAAAGAGAAGTGGTGGTTATGTCAGAAAGTCTGTGATCTCTAAGGACCTGCCAGAGGCCAGAGGAAGAGGCCTGGGACAATCTGCCTTGAGCTTAGGCCTGGCCAAGATGTATTGGTCACCATTCCATTTTAGGCGGTGAGCTGGCCGGAGGAAAATCATTTACAGATAGTGGCTCTGAAAGTAAATCTTGTTGAAAACCACAGATAGCCAACCAGCTAGATGATTACTGGGTACAGAATATCAGAAGTCATTTCTATTACATTATTGGGACTCACAGACCAACTTGCCTTTCAGATATAACTAAAGTGTGTTTAAGTGGCCTGAGATGAGAGCACTTGGTATGGGAGGTAATCAAAGATTTAATTGAGTATTCCAAGGCAATAATTTTCTTAGTGCTGCATGTGGGTGAACGTATCAAAAGTAGGTGACCCGCTTGGGATGAGTCAAGTTGGTGTGGGTATAAGTTCTGGTGAGCCCTCAGCTCAGGTCCTGAATGTAGACAAGTAAGCTGGGCAGAAACCTACTCACCAAAGCAAGACAAAGACTGAAGAAAGGTGAGCTGGCTGCATAAACAGCCACCAGGCCCACTTTTAATGGCTTCTGTAGGGCAAAACTTCCTGAGTCCCAACTCCAGACACTGTCACTACCAAGATATTAGAGAATATTCAAAGGACGGCTCAGCACTCAGGGCAGGGGCTGGTGGTGAAACTTGTACAAGAGCCTTAACAATGTGAGGATACCATCCAACTTCAAGGAGGAAAACTGGCCTGTGCCAGGCTGACACTCACTGACCTGGGAGGAGCTACCAGGGAGAGCAGAGAAGGAACTGAGCCCTAGTACCTAGGGAATGGGGCTGCTCAGGCACAGACTCAGAAAAACATGGTGGGGTGTGTGGGAGGCCTGCCCACCAGCGCCGCAGTGCACGCAGATCCCTGCTGGCCATAGAGGAGCCTGGGCCTGTGCTTTTTGCCAGTTGTCATGGCTGAGCACCTTGTGTCTGGGTCTGGAAATCTAACTTCATTCCAGGCTCTGGCTCCAGTCAGAAATGAAGGGCCAGTTGTGTGGATGTGGGGGATTTCAGAAGGTGCTAGCCTTTCTTGGAAACTGGGAGTGGTGTGATCCAAAAGGGGAATTAATGTGAGGTGCTAAGGACGATAGAGCCTGGTGGTGGGTGACCCTGGGTGATTGGTGGCCACATGCCCCAAGAGGGAAGACTGGGATTACAACACAAGGCACCTTCTTAAGTGAGTCGGCGGGCTTATGTTTCTGTTTTAGGTTCTTCTGCGATGATCCGTGGTGATACTCAAATGAAGCATGAGACTTCTCACACAGGGCAATTCCCCGAAGCATGTCCTCTTTTGTAAATGCATTCTGCTTCTTCAAAGAGCCTTTTATAACTCCCCCACGTAACATCGATTTCTCCTTTTAAAACATCCTGTAATGCAGCTGGAAAAATGGAATCAAGCATTTAAACAGCCCTCGCTTAATTGTCTCTAATTGTTTTAAGTATGTAACTCTTAGTTTCCTAGAACATTGTTAGTGAGGGCTGTCCTATTGCTCTTGTTTTTCTAATAAAAGACCTAACGCAGGCTAGTCTAAATGTGACCAAACATCCGTGTGTGTGTGTGTGTGTGTGTGCGTGTGTGTGTTTTGTTGTTCATCAGTATTTGCTGAATTCTGCACATTGCCTGGAAACTTACTGTGTGACATTGTACTATGAAAATAGTCATTTGTAAATCTGTGGACTTCAGTTCTAATCCTCAAACTGGATTCGTGTGCAACTTGAACAAATGATGATTATTAGGTTACTTATCTGTAAAATCAAAATGCTATAAAATGATGGTGATCAAAATCGTTTATCTATGTGAACAGGAGTGGAATGTGTCATCCAAAATATGCCACCTTTGCATACTGGTTATTTTGGAATGGAGTTGCTTTAGAGCCTGGGAAATGGAGCTGCTCAGGCACAGAACCAGCAAAACACAGTGGGGGGGTGGGAGTGCTGCCCACCAGCAGCACAGTCCATGCAGATCCCCAGCTTCCACAGTCCTGCAAGAAGAACATTTCAGGGGCCCTTCTCTGTCCCCCTGAAAACAGGAAACAAATATCCCAAGGTATCCTCTGTTCACCATCCTTATTGCCAGAAAGAGGGAATTCAAAGCTGAGAGGCTATATAAAGCTTGGTTACTAATCCATTAATTTGCTACCCTAAGCCTGGAAAACTCCTTTGTTTTGTCGGATCTTCACGAGTCATTGTTTCTTTGTCAAAAATATATAAAAGCTGCCCTGGCTGGTGTGGCTTCGTGGATTGAGTGCTGGCCTGAGAATCAAAGGGTAGCTGGTTGGATTCCGAGGGCACTTGCTGAGGAGTAGGGGCCGAGCAAAAAGCAACCACACATTGACTTTTCTCTGCCTCTTTCTCCCTCCCTTCCTCTCTCTAAAATAAATAAATAAAATATTTAAAAACTATGCAAAAGCTGTCTGCTTTGGTCACAGCTTTGAGTCTCGTATCTTTAAGGCTCCTGTACACACAGAATTAAAGTTGTTTTTTTTCTCATTAATCTTTTTGTGTGTGTGTCAGTATAATTATTTGGCTAGGCAAAGAACCTAAAAGGGAAGAAGGGAAAGAGTTTCTCCCCTTACACATGGGGAAGAATTTATTCAGGTGTGGAGTTAGACTGAAATGGGAGGAAACCAGAATTTGCCTCCTGACCTGACTTTTAGTATATGTAACATAATATCATCTGAACAGCAGTTCAATTACATGCAAATCATATTGTGAATCAAAATAAAGGGATTTTCCAAAAAGCATTACCAATATATGGCATTTAAATTGAAGGGTGTATGCATGTTCACATTCATTGTTTTCAGAAAAAAAGAAACAGTGAAAGAGTGAATTAGGTAGCCATCTCGTGTCATACGAATGTGTAGAGCAGCATTATCTTCTAGGGTCTATTAATGTAATACTTCACAGCGATTTACTATCAGGATCTTTAGTATTCAGTAATATAAGCTCATTAGAACTATCTGGGAAGTGTTATCCTAAAGCTAATGAATGTTTGACCCTGCAATTCATGGAATTAGTTTTCTAATAACGACTTCAAATGTATTTGAATGGCAGCTATTAAGTGAAATAATTGTAGAATTATAGAAATCACTACATTATATTTTAAAATAACTATTCATTGACTATGAGGCATAAAAATATTTTTTCTTACTGTTAATATTGAATGATAAAACAAAGTAGAAGTGACCTAAGCCACTTTCTCCTTTTTTAGTCATGTCATGATTTTTTAAAAAATCTAAACTCTAGCCCTGGCTNAGAGCTGCATTATCTTCTAGGGTCTATTAATGTAATCCTTCACAGCGATTTACTATCAGGATCTTTAGTATTCAGTAATATAAGCTCATTAGAACTATCTGGGAAGTGTTATCCTAGAGCTAATGAATGTTTGACCCTGCAATTCATGGAATTAGTTTTCTAATAACGACTTCAAATATTTGAATGGCAGCTATTAAGTGAAATAATTGTAGAATTATAGAAATCACTACATTATATTTTAAAATAACTATTCATTGACTACGAGGCATAAAAATATTTTTTCTTATTGTTAATATTGAATGATAAAACAAAGTAGAAGTGACCTAAGCCACTTTCTCCTTTTTTAGTCATGTCATGATTTTTAAAAAAATCTAAGCTCTAGCCCTGGCTGGCATAGCTCAGTGGAATGAGGACAGGCCTGTGAAGCAAAGGGTTGCTGGTTCCATTCCCAGTCAGGGCACATGTCTGGGTTGCAGGCCAGTTCTCTAGTAGGGGACACATGAGAGGCAACCACACACTGATGTTTCTCTCCCACTCTTTCTCCTTCCCTTCCCTTCTCTCTAAAAATAAATAAATAAAATATATGAAAAAAAATCTAAACTCTATAACTCACCTGTTCACCCTCTCAGTCTCCTGTCTTCCCCAGATGTGCGTTCACATCTCCCTACCATTGGGTTTACTATCATCATGGTAAAAACTTTGAATTAAGTGTGAACTCTGATATGGTCATTTCCGATGGCCTGAGGTCTTCAGGAATGCTCTTTGGGTTACTTAGGTTGTTTTCGATGATGACAATGATTATTTGGTTGTATAACAATGGAAATTAAATGCTCATTTGAATTTTACTCATCAAGAATGACAGTTATTTATGTTTCTATAATTTTTTATCTCAGGTTAAGAATGAGGTATCTTTTCTAATAATTAATTACATATGGAATGGAAAATGATGAGTATTTTACATTTTGTTATTACTTATATAGTTTCTAAAGTTCCACAATTTACAATATGTATAATATCTGTGTACAATAGTGATATATTTCATTAATCTTAAGAAAAATATAGTTTACTTTCATATTTTAAAAACATCTCTAAAATAAAGAGAAGAAAATATAGCACTAAAGATTTGTGAATAAATAAAGCTCACACTAATGATCAGCCTGAGAAATTAATTTTGTTCTAAATGAGATTATTTCATATCTCTGCTAAGTTTTATAATTATTGCACAGCATTAATCTACAGTAGGCAAGAGATGCCACCTGCATTTTTTCTGTTGTAACAGGATATCCCGTGGCTCTGAGTTCTGACCTGCAGCTAGAGAGTAGGGGTAAGCAATACTTCCTTTCCAAAATCCATTCAGATGCACGGATGCACGTGCAGACTGAGACGTCTCTGGCCCTGGAGGAGATGTGACTTTTGTCCACAGTGGAAGTTCAAATATATACAGACACACTCCCTGAACTGTGGTTGTTAGGTACCGTGGAAAAATCAAGATTGCAGACAGGGAAAGTTTCTTTGTAAAGAGTGAACTCTGACCTAGTGAGTAGAATGTGGCTGACCCAATATAGCCACAGGTACACTATCTCCGACAGGCATAAGTATATAAGGACACACACAAAAAACCCACACTTTCTGGGCACGAGTCCAAGCAAGCCTGCTTAATCATAGCGCAGTGGTAGAAAGTGTTTGCCTTTCAGAGGAGAACTTGTGGTGGAGGCCTGGTCCACAGCAGTGTTTGGTCTAATCGACAGAGTTCCACTGAGCCACTGGGGCCAGTGAGGGTGTCAGGTTTGGTTAGAAGGGGATAAAGGCAGCATCAAGACTTTTTGCATTGATAGTAATGGAAGTGCAGTGGGGACAAAGGCCAGTGTATTGGTGTTTCTCTGTCACTGTAGCTGTCAGAGAATGATCGGCAACATATTTGGGCATTTAGACACACGGAAGGGATTTGAGTCTCTGATCTCAGGAGAAGCATGAGGACTTCTTTTAAATTAAACAAATCAGGTAAAGTTTAAATTTAATATTATTTAAAATTAGTTTCTGGTGTGCAGGATAGTGTTAGGCAATCATGTACTTTACAAAGTGTCCCTCCTGATATTTCCAGTACCCAACTGGCACCCAACATAGTTATTATAGTATTATTGACTATACTCCCTATGCTGTACTTCACACCTGCGTGACTACTTTGTAAGTGCCAATCCGTACTTCTCAAACCTTGTATCTTTTTTACCCATTTCCTCACCCACATTCCCCTCAACCATCAGTCTGTTCTCTGTATCTATGAGTCTTTCTACTTTTTTAAAATTGTTCTTTAGTTTCCATATATAAGGGAAATCATACAGTATTTGTCTTTTTGACTGACTTATTTTTCTTACCATAGTATGCTCAAGGTCTATTCATGCTGTTGCGAATGGTAAAATTTCATTCTTTTTAAAAAATATTTTATTTATTTTACTTTCAGAGAGAGGGGAAGGGGGAAGAAAGAGAGGGAGAGAAACATCAATGTGTGATTGCCTCTCAGGCATCCCACACCAGGGACCTGGCCTGCAACCCAGGCATGTGCCCTGACTGGGAATCGAACCAGTGACCCTTTGGTTCACAGACCCCCCCACTCAATCTGCTGAGCTACACCAGCAGGGCTAAATTTTATTCTTTCTTATGGCCAGGTAATATTCCATTGTATATATGTTCCAGAACTTCTTTATGCTGTTCTCTATTGATGGGCACTCAGGTTGCTTCCGTAGCTTAGCTCTTGCAAGTACTGCTGCAGTGAACATAGGAGCACATAAACTCTTTCAAATCAGCGTTTTGGGTTTCTTCAGGTGTACATCCAAAAGTGTAATCCCTTGATCGTAAGGCAGGATGATGTATCCCAAGGTAGACTGATGCTTATTGAAAAGAGAGATTCCAGGTGCTCACAGTCAGACCTCCCCAGTGTCAAAATTAGCAACCAAATATTTAATTCAATCATATACTTAATCATATTGAGAGTTATTTAACTTACATAAACACGGAATGTGTCACTATTGCAAAGGGGGATTCATCAGGACAGAAAACATAATTGTGCTGCTCCATTTACAATCACATGTAAGTCATAATGGCAAACACTACGTAACGCTAGATTCATTTTCCCACATTATGATCTCCATAACCTATGAGGGAGGCATTATTTTTATCTATATTTTATAAATGAAGAATTAAGGTGGAGGGAAGTTAAGGTAGCAGAAGTTAACTTGTCCAAGCTCCCACAGTTAGCAAATGGTAGGCAAGGTATTTGGACTCAGGTCATACATACTTGATCACCACGTCAAGGTCACAACCAGGGGAAACCTGTGACACTAGGTCTTGTTAAGTGACTATCAAGTGTCACGTCCCTTTCAGCTCTAGTAACACATACACTTAGTTCTTGAATATATTAAAGTGATTTACTTAAAACAAGATTTCATCTGAATTTCCCTGCTATCTAGTTCTGGTGCAGAGTCACGGTGACACTGGTTAATGAGATTGAGTAGTTGCTGGTTTCTGTTAGTAGTGGGTTGGTCATATGACAACCTGAAATGAGTTGGAAGCCTTGAGAAGTCCATTTGGTAAAATATTTTTTCTAATGTTATTGATTGTCCTGTTGCTGTTGTTGATGTTGTCATAGTTGTTGGGGTACTATCTATATTTACCATGCTAGTATGCTTTAATTAAAGACAGAGTTAGACCACTTAGAGTTTGCATCCAGAATATACTAAGAAACATTCACTTAATAGTACCAATACATCAATTGATAAATGCCTCTGTCTTTGTCCTAATTTCAAATTCCTACTTTGATAAAAAAAAAAGAAAAAAACTTAAATGGTCAATTTTGTTATACTAAAAAAGACAGAATGATTTAAGCTTGCAAATAACTCCAAAACAAATGCTGATTATTCCATGTAGTTGAAACTCAGGAATCTGTCTGGTGTTGTACTTTATGATTGTCCTTTGCTCTGTTGACCTCAATATTTTAGTACATAACAGAATGAGGATATTGGAGACAGTGTGATCATACTTGTAGATTCATTCCCTTGGAATTCATAGTAATTTGTACTTACTGAGTACTTCTTATACACCAGGGACTGTTGTAGGCCACGGGACATAGCAGTGAAGACAAAATAAAAAATGCCATTATGTACATACATTTTTTACATCAAAGTGTGAGAGCAGAGCTACCAAAAAAAGAATAAATAAACTACACTGTACATTAATGATAGGTACTATGAAAAAAAAACAAAAAAAGGAAGCGAGATAGAAAATGCTGATGGTTTACAATTTTATATGTAGTTGTCAGGGAAACCTTGAAGAGTAGTAACATGGGACAAAGTCTTAACAGGTGAGGGGGTATATTATTCACATGTGTGGGGGAAGAGCAAGGAACAGCAAGGGCGAAGGCCTGCAGCAAGCCACCAAGTGTTGTTGGAACGGAGCAAGTTGTGAGACAAGAGAGAACTCATCGGATGTCTTACCTAGTTTTAATGCTATTTTGGTTCTTTTTTTGGTGTATGATCCTGGTTGGTAAGGAAAAAACAGTGTAGGAAAAAAGTAGGAGCACAGAGACCTGTTGCAATAATTCAGTGAAGAGGTAATAGTGGGAGTAATTATGCTCAATTTGTAGATATAAGTTGGTATGATATAGAGGTAAAGTTTACATAAAATGTAGTACACAAAAGCCATTTGTGAATTAGGTGAGTTTTGGCAAATGTATACACATGTGCCAGCATCTACTCAGTTGAGTTAAAGATTATTATTGCCATGCCTTCAAGGTCCTCTAATTCTCCCTTTCTGCCAAGCCTCATACCTCCACAAACAACTGATATTATGACTTCTTTCCCCATAGATTAAGTTTGCTCATGCATGTTTGTGCATGTGTGCACTTGTGTACAGGATCATATACTTTCTACTCTCTTATATCAGGCTGCTTCTTTCAGCTTTGTGTGTTTGAGGTTTAGCTATATTATTGTGGATATTAGTGATTCTGTGTTTTTATTGCTGAATAGTATTTCACTGTGTGAATATACTATAATTTTTTATTTATTCTCTGCTGGTGGACATTTAGGTTAATAGTTTGTGTTTCCTATGAATAAAGCTGGCACAAACATTCTTATGTTTACTTTTGTGGGCATATGCTTTTCTTTCTGTTGGGTTTTAATTAGTATTCCCTGAATATACTTTTATGGAAGAGTGAATAGGATTTCTTGATTGTTTATACAGTTATAAGAGAAAGTATGGTGTAAAAATGACTCTAAGGAGTTTTGCCCCAATTAACTGAAAGCTGAATATGCATTAACTGAGATGGGAAAGACTGAAACAGGAGAAGATGGGAAAAGGGAAAAATGAAAAATATAGTGTGGAATATGATAAATTAATTTTTCTATTAGATAAGTCAAAGTGGAGATGTCAGGTAGGAAGCTGGAGTGTAAGTCCAGGTGAGATGGTTATTGGGAGGTCATCGCCACGTAGATGAAGATGACCACACTTGACACCGTGGGGTTTGATGGCATCATTAAAGGAGTAAGTAGAGGTTAGCGGAAAAGAGATTAATTCTAAGTACTAAGTTTGGAGTCTCACAAACTTGGGTCTATTAAAAGAAACTAGGAAAGACTGAGATGAAGCAGCCAGAGTGGAAGGAAGAAATCAATGGGGATGCGGCTCTCTAAACCAAAAAGAGAGTGATGCCCTGTGTTCATTGTGGCTTGGAGGAATTATTGCTGCAGCTAAGATATTAGGGGGACAGAGTATGGTGGTTCCAAGAGCCAGTTGCTCTAAACTGATTGTGTATAGGTTTCCAGTTATTAGTAGTCTGTGGAATGACCATTCAGGCAATGCCTCGTTAGCATGATGGACCGGGTCACAGGAAGAAAAAAGTTGAAGGGACAAAATGACCAATGTGTTTAGGAGCATGTTGGAGCAAAGACACTGTTTGCAAAAGTTAAATATAAATATATAAAATGCACCAGGCAAGTCTCTAGTTAACATTAAACCAGACATGCAGAATTTAATGGATTTAGTTGACTGCATGCTTAGTAAGGGTTTGACAATTAGGTTATCAATAATAATTATCAATAAAGTTCCCCAGAAACAATTTTATAAAAATATAATTAACCTTAACCAGCATTAAATAGTATCAACCAAAATAAGAAAGACTGATCCACTTTAGCATAGGTAAGCAACATTTAAATACACACTTCTTTAATACACAGCTACTGAAGGAAGAGTGACCAGGATTATGAGAAAATTTTAAGCCATGTCACATCATCTCAGTGCTGCCAGACAGACAATGTCCTGTATGTCCGTTAAGGAAAAGGAAAGAAGTTAGGGAAAATTAAATTTGTGGAATTTAATATTCCTCCTTGAACAGTAGTGATGAGTAACTAACTGTAGGGCCACCCCTTCTTGACAGTGGTAAAGATGTTTTGATTTTGACGATTCATAGCACTGCTTCATCAGCAAAGTAACTCTTGGCAATTTTTGAAACTAAATGATGAAACTGGAGTTAACTTTATAGTGAAAGCTTGCATGTTACGACTTCTATGGTACCATCAATTATAAGATATATCATTATTTTCATATAGCACACTGCCATTAAAAATACAATACAAATTCACTTTTAAAACCCCTCCTGACTTCAGAAATATTAAACCATGAAAAAGGCTAGTTTATATATTGATGACATATACTAATTAAAATATAGTTCTTGTTTTTAGTAACCTTGGTGTCTATGGGCTACGTACCTTTTAAATACCCCACACCAGCATAGAAATACATATTGAAAGCATAGAATTTTCTTTGGAATATCTATTTTTATACAGAAATTATATTTTTAATACAGTCAGAAGAATGGGTATATATTATCCCTAAATAATTTTGAAATCAAAGTCCTTTTTGGAATATCAGTTACCCAGGCAAAATGGTATTTGTCACTTGTTACACCAAAGCCACTTCTTTTGGCTCTTCATAAGAAAGTGGAGATCATATCAGGCCTATGGGAGACAATACCACGCATCCTATGGAGATCATATCAGGCCTATGCATCAATACCAAGCAACAATACCTTGCTGCTCCATCCGCAGTGCCTGCAGCAAGTTTGCCCCGAAAAGTCCCTTTGGCTGCTTCATAAAGCAGTTCATGCACTTTTTGTACCTTCTGGTTTATGGAAGGATTTTGTCAGCACGTTCCATCTTTATTACTGAGAGATCTTCCTCGAGGTCATATTAGACTATCACGGGAACAGCTGGCTTCTGCAGTGTGTGTGTGTGATGTTGATTAATTTGACATTGTGTTGTAACTTACGTGGTAATAGTTCATTATCACTGAAAAATAGCTGAATTAAGGATGTTTTAACTCAGGCTCCAAAGAATCCTAAAAACTTGGTATAAATATATAGTTGAAGTAACAGTGTTTTGTGTGAATATCCAGCAGAAAGCTGGATTTGAGCATTAAGTAATTTTATTGGAGAATAAGGAAGTGGCACTTTGAGAAGTAGCTATAAGGCAGGTGTTTCTATTACCAAAGCATGTGGTAACTTGGAAGCTTGATGATCACCTAATTATTGAATGCCAGCTATTTATGTAGCAACAGTAGGTGTGTATATCCACATGTAAAGATCAAACTAAAGGAAAGTGATAAAAATCAGGCATTATTTAACCTTGGTAGTTACTATTTAGCTATTGTTCCTTATGGATAAAATAGACAAATATTTTTTTTCTAAAAAATCACCGAGTGGGACTTAAAAATGAACTTCCATCTGGAAGTATTTGGACGTATAAACAGGAGAAGTTAAGAGTGACATGAAGCTTTGTTTTTATCTCCTACTGGCTATTTATAAAATGATTTCTTAGTTTGGACTATTTACCTTTTTAATTCTTTACCTTTCCATTATGATAGATGGTGGGAGGTGGGGGCGAGGTGGTTGGTGGGTCAGTTGATTTTTTTTCAATACTGAATTAGGAGTGAATTCAGTTTTGGTTAAGCTAGATAAGCATTTCATAGACCAATTCTTCAGGTAGCTACCGTGGGAAAACTAGTATCAATGTATGTACATACCAATGTGAGGCTTACGGAGTGAAGTTCAGCTGGATTGATCACTTATTTATAAGCGAAAGTCGAAGCAGATTGTCCCAGGTGATCTCTCTGAGGCATCTGATAGCAACTCTCTCAACACTTCGGATTGTCCAGGAAGCAGGCAGCGGGGCAGAATGGTCGGCACCATCCTATGCAGTTGACAGCAAGACAGTTGGCCTGAGCATCTGACTGTGTTCCACTCTATTCTGATTTTAGTAGCATCAATATAATTCTATGTTGGCATCACCCCCCTTCAACTTCATGTTGCATTGCTGTATAAAGCTGCCGTTACAGCATGTACTTGTCCTAAATCACTTTAGATCTCTATACAAATTCTTAAAACTACGAGAACGAAATGACCATAACTTAGGAGGTGTTCTAACTAGCTAAGGGAATGCAGGCCTCTTTTTCCTCAAGATACAGACCTGCACAGCTGCAGTTTTTTGGTTTTTTTAACTGAGGTCTTTGTAGGGTCAGAGTATTTTCTTTCCTTCTCATTTTCTAGAGCTTTATACTGAACTCTTGGGGTAGGGCCTGATGCAATCATTGTAGTAGATCCTGTGACAGGGACAGGCGGTGCCAGCATCTTTTCTTTCAGGTCTTTTTCTACATAGCTTATGCTCTCATTATTTACTCGCAGTCTCGATTTTTTTAAATGAGGTATGGCTAAACTGATGCACGCATTGCAATAACATGAAGCGGATAAAGAAATCAGGAGGAAAGGAAACAAGACAAGAAAGCTAAAATGAAACCAAGGGTAAATTTAGTGAGTTGAAAGGTGTGCTCAGCAATATAAGAATATTGCAGCTTTAGCTTTAAATGTTGTAACTTCTAAAGGAAATAGAAAACAAATTATTTACAAGATTTGGAGGGGTCATGCTATTAATGACAATTCTTTAAGACGACAAAAAAAAAGGACTGTTTCTTGTACTTTTGAATTTTTTCACAAGGAACACCCTGATAAGGCTAAGTAAGAGTTATTGTAAACATTTTTCTTATTGTCTTCATTTCATCTACACTTAATATGAGATTTTGGGTGAGAGAAACAAGGAACTCAGTAAAAAAATGTCTGAGAGGTCCCTAAGGACAAAGGGCTATGATTGTCTGATTTCGTTGCCAGAATTTAAAAAAATAGAATATGTAGAGCAGAAGTTGGCAAACTTATCCTATACAGACCAGAGTAAATATTTTTGTTCTTGCTGGTCGTACAGTTTTCACTCAGCAACCATTCAACTCTGCTGTGATAAGATAAAGCAGCCACAGATAATATGTAAACAAACAAGTGTAGCTATGTATCAATAAAGCTTGATTTACAAAATGAGGCAGCAAACCAGATTTAGTTTATGGAACACTTTGCCAATTCATCATATGGAGAAATAAAGACTTTATACACACTAGAGTTTCCTATGTATCTGTAATTCCTCAGAACAAAATTTTAATAAGCAGTAGAAAGCAAGGTTTAGAAGACCTGACAAAAATACTATTATCATGTAAGGTGCTATATGATATAGTTCTCCAACGGGAAGTTAGATGATTTGATTAGCAAAGTGTTTAACAAGAGCCACGTCATCTCTGAATAAAGGAAAGTGAAGGAGTACAAGCAGTCAGTGTCAGTACCCCACCCCACCCTCCAAAATCCCCCACCCTACAGAAGAACAAATAAATGTATGCACATATATGGGGTGTGAACGGTGCCCTAATAAATACTGTGCACTCTGGAATGGCGGCTGTGGGTCTTGACTCTTTCACCTGCCAGATCTGTGAACTTGACCGTTACTCACCTACCGGTAACTTGATCTCCTTATCAGGAAACTGGGCACAGTGATTTCTCCCCCACAGGGTTGCTATGAGTTTGAGCCCCAAAGTCTACTCCAAAAGGCTCCAATTGTTAGCCAGGGGACTATATCCAACATATAGAAATGTTTAACATCCCTGCCTAACATGGGTTATATAAGCATCTAGGATCCACATATGAAAAAAGATACAGTGAGTGTATATGAAAATATGGATTTTAGGGAAAGGGGAAAGGAAAAGAAATAGAAGCTTTGGCACCTTCGACCTGCGTTACTGAATGGAACCGTCAGCTGTCCCTGTCAGCAGGAGTCCTGGCCTTGGGTTTGCTCCCAGCCACCAGCACACGGCGTCTGCCTGGTGCTCTGCCTGGGTCTGCTGCCCCCCGACAGCCTGCGTGTCCTGCTGCTTTCTCTCTGTAGTCCCCAGATGAGACTGAAATCCTTCCTCACACCTTCTACTTTTCTTTTCCTTACCTGGTCTGCTTCACAGTTATGTCACCTGCGTGAAGAGTATGTAAATCAAGAAGTTAATAGGAATTCTGTGATAAAAGAATTCTATGGCTAAACATGCTTGGGGCGGCTCAAAGACGCCAGGTGTTTTTGCCCCGGGCCCCTCATTATTCTTTAATATATTAATGTGCAGTTCCAGTCTCCAAGATTAGAGTGCACTCTATACCTTTCTCAATTTTAACAAAGAAAACAATTAAACCACCATTCTTTACTTTTAATGCTCCCTGCAGTTTTGGCCACCTAGTCAGCAGCCACACTTTCCCCACAGAACGAGATTTGGAAAACACTGCCTCGACCCGAAGTACCCACAGATCTTGTAACTTTCCGAAATGTTTTTTTACCAAGATTTTATTTCTTTATTTTTAGAAAGAGGGGAAAGGAGGGAGAAAGAGAGGAGAAATATCAGAGTGTGGTTGCCTCTCATTAGCCTCCCACTGGGGACTCAGCACCTGGCACCCAACCCAGGCGTGTGCCCTGACTGGGGATCAAACTAGCAACATTTTGGTTCACAGGCCAGTCCTGAATCCACTGAGCTACACCAGCCAGGGAAGATCTTGTAAATTTAAGACAAATATTCTCAATGTATTTGTTGCAAATTATTCACTGATACTATTTCAGGTAATAGTATTCAATGACTACTTTGTGATTGAACGTACTTCATAACATTGCTGAATAATAGTAATATCAAATGTAATATAGCTAAGATTAATCAAAACCTTATAGACGATGGGCAAGCACTTTGCTGGGTTATCTCCATTAATTTTTACAGAATCCTGGGGAAGTGGTTTGACTTATCCCTGTTTTACAAGAGATGAAAATGAGAAACAGAGAGGCTAAATAACTTGATGAAAGTCACACAGTGGCTAATTAAAGCAACTCCTCACTCTTGCTTCTGGACTCCACTGTCTTTGATAAATGTAGTGACAAGGTATCTATTATGTCTACATGAGTGTGATCTTGGACCATGTTTCTTTCACTCAGTAATTACATGTAAATTTCCTGTTGAGAACGGCTCTTACCTTTTAAGAATAAAACTTTAACACAAATAGAAAAGTCTATGTTATCTTTCATTTCCCCTTTTTCCATGACATGTATCTGGCTGACTCAGTAGATACAGAGCATTGCAGTGAAATTGAAAAAGAAGAGGTCATGACACATCACTGCTCTACATTTAAAAAATGTTACACTATCTGATGAGATTGTTTCTAAAGACACTGATACCCATGAAATTATTAAGGCACAGATTTCTTGTATTAGTCCCTGAAGGTACTAGTCAGCCCCAAAGAACTCCCTGTTTTGAAGCAATAAAGGCCAAGAAAGATCAATCAATGCTACACATTATTTAATGTTCCTGAAATCTCTGTAAGGTGGGAGAAATTCAGCAGTGCTTAATAAAGAAATATATATGCCTAAAATCCATTTTCTCCATGTCATCAGTATTCATCTTTTCCTGAAGCCTTGTGTACAGTTTCTCCCCAAGAGGTACACATGTCAAATAATTTAAAGGAGAAGTGGGGCGGAGTGTTGGGAACATGTTCATTGAGGTCCAACAATGGTCAACAGATTAGGAGATGTTTGTCATTCAATAGATGGGTGAAGAACACGTACAATAAATGTTTATAATGAAATATTATCACTCACAACTAATTATAAATTCTAAGTATATAGCTAAATAAACCAGCATGAATACATACATGTATACATGCTACATGTCATTGATTCAAGGATGCTATTAGTTATAATATACACCACTGATGCAATCAAACCTTTTAATATAGAAGGTAAACACTGTATCAAACATGGCAATTTTTGCAAGATACATGTGTATTTTAGGAACTATAAGAATTAAGTATATTTTATGATGGTGTCTGGTGGGAGGGAATTGATGTGATGTTGAGCGATCAGATGTGGAGTTTGCTACCAACATGAGAGAGAAGCAGAAGCTGAGGTTGGTTCTGAGGGGCTGGATGAAGAGCAGGGGTTGGTGGATCTGCGAATCAAATTCAGATTGTGACATGCTGTGACATTTGTGAAGTTCTTAAAAAGTATCAAGTTCAAAGCCTTGTTGAAATAGTCGGGGTTGCCTTTAAGTGGGTCAGCCTCTAATCATGCCTTATTTGTCCCTCTGGTATATTTACAGGTACTGAAGATGGATGGGCATCATTAGGTTTCTCTTAATATATTGTCCCACAAATATCTTAACCGTGAGTTTTTCAGAGTAATATTTTCCATTCATGTTTACAGGGTGATATCTATTTGAAGAATTCATGACCATGATTAAATGTTCCTGTTTCATTGATATTATTATTACTTTAAATCAAAACATTATTTTTCTTCTGCGGGGAGGGAAATGCTCATTTTTTAAATAACATATTTTTTGTTTTGAAAACGATTCATGGTAATTGGAGACAATTTGGAAAATGTTGGTATAAAATAAGTGACTTAAAGTCATCTAAAATTACACACTTACCTATAATTACTTAGTGTGTAATATCTAGTCTGTTTTTCTTCACAATTTTTAATATAAAATTAAGATCATGTGGTATATACAGTTTAATTCTTTCACTTTAAAATGGTCTGGATAGATAAGAGGGAGCATATTCAATAGTTTGAATAAATAAAATACTAATTATCTCACACAACTGATACTTATGTTCATCTGTGTCATTGAAATGATTTCAGCCCTGGCTGTTGTGACTCAGTGGGTTGAGTGCTGGCCTCTGAACAAAAGGGTCACTGATTCAATTCCTGGTCAGGGCACATGCCTGGGTTGCAGTCCAGGTCCCCAGGAGGGGGTGCTCGAGAGGCAACCACACATTGATGTTTCTCTCCAACTCTTTCTTCCTCTTTCCTCCCTCTAAAACTAAATAAATAAAATCTATTTTAAAAAATGACTTCAGAGAGGACAGTTGTATAACCTATATAACGAAAATATATTGCTATATTGAACTCAGCAAGAGGAAAGAGGACCTAATTATAACACATCTAACCTTCCACTGTATTTTTAATGTGATAATACCATGAGCTCAGGGGGCTCTAGATATTTGCAAATTTGAACAAATTAAATCTTACAGTTTATAATTGACAATAAGACTTCAAAAATCCATAGTATTTCTGGAAAAAAAACTAGTGAATTCCCTATAATTTCAAAGCATTTTAAAATTTTTTCTTAAATTTATGTTTGTAGTCCATCTCTGATTTTTAATCATCAGTAAGAATATTCAAAATTGATAGAACTCTTCAAATCATAAATCTTTGTCCTTGATTGAAGAAGTTTTCATAGCATCATAATTTATCATTCTCTTCCCAAAAGTATCCAATATCCACATTGGTGTTAAAGAAAACAAAATAATTGCACAGAACTTTTAGAAATGAATTTAATTAAAGTGATTTATAGTACTTATCTTTGGGCCCACAACTTTAAATGCCATTTTGATAAATATAAGGCCACATATTTCAAAATAAGGTAACTTTTCTTTTAGAGTTTGGTCACTTAGCATTATACCTAGTATAAATGTGAACTGCTGCCCACTGGCTTGCCAGGACGCCTTGAAATCCACTGCTTTCCACCCTTGGATTAATATATTAAAGGTCATCTTAAAATTTGTGGTGCTGGGCAAATAGTAGGTGTCTGGTGAATGCGTGACAGACCACCTGCTGGAAAGCCACCACGGCAAGCTCTGCAAAGGAGGGGACACGTAGGGCGTGGGAGGGCGGAAACCCAGAGGGCTCTTAGGGTGGCTGATTATGTCCCTGGGAGAAAAAGCAGCTGACTGAGAACTAGGGAGCCTTACAGAGGAGCCAGAAATAAAATCTGGCATGTAAAAATTAATTCTTGTTTTCTTTCCAGAGAAAATACTTTTTAAATACTCTTCCTGCGAATTTCATTTCCTGATATTATATCCTAGACATATTACAGGAATGAGGAGATTGCTACCTGAATAGGTATTTGTTGCATGTGTATTACAAAATCTAAGACTGTCATTTTGGAGACTGTGTATCAGTCATGAAGCAGCGGATGAGAGAAACTCTCTAGGATCTACTTTTGTGATTGGATGGTGACAGAGTAAAGAAAATAGCTTGTCATTCCGGTTGTGATCATGACTCGGTGGCCCTTGTTATGAGTGTAAATTGATCCCTTGCTTTGTGTACTGCCTAATAGCAGGGGCTGGGCTCTTCAGCTTGTGCCACCTTTTCCTGTAGATGGTGAATCAAAACCACTCAAAACTGCAAGGAGATGCCATTGCATTGTAAGACCAAATTGACTGCCTAATCAATGTTAAAAAATGGTGAGAGAGAGAAACCTGAGTCTTGACTTTGGTTAATTGGATTGCCAGTTGCTCTCACAATGCAGGAGACTGCTTCATCAGTACCACTGGCCCCTCGGGATGACCTGTCGCAGTCCTCCAAGGGTGCTACTTTGTTAGTGCCTCTCACATTCACAGGCTCAGCTATGATGCCGCCATTTTTGCTGGCCACAAAAAGGTTTGTGATTTACTGATTTGTAAAATAAGGGAATCTATTACACATGTTTATTATTTCTAATTGTAAAAATGCATTTCATGAAATATTGCACTGAAAAAGTGCTTTATTTTTGTTTATAGTTGAGAAAGGGAAGTTTTTGAAGTATCGCCATTTGTCTATGAATATAGGCAGCTTCATAGTCTTTTCTTTATTTCAGTAGTTACATCAATAAGTCACTGATTTTAATATCATTTATCAAGATTATATAAGTTACCACATTTCCAATTATGAAGCAGAACTAATGGCAAATTGTTAATGGTGACTTGAATCATCTATAATATCCAGAATTTCAAAATGACAAACCTATTATGTATCATGAAAAATAATCATGCAATTAAATATAGCTATAATTTTTTTAATAAAATGTAATCATTCAGCCTGATTCTCTACACAGTGCAAGAGGAGATAAATGTTAACCAAGATAAGAATGTGAATTTTCAAAGATACGTTCTACTCAGTTCTACACATAGACTCATTTTTCAGCTTGTGAACCATAATGAAAAATGAAATTGAAGTAATTTTTACTTTGGTTTCTGTCTTTCATCAGTTTTTTTTTCTTCTTCAACTCCCTTATGCCTCACTGCATGGTTTAGTAAATAGTGTTCTTCCCAGTCAACACATACGGATGATATTTGCTTTGGAAATATTGAGGCAGATGAGCCTGACCATTTTCTTTTTAATCCTTGTCTATCATTTGCTCTTTTGTTGGTGTCACTATCACCTTTTGCTCCCCGTGCCTCTGTTCTACGTAGAGCTAATATCAGACAGTCAAGTGTGCTGTTCAAACAACGGATGTTAGGCTTCGTGTATTTGTTCTGTTATGTTACTAAAACATTCTTTTTCATTCTGATTGATCTTTGAGAGTAGGATTCTGTACTTGTTGGAATATCATCTATAATTAAGTTAGTTCACCTTTATAACAATGTTCTCCCTGCTATATTGTCTATTCTAAATATTTTTAAACCATCAGTAGCTGTATAAGATATAGAAAAAGGTCCTTTTCTTAAAGTGACAAATTGTGTATAAGAGTATATTTGATTATTTTATGAGAGGGTTACAACAGCTTTCTGTGATTGAGTCATACCTCAGTTTTCAGTGTGTGGGTGTATATGTGTATGTGTGTTCACACACATGGACACATATTATCATACATCCAATTGTACACCATGTGTACGGAGTATTTTACTTTGCCTCACAATAGCATTTCCTACAGTGGTTTCTTCTCTGTTCCTCTTTATTCTCTTCTGTAAATCTCAAATTACTCTTTAATATGTGTTTATGAACTATCAATTTTTATTCCCTCCATATTTTAAGAAGGGAAACACAGTTAAGTCAAAATGACTAATGGGATGGTGGAGAGAATTATGGGTTGATCGAAATTAAATAGGGAACAAATGATTCCCCTTCAGAGCCATTCTTTTAAAATAGCTGATTATTTTGAGTAAAAAAAAACCCAGCATTATTAAACATTTCCTTTAATTAAATTTTGTAATAAAGATTTTTAATCTTTCTGCTTTCTAAGTCACATGTTATCTATAATATGTTTCATAGGCATTAACAATTTGGGAGAACATTTGAATTCCAGAACCTTTTACAGAAATGTAGAAGTCTTATGTCATATGCTGTAAAGGGCTAGATATAGTATTTTACCAAAAAAGGCGATAATGACTAGCAAAACTGTATGTCTTCATCCTTTTCGGGAAACATTCCTTTACCTTCCTGCTGTCCTCTGACAAGACAGCATTCTCAGGAGCAGTCATAAGTGATGGCTCTTTTCTCTGAACCCCCTCACACTGCTGGGCATCAGGCGGGGGTGGTACACTCCTTGTCCTTCATTGCCATTGCCTCTACCTGGCACTTCTCCCCCCTTCATCCATGAAAGCACACAGCTGTAGGTTACACAGTGTTATTTGAAATGACCCTTTAGACTTCTTTTTTCACTCCCCAGGATGTAATCCCTGAGAAACCACGCAGACTGTAGCTGTTGGATCACTGTCACTCTGCAATACTACACTTATCCTAATTACTGATTTTGACCCTCAGGTACATGATCTACCCAATTATCAAGCTTTACAGATAGGCCCCATTGACCCCATCTCCTCCAAGAATCTTATTCTTATCCTAACTTGGGTGTTCACTCAGTGATTATATCCTGCAACCCCTTCAAATTCTCTATTCCAAACTATCTAATTTCCAGCCACAATACTATTTTTCCATCTTGCTTACTCCAGAATGCATAAATCACAGCAGGAATCTGACCCTACCAACTTTCTCTTCTCTTACTTTTTCTTATTCTTGTACCATCCCACTTACTGTTTATCTGAAAGACTTACATTTTTTCCTGGATTTATTCAAACCTCAACCATCTCTTCCTCTTTCTACCCTCTCACTGGCTACCTTGGTTCTTGCCTCACTGAGAAAATGAAGGCCATCACAAACTCCTACAAGCTTCCATCATCGAATTTAAACACCTGTCTGTGGTTGAAGCGCACCTGCTATTGATGAATGGTTTATGATCTCATGGATGGCCGCACTCTCTGAATGTCTACTAGAACCTACCTTGTCTACTCAAGTGTACTGCTCTAGCAATTGATTATTTCCTGGTGCTCCATTACAGTAGATAAATAGAATATACATTATTTTTTAAAATCACTATCAGCTTTCCTACTATGAAGAATTATATGTAATATGTTTATAAGTTAGTGGAATGTGCATATTATAAATGGAATGGAGAATGTATATAATCAACATTATATAAATGAATTCTAAATTATGTGTTATAGACATTTTCCAGCATTAGTGATATGAGAACTATTCATACATGGCTTCAAGAAGCTAAGGGTTAGCTGATTATTTATGGACCACGAGATGTGGAAGTATGCAGAGAGAATTGAAGCAACCATTCCAGGCAGAGACACAGCATAAACAAATGTGCAGAGGTGCGAATGAGCATGGTATAATCAGGGCTCAGAAAGGAAACCTGACTAATTATAATGGAGGCTTCATGAATACACTCAAAGAGAGATAGTATTAATGGAAGCTTGGATCCTGCTCAATATGGCCTTTAATTTCAGGATGAATTAAAATATGAGATAACAGTATAATGTCCTTATGGAAATATCTTCTGATGAAATTTTTGATTTTTGTGCTGGGATTGGATAACAGGGTACACTTAGATCCATGTCTCATTTCGTTTTCTATTTAATATGTTCCAAACTGAGTTTATGTGACATATCTCAGAGTTAAGGGAAAAGGCATTTGACACCATCGAGGTAGGTAGTATAGTTAACAGTGGGGAGAAACACATACCCATCAAAGTTCTACTCATTGCCCGATATACATGAGGGTCAGACCTGGGTACCATAGGAGGCTTTCCCAGTGAACAGGCCCAGAGTTTGAGTTCAGTTTATATTTCTGCCTGCCTGGGCTTCAGGGTCCCAGGAGGAGAGAGCAAGCCCCATTAAAGAGAAATAGGCCTTTTTAAAAAATATTGTATTTATTTTTCAGAGAGAGGGGAAGGGAGGGAGGGAGAAAAAGAGAAACATTTTTGTGCGAGAGAAACATTGATCATGCCTCTTACATGTGTCCCTATCCCAAGACTGGCCAGCAACCTAGTCATGTGCCCTCACTAGAAATCCAACTGGAGACTTCGCTTAGTGAGACGAAGCTCAACCAACTGAGACATGCCTGTCCTGGCGGAACTAGGTCTTTAAACTGAAGAGGTTGATGGTAGCTGTTTTACACAAAGCAGGTCTTTTTCCTTACTTTCTGTGACCCTATCATTAGCATATAATTATTACAGCCCAAAGCATTGATAAGGAAAATGTCCCAAAATCTAGGTGGATATTGAGCACTTGAAATTTAGTTAATAAAACATTTTAATTTGTTTATATTTAAATGTAAATTGTCACATGTAGCTATCGATTAGAATATGTTAAGGAAACTATAGAACTAAATAGCTAACATTTAACAAGCATGTACAATCTCATGTGCCTGGTCTAATCTCAAAACTTTACATATATTAATTTATATAATCCCCATAAAAATCATAAGAAGTAGGTATTGTTATTTTCTATAATCTAGAAATGAGACAATTGGGCACAGATAGGTTTAGCATAGGGATGAAATGATGAAGTTGGGATTAAGTCTAGGTAGTGTATTCACAGAGCTTAAACAGCTGTGTCTTCTCTTCTTTAAACCTGAAATTAACCTTGTTTCTTTTCCTTTCTCACTTACATTCATATGTGTATTTGTGTATGTTACTACCATTCCTGTTCGCCCATACCATATGTTAGTCATTCCTCTTGAAAGTTTATATTCTTCTCCCTCACCTCTACTTCTAACTAGCATAAACTCATGAATCACTAAATAATGTCCTGACGGTTACACCACTCATTTAAAGTAGTGCTTATGAAACTTCAGTGTGTAACAGAATCATCTGGAGTATAGGTAGCTGTTTCTGATGCAGGAGGTCCTGGATGGGACCCGAGAATAAACATTCCTAAGTCTCCAGGTGGTGTTGATACTGCTTTTTGATCTGTTGCTCACACTTGCATCCCATTGCCTTAAATTACATTGCAAGTCTGCCACGGGGCTAGTTGACTTTAAAATAGAATTGTTAATGTGTGTCAAAACATATAGTCTTTCATCAATATTTTTGGCTTATATATTGCACAAATAACATATGTATTCTTCTACTTCCAAGAGATAAAACTCCAATGAAAAATAATAAAGCAAGGAAGAAAGAGAGGAAAGGAAGGAATGAAGGAGGAGAGTAGAAAGAAGAGTGGGAAAACAGCAAGAAAAAAATTATTTATGTAACTGAAGGGCCAGAGATAGATCAAGTCTCAAACCCTCTAGGATTCGTGGAGGTGTTGCCATTTAGGACCCACCAGGACACATCTGTCCACAAAGCTGTTGTAATCAGAATGATATTTGAAAAAAATCAAATTTAAATTTTCATGATTGGAGTATGTCTTCATTTTTCCATAACTCCACCAATCAATCTATTTTGTTTAACTGGTATTGTTTTACACATTAATATCTTCTCCATTCCAGTTAAAGCATTTGCATTTGTTACCCCAGATTTAGCACAACAAAAAACAGCATCAAGACTTTATCACCCTCCAGATCATGGTTTTTCCATCTTCAAAGTCAGTTTTGTTTTCACTTAGGCATTATTGATATGGTGATGATGATGGCCCTTTTCAGCTTCAGGTGTATAGGAATTTCATCCCCTGCAATCTCAGTGAAAAAAGTATCACTTTCTCCCGATAGATCTAGTAAAGTTCTGTGATTAGTTCTGATTGGCCCTGCTTTAATCAGATGCTCATCTGTTATCAGCATGGCTGGGACTGAAGGAAAGGAGTAGACCCTAGAGGGAGAGTATGGGAAAGCTGACTAAGTAGAATCCTGACCCCTGCATGCAACAGGCATCAGACTCTGCACAAATGCACCAGGTGTCCACTCCATCTGGTGTGAACTAAAACCATGTTTTGAACTGTAACTTTGAGAAGTTACTCTTTCCACCTAAAATACAGTGGCCATTTACTTATCAGTATGGGATATGCCATTCATGGTCTATCTCAAAAGCCTTATTCATAAAACTGTTACAACCCCTGTCTGAAAAAGGTCCTTATTTCTTTAGACACTGGGATATCCTACTAAAATACTTCCTGTGTAGCAGATATAAAAATAACTTTATATATATAAAGTTATATATATATTTGTTTTCTCTCTTGTACTATATTTCCAGGCATTGGTAAGTAGTAACAGTTTTAATGCATTACTCATGATATAAGTATGATAAATGAATGAAATATTTGGTTTTATTTTTCATTCTTTTTTTTTGTAGAATATTGATACCCAGCATGTAAGTCTAGCACCTAAGACCATTGTTCTTACACATTTTTACTTTCCTAGAATTAGTACTTGAGAGCAATAATCACCTATCTTTTCGAATGGTTTTTTAAGAAAGAGATTGTGATTACACTTATGTAAAAATATATAAAATAATTGTCTGGAGAACAGAAAACACTTTACATGTTCTAGGTAACAGTGGGTAAAATTTAGTTTATGTTACTCAGTATCCTTTATGTAAGGATGCACATAATAAATCACTTTGGGATATTAATAGGCCTAGAAAAAAAGACTCTGAATAAACTGTTATAGATCTTTAATTTGAAAAATATTCCCATTGCAGTTGATAAAGGTTCAAAATTAAATTTAAAGCGTAAATAAAATTATTTAATTAATCTAAGATTTATATAGTAAATCTCATGTTTTTATCAACCATTTAAAGGCCTTATTAGAATTTTTTTCTGAAAATTACCTTGAATCACTTTCATCACATGGTTTCTTAAATAAGAATGAGGGAAGGAGTGGAAAACTATAGTGCTTAGAAGAAGCAGGGTATTTCCATCCCCTCACCTCCCTCATGAAAAATACAGTTGAGACCTCAAGCACAGTTTATTAAATTAAAAAATTTCAGCCAGAACCTGTGGCTTAGTTTTAAGATCTATGTCTCATAAGATGGTACAATATCAAAAGTTAAGATCCCAATAATTTTCATTTTATTCCCTGGATAACAAACCTTTCAGAATATTGGCTGTGAGGTGAAGCCAACACTTCTAGTTGGTATCATGATTCATTGAAATAAGAAGTAGAAACTTCAGAAAGGAGCTGGCAATATGGAAATTTTTTAAACTGAAACTGGTTATAATAGAATATTAGAATGATGAAACACAAAAAAGTATCACGTGTTACTATTAGACATCAATCTTTACCCCTGAGATCTTTCTTTTGCATAATCTAAAGTGTTGCTATGGTTACAAATATGCTGTCTTTATTTTGGCACCAAGAAAAATGCAAAATACACAGTATGTAGGTTATAAAGTTAATGAGAGTTTCTGAATGACTGAAAAGCATGAATTCGTGATACACCCCATATTTATTCATCATTTGAGAAGTTGTTGACAATTCTATTGATGTGAGACAATTTGCTATCCATTACCAGATGCAGGTTAAAACATTAAACAGACATGATCTATGCAGTGGGTTTTATGAGCTCATTTGTTGAGGTGTTGCCTTTCTTTTCAAGAATGATCCAAACAGTGGACTGCTTTTTTCACTCCACCAGTTCCTACCTAGAGTGGATTAATGGAAAGGACATTTGAGAATGACTGCCCTCTTTTTCACTGACTAGCAGTGTGACTTTAGGCCAGGACACTCTCTGGACCTGAATTGACTGACCTCTAAAATGATTCATTTGAACAAGCTGATTATTAAATTCCTGTTCAGCTCTAACGAAGTGTGTTTATTTCTCTATTATATTAATATTAACACACATTTTATTGTAGAGATTGTTTTCAATCACAAAACAAATGTTTTAAAAGGGAGGGATATCTATAGTTCCTTTTTACAGTATAAAGTGTTTTGATTTTATCACTACTCTTCTAGCTTGAGCCAACCATCAAGCATTCCTGTAATGAAATTATTTCTGCAAACCAGAGACACATCTCTAGTCATTAATAATATCTTGTTTAAGATTATGGCTGTTCAACCTGAGACCCTCAGTCTTTTTAATCTTTCCTACAGAGAAAATAATTCTTCAATCAGGACAAAATTTTCAGTGACCCCTGCTATATGAGACTGTGGCCAACAGAGTTGACTGAGCGAGATCACTGGAAATTAAAGCACTAGGGAAACATCCCTAGCATTTATTATTCAAAAATATCAGGAGCCATTTACCCTTATTTAATCAGAAATGGGGAAAAATCAAGATGTATGACCTTAGTTTCCTGGGAATAGTGAAGATCGCCATGCTTATTTCAGGGGGATTTACAAAGAAAATAAAGTATTTTCTGCTCTAAATTTCTCAGACTGTTCGCTTAAAATGTTTCAGCCAGTCTCTAGCCCAAGCAAAACAATCAACCATCTTCATAAAAGTTTATTTTATTTCGTGGTGGATTTGAATTTTCTGTAGATATAACATAATCAAGTATAAAAATAATATTATTAACAGTTGGGCGGCTCAATTTAGCTTGAGTCTGCTTTTCTACTCTATGGAGGAAAGCTTAATCTTGCCACAAACTAGCAACCTAAGTTGCTTTTGGTTTTAGATTCAATTTGGAGTAACATGGCCAGTTTGTATTCTACTTTGTTGTCTATTCTCTCCCCCAGCCCTGGGACCTTCTGAGTTCAGCAGAGTTTTATGAAACTGTGGGTGTGGAACCTGGATTTACAACTGGGACCTGGTAATCTTCTCTCATTGCAGAAATGGCTCCCTCTGTTCCTGGCGCACCTACTCATCCAGGCCTACATGCACATTGCCTTCTTAGCCTCAGTCTCAATGTCTCTTCAGAGAATTTTAGCATCTTAACCGGTTTGCAAGTCTCCTGACATTTCCACATTCTCAGGCTACCTCTCTATAGGAAGTTGCCTTGTCGAGGATGCCGTAAGGCCACGTTCAGGCCCTATCTAGGAACTTTCCTCAGACAATGAGTTTTCACCATGTAGGTGTCATGTCAGTTGCAAATTTTCTCCAAGTCTTCTTTTATGTCACACAATATCCTGGACAACTCTTCTGCTCTAAAATCTCCCCAAAACTTCCCAAGATATATACTGGGGTTTCAGTTGTCCAGCCTCACCTCCACATTGGGATTCTACAGTGGGAAGGGCCCAGGGACCCACCACCAGAAGTCATCTATGTCCTGTGAACATCAGTGTTCTTTTTCCTGCCCAGCCACAAAATTCTTATCACCTTTTTATGAGAAAGTATCTCTTAGTCATGAATTCTTTATCATATTTTAAGTCTTACAGGGCTCAGAAATGAAACAAAAATAAAACGTTTTTTTCTCAAGTTATTTTCTTATAATTGAAAGCCATGGAATTCAAGAATATATGTTACTTCTACAAGATAATTTCGCAAGTCTTATAAAGAGTAGAAAAGCCCAGGGTGTAATGATTGCTCTCACTTCATCAGCTCTTTCTGAATGAAGTGTATTTATTGGTAGAGGAAGAGGGGAGGTAAAATGAACTGGAAAAACCACACAGTTGAGTATCAAAACACTTTGCTGCTATAACTAAATTTACATATTCAATAAACATTTGAAATAACATTTTTACATTTTAATTTTTTAAAAATTTTTGTGAAGAGCTTAGATTTTATGATTCTTATTTTCAAGAAAAGAAACATAATTTATTATGTTGTGTGGGGGCCCGCCAGGCCATAAGGGGACCAAGGACAGAGTTCTCCACTGTGAGAATGGTGGATGAACTTGGTTTCTGGTCCCTGGAGCCGGCGGGTACCTTGACACTTTCCTAACCTTCTAGTTCCCAGCCTTGAAAGACACAACAAGACCCTGGCGCAGGTGTCATGTTCCCAGATGGTTATGAGAACTTCTTGCCCTTTTGATAGCTTAAGGGAGTGCTCGAATTTTGAAAAACAACATTGTTTCTAGTTCCCTGCAGTCTTGCCTTAGGCATTAACAGTTTGTATTTAAGACAGCTGTTCCTTGAATAAATTCGCCATTTTGCCAGCAGAGCTTATGGTCCTCTCCATTTTTTAAGTCCCTCGCCTCACCTCGTGACCACGCTTGCTTCAGCGGACTGCGGCAATGTTGCACCTAAAGGAAGAAAGAAAAATAATTAGGTCATAAATTAAAGAATGCCTATATTCTAATTAGAGCAAATTTCATCATAGAATGTTCATTTTTCTCAGTTACTATTTTTACATTTTATATGAATTATTGCAATAATATATAAAGTAGATAAAGTTTATTTTTAATCTCATTAATGGAAAAATGGTGGGTGACTGACAGAGTTAGACAAAATGAATCAACAGATAATGGGAAAACAAGGATTCAAATCCAGGTCTTTTGATTTCAAAATCCATGCATTTAATAATTATTCTTCATGTTGAGAGAATTAGGTAACTTTTTAATTTGATCTCATTACAAACTTTCCATGAATCTCAGAAACACAAATGATATTTCACAACTTTAAAATCTCCAAAGAATTTATCAAAGTCCTAAGCATATAAGAAATACCAATATACTTGTGAGTGGTTCCTGTATGTAGTACTTTTAATTAAAAGTATCAATAATCATTTATATGAAAATAAATTATTGTATTAATATAAATATGCTCACATCTACATAGATGAATCTCACAAAAAAGAACATTGAGCAAAAATACAGATGAAAAATTACACTATGATTTCACTTCAAAAAATGCAAAATGACAAAATGGAACATATGATATTTAGGAATTCAGACATAAGCAAGATAAAAATTACTGAGGAAAGGACATAATTAAGTATAAATATTAGGAATAGGCTCTGGAAAAAGAAAAATGTGATTGGGGAGGAAGTAAGGAGAGTTCTAAGATTTTCTTAATGTTCCTTTCCTTCAACTGGGTGTTGGTTACAGTGTTATTAAATTTATTTTTATTCTTTATGCCAAATATCTGTTGCATATGTTCTTTTGTATAAATGATATATTTCACAATCTAACATGGCCACAAAATTGTGTGTTTACTAGAAATAACCTTGCGAGATTTTGCAGAGTGGTCACTGAACTCATCGTGTGGTCATCGCACTGGCGATGATGCTCTTTGGCTGTACTTTCAACTAGGGTTTCTGAGCCTCAGTGCCATTGATATTTGGGGCTGGATATTTTTCTGCTGTGAGAGGCCATCCTTTGCATTGCAGTGTGATTAGCAGCACCTTTTACCTAATAGTTGTTAGTAGCATTCCCCTCCCCAAAATGTCTTCAGACATTACCTAATACGCCTTGGTGGAACGAGTGAACTGGAGGCACAAAATTACTCCTGATTTAGAACCACTGCTTTAGACAACATGGTGGGGGAGGATTGAATGTGGCAGGTGGGGTTGGGTAATGGGGGAAGTGGAGACAAATGTGACTGAATGATAAAAAAATAGAAATAAAAAAATTGTAAAAATTTAAAAAAGGAACCACTGCTTTAAAGTCTTGTGTTTCCTGGTACAACTTATTTTCACTGATTTCAGTATATTTGTACTGTATTAATTTCACCCCTTTTATTCCATGATAGTTATTTGTCAGCCCAGAATGGAACACACGGGAGATTTTTAGAAAACACTATCTCCAGCCTTTTCCAGCACACTGTGCATTCACTCCAGATGCACTGGAAAGTGTGGCCTGTAGATCCATCATTACAAGTGCTCAGGTCGTCCTCAATAACCTGAGAGCTGTAAACAAAAACAGTGATTGCATCTGTGGGTGGCTGTAGTTTCACTTTCGACCTATGGAGGTGAAGGGTCACTTCTAGAGACAATCTTCATTGTACATGAGCAAACTGCAAATATGGAGTGGAAGCAAAAAAGTCTGCACAGAATAGTGATAAGATCCAATTCCTTCCTAGAGCAAGGAGATTAAAAGGCCAAAATAAATGTTCACATGAAAGGTTTACTTTTCCAAATAAGATCCTTAAAAGGATCTTGAGAGTTGATTACATACCCCACATATTTTGAGAATTAATTAGGTAATGTCTAGGAAGAAGAAAAAAGAAAGCTGAGCTCCTTGAAGAAAGATGCTATCAAAGTGACTTTTTTATTAACTCTGGTAATTTTGAAACATCTCTAGCTGATAGATGTTTGCTGTTGAAACTTGTTCATTTTGCCTCCATAAGCTAGTTCTTTTAAGCCTTCGGTTTAATTGGCCATTACTTGCACTAGTAAAGCTATCAGTAGAAAGATAATTTTGGAGTAATGTAATACTTAAGTTTCAGTTGTGTTTCTTTTTCATATAAAGAGCCATGAATATTTACATTTACTAACAAATTCTTCTTCTACCTCACAATAAAAGTGCATTGCCCCGTTCATACTCTGGACGTAGCTTTTCTTTTTCTGTAGTTTCTATCACAGCTCACCGTGTACTAGCTAAGGTCCCAATATTCCAATATTTGATATAGATATTCTCTAATCATTCACTTTCAATTAAAAATGTATTTCTGGTCTGTCTGTATATTCATATATTTGAGTAAAAACCTTCATTGTTCATTCTTTTAAGTCCTTTAAACACTCAGCAAACTTCTACTAAGCACCTACTTTCTGCAAGGATTTATGACATGTAACATTTGAGAAATCACATTTTTGTGATTTTTTCATTTTAAGTAGAGTATTGAGATATAATTCACATACTATAAAATTCATTTTTGTAATTTCTACAATTCGGTGGTTTTTAGTATATTGACAGAGTTGTGCACCCACCACCGTAATCTACGTTTAGAACATTTTTGTCATACCTAAAAGAAAAGACATATCCATTAACATTCATTCCCTTTTCCCCCTCCAGCCCCCTGAGATGACTCATCTGCATTTCTGTCTCTACAGGTTTGTCTGTTTGGGACATTTTGTAATAAGTGTGAGCATATATCTGCTCTTTTGGGCTGTTTTCATTTACCACAATATTTTTTAAAGTTCATAGATGTTATAGCACGCCTCAGTACTTCAGTCCATTGTGTTGTAGAATGATGTTCCATTGCACGAGTGTGCCGTGTTTTGTTTATCCATTCATCAGCTGATATACATTTTGGTTGTTGCCACTTTGGCCCATTGTGAATAATACTGCTAGGAGTGTTCACCTATAAACTGTATATGGGTATGTTTTCATTTCTTTGGCTATGTAAATAGGGTGGGATTGCTATGATAACTATGGGTCTGATGATTTGAAGAATTGCTAAACCGCTTGCCAAAGTGACTGCACCGTATTACATTCCCACCAGCAACATTCAGATTGAGGATTGTTGTTTTGCTACATTCTCACCAGCACTTGTTATTATTACTTTGCAACCACGCTAGTGGGTGAGAAGTGTTATTTCAGTGCTACTTTGCATTTCCCTGGCCATTGATGTTAACAGTCCTTTTGTGTTCTTCTTGGCCACTTGTATGTCTTCTTTGGAGAAGTATTTCAATCTTTTCCACATTATTAAAACATGTTGAGTTGTCTTTTTTATTTTTGAGGTGTAATGGTTCTTTATATATTCTGGATACAGTCCTTTTTCCAGTATGCAATTTGCAAATATTTCCTCCCATTCTGTATTTGTTCACTTGCTGGATGGTATTATTTGCAGCATAAAATTTTATCCTTTTTTAATCAGTTGTATTTTTGGCATTGTAGCTAAATAATCATTGCCTAATTTAAGGTCACATAGGTTTGCTGCTATGCTTTATTCTAAGAGATTATAGTTTTAGCTCTTATTTTTAGGTCTATGATCCATTTTGAGTTATTTTTATATGTATGTTTTGAGTTAGGGGTCCGACATGATTTTTTTTCATGCGGACATCCAGTTGTTCTAAAACCTTTTACAAAAAAGACTATCCTTTTCCTATTGAGTATTCTTGCCCAAAACAAAAGGGTTTATTTCAGACTCTCCATTCCACTCTCAGTCTATTCCATTGATCTGTACGCCGCTCTTCATGCCGGTACCACACCGCCTTGATTACTGTGCTCTTGCAGTAAGTTTGGAAATCAGGATATCCGAGTAGTCCAATTTTGCTGTTTTTCAAAAGTAATTTGACTATTCTGGGTTACTGAGAGAGAAGTATTTTTTTATCAGTTTCCATTACATTTCTTTTGGAAAAGTCTATGGTTTAAAAAACAAAGTCTATGGCTACAAAGTGTAATGTATTAAAAAGACAAAGATTCCTTATTCTAAAAGCTTAGACATGCCTGTTCACAGGAAACCACTAATCAAAAGTATATCATCACATATATTATAAATGCATATATTACTTTATAAATGTTTTAGTGTACAAAATTTCCTGTCGTTTGCTTTATGAGTTAACAATATAACCCAGGGCTCATGCCACATCCTGATCATCAGTCTATTTAAATGACTTTTAAATGATTGCCTATAATTCCATTTCAATGATGAGTTATACTTTATTTAACCAGTTCTCTAATGATTGATATTTAGATTGATTGTATTTTCTTTCAGCTATTACAATCAATGCTATAATAGACATGTTTTGTGCATGTATCTCCATATTTATAACATCCATTCCTAGAAATTGAAATACATGGTCATTTTCTCATTGGCAGAGATAGAGACAAATTAAACTCATAGAGGTTTCAAAAATCTACTGGTTTTTAAAATATCTTTATTTATTCTATATATTATCAAATTTTGTTGATAATTATAAATGGCTACCTAAAAAGAAATGTTTCATTGTTGTCTGTATACAGATGTAATAGTGTATGAGACAGGGACTTTTAACTGTTTGTGTCATCTGTAAATATTTCTTGTGTGAAATACCTATTTTTCTGTGTCTGTATTTCTACTGAATTAGTGGTATTATTGAGTTGAAACTCTTTTGTGCATTACTGAAATTAACCCTTAGTTGTTTCTTTTACTCAAAAAAAAATAGTTACTAATTTTCTCCTCACAACAACTCTGTCAAGTAAATATTACCCTTATCCTATTAAAAATGTGGAATCTGCAAGTAAACCTGCATTTGCTGCTATCACTGAGGGAATCTACTCAGAATCTAGGAATTCGGTAAAGATCTGAATTCCGTAGTAATATGTATGTCGACTTCTACTTTCACAAGCACTGTTATCATTTTTCACTCCAGAATTAGTTTTGCTATTGGACCTGTAGCAATAATGTTAGGCATATATGATGAAAGTGTGTATTCTTGTCTTGTTTCCAACCTCAAGGGGAAAGCACTGATTATTTCACTATTAAATATATTATCCATACATGTTTTTGTGGATATCCTGTATCCTATTGTAGAAGTCTTCTTATATTTCTAGTCTTTTAACAGTTTTTAGCCTACTTGGATGTTGAATTTATCAAATAATTTTCCTGCACCTGTCAAAATAGTCATATGATTTTTCCCTTTTACTGCATGGATGTGGTAAATTATGTTGATGGCTTTTCAAATGTTAAACAAATTTTACAGTTGAGGAATAATGGCCTCTGGTTTATAATGTATTATCCATTTTCTAAGTTCTTTGAAATATCAAATATTGACTTTGATATTAAAAATTAATTTCATTTTAATTAAACCATTTGACATTCATTAAGTAAATGTCTCAAATTATGAAAATGCAAATATTCTCTGTTACTCAATTCTATACATACCCATGCTTACTTACTTCTTCTAATAAGCAGGTTGATTCTTCTGCTACTTTTTAAGGGTTAAAGTGAGTAATCAAAACTGACAAATGTTTCTTGAGCACACAGGGCACCATGGGATTGCATACTTTAGATTGATTTAATGTCAAATCCTAGGACCTGCTTGTAAACCACATTATAATGGAAAAGATTCTCTGACAGATAATAATGTATAAAAAATAATAATACTTGTCAAATACTGTACCAAAGTAGAAATGTTCTGTTATAAATTCACATAACTAGATATTTCAAATGATTTGTAAGAGTGGTCATAAAAGTATTAATTAATTGGAAAGATTCATATAGATGTGATTTTTTTAATCAGAATTCTAAATAATTTATACACAGTACCTGGTCACTTGGGAGGCAAGGGATTATTTCAGACATTAAAAATAAGTGAAAACTGTGTGATGAGTTATAAATTCTGGTATTTAAAAGTTGCTCATTGTTCTAGATTAGAAGCCATCTTAACTTAAGCAACTGAGATGACAATATTTTCAAAAATATAGATTTCTTTTGTTCGTTTTATTGTTTGGCTCTTTCAACATGTAGCAGAAGATTACTCAAGAAATGTTGAAAGAAAGGACAGAATTAAAAGACAGATGCAGGAGGAGCTTAGAATTAACAATTGGGGAAATCAGGAAGGGCAATGATGAGAATTTTATTCTAGACTGATCATGAAAGCATATATACATATAACACATGGTGTTTTGTTTTTCTTTTTTGTTTTCCCTTTTGTTATGTAGTGTCAGAGAGGTAATTTTGATATGATTTTACAATTGCACTGAATGAAAATAAAAAACAGATTATGCTCCCAGATTCTGAATTTGGAGAACTGACATACAATAATAATGGAGAAACAAGTAATTGATGTCTCATGAATGGAAGATTACAAAAGTTGATATTTTTAAGTGTACAAAGAAATCAGCATAAATGAAAAGATAAAATGGCATGAACTCATTTTATATTCCCCCATGTGCTTTTTGTTTTAATTGTATCTTAAGGTCCTTTGAATAAGGCCCCAATAATAATGAAAAGCCCAGACATACAAATATTTGGAGGATAAGAAGGTGAAGAAAAAAGGATACTAGGCACCATTTTTCCTAAACTTCACATCAAATCTGATGAGTAAGTGGAGTGAAGGGAGGTTGGGTTGCTTTTGAATAGGAGTAGAAGTCTGTTTTTGACAAGAAGCGCAGTATGAGCTAAGGGCACTTTCTATTTGGGAACAATATGTGATTTTGGAACTTTAAAAGGGCTAGAATAGGGATCAGAAGAGAGGAAGGAGATCACTGGATACTGATGGATGGATAAGATGTAAGGGAGAGCAATAAAAGGAATGGACTTCATGTTTCTTTCTAATGTATGTAACTTTTTCCAGAGCAAAAGCGATAGGGTTTAGGGTTGGTATCCACAATTTATATATGCATATACTTTGATTGGATACCTTCTCTGTGCTAGGAACTGTTTTAGATATCAGAATCTCGACAGTGAGGAAGACACACAAGGTCTCTCATTCTGTAGAGAGAAGAGAAAACAAAGGCTTTCAGTCCAACACATAAACTGGGCAGTGTCTGAGAGTGCAAAATGCCATGAACACAATTACTAGGATGATGCCACAGAGTCTGATAGTTGAGGACCACTTCAGTTTGGATGCTCTAGGGAATGTTTTCCGAAGATGTGACTTTTGTGATAAAACATGTGTAGCAGACATATAGTCATCTGGGGAACAATGTGCCAGGCAAAATAAATTAAATACACAAATAAAAGCAAGTTCAAGAGCACTAAGGCATTGCTTAAGCACCAAGACAAACCCAGTATATCTGGCAAAGCATGGAGTGGGAGAATCAGTGCAGCATGAGTTTGCGTGGTACGGTCACATCCAGTAGGACATTACAGACCGGTGAAAAGAGTTGAAAGTCTCCCTTTAATCAAAGAGAAAATTAATCAAAATCGGAAGGCACTAAGCAAGAAAATGAAAAACAGTCAATACAGTTTTGAAGATCATCAGACTACCTTGCAGAGAAAGCAGGAGTGGAGTTAAGGAAGACAGGGAGTCATAGTAGTGCGCATGAGCTATAATGATGCACTAACTAGAGCAGTCATAGAAAGCATGCAGATATTTCTGGGACATGTTTGAGAAACAGCAACCAGGCATTGAATTGTCTAAGGTGTAGGGTGAGAGGTACGTCCAATTAGATATATACACAAAAGTATATTTTATATAATATATCTTTATATATTATATAAATTTGTATGAATGTGTAAGATGCATAAATATATATTAATAGATATTTTCATATATATATTCCTAAGCCGAGCATGTTACTTCCTTCACTAATCACATTATGTGCATGCTTTTATTGACTGCATATTGACAGTTTCATTATATATTAGAAGTTTTTTCAGCTTATTCAAGTTAACCAACTTGTTTTACTTTGCTTTTTCATTTTTATGTATGTTTATAATAAAATTTTTGTCTGACATTGTTCATAAATAAAAGAAGTAACCCTCTAACAAGTAGAATTATTCTTGTCTCTTGGAAAGATTGTTGAACTTGTTTTTACATTGAACTAGAGAGAGCCATTGTTAAGATTAAAAACCTCATTCTCTCATAACTGACTTCTCGATGAAGGGCCAAGTGTCACTGACACATGGTTGAATGAGTTTATTAAATATTTTCCCTTTAGTGTCATTTCTACTCCATTCTTGATTGTATATATGTGCTTTTCACACTTTTTCCACTAGTGGCTCTAGTACAGCCTCTTGAGTTATTTTTTAATTTTTTTTTACTTTTGACAATTTAGTTAAGAAGATTGTAATCCTCTCAGATCCTATTTATGTTGAGCTCAATAATGTAAATGCAAATTAAAGTAATGGGGGTGTGGGAGATTGTTTCATTTCTTTTTAAACTGTGATTTCCTTCTGGTAGTTACTTTTTTATGTTAATGCGTACAACCTGATTACCATTTTAAAGTGGGATATGCACTAAGAACAAATTTAATTAGAGATGAAAGTGATCCATTATGTCCACATTTACTCAACCTGTCTACATTTATACTTTTTTGCAAAAGCTTGCTTATTAAAGTTCCTATACATAATCGAATATGAGAAATCTATATAGCTAGTTTTTTCTACCTGTATTAGTTTGACTGGGGTTCCATAACAATATACCACAGACTTAGTAGCTTAATCCACAGACATTTAATTCATATTCTCTAACAGTTCTAGAGGTTATAACCTCAAGACGAAGGTGCAGAGTTGATTTCCTCTGAAGCTTCTTTCCTTGATATGCAGATATTTACTGTTTTGCTGCCTTTCACCTGTTTTCTTCTCTGTACACAGGTATGCCTGGTGTCTCTCTGTACGTCCCAGTCTCGTTTTATAAAGACACCAGTCAGATTGGACTAGGCTTCTCTCTAACATCCTTGTTTGAACTCAGTCACCTCTTTAAATGCCCTATCACCAACTACAGTCATATTCTGATGTGTGCATGTTAGAGCTTTAATATATTTACAGCGTGAGGAGCACGGCTATTCTATAATTCCACTAAATACTGGAATGAAACAAACTAAAATTTTGAGTGTGCAAGAAAATTCTGCTAAATAGAAATAGATGGCCCAGTCCCAGAATGCAAATTCTTTATCCACAGAATTAAAATCTCAAAAGTTCTGTGATGAGTAGGGTGAAGTTAAGCATTCAGATTTTATTAATAACGTTCACTACTTTATTCTTTCCCTATGCAGACATGCAGAGCACCTTGGGATTTAACCCATTTGACATTTAAATCCTATTGACTGATGAAGATTGTGCTCTATCCAGTTGTACATAACAAAACTTAATTGAATTCTGCATTTTAGTCCAAAACCCTTTCCTACTTGCCAAATTCTGATAGAACTAACCAATCAGGTAAAACTTCAATAGCTATTACAGTTAAGTGCCCAATACTTTGGCCTGTTTTTGAAAGAAGTATATGTTTTTGGAGTCAGAGAAACATGAGTTTATATCCCAGCTGTACTTGATTTTTAGTATCAGTTTGCTCATCTGTGAAGTAGGGTTATTAGTATGCATCTCGTCGTGTTTTGGTGGGATTAGTTAGATGATATATATGTCAACCCTGACACACATGTGTATGTTTGATACATGTCAGAGCAAACAGAGTGCAAGTTAAACTAGTGCAAACTGCTGTAGTTTACTCAATCACTTACTTCTAATCTAGTTTCTCCTGTATGTAGTTCCGTATTTGTTTACCCATTAAATTTACAATAATATGAAAAGGACCTCACACCTTTGCTAGAAGATAAAATAGGGTTCAGTATAACAGAGGCCTTTAGAATTTGATCTTTTATATTTATGCTAATTCTACTGTATACAGACTGGTGGATTAACATCCTGATGTATTAATCATTTATTGCACTACACAAAGGAAAATTTTCTTGACTGTATCAGGGTGTGGTAAAACCACTCAGGGACACCCAAATGCAAATCAACTAATATTCATAGTAGTAGTTTATATTGTGCATTGCTTTTACCTGTTGTCAGCAATGCCTGCCCTCAGAGAGCTGCACATAATTGGCCAAGAAAAAGGATGGAAGAAACTGGGTCATATCCAGTTTGAGTAGTAAATTTATCCACTGGTCTCAGAATAGTGGACTTATCAAAATTGAGAAACTAAGAAAAACAGACTATGAAGTGACCTCAGAAGCCCAAGAACAAGAACTAGTTTTACCTGTCAAATTTTAGTTATTTAGATATGGCCAAAACCAAACTAAGCCTGTGGAAGAAAAATATTAGTAAGTCATGTCATGCAATACAGCTGACCAGAACTGAAGCTACAAACGCTCACTAAACCAGGGCCTTGTCATTTGGGGGAGAGTGTTCAGTGATCCGTAGCCATCCCATTGTTGCCCTCTCCCCTTTTTTCTCTTACTGCTTCTTTTTGAAGTGATCATGGGAGTTGGAACTTGGCAAGGATGCTGATTCTGACTAAGCAATGAGGCTCATTTGGCAGGGGAAGGGGGTAGGCCATAAACACTAGCTTGCATACCCCATGGGTACCATCAGGAAAAGTCTTCCTTCAAGATAATATACCTAGTGGGAAATCTGTTCAGTTGGGTGAGGTGATCTGTAGCAAAAAGGGGACAGAACTGGAGGGTAGGAGAAATAGCCCCTCACTTTATCTACACAGCAGTCTCTTCCCTTTCACATTAAGTGCTAACAGCAGCAATCTATTCTCAATGACACTCACACTCAAGCCAAGACCCAATCACTCCCAAGTGCACTTGAGTGTTGCACACTATCAAGAGGGTACAAGAGTAATTCTATCAGTAAAATATATTCAGATTTTCTTTTTGGCACAGCTGTATTTGGGAACAACTCTATTTCCCACATTAAATATGTGCACCATTATATGTTTCATACTGTATATATGCATATATATTAAATTTTTACTCCAAATACATGTCTGATTTATGTACAAGTTAAATGTTCATTTAAAATCAATGGTTTTATGTATAGCTCAGTTACTAGAATGACTGGATTTGATTAGTTAAAACAAAACATTAGCAATTTTATTACATCCTAAACTTTAGGAGAAGGGTGATATATGTAAGTATGTTTATGTAAGTATTATGAAAGCTTTTAAAAATTTTTTGGAACATGTGAAATCCTAAATTTTTTATCAGATTTCAGTGAAGTTTTAGTTTCATGTATAAGATTTCTGCTTTTCTATAGGAGTTTCTCATGAAGAGTTCAAAATTCTTTTTTTTTGCATTTCCAACTATTTTCTGATAAAACTCACTCAGTAAGGGATTTCTTAATTATACAATTTCTTGATATTGATTGTTAATTGAACTACTTTTATTTGCAGTGTTATCTTATGCTAAGTGGTTTGTCTTTGAAAGGACTTCCAAAAGTTGGCCCTTTTAAGTACAAATTAACACATTCATAAAAATAAATCCAAAAGACAGCTCACTTATCTTTTCAACTTCCCACGATGCTTTTTACCAATATATCCATGGCATTGGAAATAGCAGGGATACCAGAGTTTCCCCTCTTTGAATTGGAATCTAAAGTTAGAAATGGAAATGTTTAAAGCAAGCACACATAGGACATGCTATTTGGCAACATCGAATTTCAGGACATTTCTCTGTGTTTTGTATTTAAAATTCTTTGAAGTTTAATAGGCATTCCAAGTTTGTTGGGACAGCCTTAGGAAGAAATAAAAATTCAATCTATTTTTAATTTATTTTTTGTGGAAGGTCAGAGATGTCTGACATCAGATCCTAGTTGTACCTTTACTTGATTTCAATCAGGTCAGATAACTCTTTAAGCATCCATGCCCTTGGGGGACTACTGACATCAGTGTTTGCCTCAGAAGGTTATGTGGGGGTTAGTCAGAGCCAAATATATGTTAGCACTGACACACACAGTGAACATTCCATGGGAATGAGGACAGTTGGAACTGTGATGGAGAACTACTCTTTTCTATCTGATTTATACTTATGATTTTCTCCGGAGCTTTTAGTGATATCAGGTAAATAAATACCCTTTGAGTGAGATAGTATTAAACTTGAAATGATTTGTGTTATTTTTATCCCATTGAAGAGACAAATTGGTACAGATGTAGTTCACTACAGAGAAATTGAACTATGTATGTCTATAACAGAGGACGGCTGCCAACTGCAAATAACATCTCACCTTTCCAGGATGCTCAGCCATTTGGGTTCCAGAATGTTCAGGATCCTAGGCAATGTAGGCTACATTCCAAAGGAGAGTAGGCAATGAATGTTGATCACAAACTCAAAAGTAAGAGAAGGAATCCTAGTGAAAGAAACCATACCAAATGACGATCAAACACTGAGGGTCAGACAAAACCCTGGTTGTAGCTTTTAGGGATATTAGTTAGGCAGTACCTTTTAAGAATCCTTGTATTTAAATGGTTAATACAGTAATACCTTCTCAGATAAAATAAAGTCCTTTTAGGTATAATTCTTAATGCATATGTACTTACTATTTAAATAGTAATATTCTTAATCTAGTAGAAACAAATTTTGCTATCCAAGTCTGTGTTACAGTCCCACTCGGTCTAGCTTTCATCATCCTGTTTGTTTTTTTTTAATTTTACCCTTGTTATACTGTTGTTTTCTAAAATGTTGATCACATTTATATATCAAGCAAAGTAGGCTGTCTTTGATCTTTCCACTGTTAAGATTGATGATGCATCAACACTGGCTGATGCTTCAAAATCACATACTCATTTCTACAAAATGCTCACCAATCTATGTTAATTGGAATAAGTTCAAAATTTGACACCTAAACATATTTATTAAAAAAACAAGCAGATGACTTTCCCCCTGATTAAAGAAAAATGCTGTACTTGGGAAACAAACAAGTATAAGCATTCCTTATAAACATGCTTGAAGTGTGTGAGGAACAGTGCCATGTGGTATTGTTTGTGAATCTACAATGTGTCCATAAGATATGAATGAAACAATTATGGTTGGTTTTGATAAAGGCCAGCAAGAGTGTCTCATTGACATTCCTTTTATTTACTAAATTTTTATCACAAATATTTAAAAATGCAAGAATTTTCACAACTATTCTCTTAATCTTGGGGTCCTCCAAGGTTTTTCCATATGGTTGTTTCTAAATAGAAAAATATTCTGACATAAGAATGTTTCATCTTTATAACCTGTGTAAATTATCCACCATTTTATTGGCCTTTAAAAGTCTTTCATAACCACATCTCACTAAATCTCAAATAGAATGCTCTAAATCTCATGTGTTCTATAATTTTCCTATTATATTTAGGAAATTGTCTTTGAGGATCCATTGCATTGAAGAAATTTAGTGATGTTAAAGGTAATCTAAAGAGAAGAAACACAGATGAGTGAGTGAAAGAAGAAAAAGTGGAACCTTTGAATGAAGATGAAAGGGAAATGGGGTCATTTAGTTTAGAAAGAGGAAAAAGGGACTTCAGTAATAGGACAGCTTTAATATCGCAGAGAAAGGACAGTTAGTCTCCATTTGTACAAATAATGGGTTTAAAGTGAAATCAACTGGAAATGAAGGAAAGACAAATGAGATGAGCAGACTCTTGTAAACAACTTTGAAGGCATTTAGAATGAACTGTAAACCTTAGTCTTACTTCCTTGACTCAATCTTCATGGAGAGATATGTGGATTTCTTTTATATTCCTATCAGTCTATACAAGTAGTGTATGTAAAAAGTTTTGTAAAATGTGAAAGAGTTTTGTGAAAATCCTCAATAGAAACAGCATTGTAGACAAGATTTTAGTAGATATTTTTGTGTGCTTATTTCAGTGCTTCAAGTGAACTTTTCAACTAAACTCATATCAAGTAAATGGAAATTAGAAACCCTGGAGTAAAACAGCCTGGTTTCCAAACTGTGTGTTGAGGTACCCAGGACAATGAAGGAAACTCACAGGGCACCATGATATTACTTCTAAATTTTCAAGAAAAACAATTGATGCTCTCAACATCTCTTAGATATCAATTCACCACCACCAGGTAGTTTACAGATTTAACATTACAGCACAATAATTTCTTCTGATGATGTCATAATTTTGAGAAGTTGTGTTTTCAGTCCTTCCTGTTGTAAATTGCAGGAAACATGGGAAATCTATGTGGAATACAGTGTAAAGGTGATAGTGTCTGATAAAGGTGATAGTGTCTGATAAAGGTGATAGTGCCAAGCTTCTGCATGGCAGGAACATGTATAAAGAACACATGGATAGAACCAAAGGGGGATAGGATCAAGGAGGGAGAGTGGGGGTTGCTGGGGTTGGGGATTACTAGTGAGGGGAAAATAGAAACAACTGTACTTGAACAGCAATAAAAATGTGGGGGGAAAAAGAAATGCCATAGAAAAAGAGAAAACATCGGCAAAATGTAAAGGGATCCAACTGTATGGTAAAGCATGTTTGCCAATGATACCTCGGACAAGAGTTTGATGTCCAAAATATGTAAAGAGCTCACACGACTCCACTNTGGGGGTTACTAGTGAGGGGAAAATAGAAACAACTGTACTTGAACAGCAATAAAAATGTGGGGGGGAAAGAAATGCCATAGAAAAAGAGAAAACATCGGCAAAATGTAAAGGGATCCAACTGTATGGTAAGAAATGCCATAGAAAAAGAGAAAACATCGGCAAAATGTAAAGGGATCCAACTGTATGGTAAAGCATGTTTGCCAATGATACCTCGGACAAGAGTTTGATGTCCAAAATATGTAAAGAACTCACACAACTCCACTCCAGGAAAACAAATGCCCCAATTAAAAATGGGCAAAGAACTTGAACAGATACTTCTTCAAGGAGAACGAACAGAGGACCCAGAAACACATGAAAGGATGTTCAGCATCACTAGCCATCAGAGTGATACAAAT